>NC_133331.1:247883421-248483421 GCF_042186555.1 Aquarana catesbeiana | reverse complement strand
TGCCTATTCATTCCCATAGGCAGGGCATTTTGGGAGCGCTAAATACAGCACTCCCAACCCATCCCAAAGATGCTGCTTGCAGGACTTTTCATAATGTCAGGCGCTTAGCAGAGGCTATTTCCAGGGCTAAAACACCTGAAAACCACCCCAATGTGAAAGGGGTTTAAGGGTTCATGTTTTGGGTCAAAACTTTTGCGATGTTCTAAAATTCTGGTGCGAACCGAACTGGTGTTTGGCCCATCTCTAGTCATGAGACATCACTTACAGTATAACAAACAGTTTAGTGTCTTCCATCCTGACTGCATTTCACTTTAACAAAACATAAACAAAGGAAAGGAAAAAGAAAAAACAAATCGAGAGGGAAGGAAAATATAGGCTTTGTAGGATCAGGAGAAAAAAAGGATGGGGGGAGTATAGGGCCATTATGAAAAAATGTTTAACCAAAATTATTTTCAAACAAAATTTTTATTCAAATAAAGCAATCCAATGGTGTAATGTCTAAACAGTTCCCATAACCAATATTATTCTTCCAAGTATAGAATAATCTTTGATCCAATACGGGAAGATGCACTTGTCGGAAGTGCATGCCTATCTCACTACAAGATTAGGCAAACATAGTTTGTATTACTTCCAAAGATCTTCCAAAAAGGTGCAGTCCACTTTAACCACCTCAATACAGGGCACTTACACCTCCTTCCTGCCCAAGCCATTTTTCAGCTTTCAGCGCTGTCCCATTTTGAATGACAATTGCGCGGTCATGCTACACTGTAACCATGTGAAATTTTTATCATTTAATTCTCACAAATAGAGCTTTCTTTTGGTGGTATTTTAATCACTCCTGGGTTTTTTATTTTTTCCTAAATAAAAAAAAAAAAAGACCAAAAATTTTGAAAAAATAAAAAGTTTTTCTTAGTTTCTCCTTCACTGATGGGAGCTGATGAGGCAGCACTGATGGGCACTGATGAGGTGGCACTTATGGGCACTGATGAGTCAGCACTTATGGGCACTGATGAGAAGGCACGAATATGCCGCTCTTATGGGCACTGATAGGTGGCACTGATATGTGGCACTGATGAGCACTGATAGGCAGCACTGATGGGTGGCACTGGTGGGTACTGGGCACAGGCAGCACTGGATGACAGATAGGCAGCACTGAAGGGTGGCATTGATGGGCAGCAGTGATGGGCATTGATGGGGAGCACTGATAGCCAGTACTGACTGGCATCACTGATGGCCACTGATTGATGGCAGTTGTGGGCACTGATTGCTGGCACTTGTGGGCACAGATTGGTGACAATTGTGGGCACTGGTTGGCACTGATTGCTGGCAGTGGTGGGCACACATTTTTGGCACTGGTGGCACTTAATTGTAATCAGGGCACTGATGATCAGTCCTCAGTCCTGATTACATCCCTAGATGTCCTCTGTGAGGAGATTCCGCTGATCGGCTCTCCTCTCCTCACACTCTGTCAGTGTGAGGCGAGTAGAGCTGATTACCGACATCTCCGTGTTTACATGTGATTGGACACAGCCGATCACATGGTTAAAGAGCCGTGGCTCTTTACACAGATCGGGGGTCGCGCCGTGTCCTAGCAACACAGCGCGGCCGCATTCGCCACGCTGCACGCCCCTGGGGGCGCGCAAGAGCAATCGTTCTGGAGGGCCATCATATGACGTCCACCCAGAATGAGAGCCACGCCGCCCAGCCATCATTTGATGGCCGGCGGTTGGGACGTAGTTAAGGCTTCACCTCCACTGCTGTCCTCACCCCATTCAGTGGCGACCCCTTCGCTACCAGAGAACCTGTCACCTAACCAGGTACCACGCCACTGACTGGTTGCTGTTCTTTCTTGTGATTACTCAGGCAACTACCTCTTCCTTCGTGTTTTGCTGAATGAATCTGAATGAACCTGTATGTTACACATGCCCCATATTGGTGTTATGGACCCAGATTCTTTAAAGTGATTGTAAACCCACTTTATAATATAAAAAACTAACACCTGCAAGACAAAGGCATAATGAGCTCATTATGTAATACTCACCTGAGATCGAAGCCCTCACTGCGGTGCCCGTACACAGCACCGGCGACATTACGCCCAGGGGTTACTTCCAGGGAGCCGCCGATAACTGCACGGTAACGGCACACTCACTGAAGCATTGGCACATATGTGCCATTGCTTCAGTTTGCGTCAGTGTGCATGTGCCAATGACGTCGGCACATGCAAATACAGGGGATATCTCCTAAACCGTGCAGGTTTAGAAGATATCCTGGGTAGCTACAGGTAAGCGTTATTAAAGGCTTACCTGTAGCAAAAAGTGGTCTCTAAGGGTTTACAACCTCTTTCATAATAAACCAAGACCTCACATGCATCCCTTGAATAACTTCAGACCAGGTTCCAAGCAGTTTGATCAATTTTTTCCTGTAAACTTGGCGCAACATGTATACAGTGCAACAATGGTGGTGCGTCAATTAAGAGCGCACGGGCGCCACCCGCTCTCTCCAGCCACCCCCTTCTTTGTACTATGGCCACTGTAGCCACCCCCTATTCAGGTGTCTGGCCCTTTTTCGGGTGTCAGTTGCCTGAATTACAGCGGCGGGGGGGTGTTGAAGCACCTTATTAGAGCCATAGACTCCAAAAAGGGTGCACTGAGAGCGCAAAACCATTGTGCTCGCAGTGCATCCAGGTGTGTTAGCAAAGCAAATTAATATTTATATATATTGGCCGCCTAGCAAAACAGGAAGAAGACACGCACGGAGGACACAGCATCTATCGCCGCGCTACCCGTCCCACAGCTTGCTGCCTGACCCGCTACCATGATGGGGTAAGTGCCAGGCAGACAGCAGGGGGTGCACAGTGGCTGCATATGATGGGCACAAAGGCTGCATTTGCGGGGCACAGTGGCTGCATATTATGGGCACAGAGGCTGCAATTAATGGGGCACAGTTGGCTGCATTTGATGAGCACAGAGGCTGTATATGATGGGCACAGAGGCTACATATGATGGACACAGTTGGCTGCATTTGCTGGGCACAGAGTCTGCATATGTTGGGCACAACTGGCTGCATATGGGCACAATTGGCTGCATTTGCTGGGCACAGTTTGCTGCATTTGCTGGGCACAGTTTGCTGCATTTGCTGGGCACAGTTTGCTGCATATGATGGGCACAGTTTGCTGCATATGATGGGCACAGTTTGCTGCATATGATGGGCACAGTTTGCTGCATATGATGGGCACAGTTTGCTGCATATGATGGGCACAGTTTGCTGCATATGATGGGCACAGTTTGCTGCATATGATGGGCACAGTTTGCTGCATATGATGGGCACAGTTTGCTGCATATGATGGGCACAGTTTGCTGCATTTGCTGGGCACAGTTTGCTGCATTTGCTGGGCACAGTTTGCTGCATTTGCTGGGCACAGTTTGCTGCATTTGCTGGGCACAGTTTGCTGCATTTGCTGGGCACAGTTGGCTGCATTTGCTGGGCACAGTTGGCTGCATTTGCTGGGCACAGTTGGCTGCATTTGCTGGGCACAGTTGGCTGCATTTGCTGGGCACAGTTGGCTGCATTTGCTGGGCACAGTTGGCTGCATTTGCTGGGCACAGTTGGCTGCATTTGCTGGGCACAGTGAGGCTGCAATTGATGTTTTTGTTTCAGTATTTTTCAGAATGTTTGTTTGCACCCTCCCACAAAATTTTGAGCTCCACCTGCCACTGCAATGCAATAACCTCTTTCTCCTAACTAAACCTAACTGCGGCTGCCCCAGGTAAATCCTCTGATAAAAGTCCATACTTGGAATTGCTCAAATGGAGAAGTCCATCTACCTGATATCTTCCAGCAAATTGGTGTTCAGGTCTCGGCAAGTCTTAGTTGCCCATGTGCCCCATGTGTCTTCTCATTTGTCCCTCAGGACCCCCCTCGGATCTGGACCGCTTCCCTTTTATATAACACAGGAAGGAGGCTGGACCCCACAGAAAGCCCATGAACACGTTGGCAAAGGCGGCAAAACATTAACCCTTTCCCCCTGACCTGGGCATCTGGGTGCTAACTAAATATGCCTATAAGTGGGATACTCCAAAAAGAATTATGTACAAGATGAGGAACCAAACTTTCTTCTTTTGCAGCACTTTAGCACAGTCTTTGCAAGGGCCAGTAATGGACTTGGCAGGTACAGCACCCTCTAGTGTGTGCTACTAGAAGAGTAGTGTAGGTAAAAGCATTTCCCTTGCTCTAGGATTAAGACCTGAGTCACTGAATCTGGGTCAGGGTTATTAGAGGCCAGTGCTGGATGACTCATCCTGAGAGCTCTCTGGTGCGTCACCCTGGTATCTGGAAAATTGGAATATGTTCTAAAACTAGTGGGCGGAGGTGGAGAGAAGCTGTCATGAATATTTATGGGACCTCAGCCAATCCCCAGAAACGGGCTGGCAGGGGGAAACTGAGAAAATCCCATAGGCATGGGCCATGCCAGCAGGGGAGTCGGGTGGAAGATGGAGATTGAGTGCTGAGGAAAGGCTGTCTGTGACCCTTGAGGGATCCCTGCCAGGGAGGGGTTTTACTTTGGGATGGAGATCAGGATAGCTGGCCTGGAAGGATCCCATCATAGGAGGCAACTGGAAGGGAATCATGCCGTTAGAGGCAGCAGGAAAGAGCAAGCAAAGACAGTGAGTAATATCAGCACAGTGCAGGAACAACACAAGGGGAGAGACTGTCAGCTGTAGCAGTGCTCTCTGAAGCGTTGTGTTTAAGTCTTCATCCTTGCCCTATGGAATCCCCATGGAAGTGTACCAGTCAGGAAAGACTGGGGAAGCAATCGGACAGGTGGGTTGGTATCTTCTGCAGCAGTAGAACTGGGCTCAGGGTCTACAAGAAGGCAGAAGGATATGCTGTTCACTCCATATTGTGCTACTTTATCCACAAAGGGGCAGAATGTTCCCGGCCTGTAATGGGTAGTTGCTGAATTAACACTATAGACTGTTAGTTCCCTTGGAGTGATCAGCAGGAGCTGTACATGTGAGCCAAGTTTGTGCAGGAGGAAGGAAAAGGAGGATTTTGTGTAAATAAGGAGGGAGTTGTCCCCTTTGTTCATCGTTCTGGACATTTTCAAGTTGGGCATCCTATAAATTTCCTACCTCACCCAAGTTATCAACCCCTAATAAGCAACAAAATAACAAGCCAAGGACTGGTTTTCTATAAAGCTGGAATGCATGAAGGAGATGTTGTGTGCCTGTCTGTGTAGCAGTGGGGAATCCTAACTCAGCAGCTCCTACGAGGGGTGTGCTACACAGGTGAAAGTCACAACTTGCTTCAGCAACTTGAGCAAAGTCCCTTAGCACAAAATAGGGTAGACAAAGCTCTTTAGGATACCTACTGATACCCCCTTTTTCCTGCAATTTCAGCTGATTCTCAAGCACCAGAGGGGTGGGTAGCAGCAGCCCATAGACTCAGTCTCTAGGATCTCTCACACAGTCTGTACTCACAAACCCTCAGACAAATTAATGCATCCTTCCAATGTTTGCTAGTAGTCCCAGACCAGATACACCATGAGACAGTCCCTCAATCAGCTTCCAGGCCCCTCAGGTAGCCCAGCTGAGGCCTCAAAAACAGAAAGCACATGGCGGGGTTGCCTGGAAGGGCAGCATGTCCTCCAGGCTGGACTTCTCCCATCCAAGACACCATGTATACCCTTACCCAGCAGCCACCTGTGCAAGGGCCCACAAGATTGGCTAAGGCAGTATAAACATTAATGCTGACCATTTACATTACTCCACACCTATGTTCCAGAATTATCTAGGTAACCCTGGAGATACGAGTGAGGGTGATTAAATCAGCAGCCTGTAAGTCATAGAGCAGAACCTAAACAATCACTTGCAGCTGTACTGGCTACAGTGAGATAAAGATAAATTTACCTAACAGAAAAATACACCCTCACTGACTACAGTGAGCAAACGAAATCTATCTACTCCTAGCACCTATCTAGGAGGGTGCTACATATTTTTAAGCTGTTTTGTCACTGACCACTTGTTTTATTTTTTTTTATGAGGAAACTTTCCTATAGCTTTGAGATCTGTTGTGGCTGTTACTTACATCAGTGAATTTGGTTCATTACTGCTGGATAAAAAAAATAAGGGCAAAACCTACCCAAAAAAAGCCCCCCTTTTTTGAAGTATCTTGCAAACAAAAAACTCAACAATATTCAAACCTGGATATATAATGCATTAAAGCCTCAGTGATTTGTAGAATGGTGTGGTAGAGTTACCTGCAGGCCATTTGTGTTGTCAGCACTTAGAAGGTATAGTAGTATTATTTTACAAAGTTATAATACCTCCCAGGTTTCCTCAGTCAGTTCAGCAGGGATTGGTTGACCAACTTCTGTCAAATTAACTTCAATTAGTGGCTGCAGCCAATCAGCTGCAGCTGCCGATCAGTGTATTCTGACTGCAGAGAGTGTCTCTGTCAGAATAGAATGTTCTGGTAGGGGTGGATTTTTCCATCCAACTCATTTGCCAAAACCATATAAAATGAGGTCAAACCTTAAGAGTTTCAGTTTGTATGCAACCAGGCAAGCCCTTGCAATACATGTTTTTGGTAAATCTGAAGACAAAAATCTGCAGAAAATCTATGGGGCCTTAGCTCGAGGTTGCTGCCCTTTATTTTAATGCTAAATTGCCCTTGGGATTTAAAAAAAAAAGCCCCCCTCCCCCCCCCCAAAAAGAAAAAAAAAAACAGACATTCAGAAGGCAGCAGTATAGCCCCCTGAATACCTGACAGCTGCTGCTCTACCTCCTCTAAAAAGTGATCTATAGGAGATTGCTTTTCAGAGGGTGGTAGACACCCATGTGAAAGAGACCTACGGGACACCGGTTACCTGCTGCCTACCTGATGAGTGAGCACCATTTTCAAATTTGCATCTATTGTGTGCTGCTTAATCACCTTGAAAATGTGTTTCTTGAATTATTACAGAAGGAAATTGCATAGTGCAAGTTATGTGACAGGAGGCTGAAATAATAAACATAGGTTAAAAAAGTCACAAATCCATCTAGTTCAACCAAAAGAAAAAATGAATAAATTAACTGAAAACCTTCATATATACTGTAAAATTCCTATATCCAGAGGTGATTAAGAGGAAGGCAAAAAAAACCTAAAGCATGACCCAATTTGGGCCAGCAGCAGAAAACAAAATTCCTTCCTGAAACCCCCTTCTTCACACTTGCAATAGTCTTTTTCGTAATTCTCAAAACTGACCCGTGGTGGATCACTTTTTAAAGGGTAGTTGACAGGAGGTTGGGAGGCGATATGTCACCTCATTTTTTTTAACCCTAAAAATCCTGTACCACCGCACCGCAGTTGCATGTACAGTGCCTTGAAAAAGTATTCATACCCCTTTGAAATATTCCACATTTTTTGTCACGTTACAACCAAAAACGTAAATGTATTTTATTGGGATTTTATTATGTGATAGACCAACGTAAAGTGGGACATAATTGTGAAGTGGAAGGAAAAGGATAAATGGTTTTCAAATTTTTTTACAAATAAATATGTGAAAAGTGTGGCATGCATTTGTATTCAGCCCTCCTGAGTCAAAAAAGTCAGAACCACCTTCCACTGCAATTACAGCTGCAAGTCTTTTTGGAAATGTCTCTACCAGCTTTGCATATCTAGAGTGAAATTTTAGCCCATTCTTCTTTGCAAAATAGCTCAAGCTCTGTCAGATTGGATGGAGAGCGTCTGTGAACAGCAATTTCCAAGTCTTGCCACAAATTCTCAAATGGATTTAGGTCTGGACTTTGACTGGGGCATTCTAACACATGAATATTCTTTGATTTAAACCATTTTATTGTAGCTCTGGCTGTATGTTTAGGTTCACTGTCCTGCTGAAAGGTGAACCTCCGCCCCAGTCTCAAGTCTTTTGCAGTAACAGGTTTTCTTCTAAGATTGCCCTGTATTTGGCTCAATCCATCTTCTCATCAATTCTGACCAGCTTCCCTGTCCCTGCTGAAGAAAAGCATCTCCACAACATGATGCTGCCACCACCATGTTTCACGGTGGGGGTTGTGTGTTTAGGGCGATGCCCAGTGTCAGTATTCCGCCACATACAGTCAGGTCTATAAATATTGGGACATCGACACAATTCTAATCTTTTTGGCTCTATACACCACCACAATGGATTTGAAATGAAATGAACAAGATGTGCTTTAACTGCAGACTTTCAGCTTTAATTTGAGGGTATTTACATCCAAATCAGGTGAACGGTGAAGGAATTACAACGGTTTGTATATGTGACTCACACTTTTTAAGGGACCAAAAGTAATAAGACAATTGGCTACTCAGCTGTTCCATGGCCAGGTGTGTGCTATTTCCTCATTATCCCATTTACAAGGAGCAGATACAAGGTCCAGAGTTCATTTCAAGTGTGCTATTTGCATTTGGAATCTGTTGCTGTCAACTATCAATATGAGATCCAAAGAGCTGTCACTATCAGTGAAGCAAGCCATCATTATGCTGAAAAAAACAAAACAAACCCATCAGAGAGATAGCAAAAACATTAGGTGTAGCCAAATCAACTGTTTGGAACATCCTTAAAAAGTAAGAACGCATCGTGAGCTCAGCAACACCAAAAGGCCCGGAAGACCACGGAAAACAACCGTGGTGGATGAACGAAGAATTCTTTACCTGGTGCAGAAAATACCCTTCACAACAGTTGGCCAGATCAAGAACCCTCTCCAGGAGGTAGGTGTATGTGTGTCAAAGTCAACAATCAAGAGAAGACTTCACCAGAGTGAATACAGAGGGTTCACCACAATATGTAAACCATTGGTGAGCCTCAAAAACAGGAAGGCCAGATTAGAGTTTGCCAAACATCTAAAAAAGCCTTCACAGTTCTGGAACAACATCCTATGGACAGATGAGACCAAGATCAACTTGTACCAGAGTGATGGGAAGAGAAGAGTATAGAAAAGGAAAGGAACTGCTCATGATCCAAAGCATACCACCTCATCAGTGAAGCATGGTGGTGGTAGTGTCATGGCGTGGGCATGTATGGCTGCCAATGGAACTGGTTCTCTTGTATTTATTGATGATGTGACTGCTGACAAAAGAAGCAGAATGAATTGAAGTTAAATGTTTCGGGAAATATTATCTGCTCATATTCAGCAAAATGCTTCAGAACTAATTGGACGGTGCTTCACAGTGCAGATGGACAATGACCCGAAGCATACTGCAAAAGCAACCAAAGAGTTTTTTAAGGGAAAGAAGTGAAATGTTATGCAATGGCCAAGTCAATCACCTGACCTGAATCCGATTGAGCATGCATTTCACTTGCTGAAGACAAAACTGAAGGGAAAATGCCCCAAGAACAAGCAGAAGAAGACAGTTGCAGTAGAGGTCTGGCAGAGCATCGCCAGGGATGAAACCCAGCGTCTGGTGATGTCTATGCGTTCCAGACTTCAGGCTGTAATTGACTGCAAAGGATTTGCAACCAGGGGCGTTGCTAGGGGGTGGCTATTGGGGCTATAGCCCCGAATCTGGGGCCCATAGCCCCGAGTCTCTTGCCACAGGGTCCCTGCCTAACCAGTGGGTTGCAGCTGCTGCGACAGTCAGGCTGGCTGCATGAGAGAGGCGGAGGAGAGGAAAGAAGCGAGCTCTTCACAGCCGGGCCTCTTCAATTTGGGAGCGAGGTGTGGCGAGCAGCAGAGAGATGACATAATCTCTCACTGTCCGCCACAAATCGGCGCTCTTCCGCCGTCACAGCACGGTCATCGTGGAGCTCCATATTCCGTCACAGCACGGTCATCGTGGAGCTCCACTTTGCAGCCAGACCCCCTTGCTTCAATGTTGGAGGTGCGGCGGGGAGCAGCGAGATAACATCATCCCTCACTGCCCACCCCGCATCACCGCTCTCCTGCTCTCACTAAATGGACCAGTGCTGTCAGCCTGCCACCAATGCAGCATCAATGCATATTTGGTGGAACTGGCTGGCATGGCAAGTGACAATCCACATCAGCTGGCAAGTGACAACCCACATCTGGTGGCCGGTGACGTGGCAAGTGACAATCTGCAAATGGTGGCAAGAGATGTGGCAAGTGAGAATCTGCAAATGGTAGCAGGAGACGTGGCTAGTGACAATCCACATCTGGTGGCAGGCGACATGGCAAGTGACAATCCACATCTGGTGGCAGGTGACGGTGGCAAGTAACACGCTGCATCTGGTGACAGGCGACGGTGGCAAGTGACATGCTGCATCTGGTGGCAGGAGATGTGGCAAGTGACACGCCCAGGGCTCCCACTGATTCTGCAGTATGGTGAGTTTAACCACTTCATTATATATTTGAATGTAACAATAGAAATAATGCACTTCAATCACCCTGACACCATATCAACCATCGCCTGTGAAAAATTGCTTACCACTGGTCCCCCCCCCCCCTCCCCTGCGGGCATGCAAAAAGGTTGGTGACCGCTGCTATGGGCTCTAGCCCCAGATCTTTTGCAGACCTAGCAACTCCCCTGTTTGCAACCAAGTATTAAAAAGTGAAAGTTTGATGGATGATTGTTAATTTGTCCCATTACTTTTGGTCCCTTAAAAAGTGGGAGGCACATATACAAACTGTTGTAATTCCTACACCGTTCACCTGATTTGGATGTAAATACCCTCAAATTAAAGCTGAAAGTCTGCAGTTAAAGCACATCTTGTTTGTTTCATTTCAAATCCATTGTGGTGGTGTATAGAGCCAAAAAGATTAGAATTGTGTCGATGTCCCAATACTTTATGGACCTGGCTGTATAGCGTTTTACCTTTGGACCAAAAAGTTAAATTTTTGGTCTAAAGTTCTGACTAGAGCATTTTCTTCCACATGTTTGCTGTGTCCCCCACATGGCTTCCCGCAAACTGCAAATGGGACTTCTTATGGCTTTCTTTCAACAATGGCTTTCTTCTTGCCACTCTTCCATAAAGGCCAGATTTGTGGAGTGCACGCCTAAGGCTACTTTCACACTGAGGCAGCCTCAGCGGTATTTTTAGCGGTGCTTTACCGTCGTTTTAGCAGTGCTAATCGGCCGCTAGCGGGGCACTTTTAACCCCAAAGCGGCGCTTTGCCGGTGGTTTGTCGGCGCTGCCCCATTGATTACACACCGCTCCTTCAATACACCGCTCCTACAGCGCTGCAAAGATGCGGCCTGCAGGACTTTTTTTACCATCCTGCAAGCGCACCGCTCCAGTGTGAAAGCACTTAGTATGAACAACAGATCGCTCTCCTCATCCCTGACAGCACGGAGATCTGTCTGTTTACATTGACAGATCTCAGTTCTGTCTCTGTGCAGAGCGATCGCGCGTGCCCGGCAGTCATCGCGACCGCCAGGCACGCGCATTGGCTCCGGCGGCCCGCACGCGCCCCCTAGTGGTCAAAAGGCGAACTGACGTACAGTTACGTCGGTTCGCACAGGAGAGCAATCCTGCCACAGTACAACTGCGGCGGCTGGTCGGGAAGGGGTTAAACTTCTCCACAACTTTATCTCTGACCTGTCTTGTGTGTTCCTTGGCCTTCATGATACTGTTTGTTCACTAACAAACCTCTGATGGCTTCACAGAACAGCTGTATTTATACTGAGATTAAGTTACACACAGGTCTATTTATTTACTAATTAGTTGACTTCTGAGGGCAACAGGTACCACTAGATTTTAGTGAGAGGTATCAGAGAAAAGAGGGCTGAATACAAATGCACGCCACACTTTTCACATATCTATTTGAAAAATCAAAATTAAAAACCGTTTATCATTTTCCTTCCGCTTTGTGTTGGTCTATTTATGTCTGCATGTAAGTTAGTCATCCTGCAAAGCATTTTTTTTAAAGCTACAGTACATGGCTTGGTGTCCTCTGCAAACACAGAAATTGTACTTTTAATCCCAGACGTTATATAATTTATTAAAAGGTTAAACATTAAGGGTCCCCACATAGAACTGTGGGGGACACCACCAATAACCTTAGATCATTCAAAGTATGAATCATTGTTCACTACTCCAAATACAGTCTTTAAACCAGTTTTCTATCCCCTTACAGACTTCATTTTCTAAGTCTATAGACTTTACACGGTAGCCATGTGTGGGGAACACTGTCAAAAGTTTTAGTAAAGTCCTAGTACACTATATTCACAGCCTCTGTCTCTTCAGAGACTCTGCTGGCCAGGCCATAAATGTGCAGTAGACTCCCTGTGTATTCCAGTGGAAAACTTACAAATTGATAACCTCAACAATTGGCGGGCTTCCCATGGGAATAAATAAGGAATCTACTGCACATGAATGTCAGCCAGGAGAGTTTCTGTGAAGAGGCTACAAAAGTGGCACCTAGCAGGCTATGCAGCTCCCAGTGGCGCACAGTGAAGATCTTCATATACCCTGTTTCCCCGAAAATAAGACCTAGTGTGATTGTCTGTGATGGCTGCAATATAAGCCCTACCCCCCAAATAAGCCCTACCCAGTTTCTCTGAAAATAAGCCCTACCCTGAAAATAAGATCTACAAGAACTTTAACTAGGGCTTATTTGGGGGGGAAGGGCTTATATTGCAGCCATCACCGACAATCACGCTAGGTCTTATTTTCGGGGAAACAGGGTAAGTGGACAGGTAAATAAAATACTTGGGGCAAGCTTGCTGAGGCTTGGAGAGGGAGCCATAATTTTCAGGATACCTGTTCTAAAATTACAGTTATCAGTTAGAATTTCTACTGTTGTCTATTGTTGTCTCAATTTAGCATAGTTACAATTTTTCTGGATAGTATTAGTTTACTGATGGAATTTAACCACTTCAGTACCCGCCCATAGTCATATGACGTCCACAGATGGGATCGGATTCCCGGCCGTCTAGGGGGCGCGCGCACACGCGCCCGCCGCGTTCCTCGGGACCCGGTGCGTGTGCCCGGCGGTCGCGATGTCCGCCGGGCACCCGCGATTGCCCGTTAACCGGGCCGGCATGTGGATCTGTGTGTGTAAACTCTGAGGAGAGCGATCTGTGTTTCCAGAACGGAGGAACACTGATCGGTCTCCTCCCCTAGTGCGTCCCCTCCCCCTTCAGTTAGAATCATTCCCTAGGAAACATACTTAACCCCTCCCCGCCCCCTAGTGGTTAACCCCTTCACTGCCTGTCACATTTACACAGTAATCAATGCAATTTTATAGCATTGATCGCTGTATAAATGTGATTGGTCCCAAAAATGTGTCAAAAGTGTCCGATGTGTCCGCCATAATGTCGCAGTCACCAAAAAAAATTGCGATCGCCGCTAAAAAAATAAAAAACATTTTTTTTTTTTAAATGCCATAAATCTATCCCGTATTTTGTAGACGCTATAACTTTTGCGCAAACCAATCAATATACGCTTATTGCGTTTTTTTTTACCAAAAATATGTAGAAGAATACGTATCGGCCAAAACTGAGGAAAAAATGTGTTTTTAAAAAAAAAAATTGGGATATTTATTATAGCAAAAAGTAAAAAATATTGTGTTTTTTTCAAAATTGTCGCTCTTCTTTTGTTTATAGCGCAAAAAATAAAAACTGCAGAGGCGATCAAATACCACTTAAAAAAACAGAAAAAAACAAACATGTTATACTTACCTGCTATGTGCAGTTGGTTTTGCACAGAGTGGCCTCGATCCTCCTTTTCTCGGGTCCCTCTTCTGTGCTCCTGGCACCTCCCTCCTATCGAGTGCCCCCACAGTCAGCAGCTTCCTATGGGGGCGCCTGAGCCGAGTCACAGCTCTGTGTGTCTATTCAGACACAGAGCCCCAACCTGGCACCACCCCTATCTCCCCTGATTGTCTTACTGACTATGATTGACAGCCATGGGAGCCAATGGCGCTGCTGCTGTGTCTCAGCCAATCAGGAGGCGTGTCCTGGACAGCTTAGACATTTGTGGGCATCACTGGAGAGAGATGAGGCATAGGTAAGTAATTAGGGGGTGTTGGGGTGGCTGCTACACACAAAAGGTTTTTTTATCTTAATGCATAGAACTCCTTTACCTTACAAATTGAAACTTAGATATTTGTTGTGCCCACGGTCAGTATCTGGTACATTTCCCAAATAAATAATTGCATAATTATTCCTGACATTCAAGAAATTTTAAAGTAGAAAAACTTAAATTTATGTCTTAAACTTAAATGTTTTCTTAATATACTGAGTCATATTTTGATAGTAAAACTAATACATTTTATTGCTCTCATCTTGTTTTTTTTCCCCCCCTAATTCCATCTGTCTTGTCATTCCAATCTGGATGATTCATTCCCTCTGGCTTCTGGTCTCCACCCAAGGCTTCCTCCTGCACCTCCTAAGTTTATTTCCCCTCCTTCCCCTCTCACGCTCTTATCCTTTCTCTCTCTCCCCTTGCCCCTCCCTTTGCACTTGCTACCCATCACCTCCGACAGCTAGCTGCCAGTCGCACAACCTGTCTCGTGTCCCATCGCCTCTACCAAACCAGGCCCGTCGAGTCTTCCTGCAAAACAACCAGATCTCAGAATTAAGTCCTGGACTTTTTTCTCCTCTTACATCTGTACTTTGGCTATTCTCAAATCGTATTTCCGTACTGCGTCCTGGGACATTCCAGGGTCTGGAGCATCTAGAAGAATTGGATCTTGGAAAGAACCCAAATTTGCCACCTCTACAGCCAGACACTTTCAGTGGTTTGAATTCTTTGCTCTCCCTGCACCTGTATCAATGTAATATCCACAGGCTGCCAGCTGACCTGTTCCGAGGCCTCCATTCTCTGCGCTACCTCTACCTTCAACACAACCGCCTGACAGGATTGCCGGTGAGTAAAACTTTTAAATACCTTGAATGACCTCTAAAATATGTGTATTTCAACTGACCTGAAAAAATTTCTCCAAAAAAGTTAGACTCCTCACTTACAGAAGATGGCTGTAATCCTTTACTTCAATATTGAACCATGAGCTGCTTACATTAAATCAACCATACTTAAAGGGACTGTTTATAAAAACTATACAATCCCTTTAACAATCTTTGTGGCAATGTGTAGTGTTTAAAAAATGTATATGTGTAATGATTTAAATTTAGAAATTTGGATCCAATGCTAAATAAATCATGGTTAATATAAATCACACAATACATTTCCACTAAGCACTTAATATATTTCATATATAGTGTATAGTGTCAGTAAAACAATCCAATATATACTGTGTGTATAATATACATACTGTATATAAATACTGTATATTGTCAAAAGTATTGGGCACTGGTCCAAATCATTTGGTGGAGGGGTATTATGGTGTGGGGTTGTTTTTCAGGAGTTGAACTTGGCCCCTTAGTTCCAGGAAACTCTTAAGGTGTCAGCATACCAGGGCATTTTGGACAATTTAATGCTCCCAACTTTGTGGGAACAGTTTGGGAATGGCCCCTTCCTGTTCCAACATGACTGCGCACCAGTGCATAAAGCAAGGTCCAAAAAGACATGGTGAGCGAGTTTAAGGTGGAGGAACTTGACTTGCCTGCACAGAGTCCTATCCTCAACCCAATAGAACACCTTTGGGATGAATTAGAGTGGAGACTGTGAGCCAGGCCTTCTCATCCAACATCAGTGCCTGACCTCACAAATGTGCTTCTGGAAAAATGGTCAAACATTCCCACAGACACACTCCTAAACCTTGTGGACAGCCTTCCCAGAAGAGGGAAGGGCCTCTTTTGGGAAGGCTGGGATGCTATTAAAGTTTATGTGCGTGTAAAGCCAGGCATCCCAATACTTTTGACATAATAGAGTGTGTGTATATATGCTGTATATATACAGCAGGGACAGACCCGGGGGGGGGGGGGGGGGGCAACAGGGTAGAATCAGCAGCAGGCCAGCAGTGGCATCGAAAGAGACCCTCTTGTGGTGGCACCTGGCTCTCTACTGCCCACCGCATTGGTTGCTATTGCCTTCCGCCTGGAGTCTAGCAACCAGTGACGTCATCTCTGAGCCAAGAACGAAAACGAGGCCCCAGCATGCAGAGCGGAGCCTTCTTCCTCCTCTACGCCTAGTGTGAATGTTGGCTCCACCCACCTCCTCCCTCCATCTTCTCCAGGCTCCAGCGCAGCGTGAAGACGGAATAAAGCATCTGGCTGTGTGATGCTGCAATTCCGCAAATCTCTATTGCTCCTCCAGATGGGAGCCCCTCCCCCACCAGAGCACCAACCAGTGTGTCCGGTGATGGGATATTAGCACAGCTACCAGATGCTTTTTTGAAATATTCAACATTGTATTTATATTTGGTATGAAAGTGAGTACAAGAATTAACGGTTGTCTAAAATCACAGAATACAGGTACTGTATATATGTCATTATTTATGAAAAAAAAAGTGTTGTCCTTTTAGTATTGACATTTTTGTCTTGTTCAAACTAAGTGCCGGTTCACACTAGACGCGGCACGACTTGCAGGTCGCCTCACCGAGGCGACCTGCACACGACTGCCGGGGCGACTTGCAAGACGACTTCTGTATAGAAGTCTATGCAAGTCGCCCCCAAAGTAGTACAGGAACCTTTCTTCTAAGTCGGAGCGACTTGCGTCACTCCGATTAGAACGGTTCCATTGTACAGAATGGGAGGCGACTTGTCAGGCGGCTAGGTCGCCTGACAAGTCGCCCCCGTGTGAACCGGCCCTTAATCTAATTATAATGCAAGATATTGATTTAAATGTGGAGCTGCAGAAGAGCAAACAGCTAATATAGAAACACAGTACCTGGCATTTTCATAAATTCTGGCTACGCTCAGCTCCTCAGCTATATCAGGCCGGCTGGTAACATGTTGAACTGCCATTTCGTCCAAGAATGTATTTACTGCAACATTTTCTAGGCATATTTTTAAATTATGTATCGCCTAATTGCCATGAAGCCTTCCTTGTACTAATTTCCAGCATGAAATGTCATATTGAGTCACTAGCATCTGTGTCTACACTGACATGGCACAAAATATACTCTCCATATCCCTTAAACTGTATGCAATGCCGATTTTTGTTTTTTAGTTTTGGGATGAGCAGGGAATGGTTGTTTTTTTGTTTTGTCAGTGTCCCATTAAGGAGATTTTCCCGCACTTCCGGTCTTGAAGACACAACAGGAAGTAAGAGAGTCACTGATATTATTCAACAATGTTTCAGGAAGCAGGAAATAGACACAGAAAAATTAAGGCAGGGTCACAAAATGGAGTCCGAAAGCGGGACATAACTCATTACAGCTATTTTTTCTTATTTTGTCCATCTCTCCTATACAAACGGTAAAAATATGTATTTTTATGTTTATCTTCTGGCTCATTTTTGTGCTGCAAGACAACACTTCCTAGCTTTCAGCTAAGACTGGGCCCGCTGCCTCCTGGCATTTCTACATCAAAGCCGCAACCTCCTATAACTAGACTCTGGATCCGTCCCTGATATATAGTAATGTTTTTTTTTGTTTTTTTTGTAGCTTTAGTGTAGAGCTCACCAGTGAATAGAGACCATGCTAGTTGTGCAATTGGGCTTGTTGGCTCACTTTTATTTCAGAGAAAGAAAAGCAAATGTTCAACAAAACAAACAGTTGCCCACGCAGGGGTTTCCACCATCATGAATAAAATAAAGTACAATTTAGCCTCCTGGCACTTTTTAGCAGTCCCGCTGCTGAGGCTTTGTGCCTTTGTCCTCCTGTGTCCCTGGTTTCATGTACAAATGCCGTACCTCTGTTAGCACTCTCTCTTTCACAGCTTCCCCATACCTCCCAATGTCCCTGAATGGGCGGGATTGTCCCGCAAAGTAAAGGCTGTCCCGCTATCCCGCATATGCAATCATAAACCCGCAGGCTGAGGCTGGTTTTCTCACTGTGTGTGAAAACCTTTTTTGATTGGACCTCCTGGCTGCTTTTTATATGGTGATTGGCTGCAGCTCATAGCATTCATCCTGTACTGGGCACTGACTCTGTGCTGTGGATCGGGGTCAGTTGCCGATCTGTGCTGAAGAAGAGGAGGCACTGTCAAATGGAGTAGAGCAGGTCAGTGTGTGTGCCTGATAGAAAAGTTGCTGCAGTTACGCTGTTGCAGTGTCCTTGCAGATGACAGACAGGGCCGGTGCTACCACTAGGCAAACTAGGCAGCCGCCTAGGGTGCCCTGCTGCCTCGCCCAGGCACTGGTTTTCCTACTCTTTTCTCTCTACAGCAAGCAACTAAGTCTCAGCATCAGCAGGCAGCCGCACACCGTTCGCACATAGTGTCAGAGGCGCAGCAGTGGCGGAGGACTATGTCTGTGTCCCGACTCCCAAATTAATGGAAGTAAGCAAACATTCATTGATGGGCGCTGGTAGGCTGCATTTGATGGGCGCTGGTGAGGCAGGCTGCATTTGATGGGCGCTGGTAGGCTGCATTGATGGCCGCTGGTGAGGCTGCATTTGATGGGCATTTCATTAAAAAGGTGGGGTTTACATGGGCAGGGAAAAGGGGTGGAGTCAGGGGAAGAGCCAGGGGGGGGGGGGGGGCGGCAAAATGAGGTTTCGCCTAGGGTGTCAGAAACCTTTGCACCAGCCCTGGTGACAGATTTCTGGTAAAGCTTGTGTCCAGAATCTTATCAGATTATTATAAGACAGAAGTTGAGCTCAGGCTGCAGACACAGAGCACCACTTGTTCTGTCTGTTACATCTGTACAGGACTCTGCAGCAGGAGATAAGGACAGTGAATGTGCTGAGAACAGGGAAGCGTTCTGTGTCTTAGACCCCTTTCACACCAAGACGTTAAAAATAAAAATAACGCTATTAAAATGCTCCCCATGCATCTCAATGGACCCTTTCAAACTGAGGTGTTGCGCTGGCGGGGCATTGAGAAAAGTCCTGCAAGCAGCATCTTTGGAGCAGCTTTTCGGCGTTGAAAAAAAAAGCGCTTCAAAAACGCCCCTCTCCATTGAAATGAACTGAAAACACTGTAAAAATGCCTGAATAGCGCCTATAATCCACCCTGAGCTGTAGAAAATTCACATGATCTCACAAAAAGGTAAACATGCAAGCAGAAAAGAGAGCATCTACAACAGGACTGAAATTGTGGGAAGGTCAGAATGATTAAACAGACCATCAAAGTGCCAAAAAAACAAAATTAAAGTGATAAAAAAAAGAATTAATCCCAGAAAAATGAAGATTTGAAGTAAAACAAGACACTGCTTGTTACTTTACAAGACACTGCTTGTTTTACATGATATCACAAAGGATAAACATGCAAGCAGAAAGATAGCATCGATAACACATGCTTCAATAACGCTTGAAAAACGCTGTTAAAACGCCTGCAGCGTTGCGTTAATTTTACCGCTAACGCCCCTAAAACGCTGTAAAACCGTGGTAATAACGCTAAGGCGTTTTAGGGCATTTTTGAAGCACCTTGGTGTGAAAAGGGTCTTAATCTGAATTGCACTGTTTTATTCTGTCTCTCCTGAGCTCTCTGTCCACCCCATGAGTTCACGTATGACAAAAATTTTATAGTCTGCACATCCAGCTTTTGTTGTACGAAAAAGCAAAACTGGCTGTCGAAAGCACCATACTAACGATCCGAAAACCTGCAGATTGTTCGTCAGACAAAATTTTTCTTCTGATTTTTGTATCGTGTGTACGGGCAGGGCCACCATCAGGGGGGTACAGCCCACACTCATGTAAGGGGCCTGGGCATCCCAAGGGGCACGGATTTCCCGAGTGGCTCGGGCCCCCAAGGTATTTCCACCCGCTGCCTGAAGGCTGGATGATTGACAGCCACTTTCGGCCACTCCACCACACTTCCTGGTTGCCAGGGTAACACCAAGCTCACTCCTCACAGGCGCCGCCAATTAGATGCCTCAGGATGCACTTCTGCTGGGATTGGTGCAGGGGGAGGTGGGCAGAAGTGCATCCGTAGGCTTATATTCCACGACGCCTGTGAGGAGTGAGCTTGGCGTTGCCCTGGCAACCAGTAAGTGTGGCGGAGTGGCAGAAAGTATATAGAGGGTCTCACGGCCATGGTGGGACAGCTCCTTGTGACAGGAACAGGACTATACCTGCGGGGGTGCTCCTGCTGGTCTCATCTGATCTCCTCCTGCTCCCCCCCAATGTCTGATTTCCTTCACATTCTCCTTCTCTCAAGTGGTAGAGCTGCAGACATTAGGAGATCGAGCGGCAGGAGGAGAAGACAGATTGCTTACATTCCACAGAGCTCATCCCTGCAGCAGATGGAGGGGGAGGGATCAGAAGTGATTGGCATGAAGAGCTCTCCCTGACCCGCCCCTCCAGTCATCAGAATGCAATGACGGGGCTTCTTTCTACCCCTTTTCTGCACCAATGTCCTGGCTCCTCCCCCCTGCAGATGCTAGCGAGTAGCTGTGTTTGTACACACACATGTATTAAGTGGAATGTTATGTTACAGGTAGTGTCTGAAATACTTTGATATCTCACAATTTATGTTACCCCCCCACCAGGTAACTTTTCATGTGTGTCTGCTAATTATAGAATCTATCCTGTTAGGCTCCTTTCACACTGAGGTGTTTTCCAGGTGTTTTTGTGCAAAAATAGCTCCCGAAAAGCGCCTGTGAGCTGCCTCTTTTGCAGCCCCAGTGTGAAAGCCCGAGTGCACACTGGAGCGGTGCGCTTGCAGGACAGGAAAAAAAATCCTGCAAGCAGCATCTTTGGGGCGGTGCGGTACACACCGCTCCTAAACCGCCCCTGCCATTGAAAACAATGGGCAGCGCTGCTGAGGCACCTGCAAAGCGCTTCCTCAGCGGCGCTTTGCGGGCGCTTTTAAATCTTTTTCGCCTGCTAGCGAGGGTTAAAAGCATCCCACTAGCGCCAGGAAAAGCGCCGCTAAAACAACGGTAAAGCGCCGCTAAAACTAATGGCGCTTTACCGTCAACGCGGCCAGCGCCTCAGTGTGAAAGTGGCTTGATTGCTTTCTGTCTATGGTCTTCATGCTCACATCTAATCTCCCTTCACATACTTGCTGCTATGTTTATAATCTATGTGAGCCTGATTCAGTATTGTGATCACTACAGTGTGCTGCACAGTGCACAGATATTCCAGCAAGGATACAGAATCCCTAACATCAAGTCTAGATGACATAATTGTGATTGCCTAATGCTTAGTGGAGGGACTGTGGCTTTTATAGATTGCTGCATTTTATCAATTTTCCATGTTGGATATCAGCTTTTGCTACTATTACTTTCTGCCAATTTATCACTTTCTTTCTGCTGCCGGGGCTCTAAAAAACAATAATACAAAAACGACTGACACAATTCACTGACATGGGATGGAGGAGGAGGACATGGGATGGAGGAGGAGGACATGGGATGGAGGAGGAGGACATGGGATGGAGGAGGAGGACATGGGATGGAGGAGGAGGACATGGGATGGAGGAGGAGGACATGGGATGGAGGAGGAGGACATGGGATGGAGGAGGAGGACATGGGATGGAGGAGGAGGACATGGGATGGAGGAGGAGGACATGGGATGGAGGAGGAGGACATGGGATGAGGGAGATGAGATTGTAAGAGGACATGATATTAGGAGATGGGACTGAAGGAGGAGGAGTGGGACTTGGTATGGCATGTCAGTGATCAGATTCGGTGGTACGGCCAGTGGGTAGGCCCTAGGGAATGTTGGTGGTCAGGCTTGGGGGGAGGTAGGCCTAAAGCTGTGTAAGGGGCCCCAAAATTTCTGATGGCTGCCCTGTGTACGTGCCTTAAGTGTCCCTCATTGTCAAGTTCGAAAGTTGGAAGCTTTGCTTCCCTGATGCTCCCTTACACCCACATGGACTCCTCTGGAGGGTGGAGCCCGGAACCCTGGTCCTGACTCTACAAGAAGCTCAGAACCCACCTGCACAATCAATGTCCTGGCCATTCCTAAAACTTGGTTCCAGGATTGGAAAATTCCTTCTACCCAGATCACTACAAAATCTCCAGGCTTTAGATCCCACACAGAGTTTTACCAAGCACTGAGAAAATTGAAAAACCGTTTCCTCCAAAGTAGACAAGAACCCTGGAGCCTCTCAACCTGCCTTGTTGAGAATCCTGGATGACATACACTAGAGAGCTGCACTGTCATGCCCCGTACACATGGTCGGATTTTCCGATGGAAAATGTCCAATCGGAGCGTGTTGTCGGAAATTCCGACCGTGTGTGGGCTCCATCGGACATTTTCCATCGGATTTTCCGACACACAAAGTTGGACAGCAGGAGATAAAATTTTCCGACAACAAAATCCGATCGCGTCAATTCCGACCGTGTGTGGCCTGTTCCGACGCACAAAGTGCCACGCATGCTCAGAAGAAATTCCGAGACGGGACAGCTCATTCTGGTAAACTTAGCGTTCGCAATGGATACAGCACTTTCGTCAGGCTGCAATGTTAAAAATGGTTTAATACAGCGCACTCTCTTCTTCTTTATAATGTGACAAGAATTAAGTAGTTTTGCTGCTCATATTCACACACACTTCTCACAAAGTTTTATTTGTGTTTTTTTAGTGGTATTCCCTGAATATATTGTTATTAGTTGTCACATCTGACAGTTTGATATTAATTTTTTTTTTTTTTGGATTTTCAGCCTTTTTTTTCTTTAATGTTTGGATTTTTTCCAAGGCTGATCTTTGTTCAATGTTATTTTTATTTTTACTCCAGAATATTTTTGTGTGTGTTTTGTGTGTCAAGTTACCCCAACACCATTGATATCTTGTATTATTTATTCTCCAGGAGATTGTTTGGTGTTGGTGTCCCTTGTTAATTTCACATTGTATATTTGAAATGTACCTGAATCCTCACAAACCAACTGTCATTTTCGAAGTAAAACACATAGGAGAGTATAATTCAAAACAAAAATCCTTTATTAAGGGCTCAGAACCAAACAAAGAGGAAGGCAACACTGGATCAACAGGAGAAATTAGCGAAGCCTGGGACCCCCACGGCAGACATCAATTCTTGAACATCAAAATTGGTGGCCTGAGGAGTCCATATGTAAGGGAGGGCAGTCTGGTCCAGAATTCGCAGAGATCCGGATAGCAGCAGATGACATGTGTGCCCCCAGGCTGTGGTACCACAAGAGGCTGCATTTTTTGGCCGACCAGACTGAACCCAGGGCAATCACTGTCTGGTCTTCCTTTCACGCTTCATTCCCGGCTGTGGCTGTGCAGTTGGAGATGTGGCAGGAGGAGGAGTAGGACCTGGAGGAGGAGGAGGACTGGGAGGACCTGGAGGAGGACTGGGGGGACCTGGAGGAGAGGGAGGAGGAGGACCTGCAGGAGGAGGAGGAGGACCATCACAAAGGTGTGTCTGAGGTGTCATTTGGCCCCTCATACCTTTCTCAAGAGCCTCCAATATGAGGGCCTCACACATGGCTTGTTGGCCCTCCTCCATCCTCTGCATTTTATATGCAATGAAGGCAGCAATGTTCTCCTCCATGGTGTGGGGTGCTCCCAGGACCTCTGTAGCCCTCCAAAAGAATCTTATAGCAGCCTCCTCTAGGGCACTCCTCCTCCTGCCACTTTCTCTTTTCAGGGGGGTGGAGGGACCTGCGGATCAGCCAGCCGGCTCGGCCCGGCCACCTCCTGGCTGAGACTTCCCTGTGTATGAAAAAGGGACATGGTTGTAATGTTTTGCATCATCAGTCACAATCTTAAATTAGTACTCCCAACTAACATCTAGTTAACATCATTGATTGGACAAGCAGAAATATTTAGAGGAATGCTATACCTGGCTCAATCTGGGCTCCTCCACATGTGGCCTGGAAGGCCCAGGTTGGGCGTCAGAAGCCTCAGCCGGGGGGGAAGGAAGCGTGGAAGGAAGACTGGAGAGGGATGGCCTGGGTTCAGTCTGGCCTGCCAGAAAATGCAGCCTGTCGTAGTACAACATCCTGGGGACATAGATGTCATCTGCTGCTCCGGATCTCTGTGAATCCAGGACCTTCTTGCGCTCCCTTAGATATGTGCTCCTCAGGCAACCAATTAATATCTTTAAATAGGTGATGTCTGCCGTGGGGATCACCTGCTTCACAATTTCACACAATTGCACCAGTGCTGCCTTCCTCTTTGCTGGTTCTTGAAATGGGGGTGTTTAATCTCCCACAGACAGGGCAGCTCCCTTAGCATCTCTAGGAATACTGACATGAAGTCATTATCTTTGAGTAGCATATCCATGTTCACTGCAAGACACAACACAAGACAAAGCCTAATGTCAGACAAAACTCTCCTAATCTTGTTACAATATAGGCCTCAATCTAGAAGCAGTATAGGCACAAGTTTGTCTCTTACCTTCGTTCTTACGATCGGCGCGTCCAATGCTCCTTCCTCCGCTCACAGATCGTACGTAATACGCACGCGTGTTACGCTTTATACACACTGCGCATGCGTGTAACTCCGCCCGCCCCTGACGTTCTTTCTAGTCTATTCCCCGCCCCTTTTCGTTCGGCGCAGTGGGTGAAGAGCATGAGGGCGGAGTTAGAGCAGGTGTGTGCTAATTATAGCAACGAGGAGTAGGAGGAGGAGGAGGAGGAGGAGGAAAGCCCGGATCCGTACACGTCCCGATCCAGAAGGAGACGTTTTAAGGCCACAAATATGTCCTTTGGGGAGATGTTGGAGATGGTCGACATCATGAGGAAGTCCGACTATGACGGGAAGTATGAGCCTTACCCCAACCCCAACATCAGAAAGGCCAAGATCATGGCGAAAGTGATCAAAAGCCTTCACAGGAATTTCGGGGTACGAAGATCGAAAGATCAGCTCAGGAAGCGGTGGTCGGACCTGAAGTTAAGAGAGCCAGAGCAGTACCGAAAGATCCGGAGAGTGCTGCAAAAAAGTAAGTAGTTGTGCTGTGTTCCTATTCTTTCTGTCTTTATTGCGTTCGTGCTGCTCCATATGCTTTTATTGTAACGTTTAAAAGGGCAACTTTAATGTTCATGGGCCCATTATTCGTTCGTATCAAACATTTTTCTTTCGGCCTCTAAAACACCATTGTTTAGGCCATATGCATTTTCCCACATTTTTTTTGGGCCTACTTGGATGCCAAATATTTGTTTGTGTAGATGGGTTTGTTACTAGAATGAAATGCCAACTAGATTCTGTGTAAAGAGAGGACACTGAGCAGCTGTTTTCACATCTGGACACTGGAGCACTAGTGTGGGACCCCAGAACACCATTTTTATTAGGGGGGCCACACAGGTGCTCCAGTGTATACTATAGGGGGGGCTACATCTGTGAAGCTTGTACCAAACAGGTAAAGTATTGCAGCTTGACAAAGGGCAATAAAAAAAATACATCTTGGAACTCGGCTAAAATAGACAATTGTACCCCACTTCCAAGCAATGTTTCCTATTTCTAGTTCTGCCATCAAATATCTGTGTGCTAATTATACCATTTTTGTTTTACATAGGGGAGAAAAGACTCGGAGGACAGCCCTCATCCGAGGAGACCACAGACCCCCCACCTATGGAAGAAGGTGAAATACCCCCAAACGAAGAAGAGCAGGAGGAAGAAGAAGATGTGGTGGAGATTGGCACCACAACAGGTGAGTGTCTGCGACCACAGGCTCAGGTAAAAGAGATGGATGGTGGCAGATTTTTGAGACCTGTTTTTTTTTTTCTTTCTCTCTTTTTAGGTGATCGTGATGTGAGGGATAGAGAACGTTTCACATCAGAAAGTGCCCAGATCCTGATCGGGGAGATCATGGGGTGTAATGCCAAACTGCAAAACATCCAGCAAAAAATCAATGATGTTATTAAAAAAAATAACATCATTGATGTTTTGGGGCGAATTTAAAACCCCACAAAATCACTTTTTGGATTGTGGTCCAATCTTTTAAATTTTTTTGCAATGTTTTGAAAAGCCAAATTTGGAGGATGCACACAGTGTGCCAACATGTGCTATCTGCCATCACAGGAGATCAATGGACGCGTTTTGGGGGTGCAACCCCTTCCTCAATTATAAAGTCGCGTTGAGGAAGGGGTTGCTCCCCCAAAACACGTCCCTTGATCCCCCCTGATGGCAGATAGCACATGTTGACATTCCTAAATTGGTGTGCATCTTCCAAATTTGGCTTTTCCAGGGGTGATTTCCCCCCATCTGAACGCTATATCAAACCCAGTTCCTAAATACTGATGTCTGATATAGCCTTCAGGTTTTACCTAATGTGAACTTTGTAAGTTCAAGTTTTTTGGCTTTCTTGTTGGTTTTACACAGGCCTGTTTTATCTGAAATGGACATTTCGAATTTTGCTAATGCTAGTGCAAAAATTGTTATACAACAAACATGTTGGTTTGTTTTAAAAACCTTTGGTAAATGCACATGTGATTGTGCAGGTATAAAAAAAGTGGCTTACTCAAGAATGTGTGGATTATTGTCTCAACACTACAACACTTTTGGGGTGATGTAATAGCTGTTTTTGCAAAAAATGGGGGTTATTTCCTAAGGGCAAATCCTCTTTGCACTACAAGTGCAGTTTCAGTTGCAAGTGCACTTGTAGTGAAATGTGTTTTTGCATTTAGGAAATACCAGCCAACAGTGCTTTGTATAAGGTTACCCAATCACGACATTTTCTGCACTCCAAACATTTCTGTCAGGGTCAGCTAAAACAAACACAAGCAGTAAATGTCCACAAAGATTTTTTTTTTATTATAAAAAGGCTTCACATATTGTCTGGCATATTGATAGCCCCCCTACCCGCAAAGAACTCCAGGTAGCGTAACCGGACATCACGGGCACTCAGGGAGGGCAAGCCAGGACGGCCACTTTCAAGCGCCGTCAGTGTGGTTTGATGTAGGATTCCGGCCTCAGGCCCAACTGAGCCAGCATAGTTGGCCGAATGTTTCCGTAAAAAGTTATGGAGAACACAGCACGCAAGTATTATATGGTTCAGTTTATACTCCGCCATATGGATAGGTGTCAGAAATAGGCGGAACCGGCTGGCCAGGATTCCAAATGTGTTCTCCACCACTCTTCGGGCTCTGGCTAGCTGGTAATTAAAAACCCTCTGGTCTGGGGTGAGGGTCCTCATTGGGAATGGCCGCATCAGGTGGTCCCCCAGCGCAAATGCTTCATCAGCAACGAACACAAATGGGAGTCCTTCCACATTGTCCTCTGGAGCTGGCAAGTCCAAGCTGCCATTCTGGAGACGCCTGTAAAACCCTGTCTGGGCGATGACTCCACCATCGGACATCTGGCCATTCTTCCCCACGTCCACATACAAGAAGTCGTAATTAGCCGACGCCACCGCCAACATCACTATACTATTAAACCCCTTGTAATTATAATAGTACGACCCTGAGTTGGGTGGTGGGACGATGTGGACGTGTTTCCCATCAATTGCCCCTCCGCAGTTAGGAAAGTTCCACCGCTCGGCAAAGTGGGAGGCCACAGTCTGCCATTCCTGTGGCATGCAAGGAAACTGTTGAGGAAAAAACAATAAACATTACTATTTTTACTCTGAAACATGGCAAGCAGATTAGACACAAACATTATGGGGCAACCTCCAGATAGCATTTATTAAGGGGAATTTAACAACACCAAAGTATAAGGTACACCTATCATATTCCCCCTCCCCCCCCTCTCATGGGCCATTTCTAACATTATAGGGGGTGTGTGGAAATCTTGGACAGGTAACCCTCTTTACTTCATTGAGAGATGAATGCCTAAATAATGGGTATTACTTGGAACAGCCCCTCCTTAGTTACGCTATTGGCAGACCACTGGACAGGTAAGAAGTGTCTGAATACAAAGATATAAATACACACTGTACACATTTGAGGACATTTGGACATTCTGCTATTACCTATCAAGATAATAATAGGATACAAAAACTTTAAACAGTACCATTGGAAAGTATACAGGCAGGCCCTTGCACTACATGCTTTGGGGAATTCATCCATAAATCTGACCAGTAAAGAGGTGGGTATAGTGTGTATGGGTTTGGCAAAGTCAGCAGATAGATGATTGAGGATAGAGAATTGGGATCAGCTGACTTAGCAGTTGGGGGGAGGGAGGGTTACTAAAAATGATTTGGGGACACCACAAAAAAAAGCCTCTGGCACTCTGCCTGAATTTAAAGCTAAAATAACATTTCCAAACATTTTAGGGGGTGTTTGAGGTAAAGCACTACTATGGAGCTGATAAAATACATTGTTAAGTGACTATATGAGGTGAATATAGGGCAGGAGACACCATGCTGGGGAGGTTAGTGAAGGGCAAATATGTATGAAGGACATAATATAATAATGACATAAAAATCTAGCATGCATGAGGACAAAGGGGACATTCACAGCATATTACAATCATGGTAATTAGGGAATGAGGAAAGAAATACAAGATATTATCAAACATTCAATACAATAAAATGTGATATTAAAGGATAAAAATCTTACCTTCATATACTCCTTCTGCAGGACCTGTATGATGGCAGAACAGGTCTCTGGGATGATGATACCCAGAGCCTGGGGGGAGATGCCTGTCGAGAACTTCAAGTCCTGCAGACTTCTCCCTGTGGCCAAATACCGCAAGGTAGCGACCATCCTCTGCTCCGGAGTGATGGCTTGCCTCATGCAGGTATCCTGCCTGCTGATATAGGGGGTCAGCGAAGCCAACAAACAGTGAAACACGGGGTCCGTCATCCTGAGAAAGTTCCTGAAATCATCAGGATTATTCTCACGGATCTCACGGAGCAAAGGCATATGAGAGAACTGGTCACGCTGAAGCAACCAATTCTTGGTCCATGAACTCCTCCCCACCCTGTTCATGGACTGGACTTGTGTCAAGGTCAGGACCCCAACACCAAGCCCCCGCACAGCACGAACTCTACGAGGAGTACGCATACGAAACATGGCTAGAAAACGGTCGGCTGGTCAGAACGAAGTAACAGAACGCACTGAAGAACAGCAAGGCCTGTGAAGAGCGACCTGAAAAACAGTAACGAACGAACAAGAATACAATGACTACCTAAAGTCACGCGGAACTTGCTGCACGCACTGAAGAGCAGATACAAACCCACAAGCACAAACTGAACGGCAGAAAACGATCTGAAAGCCACGAGTCTGAAAAAGCGCGAATCGTCTCTCACCAAACTTTTACTAACACGATATTAGCAAAAGGAGCCCAAAGGGTGCCGCGCTTGGTTCTGAACCGGCCTTTTCTAGTCTCGTCGTACGTGGTGTACGTGGCTGGCGAGTCTGACAACTTTGTGCGACCGTGTGTAGACAAAACAAGTTTGAGCCAACATCCGTCTGAAAAAATCCTAGGATTTTGTTGTCGGAATGTCCGAACAAAGTCTGACCGTGTGTACGCCCTATCACAATATATATTAATATGGAAAGCCCGGGATCACCAGCCAGCTGCCTGTAGAAGTCCTTATTGCCCATTCAAAAAGGAACACAAACAGCTTGTTTTCAGCACAATAAAAAACAAACAGCCCAAACTCCTGGTACAAAAAAAAATTGTTCAGCTCGCTGCCTATAAAATTTGTCCCCGACCGCCCGCCGTCGTTATATGTCGGCTGTTTGAAGGAGAATACCGTTGTTATGACAGCAGCTAGCTGCCAGAACCCCGGTATCCTCTTAAACTGCGAGCAGTCAGCTTTCAGATAAAAGTGGTCTCAGCGGTGGATTTGCTGCAACGTCACTTTTATAGGGGGCGGGAGAGGGCCCCCCTCCCGCCACGCTCTGATAGTCTCCGCTGCTTACCGGAGCCATTGGTAACAGCGGAGTCGATCGGGTCCTCTCCGCTCACAGGCTGGATGCCGAGTGAGGGAAAAATAGCCCCCACTCGGCTCCACACCATTGTATGGCGGAAGCGACGTCAAACTTCACTTTCGCCCAATGATCTTAAAGGAGAATTTTTTTTTTTTTTTTAAATGGCATTTATTTATTTTCATATTGCATTTTAGTGTAAATGTGAGATCTGAGGTCTTTTAGACCCCAAATCTCACATTAAAGAGGTCATGTCTTGCTTTTTTTTATTACAAGGGA
This sequence comes from Aquarana catesbeiana, assembly GCF_042186555.1. NCBI lineage: Eukaryota > Metazoa > Chordata > Amphibia > Anura > Ranidae > Aquarana > Aquarana catesbeiana. The sequence goes on along the minus strand of NC_133331.1, from coordinate 248,453,498 downwards.
TGTTTACATTCCTTGTAATAGGAATAAAATTTACCCAACATTTTTGTTTAACCACTTCCCGCCCGCCCTATAGCGGATTGACGTCCGGGAAGTGGTTCTGTTATCCTGACTGGACGTCATATGACGTCCAGCAGGATAACATGCCGCAGCGCGCCCCCGGGGGCGCGCATCGTGGCGATCGGTGGAGCGGTGTGTCAGCCTGACACACCGCTCCACCGATCTTGGTAAAGAGCCTCCGGCGGAGGCTCTTTACCATGTGATCAGCCGTGTCCAATCACGGCTGATCACGCTGTCAATGGGAAGAGCCGTTGATCGGCTCTTCCTCACTCGCGTCTGACAGACGCGAGTAGAGGAGAGCCGATCGGCGGCTCTCCTGGCAGGGGGGGTCTGCGCTGATTGTTTATCAGCGCAGCCCCCCCTCAGATCACCACACTGGACCACCAGTGATCGCCACTTAGGACCACCAGGGAAGGGGCAACATGGATGGCCAGGTATGTACCCCATGGCCATCCACATGTGCCCAATCTGTGCCAATCAGTGCCCACAAATGGGCACTGATTGGCACCATTATGTCACTGATCTGCCCAGCAATGCCCAGATCTGCCCAGCAATGTTTTATCAGTGCCACCTGTCATTGCCCATCGGTGCCACCTGTCAGTGCCCATCTGTGCCCATCAGTGCCACCCATAAGTACCCATCGGTGCCACCCATATGTACCAATCAATGCCACCTATGAGTGCCCATCAGTGCCGCATACCAGTGCCACCTATCAGTGCCACCTATCAGTGCCGCCTATCAGTGCCCATCATCAGTGCCCGTTAGTGCCACCTCATCAGTGCCACCTCATTGGTGCCACCTCATTAGTGCCCATCAGTGCAGCCATATCAGTGCCCGTCATTGAAGAAGAAAACGTACTTATTTACAAAAAATTTTAATAGAAACAAAGAAAAACTTGTTTTTTTTTCGAAATTTTCGGTCTTTTTTATTTGTTGCGCAAAAAATAAAAACCGCAGAGGTGATAAAATACCACCAAAAGAAAGCTCTATTTGTGGGAACAAAATGATAAAAAATTTCTTTTGGTACAGTGTAGCATGACCGCGCAATTGTCATTCAAATTGTGACAGCACTGAAAGGTGAAAATTGGCCTGGGCCGGAAGGTGTCTAAGTGCCAGGTATTGAAGTGGTTAAAAAAAAGTGTCAAAATAAAAAGTAAAAAAAAAATAAATAAAAATTTAATACGCCCCATCCCGCCAAACTCGCACGTAGAAGCGAACGCTTAGTTGCGCTGTCGCGGTGTTCAAACCACACATGTGAGGTATCGCCACAATTGTTAGAGCGAGAGCAATAATTCTAGCATTAGACCTCCTCTGCAACTCAAAACTGGTAACCTGTAGAAATTTTTAAACGTCGTCTATGGAGATTTTTAAGGGTCAAAGTTTCTCGCCATTCCACCAGTGGGCACAATTTTGAAGCGTGACATGTTGGGTATCAATTTACTCGGCGTAACATTATCTTTCACAATATAAAAACATTGGGCTAACTTTACTGTTGTCTTATTTGTTAATTCAAAAAAGTTTTTTTTTCCAAAAAAATTGAGCTTTTGAGACCGCTGCGCAAATACAGTGTGACATAAAGTATTGCAACGACTGTCATTTTATTCTGTATAGTGTCTGATAAAACAAATACATAATGTTTGGGGGTTCTAAGTAATTTTCTAAAAAAAAAAAAAAATTGATTTTAAATTGTAAACACCAAATCTCAAAACGAGGCTCAGTCCTTAAGTGGTTAACAGTGCTACATCCCCACCTGCCTCAGGGGTTTAAAAGCCAGGTCACTAGCCGCTACACTCCACCTCACAGATACCTGCTGACTATTTCCTGCTTCTCTCCTTGAGGCCTCTCCTGCAGAAACAAAGTCCCTGTAATCAGAAAATGGATGCTCTTTTCCACCCATAGTCTCTCAGAGACTCAGAATTTCAGCTCCCATGTTATCAATCTTACCAATCCCGTATTACCATATTACTAATCTTGGGCAAACTAAGTCAAATTTATCCCTTTTACTCTGCTACCTGAACTTCTCACTCTGCATGGATGAGAACCCCAGAGTATTCCAAAACTGCATTCAAATCATCCCCCCTAAATGGACCACAATACAAATAACAGGGAAACATAGCTGCCCTCCTGAATCCATTCCTGACATCTTGTGCAATATAATGTGAAGCGCTGGCAGGATTGTGAATGGGGTTTCTGTATCACCTAGGTTTCACACATATTGAGGTGGCACGGGCCTTTATATACAGTTAGGGTTGCCACCTGTACGGGATTCACCCAGACAGTACGGGTTTTGAATCATGTGCCCGGGTCTCCTTCCGCCTGGTACCCGGACACATGATTCAGACTGCACTGTGGTTTCTGTGCTCCATCTGCTCAGCTAGTGGAGGAACATGACTAGTTAATGTTATCAGTAGTGAGTTCTTATCTTTATTCAGCAGTTCCGACAATCTACCGTATATTTCGCTCCATAAGACACACCTGACCATAAGACGCACCTAGGTTTTAGAGGAGGAAAACAAGAAAAAAAAATATTCTGAACCAAATGGTGTACTAAAATGTTTTGCAGTGCCCATAAAATGCAGCCTGACCATTGCCAATAATGCAGAATGACCAATAATGCAGAGCGACCATTGACAATAATGCAGAGCGACAATTGGAAATAAAACAAAGTGACCATTACCAATAATGCAGACCGACCAATAATGCAGAGTGACCATTGCCACAAACACAGCCTTACCTGATGTTATCCCATCCTGTCTCAGGAGCAGTGTTAGGCAGGCCCAGCCGGGAGATCGCCTGGCTCCCACAGGGGGTTTGGATGTCTGTCCCCCGCTCTCCTGTGTCTTCTGACGGTGACGGCGGTGGGGCTTTGCCGGCGGGGAGCGGTGTCAGTGGCGACGGTGGGCGGTGCCAGTGGCGACAGGGGGCAGTGCCAGGGGGGGGCGGTGCCTGAAGTATATTCGCACCATAAGACACAGACATTTCCCCCCATATTTCTGGGGGGAAAAAGTGCATCTTATGGTCCAAAGAATACGGTAATCTGAGTCCCGACATCTACAGTACTTCTATACAGATACACTGGGTAATGTAATTGCCGGGAACTGCAGCATAAAGATTACTCCGCCTGAGCCCGAAAATCAACAAATAGTCCCAATGGAGTAATACTAGTGCTACTGTTCCTGGCAATTACATTACCTGTTGTATCTGTTTAGAAGTGGGTTGGAACTGCTGAATAAAGATAAGAACTTTCTCCTGATAACATTAACTAGTCATGTTCCTCTCCGGCCACCAGCTAAGCAGATGGAGCACAGAGCCACAGTCTGGATCACCACAGGAGGTAAGCACTTGAGCCTGGAGGGTTAAATAGTGTTCCTCCTTCTGGCACCCAGCTAAGCAGAAGTTTTTTGGGATTGCTGCAGACAAGAGCTTACTCCACAGAATATACTGGGATGGCTGAACAGCCTTAGCCTGGGTTCACACTTGTGTGAACACAGACATTGCATGTGATTCGCACCCGCACTGCTGTGCCGATCACATGCGATGTCTGTGTGATGCGAGTTCAGCCATACAACTGAACTCGCATTAGATTTGCAGGAAAATAGTGCAGGGACTTTTTTCCCTCCGCACTGGAATCGTATCGCATGGGTGTGCTCACCTATGCGATCCGATTCCTTTGCGAGTTCACAGCTCGCACTGGGATCTGCGAACTGATTTGGGGGTGTCATTAACATTGTAATGACACCCGAAGTGGTTCGCAGGGGGCAGTGTGAATTGCCTGCGGGAGAGATGCAATGCAGGAACCGCACTGGTTCCCACATCACATATGTGGGAACCTAGGCTCAGGGCTTGTTTACACATGTGGTGCCCTCTGAAGAGCAATCCATGTTTGGATTGCTCTTCAGAGGGAATTTTACAGGCAGTGAGGAGGTGTTATATCACCTCCCCACCACCTGTTTAAACCCTACAGCAGCACCCTGCAACTGAATGCATTGCACACGGATGCAGGAAACCCCCATTCACTTGGATGGGCCACATTTAGCAGGCATTACTGCTCGCTGAACCCAACAGTGCAGACAATTTTTGCCACACTGCGATGCAAAGAATTTTGGCTATTGCGTGTGTACATCCCCCCTCTGCTGCCTTTGCCACTTAAGAGGAACAGTTGGGTAGCAGTAAAAACACAGCTCAACCTCTATTTTTCACTGTCCCCCAATCACAAGTGTAAACAAAGTCGCAGAGCACTCTGAAGAGTAATCCACAGTGAATAATTTTTTAAAAGTATTTGACAGGTGGTGAAGACCTGTTATATTTTCTCCTCACAACCTGTTTTTATCCCCTGAACCCCACACCACTGTGCTGTATCCATGTGCATTGCACACAGTTGCTGCACGCCCCAATTCAGTTGAATGGGTCGAGTTAAGCAGGCACAGAGTCATAGGCCAGTGGGCTCTATCACACAGCCGATCCTGCCGGCGGATTCCGCTTTGCTCAGCGTGGGATCGATCTGCTGATCTCCGCTGAGCAGGCAGATGACAGGTCTGTGTCCGCTCACTGTTCATAGATGGACCTGTCAGAGCCTGTTTCTCAATTTTCATCCGATCCGCTGGATGGATGGAAAATAGGGTCACCATCCGTCTGGATTTCACGGACAGAATCGGATCACATATCGGCGGGTGTCAGCGAACATGTCACTGCTAACATCTGCCGATCTATACAGGTGAATGGAGGCTCCTATCAGGTCTGCCTGTAAAACTGACAGGCGGACCTGATCAGAAAGCCCATGTGAAAAGGGCTTTAGTGTTTGAGTTTGGCTTGAAGGTGACAACCCTATATACTGTATACTAGTGCTCTCTTTCACTCTATTTCTCAGGTGTGGGAGCCTGCTGTGTGAAAAAGCTGGGTGCTGATAAAACAATAAAAAGCCTATTTGTTTTGGAGAACTCATTGGGGGCACCCTGTTTGTCTTGATCTAACTGGAGTTTTTTGTTTTTTTTTATGTCATGCTATGGACTTGCTCAGTCCCAGAACAAGGTCATCTAGACCCCAGGGTAAAGAAGCCAAACTGCACCCCCCCCCCCCCCCCCCCAAGACACATGAGCATTACATGTCAGCAAACCCCGCCCCCCCCCAAAAAAAGCACTTATTTGCACGCTTACCCCCATAAGCATAAATTCTCCTTACAGGCCGAAATTTCGCCCCCAAAAAAATGCCCCCTCCCAGTTCAAATGCCCTTTGCTGTAATATCCCCTCCTAGGACAAATGTCCCCATCCCCCCTCCCAGCTCAAGTCTTTCTCCACAAATCCCCCCTCCTAGCATAAATACTCCCCCAGTCATCCCTATTAGCACAAATTCCTCACCCCAAAAATGTCCCCTCCTAGCACAAATCCTCTCCCCTCTCCCAAATGACCCCTTCTAGCACAACCCCCCCTCCCCCCCCATATCCATCTTCCTAGCTCAAATCCTCTCTCCCCCCATCTTTTAGCAAAATCCCTCCAAATCACCCCTTCTAGCACGTGCACCCCAAATGTCCCATCCTAGAAATTTTTTTACTCCCTGTTGCCCTGCAAATCCCCCCTCTCAGCACAAAACCCCCTCCCCCGAATACCCCCTAGAGCAAATCCCCCCCAATCCCCCCACCTAGCACAAAACCCCTCCCTCGAATTCCCCCCCCAATCCCCCCTCCTAGCACAAATCATTTTTCCTCACCCCCCCCTCCTGGCACAAATCCCTACCCCCATTTAACTCCTTCCCAGCACATATCCCCCCCCCCCCCAATATTTCCCCTCTTAGAACAAATCCCCTCCAAGAACATACCATACCCTGTCACCCCCAAATTCCCTCTCCTAGTACAAATCCCCTTCCTGCAATTCCCCCAGCACAAAACTCCCCTTCCCCTCTTCCAGTACAAATCCCCCCTAAATCACCCCTTCTAGCACATCCCTTCCAAATTTCCCCTCCTAGAAGAAATCTTACTCCTATCACCCCCCAAATACCCCTTCTAGAACACATCTTACTTTTGTGACCCCCCCCCATTCCCCATCCTAGCTCAACTCTTCCCCCCCCAAAATGTCTCCTAGAACAAATCTTACCCCTGTCACCCCCCTAAATTTCCCTCTTCCAGCACAAATTCCCCCAACTAGCACTAATCCTGATCTCCTTCCCTCCTACTAGCACACGCTCAACCCCAGCACAAATGGTTTTTACTCTGCCTACCCCCCCAAGGTCCCCAGTACAATCCTTTCCTTCCTTCAACTTACAGACCTCAGATGCAGGTCTGCCTCCTGGCTCCTCATCTTGCAAGCTGCTTCTCGGGCTCCTCCTCTTCTCACGGGCTGCCTCCCAGGCTCCTCCTTATTTTGACAGGTCACAGTTGAGGAGGAGCCTAGGGGAAGCAGCATTGCAATACTTTTGACAGGCACGGGATCACGCACTGAAGACCCGCACTAGTGATGGTATTGGCTGTCAGATCAGGACTTTATAGGGTTTATATACCTGCCCCCTACCCACATTCTTTTCTAGGATGGGATGAGGGTGGGTAAATACACCCTGCACAGTCCCAATCTGACACTCTCAATTGAGAGCACTGCAGTGGCATGAGCATGGAGTTGGAGGGGAGCAAGAGCACACCCCACTCCCAGCTCTCTCTTCCTCTATAGATTTGACCTGTCACTTTCTGCGCTAAGCTGGCAACAGTAGTGCGATTGCTGTCACTACTCCCGTCAGCTTGTAGCATCAGGAACTCTCGTTGTGGCACCCTCTCCCCCATAACATATTAGCACCTAGGGCATCTGCCCCCCCCCCCCCCCCCTGTCCTGGCCCTGGACTTACTGTACAAATCCCTTCTGCACTGGCACTGTGCTTGTTTGCTGCCTTGTTGAATAAAAAAAATCAGGTTAAACCTGCTTGAATTGTTTCTGGGTGTCCCTTTCTCATGCATGGTTTACTTTTGCCAAACACCTTTTGGTAAACAAAAATTTAGTTGCTTGAAAAACAGCTCATTCTTGTTAGTGCTAACCACTTAAAAGAGAAGTATGTGAATTGAAAAAAATAAACATTTATACACACCTAGGTGGATGCAGCACCCTCCCATATCTAAGACAAAGAAGATCACTGATGGCTCAGTTCTCAGTCTTCAGTGAGCAGAGAGCCAGTGACTGTCAGTACTAGATCCTTGTTCTGCCCCTCCAGTGCTCCCTGGAGCGTTGGGCTGTGAAGGGGGTGGGAGCGGTTGGCTCAGTCTCCCAGCCACTCGCTGAGAGCGGTGCCAGCTGCCATTCCAGGCATCTTGGTGGATCCATTAAAGTCGGGATCGATTTAGAGCCTAGATCGGCTGAGTGATTGCAGCCAACAGCGGACTTTAGCCCGCTGTTGGCTGAAACGGGTCACAGGAGTGCAGAACGGAGTGCACTCCTGTTACCCACTTTTAATTGCTAAGTAGATACAACAGCTAACTGAGGGGCAAAAACAAGTAAACCTGTCTCTACAGCAGCAGATACAGGCCATATTAAGGAGGCAGATGATGGCACAGGCAGATTTCTACACCACAACAGCTGGTGAAATTATGGTAAATGGAAATTGTTCATGGAGGAAAATGTTAACATATATTCCTGGAAATATTTAATACATGATCAACAACTTTACAAAAGTTGTTGATCATGAGAAGCCATGGGCTGATGTGCTACAACCCTTTTAATGGGATAGCCCCAAAAAGTATTTTTGACTTACCACCGCAGGAAGCCAAGGAGTATCCTAAACCTAAATAACAAATCCTTGCCAAGCTCACCTTTATCATGGCTTTCTGACTGCAGCATGTGTTTACGTGGGAATTTGATCCTGGGATGCCTGCGTATTTGCAACCATTACATTAGAGCTTTGCTTGTAAAGTTACAATAGGCATACAGAACCCAAAAATGTAGATGAGCTGGAGTTCCTTGTGGAGTGACATACTGCTACCAAGGATTATCTCCAGGATCTGCCCTCAAAGCCAGTATTTCCAGGAAACAGGAAAAAATGTTTGTTTGCTGCCATGCCAAATAAAAGTGCAGGACAAACTTGCTTTAACTGTGTCCTGGGTGTCTCTGTTTTTGTGCGTGCCAGTTGAGCCTGTCTTCCTTACAACTTTTTATCAAAGTGGTAAACAGGGTTTTAAGGAGGGGGGTGAGACACTCATGGATGGCAAATATGAACGGTTTCTTAGCCCAAAAATAGTTACTTCCTTGAGAGAGATAGCATATTACATAGTTACATAGTAGGTGAGGTTTAAAAAAGACACAAGTCCATCAAGTCCAACCTATGTGTGTGATTATATTGTGTTGGTGATGCCAAGGACCTAGGTCTGACAATTGCCCAATATTACATGAGCATATGGAACGTGTCCTAGGAAGGCATATGTCACTATTTGCCAAGCCTGTTTTTGCAACATGCTTAGGAATTGATACTGGAAATCAGATATGTCCATAGGACAGCAGGTGAAGGCATTATTCAACTCCTGAAGCCTTGTCACATTGTTCTACATCAGTCTGGTGGACCCTACCAAGCTTGGCTCAGACAGAATGGGATCACTTTGTATACATGGCAATACTAAAGACTACCCTACTGCTGTGCTCTTAGTGGAGACACCTAAATGAATGTAGAGTGTTATGAGTGTGGTTAATAATTGTTCCTGATTCCTGCACCTCTTGTCTGCTGCATCATCGCCGGTGTGTGCCTTCATCTCATCCACTCCAGGAGATCGTAGCCTGATATCCATGTTTCCATCTATGCCTGTATGACTTACCGCCGCTGGCCTGTGGGTCCACTCATGGTAAGAGTACCTAACCCTCCCCTGGGTATTGGAAGCACAATCCTGGGTGCCTTTTCATTTTGAACATTGGAATACCACCATCTGTGTTTTTTAGGATATACTAACATCTATGTATCCTACCAAGAGCATCCTTTGTGGAGCACATCTTGATACAATTATTTATGGACTTGTCATCGTGTCTTATTGTGTTTTTTTGTATTTGAATTATTCACAGATTTAGCACATGCACTTTTTTTGTACATTGTCATATATGCCAGAATCAGTTTAGCTAGTAATTTTGGTAGCATCTGACCCATGCTATTTTGATTTGATCATACTTTATTGTTTCAGTTGCACAATCTTTTTCACATGCACTTTATCTCTTGGTTTAACCACCATGACAGTGTTTGCACTATTTTAGGAGTACAAGTCTACTGCTCTCTAGGTTTAGACCTGGGGTTTACATGTCTTATTAGCACTACACATTTTTTTCATTAATACTGGGCTGTGATTTCCCTCTGTTTTGGAAATTGTGGGGTGAAAATGTGTCTGAAATGAATGATGCTGCCACTATTTTTTCTGAACTTGTAGGGGTGGGGGGTTGATACAGTACCTGCCAACTTCCCACTACCAGTCCTGGTTGGGGAGTCAGAGCAAACTGCACCAGTGGCAGAAATATGTAATGTATCTTTGGCCAGGGAAGATTTTGGGACCACACAGTTGTGAAATCTCAAACTGGTAAATGCATGTAAAAATGTAAAGATGATAAACCGGGTACCTTACAAATCAGAAGATAGCCTGGTATACACCCATTTTCAAGTATTTTATGACTTGCTGTATCCCGTAAAGAAGAAATAGAATACACAATACACAGATACACAATTATGTATCTGGTCTGTTTTCATATGTTGGGTGGTCATCTAGGTGTAGAAAAGAAAAATAAGGAACATAACAGTGAGTGGTCAAATCATATAATGCTAATTGCTAAACCAGATGGCAGTGCTAAAAACTAAAAATAAGGATCCCTCAAGGTGCAAATCCCTGCTAGTGCCAGCTGTGAATACATCTATAAATATATAAATAAACCCCTATAAGCTTGTAACTGCAAAAAGGGGAGAGAGGGGGAAAAGGATTGAAGTGGGAGCTCTTGGTATCATACCATCAAAAACAAATAATAAAAACCCTGCTTGAGCTCGAACGACTCCAATGACATAAAAAGGGATAAGGAAAAGAGGAAAGGATATACACAGCCCACTGTGCAAGTACAACTAGTCAAAATTAATTATATCAAAAACACATAAATGGAATAGCCAATGATAAAAACTGAATCGTTCACAACGTATGACATGCACAAGTATGCACACAAGTTGACAATCCTGGTCCCCGGGACCACACTGCCTCTGACGCAGCCGGCAGTGACTGGAGAAACCGGTTATGCCGTGTACACACGTGCGGACTTTTCGACCGGACTGGTCCGACGGAACGAATCCGTCGGACAATCCGACCGTGTGTGGGCTTGATCGGACCTGCAGCTGACTTTTTCAGGAAAAAATCAGACGGACTTTAGATTTGAAACATGTTTCAAATCTTTCCGACGGACTCGAGTCTGGTGGAAAAATCCGCTCGTCTGTATGCTAGTTTGACCGACGAAAACCGACGCTAGGGCAGCTATTGGCTACTGGCTTATTTTAGTCCGGTCATACGTCATCACATACAAATCCGTCGGACTTTGGTGTGATGTTGTGTAGGCAAGTCCGTTCATTCGAAAGTCCATCGGAAAGACCGTCGGAAAGACCGTCGGACCTTTGATGCTGAAAAGTCCGCCCATGTGTACACGGCATAAGGCTCTTTTTCTCCTTGTCCGCTTTGCCCCTGTGACTAGAGGATATGAACTCTTGCTCATGCTTGAAGGGCCTCATTGGAAATCGGCAATGGTACTGGCACTGAATATTTGTCTTTCTATCACCACCTGATAAGTATCCATTTACTCTTTCAACTTGGGATTATATGCTTTGATCCATGTATGGTCACCCATGGACCAGGAATGTCAACATGCATGCTTACACTGGATATAAAATTATGGTTTGCAACAGTGAGGTTACAGGACATTGCTTTGCATTCAAATCTGCCACATACATACTGTGACTGTACCTTTTCAATTCCATATACCTCCTCTATACCACTGTTGACCAAGGGTGCCATCCCTCCCCCTTCATATCTCAGCAATTCCCCCCTGTTGGATACATCAAGGAATCAACAACACCTACTATAATATGCCAGCTTGCCTCTTTTCCAGGATCCAGGTCCGATCTTCCTAGGATCCATTTTACGTTGAGAGCCAACCTAGCTCCACATCCTACTTACATGCATGCAATATCCATGTTTCAATTTATTATTGCTGCTCAAGATTGAAGGTATTGTATTTTAACATTCCTTGCTACATATATATTACTGTCACTGGATAGGGGCAAGAAGAGTGGACATTGAGTTCCCAGTATGATTGACACGTTGTGAATGATTCAGTTTTTATCATTGGCTGTGTTTTTGATATAATACATTTTGACTTTTTGTACTTGCACAGTGGGCTGTGTATTTCCTTTCCTCTTTTCCTTATCCCCTTTTATCTCATAGGAGTCGGTTGAGCCCAAGCAGGGTTATTATGAGTTTTTGATAATCCAGATGGCATCCTGAGATTCTGCAATGACATCAACAAACCAAGTGAAAGATCCAAATTTGATGCTTATCCCATGCCCCAGATGGATGATCTGATAGGAGGTTTGTCTCCTGTGAGATACATTTCCACCCTTGATCTTACTGTAGAGCATTGGCATGTTTCCTTAACAGTCAGGGCAATGGAAAGATCGCTTTTGTGGCATCCAGATACACTGTACCAGTATGTTGTTCTTCCTTTTGGCATACAAGGGACCCAGCCTCATTCTAAAGAATGATGTACCTTAAGTCTCACAAATCATATGCTTTGGTATATCTAGGTTATGTTATTGATTGTCAGGTCACCTGGGACCAGGTGACAGATGCACTCTGTAGGAGTCAGAAGTGTCTGCTAAGGTAGTGGACCCTAGGACTGACTGCTGCGGATTGAACCCTGGAAGGTTCAGGAAGCAGGTCTACAGGATAACTAACATGGATCCCAGTGGAAGCTAGAGCATAGATTCCCCAGGGTGCGGAGTCTAAGAGCCAGCGGGTGTTCACCAGAGCCTCTAGTGGTGAGGATGGACTGCGCTGCAGTCTGGCTCCAGGTCGCAGCCCCCAGGGTCTCACAGCTCACGCTCACCGTAGACTACAGGAGAAGAGGAAGGAGGCAGCAGGCTGGAAGGACAGGGAAGTAAGGGGTAAGCCAAAGGTCAAGGCAACTAGCAGACAAGGATAAACATAACACGCCAAAGGTCAGGGTAACAAGCAGACAGGGAGAGTCGAGAACAGGCCAAAGTCGGTAACAGGAATCAGACGCAGGAAACACAGCAAGTACACACGGAGGCTAACACACAATGGTTGATCAGCACTGCTGGTTTTCAGTGCACAGGTAAATATAGGGTTCCCTGATAGGGCCTGGGGTGGGGCCATGCTTAGAGGAGAGGTTATAAAACCAGTCAGGTGAGAGGCAGCTGGTCTTTAGAGATGAACACATGGAGACAGGTAAGCTGACAGAGAAAACTCTATTGCATAACCATGACAGTACCCCCCCTCTTATGAGGCCTCCCCCTCCCCCGCCTGGGCCCTGGCTTAAAGGGAAACTCCAGATGAAACCTCCTCAACAGACGAGGCGCAAAGATCTCAGATACAGTGATCCAAGACCTCTCCTCAGGACCAAACCCTTCCCTGATAGGGCCTGGGGTGGGGCCATGCTTAGGGGAGAGGTTATAAAACCAGTCAGGTGAGAGGCAGCTGGTCTTTAGAGGTGAACACATTGAGACAGGTAAGCTGACAGAGAAAACTCTATTGCATAACCATGACATTGATTTAGGGCTTGATTGGCACTGTACCCATGGAAAACAAAAATGCAATATAGTGCCACAGGTTCCTTCACAGAAAGTTGTAGTGATTACCGGCTACATTTTCGTGAAAAATAAAGTCCATAGTAATGTATTAAAAAAATGTAAGATATGTAAAAAAATTATAGTGCATATGAGTCAATCAAAAAAATATATGTGGAACTGATCAATAAAAAATAAGTATAAGGACAGTTCTTCAAACATCAATCCACATCAGTGCCATGCAGTGAAGACTTGTATGCTGATAAAAACTGTGACAGTTGCACCCAAAAAAATGTGTGATCCTCCACCAGCCGTACCAAACTGACTCACCAGATCCAATAGCTGGTCAAATTATATACACACAAGAGGGAAGAACTGTCCTTATACATATTTTTTTATTGATCAGTTCCACATATATTTTTTTGATTGACTCATGTGCACTATAATTTTTTTTACATATCTTACATTTTTTTGAATACATGACTATGGACTTTATTTTTCACAAAAATTAATTTGTTTGAATTTATATATTGTTGATTCACTGGCCTTGAGGCGATTTACTGTTTACGGTGGTCACTGCAGGAGGGAGGAGAATCAAGGCCGGCGGTGTGTATAAACTTAGTGGCGGTGCTGTATGTACTTAGCAGCTGTGGCGCCTGACACAAGTCTCATCCGTGGGTACAGTATTAAAGATTGTGGTAAAATAGCGCTGATCCACTTGGATGCCCCAGGGATGTTATGTTGACATATGTATGTGTGTGGATTTTTATGAAGCAGCTGCATCTTCATCAGAAAACTTTGTCTATTTTGATTAATTTTTTACTGAGGTGTTGGTGATGGGATTTTTATCTGGTGTTTTTTGTATTACCATTTGATATTTTTGTGTAATAAAGTTCCCTTATCTATAAGCTGCATGGTCCCTAGTAATTACTGCAGTTGAGGCTCTCTTTTCACCTTTTCCTTATGTATGCTTGGCTGATTACCAGGATCACACCTTATTGAGGTGAGTCAGCTATTTGAGGGACGCTGTGTTTGCTCTCATACAGAGCCTTCCCAGCCCATACAACCCAGTGAGCTACTGGCTACCCCCTGGTTTTCTTTCCCTATTCTCCTCCCTCCACCTCTCCCAACACTCTCACTCACACCACCTGTAATAAAATGTCTACGGGGTGGAGGCAGAGCTGGCGGCTGACGCTGACAAGCATGGGTGCCATCAGGGGGGACAGCTTGTCCCACACACACGTAGGGGGCACGTGCCCCAGAGGTATTTTTATCTGCTGCCTGAAGGCTGGATGATTGACAGCCGCAGTAACTACTCATCTCCGCCCACCTTCCCCCTCTGCCAATCACTGCAAGAGCGCATTTTGGGGCGTCCAATTGGCAGCGTCAGTGAGGAGTGAGCCTGGCATTGCATTGGCAACCAGGATGTGTGGTGGAGTGATTGAGAGGAGAGAGGGTCTTACAGCCAGGGAATGACTTCTGGTGCCCGGGAACACAGCGGAACACGGCAGTCCTGGTCTGGGCTGGAGCGGTGAATCCCTGTTTTTCCTCACATCTCCCAGGTATGGTGGTTCATTGGCATGATTTTACAGGCGCTTATTTCTCCCTGCAATATGTGAGTTGCTATTTGTTAAATATTTGTTGTGTCTTGCTGCACCCAGAGTGGCGCTCTTTGTTTTTGTTTTTGTGAGAGGAGAAAGGAGCCGGAGGCTGCTGGTCCTGTGTGGGCTGCTGCTGGCCACCATCCTCATCCTTAGGTAAGGGGGAGATAGGGGTACCTCACAAGGGGGCAGGGGGCTCAGACTGGGGCTCTTTTTGCACTAATATCTCCTTCCATTACATGAAGTGCAGGTTTATTAATATAATCCATTGCTGTGTCCCCACTGAGGTTTCCCCTCACTCCCTGTCTTGGTGACACCATAAAAGTACTCAAGTGACTGGTGCCTACATTGTCTTATAGTAAGCTCAACGGGGACCCTTAGACCCGGTATTGGTGAAATTACAGGTAACAAGGTGACGGTAACAGCCCACTTTAAACCAGCAGCTCCACCGTGAGTTAGTGCTACATGTGGGTGCGTCGTCCGGGATTGTTTGCCATTACCCTAAGCAGCCCTGAGAAGTATTTCACCGAGAGCCTATACTAGAAGAGGTTTCTGGACTTTGTCACTTTTTCCAGGAAAAGAAGGGGTTAAATTGCAGGACTTTATTTCTGACTGTGTAGGCTGCGGGTGAGAAGTAAAGCCTCGGGAGCTACGTGATCAGAGGATCAAGTGGGAGGAGCCACATCTACTTGTTGCCGTGTGGGACGCGGGTATATGTGTTTGGTGCCAAAGGAGAAGAGAGGCCTCGTGATCGTGTTGAGAGGATCAGAGTGCCGGCATGTCTTCTTTCCCATTTTTACTGTCAACTATGGGGTCCAAGATGTTCCCTACGAGTACCACTGCGGGTGCTATGTTGACCGGAACCCTGCTGACAGATACTGGCATTCGTTTGAAGCCGCAGGGGCGGTTCGTACTATACACAGTTGGAGATATCGAAGGGCTGGGCATGCTTTGCCAAAAGTGTGAAGGACTGGCTATACATCTCCGTCCATTTGTCCGATGTTTGCAGTGCGGAGAATATTTGTTCACAGTGGAGCAACCTACAATATCGCCCTGTGCTTATCGTGTGGATTGGGCTACAGGTATCGCCACAGTGGAAACTGCTACCATTGCTGTTGGAGAGCAACAGGCTGTGACCTTGTCTGCTACCAAGAGTGTTTCAGAGGGAGATGTTGCTATTACCGCTTCATACATCACCTTTATTTCTACTTCTACCACACCTATCCCCGTTGCACCTGTCCAAAGGAAGGTGGGATATGTGAAAGCTTCCCGCGGCCCTGATCGAGGCCTACCCCAGAGACTACCCGAACCAGAGCCGGAGAAATATATGGATCCAGAGAAGTTCTGGTCAGGAACGGGTGAGAGATCAAAGGGGAACATATCTGGGACGCTTTGTAAATATTTGCCAGCGGAAGAGTTGAAAGACTCGGAGATAGATTCTATGTCAAACCTCTCCGGTGATGATGATTTGTTTGAAACAATGTCACAGAAACTATTGTGGGCCCAGGGTGAAGATGTTGCTTCTGCCCTAACTTTCTCAGAATGGACAGCCCTGGATTCTGGGAAGACATCGCCTTTTGTGGAGCCGCACAGTACTACTAAAGAGACATTGTCTAAAGTTGCTAGTTTGCTTGAGTTTGAGCCGACACCTGTTGGATCTATGGTGCATAAATCACTGAATTCTTGTGTGCCTCCTGGTTTGGGGAAAAATAGAACTTTGCCTAGACTTGCCCGTTTACAGAGTGCTCACCAAACGAGTTGCCACAGAATATGGTCTGGAATTTCCTTACGTTACTCAGGAAATTGAGACCAACTGGGAACAATGGTACCGTGAAGCTGTAAGGGACTATTTGTCAGTACCAAAACCTTTCCGGAAAGCTGGGTACTCTGTTACAATGGATGAACGTTTCAATGGATGTTTGTTGCATTGGAACTATGGTCGGCACATCTATGCTGACAAGGTGGTCGTTTGCAGACCGGGAAAAGGTGACATTGTTTACTTTATCACCACTGTGGATAAGCAAGGGAAGAAACTGACATTACCAGATCCCCAGTTTTATTGGAGATTATGCAAAGGGACTGTTGTCTTCTATATCCTTTAAAGAAAAAGAGAACTTTGGGATATATAGCTAGATAGTGTCAGTGTTTAGAGATCTCCGTGGTCAAGAGATTATATTCATCTCAGCGCTTTCAAATCCAAAGATTTTTGCTAGCTGGATTTTCTTTATCGAAAAAGATATAATTTACCCAGAGATAGGGATGGACTGTTCAAGTTATTTTAGTTCAGTTCCATTAAAAGGAAAATATGTGGGATGAGTGTCATTCTTTTGTTGGAATGAGGCTTTGCTCCTAAATTGTTTAGTGATGATACTGTACATTTTTGTGTGTGTTTAACTTCGTTTCTTTCAGGAACAATCAGATCTCCTATCATGCTGTTAGGCTTTTCAGCTAGGTAGATAGTGGGGTTTTGTGACATGTCTGATGTGAATATGTTATTGTATAAATGTTGAAACTGTAATATTTCTATACTGTCTTTTCTTCTTTTTTATCCAAGTTCTAAGTTCAAATACCTACTCTCAGGCTTGAGAGTTATATTTTGACAGACGTTGAGGACACTGTCTATTGTAGTGGGGGGAGTATGTAGCGCTGGTAGATTTTTCAATCTACCGCTTATAGGTAAATGTAGTGGGTCATTTGTTCTGTACATAGTTCAGATTCAATCTAATGTTAGATTAGCCTCTGTTCCAGCTTGGCTGTGTTGTGTGCAGTTCCACATTGTGCCTGTGGGTGTTGTTGTCATCATAGGTCAGTGTTGGAAAGCAACAAGCTGAAGTGTATGAGTGCTCTTCTGTTCCGGAGATAACTTGGCGGAGGTGGTCCTCCGAGTTGCATTCTAGGAGAGGGTATTTATGGTACAGACGCCATGTTTCGGGGAGTCTTTTTGCCTCGTGGCCCTCCTGGCCTAGAGGTATGTGTCAGTGAGTTCTATCTCGTAGCCCTCCAGCCTGGAGGGTTGTGTTGCTGCAACTGTGCGGGTAGACCCAAAAGCCTGTTTGGGGCCTGCTATAGCTGGGATGGTCCTGTGCTGTCTGTCCTGCGGGAAGAAGCTGGACAATCGGGAAGATCCGGGGGAGGATCCATCTTGGAAGAGACCATGCAAGGCTGGTCTTAAGAAGGGCCTGGTGACTCGATTGGAGGACATATCCTAAACTACCCTATCACACAAGTACTGCCGGGTCGGCTTAAAGGTTCTGGTACTGTGTTTGCTGTTAATCGGAAACTACTACATCCTGTGGCAGAGGATCGTATGAGTTTGTTTCATTCAAGTCTGTGGCAGAGACTTTTTGTTCATGCTGCGTTCCGGCTGCTAGGTTAGTGTGAGAGACCTATCCGGGTGGGCAGAGATTTAATCCTGAGCTGAGGATACATTCATTCTAAAGATTAAAATTCCTTGATGCCACGCCAAGAAAAGGTATTTGAACTTCCCTGCAACTCTCCTTCTACCTCTTTCCTGCTACTTCTTCCAGTTATCTCCCATTAAAGCGTTAGAAAAGTACTCAAGTGACTGGTGCCTACATTGTCTTATAGTAAGCTCAACGGGGACCCCTAGACCCGGTACAAGGTGACGGTAACAGCCCGCTTTAAACCAGCAGCTCCACCGTGAGTTAGTGCTGCAGTAGTGTTCTGTAAAGGGATACCCACAGTCCTAAAAGGACAGCAAGACATATCAGCGCTATACGCATAAGCAGAGAAGTGGACAATACATCAGGCTCTAAGCACCACATTTGAGCCCAGGAGGTTGTTCTTTACACTTATGATTCACTCCGTATTTTTTGCTACTAAACTGAGGCTTGTTGGGAGTGGGAGGGGTTATGTTGGCACTGTCATTATAGCTTTTGTTTTCCAGTGTCCATCCCATCTGTCTAAGACTAAAATGCTGTGTCCTGTAATGTACCCCAAGAAAAGGATTTTACAAGTATGTCATAAATTCTAGTTTTCCTTGTCAAAAGAAGTTTGAGTATACAATATTATAAAGATACATAAAGTAAGTTTACAAGGATCTATAAAGTAAGCTCATTGTTTTACAGTAGGGTTTATATAGGTAAATATCATGAAATTTCAAATATTAAACATTGGGTTCACGTAAACCTAAATTAAAGATATATATCATTTCCTTAGTCACTTTTGTAGGTATTTAAATGATTTATACCTACTATACATATTGTTTACGGGTAGAGTGTATATAGGTCAAATAAATTCTGATAATGAGCTTTAATCGTAAGGTGGAGAAAAGGAAAGAGAGAGAAGAAAAAGGGTAGAAAGGTAGAGGTATGGTCCACAAGGTTGTCCCGCTCGTCAGTTTATTATTCTTTTTAGTTCTCTTTGAAGCCTTAGAATGGGTGTCTCTGTGTCATTTAATCTGTTACCATGGCAACAGGACAGAGTCATTGAAGTTTGACAGGAACTGTTGTTTTATCCAAGGATGCCAAAGTTTTTCAAATTTTGGAATTTGATTTTGATCGATGGCTACCATCTTAGCATGGGACATTGTATTATTCATTCTGTGAATTGTTTCTGCTAGTACCAATGTAGGAGATTTCCATACCTTGGCCACTGTTTGTTTTGCAGCCGTTATTAGTTGGATCATAAGTTTGAATTGAGAGAGTGTTAACCATTCCGGTTTTAGATTAAGTAAAGTTATATATGGATCTGGTTGTATTATTTTTTTAAATATTTTAGATGCAATCATGAAGACTTCCTTCCAGAAGGTTTGGATTACTGGGCATGTCCACCATATGTGTAAATGTGTGCATATTTCTGGGCATCCTCGAAAACAAAGAGCTGAGGTATTAGGTGAATATTTTGCCACTCTAGCGGGTACAAGGTACCAGCGAGTTAGGACTTTATAATTTGTCTCCAGTGCTAAGATGTTGGGTGAAGATGACTTAGATGTGAGCCATATGTTAGACCAGTCCGTGTCTTCTAAAGTTCGTCCCAGGTCCTCCTCCCACCTCTGAATGTAAGAGGGTCTATTAAGATTTGCTACTCCATATAATTGATTATAAAGTGATGAAATTGTACCTTTAGCAAATGGATCTTTTGTACAGATTGATTCAAAAATGGATAATTGGGATAATGGTGTATCCCCCTTTAGGAATGGTGTATAGAAATTTTTGATTTGGAGATATCTAAATATCTCAGAGTTTGGTAGATCATATTTTTCTCTAAGCGATGGGAATGAAAGGAATGATTTAGATGCTATGAAGTCATTTAGTGTCTGAATGCCTGATGTTGTCCAAGCTTTAAAAGAATTTGGGTAGATCCATGCCGGATAAAAGGCCGGATTTCTGATAAAAGAAACGAGGATTGTGTGGAGATTGTAACTGATATTTGGTTTTTAGTTTATCCCAGAGAGATAAGTGTTTAGTTATGGGATTATGAATTTTAAAGCGGTCCTTAGGATCAAGCCATAATAAGTTTGATATTAATAGAGGGTCATTTTCTGAAGCCTCTATAAATACCCATAATGGGATTTCCTGTTTTGCATGGTACTTGGACAGACTGGCCAAATGTGCTGCTCTGTAGTAGTTAGTAAAATTAGGGTATCCCAGGCCTCCTTTATTTTTGGGAAGATGTAGTGTGTGTATAGGTATACGTGGTTTAGAAGAGCCCCATATAAATGAAGTTGCTCTTTTTTGTACTATTCTTAAAAAATAGGAAGGAATTGGAATAGGGAGGACTCTGAATAGATAAAGCAATTTGGGTAGCATAGTCATTTTGATTGCATTAATCTTCCCTATCCAGGATAAAGGAAGTTGCAACCATTGTTTTATTAGATTTGTGATCTGTCTTAATACAGGAGGATAATTGGTTGAGAATAAGTCAGAATGAGATGCTGTTAAATGAATTCCAAGATATGGGATTGATTTTTCTGCCCATGTGAATGGGAGTACAGCCCTAGCCAGGATCAATTCCATGTTTGTGAGTGAAATATTAAGCACTAGGCATTTCTTAGGATTAATCATAAGGCCGGATAGGGCTGCAAATCCATCAAGAGCTGGTATTAAGTTAGGACCAGAGACCTGTGGTGATGATAGAAAAAGTAATATATCGTCTGCAAATATACATAATTTGTGTGTAATACCTCCTACTTCAATGCCAGTTATAGTTTGGTTTGTTCTGATGTATTGGGCCATGGGTTTGAGTATAAGGGCAAATAATAAGGGAGATAATGGGCAACCCTGTCGGGTACCTCTTTCGATATTAAAGGCATCAGATTTGTATCCAGCATATTTTATATAGGCTTTGGGTTTATTATATAATGCTTTGATCCATGTTAAAAAGTGGGGTCCAAAACCCCATTTTTGTAATGAATATTGCATATATTGCCAGGACACTGTCAAATGCCCTCTTAATATCGAGAGATAGAAAACCTAAAGGGATTTTCCGTTTTTTAGCAATATGTGCCAATAACACTGCCCTGCGTATATTATCGCCTGCCTGTCTATTTGGCATGAAGCCTACTTGATCTCTATGTATTAATTTTCCTATAATGCTATTGAGGCGTTTTGCTATTATTTTTGCTAATAATTTAATATCAAGGTTTAACAGAGAGAGAGGCCGATAATTCACACAGGAAGTATCATCAGAAAGGGGTTTTGGGATCATACAAACAATTGCCATTAGTGTTTCTTGCCGAAAAGAATGTCCATCTAGAAGTTTGTTAAAAGTTTCAGTGAGAATGGGAGAGAGTATTTTTTATAGTATAAAGCCGAGTAGCCGTCTGGGCCTGGTCTTTTGTTAAGTTTTAGGTCTTTTATGGCGTTAGCAACTTCATCTATAGTTATAGGCTCATCCAAACTGCTTTTTTGATTCTGAGATAACTCAGGTAAGGTGTTTTTTGAGAAGAAGGATTCAGCCTCTGTAGGATTAAATTCATTGTTTGTCTTGTATAAAGTTGCGAGATGTGAGTGAAATTTATGGACTATTTTAACTGGATTACAAGTATAAACATTTTTTGATAATTTCAAATGTATTGGTTTGAAAGATTTGTTAGTTGAATTTAATGCCCGAGCCAAATATGTACCTGGTTTGTTTGTATTCATGTAGAAATTGTGTTTGGAGCGTTTGAGGGATTTATCAACTGACTCAGTGAGAAATAGATCGTATTCCAATCTAGATTTTTCCAGATGAGATTTTGTACTCTGAGATGGATTATCTTGGAATGATATGTAGGCTGCATTAAAATTGAGTTCTAGTTTTTTTGCTAGATTTTTGCGTTCCCGTTTTAAATAGTGCCATTTGTCTTTGTATTGTACCACGCAAGACAGGCTTATGAGCTTCCCACAGTGTTATTGGGGAGATGTCTGTTGTATTATTAATTGATATGTATTCCTTTAAAGCTTGTTCAATGGCCCTCTGATGTAGTGGGTGTTTGAGCATTATGTCCGGTAAGTACCACGTTGGGTCATGCGCTTTTGGTATGGCTGAGGCTATAGTAGTGTATACTGCATTATGGTCAGACCACGGAATCGGAATTATATCTGATGCAATAATTTCTGGCATCATTCCTGTTAGAAAAATATGATCTATTCTGGTGAAGGTTTGATGAGGGTGCGAGAAATAAGTGAATTTCTTTTTCATTGGGTTACTTTCTCTCCACGAATCTACCAGATTGTATTTCGAAAGAAGTTGAGAAAAAGGTAATCTAGAGGTTATTTTGGATGGTGTAAAAGGTGATTTATCTAGAAATGGGAGGAGGACCTGGTTGGAATCCCCACACATTATCACTGTTCCTATTTTGTGTGTATTAATCACTTGTAATATATGTGAGAGGAATGGTGTAGGTTGTTTGTTAGGAGCGTAGTAGGAAATCACCGTGATTGCTGTATCCATTATATAACCCATGAGTATCAGGTATCTACCTTCTGGGTCTTTAATTTCTGATGATAAGGTGAATGGTGTGGATCGGTGAAATGCAATTAGAGTTCCCCTTTGCTTGGTACAGGCAGAAGCTGTGTAAATTTGTTGATAAAAAGGAGAAATATATTTTGGAGTAGAATCTTTGAAGTGTGTTTCTTGGAGGCATACTATGTGAGCCTTCTTGTTATGGAAAGTACGGAAGGCTTTGGTCCTTTTTTGAGGGACATTTATTCCCTGAACATTCAGGGAAAGTATATTCAGTGGTGCCATGGCAACAGATCAAATAGTTTTGACTTACTTTTTGTTATGCAGAGCTGACTGCGCAGATCTACCTGTGTGGACTGAAGAGATGAAAAGATAGAAAAGAAACCAGTGAATTCTGGAGTAGAGAGTAAACAAAAAACATATGAGATTAGATGATACATTGTATAAATAATTTTTTGCAAGTAATCACAATTTACCCGTGAAAGAGAATAAATATCTCTCAGGGGAATAAGTGCCTTCGTCACACTCCCACATAATATGGTTGGGAGAATGAGGAGGGCTAATGGGGGTACACGGATCTTCCGCTTACAGGAGAGAAGTGCTATGTCAAAAGACATCAAAATGATGTTTCATTAATTGGCGTGCAGAATATAGTTTTTGTTGAAATTATTTATTCCAGGGTGGTTGTATATGGTTAGTCTTGCCCTAGGCTAAATAATTCAGTTAGAAAGGTACTGTTAATAACTTTGGTATTGATGAAGATAGTTTGAATTATTTTGGGATTGTAACCCTTTTAGAGTAAACAATTACATATTTTATTCATATGTAACTGTTTAGATATGTTAACTCATAAAATTGAGGTTGTATTGCTTCAGATTAGAATAAACAAAAACATAATTCTAGGAACTAGTTAGGTAATAATATATTTGTTTTAAGAAAAGAAAGAAAAAGCTTCCATTACTTCTGGATTATTGAACATATTTGTCCTAAAAAGTAATAAATCTATTATTATTACCTAATAATATATAACTGAACAAGAATTTCCTTATTTCACTTATATATTCTAAGGCTATATGAATCAGAAGTAATAAGAAATATAACTGGAATGTAACATGATCCAACACAGTGTGTGACTATCAGAATGCAGTTACATTCAGTTATAAATACAGGTTTTTTATAGAGAACCATCTCTTAGTATAATAAATGAAGAGATATCAGGAATTAGGATGTCAGTCCATTGAATCTTCTTGGTCCATGGATGATGTGGCATAACGGCCTCTTTTGTGAGAATGATGATTCCCATTTTGTTCTGAAATTTTCTGGGTGCTGCCTGAAGGTGAAGATGATGCCATTCTTCTGCGTGTGGGAGAGTTGCTGCTTGTGGGTTCTGTCAGATTTAATTTTAAAAGGGTCTGTTGTAGTTCATCTGCTGATCTGCTTCTGTAAATTGTACCTTGGTAGTTAAATCTGACTGAAAAGGGGAAGCCCCATTGATACATAATGTTGTGGCGTTGCAGTTCCATTAGTTGGGGTTTCATGGATCGTCTTTTAGTAATAGTAAGTTGGGATAGGTCAGCAAAAATTTGATAATTGTGTCCTTGAAAATTAAGTTCATTTTTTTCTCTTGCAGCAATTAGTATTTGTTCTTTCGTTCTGTAATAATGACATTTTGTGATTATATCACGTGGGGGTCCATCTTTCTTTTTGGCTGTGAGGGCTCTGTGTACTCTGTCCAGTTCTAAACGTTCAATAGGGATTTCTGGCTTTAGTTCTTGTAATAGAGCAGTAATAGTAGATTGCAGGTCTGTCAGTTTCAGGTATTCCCCTTATGCGCAAGTTTGAACGTCTGGCTCTATTTTCGTAATCTTCGAGCTTAGTTTGAAGTATTAAATTCTCTTCTTTTAATTGTTCCAATTCTGTTATATTTTCTTGGGTTGTAATTTCAATTTCATCTATTTTTATTTCTAAGGCTGCGGTGCGGTTTCCCAGCTCTCTTATTTCTTTGGTTAGGCTTTTTGTTATTTGGTCTGAGGTTTGTTTTAAAGCCTTATGAAGCGTCTTTTCAAATTGTAATAATATTACTGGGGATGCTGAGGAGGCTTGTGGAGAA
This sequence comes from Aquarana catesbeiana, assembly GCF_042186555.1. Classification (NCBI taxonomy): domain Eukaryota; kingdom Metazoa; phylum Chordata; class Amphibia; order Anura; family Ranidae; genus Aquarana; species Aquarana catesbeiana. The sequence goes on along the minus strand of NC_133331.1, from coordinate 248,429,051 downwards.
GTTTGTGAGAGGATTTGTTCTGTATCTGACTCAAATGGAGAGTCTTGCTGTGACATTTTCTGTCTGTGAGAGCGCCCTGATGCTGTATCTTGTGAGGTGACTGGAGCTGCTTTAGTTGCAGTGAGTGCCTGTGAGCTCTTTGTGAGGTGATTTTTATTTCTGCCACGGTTTCCTCCCAGTACCATATTTCCTGCCCAAACTTTCACAGTTTGTTCCCTGGGGCAAAAAGGTTCAAATGGATACCTTTTGAGCCTGCAGGCTCCGCTTTGTCCTTCTCTTCTCTCCTCAGCGGTGTGGAGCTCTAACAATGCATGTCTGCTCTGCTAGGCTCCGCCCATCTCCCCATAAATTCTAGTTTTCAAACCTAAAGAAAATGTCTTAAAGCTAATTTACAACAAATAATTCAGAAGCATGTGTGCAGCTCAAATAAACATCCTATAGGCCAAATGTACAACTAAACCATGAAAGACAGAGACAGGAATCACACTGAGACACCGTTTACAGTTTAGTACACACTGTTGGTAAATAAGAACCTGATTTATGTGTGCACCTGTTAATACAGTATAAGGCCTTGTTTACATGGGCATACTTAAAGAGGAGGTCCAGCCCCCCCCACGAAAAATTAAAAGTCAGCAGCTACAATTACTGCAGCTGCTGATTTTTGATATATGGACACTTACCTGTCCAATGAGCCCACGATTTCTACACCAAAGCCGATCTTCAGATTGGTTGTTGGGTGCAGCCGCTGCCATTCCTGGTAAGGGAACCCGGAAGTGAAACCTTTCGGCTTCACAGTCGGTAACCTACTGCGCATGCGTGAAGTGTGCTACGCCTTCTAATTGGTCCGGCGGGTGGAGGAAGGAGGAGGGAGTCGAACTTCCGGGAGACGGGCCATAGCCCCATCTCCCGGAAGTGGGGAACGATACCTGTCAAAAACAGGTACCTGTTCCTTCCTCCCCCCTGAAAGGTGCCAAATGTGGTACCGGAGGGAGGGGGGGGAGACGGATAAGCGGAAGTTCCACTTTTGAGTGGAACTCCGCTTTAAGTGCACACCCATGTGAGGGCTTTGTTTTGCCCGCATTGGATGCACAGGTGTTCCATGCATTCACATGCAGGCAGTCCCATTCATGCCAATTGGGATGCAGAGGATGCATGGACACAGCGACTGCTCCCAATTTGACATTGTTACAGGTGCGTGTCTCCTAGCTTACATTGGCTGCGTTAGGAGACGTGTACCCGCAAACACACAGATGTAAAATTGGGAGCAGTGGCTGTGTCTATGCAGCCTCTGTGTCCCAATTTACGTGAATGGGACTGCCTGTATGCAGATGCACAGAACCCCTGTGCATCCCATGCAGGCAAAACATGGCCCCCATGCGAGTGTTCATTTAAGTACACCTGTGTGAATGAAACCTAATAATTACTGACTACGGTATCTAGAGTTACTGAGTTGTTGAAATTATAGGAAAACAAAAGTGCAGAAGTCTCTTGCAGCAAGAAGATATACGCTAAGTTCTGTTAATATATACATCTTAGTGGGAATCGTCCATCAGGAGAAAGAGGCCCCCTAGGGGATTTTGGTTGATGTTATCCACAAGATGTTCACAGCGTGATCGATTACACCACCCAGGATCTTCACTGCTATCTTATGCTGTTACCTCACAGCTGTAAGGTGAGAGGACACCCTGCACTGAGGTTTCACTGCACAGGAGAGAAAAAGACACTTACCTTTATATTCCTTCAATTTGCACAGTGTTAGAGGGAACCCAGCACTTCAGCCACTCCCTTCCCATTGCCAACTTAGTTTTTCAGGACATTTGTCAATTCTATTTGTGTGCATTATACTGTTTGGATTTCTTCACAAGATTATTTTATTGTCAGTCTAGTCATACAGGACTTTATATATGACCTAGCATGTTTGCTATTTGTTTATACACTGTTTGGATTCTTTCACATTATATATCTATTATTACAACAACACTTACAACAACACCTTCTACTTATTTATCACTTTTGTACTTATTACTAACAGTGCAGCACCATCCACTTTTTATGGGTCTCATGACCCGCTTCCTGATTGGCCGGGAGGAGAATCAGTGTTACAGTAGCGAATATTCATTGGGTGGACTTCGCCCCGAGCCCACCCATTTTGAAGCCTATTAGAGCCTCCGGCTCTAATCATGTGCTTAACCCCCCCCCCCCATTGGAATCTATGCGTCCAGCACCCTGCATGTAGATCAAGGGACTGGACGCATGGATGGGGGGGTGGCGGCCGTGCACCCCTAATGGACTGGCCGGCACTGATTTATGCTTATTTCTCAAGCAACACTAGTGGGAATGAGTCCAGCTTAAATAGAAAGTAAGCTATGCAGGCTGGGCTGGGACTGAGCATATAGCCAATTTAGAACAAACAGGTGAGACATAGAAACACCCATGGTTTTCCAGTCCTTGAAGACGTTTGTGGAACTAAAAGTAACAGAAGACCCTGACATTTTTGAGCTGTGTAAATACAAGTAACAGCTTGCCTGCTGTCTTTGCAACTACATGGAACAGTCTGGCTAGAGGTAACAAGTCAGCCTTGCATGTCTTTGGAACTAATAACAGGTTATCCTTGCATGTCTGTATAACTACAGATGAAATATCAGCTTTGTGACAGCCGGTTGTCCAGTACTTGTAAATTGACACTGAAAGTGTAAAAGGTTCCTGACCCCTGTCTAAGTGCAACATTAGCCTTAGATTACATAAGTTTGAGCAGACACAAAGCATCACTACAGCAACATTTTCACAAATTTGTAAATGCTAAAATTCCAAATTACGCTAAACACACTTATTGAAGTGCATTACATAAAGAGGCAAGGATTTGAGGCAGCCCACATTCACAGAAGATCCACGGTTAGTTATGCAAATGTTTGGAACAACCTACCTGTCGAGTGCCTTCAAATACTGCGCAAGTGTGCCAGGAGAATTAAAGAATTGATGCTGTTTTGAAGGCAAAGGGGGTCACACCAAATATTGATTTGGTTAGAATTTCTTTTCTGTTCATTTACTATTTACCATTTATTATGTCAGGTACTAATATAGCAACGTCAATTTACGCATATATATATTTACATATATATATATTAGACATTCACAGTCCCTACCCTCAAGGAGCTTACAATCTAAGGGCAAATTTAGACAGGATTCAATTAACCTACCAGCATGTTCTTGGAGTGATTAATAAATATAGAGTAATATATTAAGAGTAATTGATAAATATAAACTTGTAGCACTGCCCCTTGGGGGTTGCTTAGAATTCCATGTTCTTCTGCACAGCCTTGACCCTGTGAACTTTTCAGCCCTCCTGACATTCTAGGTTTAGACATGTTGTGTAATGCCTTTAAAATAACACACTGACACAATGCAGATTGTTTTAACTCTCTCAGATTTACTTAATCAAGAGAAGAGTCTTAAACTGGGTATTAGTCAACCAAGTCCTGGATAAACAGCCAAGACTCAGTTGAAATAGTCCCCAAAAGCAATTAAATGACAATTAGAAATGACCGATACATAATATCAATGCACACAATAATAGCCAATAAGACAATTGATTTTTAAGAAGGCTATTAGTTGCTGTCTATAATACTACTGCTAAAGAGCGGGAACCCAGGCCAGCCTATTATACCCTTAATCCTAATGAGAGATGAAGTAATATATGTACTAGTGGTGTGTTCCCTTTAAAAGCAATAGAATAGCAGTGTTCAGAATGCAAAGCCTTGCAATTATCTTCACCGGCAGTTGGAGCTCAAAGAAACAAGAAATTCTGTAGCAGAAAGTGTAGCACAGTGATATGCAGTCAAGGCAAATCAGCTGAGTCTGACCAGTAGTGATCCTTAAAGCAATCCAGGTATTGGGTGTCTGTATACAGTGTCCAGTGGAATATGTTAGTAGCTGGTAACTGGATTTTGTGGCCAGGTGCCCTCTCACCAAACTGGAGAACTGTGTAGAAACTTCCTGAAGAGCGATCCAAGTCGATTATTCATTCTGCAGGCGGGCTGAGATGGCGATTTGTCTGCTGGAGCAGTGAGTCGTCCGATCCTGCTGTTTCCAGTGATGCTGCAGTGGTGCCACTTGCCTGGGCTGGAGATGCGAGCGCTGTATACTGCGTGGTAGGCAGCAGTCCTCTCGCACAGCAGCGAACGGGTGTTTACTTGATGGGACCCTGCGGAAAGCAAGAGAGATTCGGCCTGGTCTACAGATCCCTTTTATAGCCTTTCCCATAATTCTCCCCCTCGAGCAGATGGTTTGCTGGGAGTTGTAGTTCATGGATAGTTCTGCAGTTCAGGGATGTCTGTTCAGGAGACTACAGTTCCCACAATGCTCTCTGCTTGGCTCAGGAGTATGATGCATGTAATCCGAGCCCAGCACTAGGGGGATACAGAGACAGTCTAGGAAGGTAGAGGGCAAGTCTGCAGTTTCAGATAACTGTAGCCCGCTTTCGGCTACAAACTATTAACATTTCTATTTCTGAAAGCATTCTTAATTTACATTTTTCCACACCTGCCTAAAACATTTGCAAAGTACTGTACTTCTGGGCAAAAAAACTGTGGTGCAGCGCAGGCCATAAACTGGCAGAAGGGGGCCAAGTCCATAAGCTAGAATGGAAGCAGCTGTAAAGTCAGCAGTTTTGCCAAACTGACAGTGAGACAATTTTATTATTCTGCTCCAGCAGTGGCAAAAGAGACACTGCCTGGTAAGGATGCTGCTGAAGATGGCTGAATGGGTTTTTTAAACGTATGGTGAAGTTCTAGCCTATGCTTGGCCCTACTTTTCATGGCATCACGCTGAGCTTCTTTCTCAATTGACATGACTTAATGTAAGCCTCTGCAACCATTGCAAGACTTCCCTTCCTATCTCTTGAGGCCATTGAGGTTGCAGCTTATGCAGATGGAGAATCGTGTGAAGGGAGGAGAGGTGGAAAGAAAGGAGGAGTTTGGGCCTTTTACTGCTTGCCAGTATTATTAATGTGCTGCTCCTCCAAGCTTTGCGGTCTGATTGATATATCTTTGATATATCCCCCATGCATGTGGCACCCAAATAACCGGTAGTTTTACTATGGCTGATACACTGCAGGCAGAGGCTGCAGTACACAACACTTCTGTTGGCAGTGGATGTGTAAAAAAAATAATTGCAGATTGCAGAGCTGACTGTTGCTGCCTGACAGTTTTACTTGGGACCACCATCTGTTTTCTAATTTCATTTATAGCTGCAAACTATTCTTCCAGTAAAGGCATTCTTCTGGCTCCAAGGCCCAGCAATTGCAAATTATTATTTCCCTGTTACAGTGGGACCCCCAGTTCCAGACATTAAGCCTATCTACAGATGGTCAAGCTTTGCCCTCTGATACATATTTTAATGTCCCTGGCCTCTTTTATGATAAATCTAACCACGCCTACATTGCGGAGTTCAATGTCAAATCCTTGCAACAGAGGCACACGGCAGAGTATTACTTGAATTTCACCAGGGGGCACCCGGTTTTGGGTGGAATAAGTCATCTTTAAATCAGTTTAGGCTGGGGTTGGCAGATTCCATAAAAGACTCCATGGTGATTTACCCTGAACCCAAGACCTTGAAGGAAGCCATGCACTTAGCCAGTAGGATAGACCAACAACTGCAGGAATGATAGAGAAATCAGTGTTCTTAACATGGCAGGTACTAGGACCCTTAATTCAGTCTCTGGAGAAGCCACTATTTCTTTCTTGAAGATAAAACTAGAAGGAGGATGCAGAGACTTTGCCTGTATTGTGGTGGTTGTGGCCACTTTGCCTCAAAGTGCCCCTCAATAAGCTGGGAAAGTCTGGACCAATCTCAAGACGACCTTGTGCCAGAGCCAACCCAGCTTACCTAAGATTACTTAACCCAACATCTATTGACTTTCATAGACTTTGCTTCTGTCAGCAATTTCATGGTTAACCACTTCCCTTGGGTGAGGTTGTATAACGCCCAGGGGGTTAAGTGGTTGTACCGGGATGATGCCTGCAGCTACAGGCATCATCCCAGTATCAAAATGTTCAGCCAGGATATTGTTTCATGTAGAAGTGATCTGAGTGGCTATACACTTTTACAGGCGGTAGTAGGGGGTGCCTCCCCGTCACCTTTCCCAGGCTCTCCCATCACATTGTGGAGCCATGGACCACTCTGACCTGCGGCATCTTCATCAGTGAACTGACAAAGGAACTGATGTTGTTCCTCCCTCTCTGTGAGATCAGAAGCCAGAAGCAACAAGGATTTTGTCACTTCCAGTTTTGCTTCTTTGTTTACTACCTGTTACCAACCAGTGGAGCAGCCCATAAGGCTGATCTGTGTATGATTGACTGCATTGGAGCCCAAAGGAGAGATCTGGGGCCTATATCCAGTGGCATATCATCCATGTGTGCAGGATGTTCACTGCACACGGGGCCTGAGGGAGGGGGGCCTATCGTGACCCACACTCCACACATGGATGGTCCCCTGGTTCACAGCTGGGGATGATTGGTGTGGCGGGTGGGACACTTGTGAGCACCAATTTCCATGTATAACTTTTCAGCTGACAGCCGCTTCTCCTCCTCTCCTTCCCGCGGCTGCCAGTTTAAAAGCCATACAGGGAAATTGGTGCTCACAGCTGTCCCTCACACCGCACGGAGCCCCAGCTGTTCCCTGTGTCCTCCTCCTCCGGCTTCCCTTGGTGTCACATAGTGTAGGTAAAAAAAAAATATGGGATTTATTGGATAAAATACATATGAGATAAAAGTGATCACAAACAGATAAAAAATGGCAATGTGGGAAGCTGAAAATGCTAGCCCTAAGCGTTTCGACTGAATAGTCTTCAACTACACCATGTGGAGCTTCCTTTTTTCTTTCTCCATGGCCCTCTCCCACCAAAAAGCATTGTGGAAAAGAAATAAAAACAAATTAAATTGTAAAAAAATAAATACATACAAATAAAAAAAAACTACTGACACCATCCGCTGCTCTACTGACACTGTCCACTGCCCTACTGACACCATCCACTGTCCCATATACTAAAAAATGAAATTGTAAAAAGAAATGAAAAAATAATTAAAATAAAGAACTACTGACACCGCCCTGACACCATCCTGCACATACTACCCACCGATGTACACTCCGCACTCTTCACCTGCACATTGTACCCACCTCCATACACTCCACACTCCTTTTCTGCATATAATACCCACCACCATACACTCCATACTCCTCTTCTGCACATACTACCCACCACCACACACACTGTACTCCTCTGCTGCACATACTACCCACCGCCATACACTTCACACCCCTCTCCTGCACATTCTACACACCGCCGTACATTCCATACTCCTCTTCTGCACATACTACCCACCGACGTACACTCCATATTCCTCTTCTGCACATACTACCCACCACCATACACTCCATACTCCTTTTCTGCACATACTATCCACCACCATACACACCATACTCCTCTCCTGCATATACTACCCACCATCATACACTCCACACCCTTCTCCTGCACAAACTACCCACCGCTGTGCACTCTGCACTATACATTCCCTATTTAACATCACTGCATTCTGCACTATGTAAGTCATCTCAAACTCTATGAAACCACACCCCCTTTAAGCCATGCCCAAGCGCAATTTAAGCCAGACCCACATTTTGCATAGTAACATAGTTGATAGGGTAGAATAAAGACAATAGTCCATCCAGTTCAACCTGTGTAGGTTGTGTGCCCCTGTGTGTGTGTAGAAAAAATCATTTACCATACCCCCTTAAATTGTTTATGTTAAGATGCACGTCCAAGAGTCTTTTAAAACTATCCATACTTCCTGCTGACACCACCGATTGTGGAAGAGAGTTCCACATCCTTACCGCCCTGACAGTGAAAAACCCCCTACGCAGCTTAAGGTTAAACCGCTTCTCTTCCAGTCTCATCGTGTGGCCCCATGTCCCCTTTCACTCCCTGGGACTGTAAAATGTCATACTTATGCTGGAATCACCATTGAGATATTTGTATATCACAATCATATCCCTCTCAAGCGTCTCTTCTCCAGGGAGAATACATTTATTGCTTGTAGTCGTTCCTCATAAGTGAGGTCTTCTATTCCCCATATTAATTTAGGTGCCCTTCTCTGGACTTTCTCCAGCTCCAGCACATCCCTTCTGAGGATTGGTGACCAGAACTGGAATAATCCAGATGAAGCCAAACCAGAGTTTTATAAAGTGGCAGAATAATCTTTTATATCTTCGGAGTAAATTCCCTTTTTAATGCATGCTAATATTCTGATGGCTTTGGAAGCTGCAGCTTGACACTGCATGCTATTGCTCAGTCTGTCTTCTCCTAGGACCCCTAGATCCTTCTCCATCCTGGAAGCCCCTAGAGATTCTCCCCCTAAATAGTATTTGCATTTATATTTTTACCCCCTAAGTGCATTTCCTTACATTTACCAGTATTAAACGTCATTTGCCATGTAGTAGCCCACTCCATTAATTTATTCATGTCTTCTTGTAAATTTTCTATATCCTGCTATACAACATAACAACTATTGCCCTGCATATTTTTGTGTTGTCAGCAAACACTGAGATCAAACGATTTATCCCACCCCCCCATATCATTTATAAATAAATTTAATAAATAAATGTTCCATGCCTACAGACCTCAGCTTGTAGATTAAGCACTTTTGGGGGACTGTATCAAATGCTTTGGCAAAATCCAGCTACACCACATCCACCGGCCTACCTTTGTCCAGATGGCAAGCCATTTCCTCGTAGAATGTAAAAAGGTTGGTTTGGCAAGAGCGACCTTTCGTAAACCTGTGCTGATTACTGCTAATTATACTGTTTTCATCAGCAAATTCTTAGATATGGTCCCTTATCTTCTCAAATAGTTTGCAAAGGAATGAGGTAAAAGGAATAGATCTCTGCCCTTTTTTGAATATTGGTACCACATGGGTTTTTCGCCAATGAGCTGGTACCAATCCTGTCCGTATGCTGTCCATGAAAACTAGAAATAGTGGTCTGGTTATAACCTGATTGAGTTCTTTGAGGACTCTAGGGTGTAAGTCATCTGGTCCTGGTGATTTATTTATATCAAGCTTCTCTAATCCTTTTCGGACTCTGACCTTTGTTAGCCACAAGGGTAGATCCTGTGGCTTGTTATTAACAATACTGTCAGGGTTGGTATACCCCTCCTTTTCCTGTGTGAAGACTGAAGAGAAGAAAGCATTTAGCACAGCTGCCTTCTCCTTGTCATCTGTAACCACCTTCCCTTCTTTGTCCTTTACGGGGCCTATGTGTTCGGTTTTTGCCTTTTTACTATTAATATATTTAAAAAAAAACTTCTTGGGATTATTTTTACTCTCCTCCGCTACAGTATGTGTCTCTCATAGTCTAGCTTTTTTTTTTTTTTTTATCAATGCCTAGGGCCCACTTTTTTCTTGCACATTTGATTTGCCCACTCATTTCATGATACGCCCCTGTCTACATCTCTCCATAAAGAGGACCTGTCACAGCCCATGCTATCAAGGGATATTGTTCATCCCTTGTGATAGCAATAAAGTTTTGTTAAAAAATAAAAATAAAGGGATAGAGTAAAAAAAAAGTTTGAAATAAAATACATTTCAAAAATGTTAACGCACCCCCCTTCCCCAATCTCACTTGTAAAGTCTGTTTGAAGGACTGCTCCACAAATACCACGTGACATAAAAAATTGCAACTCCCACCATTTTTTTCTCTAGGGCCTCCACTTAAAAAAATATATGATGTTTGGGGGTCCTAAGTTATTTCTAGCAAAACAAATGATTTTTACATGTTCAGTATATGGGAAGTGTCAGAATTGGCCTGCTAGGGAAGCAGTTAAGGTTCTTACATTACCTCTCCAGTTCCCTTCTGCCACCCTGCAAAGTCCTTTTTCTATTTTTGTGGTAGATGATTCTTAGACCTGATCACTCTGTGAACCTCACCCATCTATTCTCTTCACTGGGGATCCATATGCTTATATCTGATGGCATCTCCTGCTTATTCTCTCATCTTGAGCTAGCCATCACTGAGATTATTTAATCCACACAATTATTGGATCACAGGCAAAAACATATCCCAGACCTGCCTTAGCCAAAATTGAGGCTCCAGAATGTTAGTATGAATTATGGATCAGTGGACGGGGATGCATATTTATGGAAACTTCATCTAAGTATTGATGTGAGGCTACTATCCTGTGTACATACACCTCTGTATATTACTGCCTTTGTTTTTTTTTTATGTTCTGTATTGACCATGTACAGTATTTTAAGTATGTTTCTTATTTATGGTTTTCTTCTGAAAATGTTCAGATAATATGTCTGCCCTCTATCTGTGAGCATTTTCTTATAAAAATAGAAATAAGTTTAATAAAATTGCCTGAGCCATACTAAGAAACTTGCCAACCTGTCCACGTCTACTGTTCCACCTTTGTTTACCTTGCCTTTCATATGACTATCCAATTGATCTCTTGCTGGGTACCCTTCCTCCTAGATGATTAGTCTGCCCTTTGTTAGAACCAGAGACCTAAACTATGAAATTCTTGATCACCTCTGCAATTTTAATTTTTTGCGCTATAAACAAAAAAATGACAATTTTTGAAAATAAACTATTTTTTACTTTCTGCTATAAAACATACCCAATAAAAATATTTAAAAAATTGAATTTCTTCATCAGTTTAGGCCAATATGTAGTCTTCTACATGTTTTTGGTAAAAAAAAAATCCCAATAAGCGTATATTGATTGGTTTGCGCAAAAGTTGTAGCGTTTACAAACTATGGGATAGATTTATGGACTTTTTATTTTTTATTGTTTTTACTAGTAATGGTGGCGATCATTTTAAGTGGGACTGTGACATTGCGGTGGACAGGTCAGACACCTAACTGACACTTTTGACACTTTTTGGGGACCAGTGACACCATTACAGTGATCAGTGCTAAAAAAATAATCACTATACCAATGACACTGGCAGGGAAAGGGGTCAACATCAGGGGTGATCAATAGGTTAAATGTGATACTTGGGAGTGCTTTTTTACTGTGTGTGGGATGGTTTAACTGTAGGAAGACAGCGATCCGTGTTCCTGCTTAGCACAAACACAAGATCTCTGTCTTCCTTACTAGCAGAATGGCGATCTGCCTTGTTTACATAGGCAGACCGCCGTTCTGGTCTCTTGGAATGATCGCCGGGTTCTCGGCGGACAACGGGTCCACTGAACTCACTGATTGGGTTCCGCTGTGTCCAATCACAGCGGGAGCGGGACTCCGGTGGCGCACGCCCCAGAGCCGAAGATAAAGAGCATGTACAGGTACATGGTTTTGCGCTTAAGGGCCACCCTGCTGCAGTATATGTACGTGGGGCGGTCTTTAAGGGGTTAAGGTAAAAAATGTTTAGACTTTACAACCACTTTACCATTCCTTAGATATGGTGGCTGCATTGTAAAGTGGTGCATCTGTACCATGTATAGAACCTGCAGCAAAAATGACATTTAAAATGTCTTTTTCCCTGCACGCTTTCATTATTTTATAAACAACGGCTTGGGGGCCAGACTGTATGATGAGGCCACAATTTAGTGCACCCGGAACAAAATTAGATGTTTTGTTTAAATTCTGGTGTCTGTTATGGTGACTTTGGATAGAAGTAACAGGTGCAGAACAATTGGGCTTTGGGTGTTGGTGGTGCCTTCACGCCGTAACACTATAGAGGTACTCTTGATAAAAGCAAGAATTGGCCTTGGGGTAAAAATTTAAATGATATGCACCTGTCAAACAGGTGCGGAAAAATTGGTCCTTGGGTGGTAATTGTGCCCATGAAACCTATACCAAAAAACTTCTTCCAGATAAAATCAACACCCACAGAGCTAGGAGGCGTAGACAGTCTTGCAGAGATTTAAGATCCAAAAAACACTTAATCAGCGACATCAGCACCAGGGGCGTGATACAGTAGCTGCTGCTAATCCAGGACTGATTCATTTTGATAACTGTCAGCCGGTCAAAGGAGTCTGTGGACAGATGCGCTCTTTTATCTGTCACAAAACCTCTGGAAGCACAGAATGCCCATTCAGAAAGCATGCTGGATGCAAGGCAGCCCAGCAGCTCAATTACATACTGGGCAAATTCTGGCCAGTGGTCTATTCTCATGACCCAGTAACCCAGTGGATCGTCAACTGGAAAGCTCTCCATGTCTGTTTTTGCCCCTAGATAATCTCCCACCATAATATGCAGGCGCTGCCGATGGGATGTGAAAGCTGACAGCCCTGGGTGCCGAGGACTAAAAAAATTTGAAATGCATCACTGAGGCAGCCCCCTTCTCCACCACTTCTTTCTTAACCAACAGAAGCCTCAAAACTAGCCTTTCCAGGAGACTGTAACCTAGCAGAGTCTGGAAAAGCATAATACATAAACTCCTGTTTAGGTGTCCTCAATATTTCATCCTCTGCTCCCCCTGTGAGGACAGGATGAGTTCTAAATCTTTCCCCTTGTAATGGTAGTCAAGGAGGATTGCCCACCAATAGTGATTCTTCTACTTGATGCCACAAATTCTCGGGTCCTTTCGCAGGCTTTGAAGAAAGAGAGAGCTTATGCACCACAAGTTTCCGAGGCATGTGAAGCAGAGTCTGTGGGATCACTGAGGATTACAGTATCTGGAACTGGCTCCTCCCAGCCTCCCAAGGGTTCTGGGGACGAAAATACATCTCTTAAGGTTTGACGTATGTCTTCCTTTGCTTCAATGTCTCCAAAACTTCCAGAATCCTCCTCCTCTTGTGTATCAGATTAGAGGGGGAAGAAGTATAGGGATTATGGCGGTGCCAAGAGAAACAGGATACAATACTTAAGAATAAAAAATTATATTTATTTAACAAAATTCAATAAAATTGGACATGACAATCACATAGACAAGGTGTGCAGAAAATTCTAAAATCAATTCTGTAGCAAAAAATATTTCACATCACTTGGCCTGATGGTTGTGACGGCCAGTTCAGTGAGTGGGTATTCAGATGCCCGACATGTTTCGCCAGTATTGGCTTCTTCAAGGACAGTTGTTTAATACCTAAAGCGCTACAGAGTTTTCTATGAAGAGAGATATAACAGTCAATTAATGTTTTGGAGCAATTGATACATTAAAGTACAAAAAATAATATATATATCTCCATATGTTTGCGAGCTGTCCGGGCAGACTATCCCCCACCACCCAAAGTGACCCCTAAGAGCCCACCCACACCACAGGGTGCCAAAAATGCCCCAACCAGGCTGTCCAAAGATGGTAAAATACCTGCAATTCACCAGGGATGGATGCTACATGCCTCCGGAGCAAGGCCTCAAAAACAGAGATCACAATAAATGGCTGCAGGGGTCCATAAGAGGGACCTGATGGAGAATATGCCTAAAGAAATATATACAAACAAATTATGTACATGTAGCGGGGCCCGAGGACCACACATCAATTTAAGGTGAGACATTTCATATTGGACTAACATAGTCTCTAATTTACTTACAAGTAAGCTATTCAAAAATGGGAGACAGGACACCGGAAGACAACCAATATTAGGAGTGGTTCATCATAGGATGAAAGATGTAGAAGGTGTCACTGGAAAATGGTAGAAAAAAGGGGGGAGGAAGGAGGGGAAGACATTTATATGCCAGGTAATGCTATCCAAAAATGCAAGTCTGAAAATGCAAATTGCGATTCAGCTGTAGCCAATGACAAATCAAAGTATAAACAGATTTACACTCACCAGTTGTATAATCAAGGGTGGAAAGCTATGGCTAGAAAGAAAGACCTGCAGCCAATAGAAGCACCAATCAGAACAAGCTATGAGACAAAAAATACTGTCAGCTTGATGTAAATGGGATAATAAGAAGTGCTTACCCGATCGTGTTGCAGTTAGTATGACCGTGTCCTGTGATTCCCTGGCGTGTCTAGTGGCCTGGGATGCCGGCGCTCTTATGTCCCCCTCACACGAGCGGCGTCTGACGTCACCGCGCGTGTGAGCGGACAAAAAGGCCACTGCGCATGAGCCGCCCGCAACTCCATCCAGTCCTACAAGGTCCAGAAGGCACAGCGGTGGTGTCCATGGTGATGTAAGAATACATCACAGACACTGCGCAGTATACAAACGCCGCGATGGGCGGCGCGATACCTGGGAGGTGGAAGTAGGTCCAATGCGCAGTGGCAGGGGCGGGCAAAGGACGAACCAATGCCCTTGGGTGTCCATACAGCTGGAGTGTATCTCATGTAAAGGGGCTAGTAACACCAGAGACAGCACCAAAGTCATCCTGGAATATAGAGACCCGTGGACAACTGGCCGCAACGGGTGACAGTTTAGAAGGGGGGGGGGAAAGGCAACCAAGGGGGCAAGGTGTAACTGAAACACAATGGGAGGCGGGGATGGGTGGGAACAGACCAGGGATAAATAGGCTCAAAAACAAAAACAAAAACAAAAAAGGCGCCTGCACACAAGGCATGGAAAGGAAGAAAAGAAGTGGGGAGAGCATAGTCCCTGGCCTGTGCCCACACAGGTCACCCCGACAGCTCGCAAAATGATACATACGTCAATAACAAAGTATTTTCATCAGCGTGAAAAACAGTTATTAGCATGGCAAAATGAAATAATATGTACACAATTGAAAACACTAAGAGCATCATAATGGTGCTTAATAGGTCTATCTATTTCTGTTACATTGGTAATTTGGAAAAATAATATACAGATAGAAAGGGAGAAAGGGGGTGCCGTAACTTGATCCATCAGGACCGATCTCTAAAGTGGGAAGGAACTATCTAGGGAGGAAAATTACAAAAGAAGATAGTGGAGATAAATAAAAAAACTAATCATAATTATAAGGTGGGCTGTGTCAATCCCTAGGGAAAGAGGGGGAGGGGGGGGGAAGGGGGAAGGAAAGGGGGATGGGATGGGGGTGAAAAGGGGGGGGAGGGGTTTTGGAAAGGGGGGGGGGAAGGGGGGGAGAGAGAGGGGGAGGGATAAAAGGGGAGAAAAACAGCCAACCTATAAAAACGTCTTGAAACTGATGCCTTCATTAAGCCCTGGATGTCTAGTGGCGTCCAAGGTATGTATCCACTTGGTTTCCAATTGGAGTAGTTTTTGGTCAATAGCTCCACCCCTAACATGTGTAGGGATATGTTCCAATGCTGTAAATCCCACAACATGGGGATTAGATTCATGGTGTACTGCTAAATGTCGATTGATAGATGTAGAAATCTTACCTTTATATAAAGGTTTGATGTGATCACGGATCCTGACACAGAACTGACGTTTAGTTTTGCCGACATAGTAACTGCCACATATACAAGTAGCAAGGTAAACTATGCCGGTAGTTTGGCAAGTGACTTTATGTTTGATTTTGTGTCTTTGGCCATTTGGAAGCGGTTTTTCGCGTACATCATAAATGAACTCACACATGTCACAGTGGCCACATGGAAACATGCCAACCACTGTTGAAGAAAATTCTAGTTTGGGTGCATGGTGGCTCACTATGACTTTATCCCGTAGCGAAGGGGAACGACGGTAGGTAATTTGAGGTTGGGATTGAATATATTTTTTTATGGTGTTATCTGCTGTAAGAAGGGGCCAGTATTTATTGAGAATATTCCTTACCTCATTATGATGTTGGGAAAATTGGGTAATAAGTCGGACCGGCTGAGAGGCGTCCTTCTTTTTGATGGAATGCAACAGTTTTTTCCGATCTAATTTTTTTACTTTGTTGAAAGCCTGTTTCAACAATTTTTGGCTGTATCCTCTTCTTTTTAATCTCTCGTAAAGGTCATGTGCGGCCGCGAAGAAGTCCTTCTCGTCCGTACAGTTGCGTTTAATCCGTAAATATTGACTATAAGGGATACTATTTAGCAATGGTTTAGGATGAGCGCTGTTAGCGTGCAAAATAGTGTTCCCTGACGTTTCCTTACGGTACAGGGATGAAGAGATGTTTCCATTGGAGTCCACTCGTATTTCCAGATCAAGGAAAGTAATCCTTCTCTGGCTACACTCCATTGTGAACTTAAGATTATATGAGTTGACCGCCAATATCTCTATAAATCTCATGAGATGTTCTCGAGTACCAGGCCAAAAAAAGATGATATCGTCAATGTACCTGTGCCACGAAATCACGTGGCACAGGAAATCGGCAAGATCATGATTAGAAAACAGGTCTTTTTCCCACCCCCCCAGGTACAAGTTGGCGTAGGATGGCGCACATTTCGTGCCCATAGCCACGCCTTGCACCTGGAGGAAGTGGGAAGTGCCAAATAAGAAATGATTCCGTGTTAGGATAAAGTGTAAAAGATCGACCACAAAATCACTGTATGCCTTAAATTTAGGGCCTCTATCCTCCAACAATTTGGAAATAACTTTAATGCCAACACTATGCGGTATTGTGTTATAAAGGCTTTCTACATCCAATGCAACCAACCATGTATCATGTGGAACTTGCAGGTCCTCCAAAATACGGAGGAGGTGTACCGTATCCTGAACATAAGAAGGGAGAGCATGTACATGTGGAATTAGATATTTGTCCACAAGGGCGCTAGCATTTTCTGTCAAACTTGAGCACCCTGACACAATAGGACGTCCAGGGGGATTTTTTAGCGACTTATGCAATTTGGGCAGGGCGTAGAACGTAGGTATTCTTGGATTTTGGACATTTAGAAATTTCCAGGTGTTAATATCTATGGTTCCCTTTTGATAGGCAGAGAAAATGAGCTCATAGTATTCACAAGTAAAGTTTTCAACAAGTGTACGCGAAATAGGTCTATACCAATCATGGTTGTCAAGGATGTTGCGGCACATAGTCTCATATGCCGCAACATCCATGACAACCACATTGCCGCCTTTGTCGGCGGGTTTTATAACCAACCCATTGTGGTTTTGAAGAGATTTAAGGGCCTGTTTTTCGGCACAAGATAAATTAGAGGAGTGTAAGGTAGGAAGATCCATTTCTTTGATGGTCTTACTAATTTGTTCCACAAAAGCCCAGATGTTGGGGTTTGCGGAAAGATTGGGAAAACTTGTAGATTTCGGTTTAAAGGATAAAGGAGGGGGAAAAGATACTCCAGAGGCCACAATGCCGTGGTTGTCAAATTCCCACAGACATTCATCCTCTGTACCACCTTCTTCAAGAAGAGTTAGTAGGTCTTCAATAGCCTGAATTTCGGCTGCTGTAGGGACACTATTTTCTGGTACTGGGTCTGCTATCTGGTTTGTGCTGGATTTATCAAAAATAACATCTGCCCGGACAGCTCGCAAACATATGGAGATATATATATATATTATTTTTTGTACTTTAATGTATCAATTGCTCCAAAACATTCATTGACTGTTATATCTCTCTTCATAGAAAACTCTGTAGCGCTTTAGGTATTAAACAACTGTCCTTGAAGAAGCCAATACTGGCGAAACATGTCGGGCATCTGAATACCCACTCACTGAACTGGCCGTCACAACCATCAGGCCAAGTGATGTGAAATATTTTTTGCTACAGAATTGATTTTAGAATTTTCTGCACACCTTGTCTATGTGATTGTCATGTCCAATTTTATTGAATTTAGTTAAATAAATATAATTTTTTATTCTTAATCCCTATACTTCTTCCCCCTCTAATCTGATTCTCAAACTATTGGGATGAGGTGTCGTATTACACCAAGGGTTGCTCAGCCAGACTCTAAACTCCTCCTCTTGTGTGTTCTTTGGCGTCGCAAGAATGGTGGCTGCATAAAGTAGGCCTTGAGAGGAAAGGAAGTTCTCCTCTTCCTCCCACTGCTCTGCCACAACAGCCCTGTCCATAATGCCATGCATAGACTGCGCCAGCAGGAACACAACAGGAATTGTGCCACCAATGCATGCATTGCCACAGCTCACCATCCTTGTCGCCTCCTCAAATGGTGACAGTACAGTGCATGCATCCTTTATCAGCAGCCATTGGTGCAGGGAGAAAAAGCAGAGCTGCCCTGAGCCTGTCCTTGTGCCATACTCACACAAGCACTTGTTGGTGGCCTTCTGCTGCATGTGCAGCCGCTGCAGCATTGCAAAAGTTGAGTTCCACCTGGTAGGCATGTCACAAATCCGGCAGTTTATGGGCAGGTGGAATTCCTGCTGAATTTCAGCCAACCGAGCACTGGTTGTGTATGAACGCCTGAAATGGCTACAGACTCTTCTGGCCTGCTTCAGCAGGTCTTCCAACCCTGGGTACCTGTTTAAGAAACGTTGCACCATCAAATTGAGGACATGTGTGTCAACGTTCCCTGTCTAAGGGCGGACAGGAGGTTAGTGCCATTATCGCACACCACCATTTCTGGCTCCAGATGGCATGGCATAAACCACCTCTGGGTCTGCCCCTGCAGAGCTGAAAGAATCTCTCCCTTTGACAGACCAGCTGAAGCACTGCATGGCATCTTTTAGCCTGACTTATTGAATAGCCCCTTGAATGCTTAGGGGGTACTGGTGTTTCATAGGACAATTCAGCAGAGGAGGACATGGAGGCGGAGGAGGAGTAGGAGGAGGGGAGGGAGCTGACAAATCTCACATCATCACCACCAGCTGTATGGAGACATGGCCACAAAACAAGCAGCACTGAGCCCTGTCCTGCATCCTTACGAGTTGCAAGCAGAGTTACCCAGTGTGAATGAAATATATTGTCCCTGCCCATGCTCGCTGGACCACGTGTCAGCAGTAACGTGGAACTTCTGGCTGGAATTGTAAAGCCAGCAGGAATTGTAAAACCAGCAGCTTTGACAAGCTTGAATTTAGACGCTGAGCATGTGGGTGGCAGTGACTATTTTTTTTTCTGCTGCAGCAGCTGGGGCAGAGAAATTTGCCTTCTATAGTCTACAGCTGGTGCTGCAAGGACCTGTGACACCATTTGCTATACCATCATTCCTTTCAGGGGAGGCTGCTGAGAGGTCATGAGATATAGTGGGGGTAGACCTGAAAGGTGAGGAGTGAGGAGGAGCAGAATTGTGTCCCTTTCTTGTGGCTTTCAGGTGCTCTTAACAACAGGCTGAGTGGTGGGAGGTTAAATGCCTTGTCAAGCATGTGGTACCCAAATAGTTGGTGTTTTTGCCACGTTTGATCTGCTTGAGGCAAAGTTTGCAATCGGCTGCACATGTGGTAAAAAAGGCCCAAACAACTGAGCTGTGGGAAGTAGGCTGGGAGATAACAGCTCCACAATATGATGGAATAGGGTGGCTGTTCTCTACTCTTCCATGATGGCTGTCTCATTGGGGTTGTGCCTCACCCTCTCTTTCCTCCTCTGCTCTATCCGACACCCAAGTCACGTCAGTTACCTCATCATCATCATCCCCACCATCCTCATCATCACTGGAACCAACTTGGCAATACACTGCAGCTGGGGGAAAATGACTGACAATTTGTTGTTTACCAGTGTTCTCCCCTCTCTGTAGGTTCATGTTCCTACCTTCCTCAATCTCAGAACCAATATCAGAATTAAGTAATATCTGTGCATCGTCAGGGAGCAAGTGGCTGGCGCTGTGTTCAAATAACTCAGCTGACTCCTCCATGCATGATGCTGAGAGGAGTAGCTGTGGACAAGGAGACAGAATAAGTCACTCTGGTAGCTGCGATGGAGTGCACACTAGCCTCTGATTGGATAATAGAGGATGAGGAGGATGAGGATGATTTAGTAAGCCAGTCCACCACCTCCTCTGCATGCTGTGCCTGGATAGCACAGGCAACATCACTAAACAGAGGAAATGGTGCCCTGCTTGAGGACGGACCACATCCACCTTTGCCTGTGGACACAGACACTGCTGGCCCCCTCACACTGCCATGGGAACGTCTGCCTCTCCTTGTTAGCCTCCCAGACATGATGGGGGGGTTACTGAAATTGAATAGACAGGGTGCACTTTCATCTGAGTACTCACTACACAGACACACCACAATATACTGCACTAAATCTGCACCAACGCACTTCAATATACTGAAGTAAAACTGCACTGACGCACTTTAATATACTGGAGTAAAAGTGCACTAACACACTTCAATATGTTGCAGTAAAAGTGCACTAACACACTTCAATATACTGCAGTAAAAGTACCCTGATGCACTTCAATATACTGCAGTAAAAGTGCACTAACACACTTAAATATACTGCACCAAACGTGCACTTACACAATTCAATATACTGCAGCAAACGTGCACTAACACACTTCAATATACTGCTGTAAAAGTGCACTAACGCACTTCAATATACTGCAGCAAAGGTGCACTAACGCAGTTCAATATGCTGCAGTAAACGTGCACTAACGCAATTCAATATACTGCAATAAACATGTACTAATGCACTTCAATATATTGCAGTAAAAGTGCACTAATGCACTTCAATATACTGCAGTAAACTTGCACTAACACACTTCAATCTACTGCACTAAAAATAAACGTGCACTAACACACTTCAATATACTACAGCAAACGTGCACTAAGGCATCTTCAATATACTGCCGTAAAACTGCACCAACACATTTCAATATACTGCAGCAAAAGTGCTCTAACGCACTTCAATATACTGCAGTAAATGTGCACTAATGCACTCGATATACTGCAGGAGAAGTGCACTAATGCACTTCAATATACTGCAGTAAACGTGCACTAACGCTGTTAAGTTCGCCTTTGAAATTAAAGACATCAACGATCTGACAACATTCTTGCAGGTACAAGTCTTTTACTGAGAATAATAAATACAGATAAAACAGTGTACACTGGCCCACAGCTGAAGGGAGTGTGGCAATTATACAGATGCGAGTTCAGCTTTTATAAAGAAATTACATAATGTTTGTCTATGCATGGCATGGTCCCAAAACACGAGTCATCCTTAACTAATTACTTCAACATTACATATGGTCAGCTTGACCTCTGGGTTATGAGAAAAGGTTACTTGTCATACTATATCAAACTTGGGATTACACAAGAGGGGATCAATCAAAGGGGCTTTTTGTGATAATAGCTCTTTCCCAGAAATGGAGCAATGTACAGCCAATTTGTACACACGTCATTTGGCAGTACATTGCAACTCCCTCAACGACAACAGGGTTTTGTAATACCTAAGAATTTAGAACAAATGATTGGAATATACTTTAGAGAAAAATTGTTCATGTAAGGGGGAACTCTGTATGAGCCTTCTACTAATTTTTCATGATTCCAGACTCCAGGTATTCTGTATCTTAACATTCTCTCCTGTGGTTCGAATTCTTCGGTATTAGACTTCCTCTGTGTCTTTAGAATTCCTCTGTATCTTTAGGTCGTCCTTCAGGTATATGGGTCACCATCTCATAAGCATTCATCATGTGTGACCTTGAGGGCTCAGAAGGACCAGTATTAGTACAAGCATTTGTGATTTTTTTTTTTTAAAACAAACATTTGCACATTATTGGTGCACATTTGATTATAAAGATTATGAGTACAATAAATCCAACTATATACAAAAATACCATGTATGATGGCAGACAGCCAACCTCCAAGTCCCGAAAACCAGTTGAGAGGATTAAGCCATGAGAGCCAGCTCTCCCAGCTTCCCTCAATCCAAGTGGTTTCAGTATGTTCTTCCTGAAAACCTAGCTTTAATTGTTGCACCCTTTCTACATGTGAAATGATAGCATCTTCGGCTTTTGTGTCATTTCCAATGTAATTGCAACATGCAGTTCCTACTATGGCACACATTCCCCCTTGGCTGGCTGTGAGATAATCCAACACCGATCATAGTTACATAGTAAGGTTGAATAAAGACACCAGTCCAACCTGAGTAAGTGTCTACAATTGTCCCTATCCCCGTACATTGTGTCTCATTAGGATGCTCATCCAGGGGCGGACTGACCATTGAGCCACTCGGGCACTGCCCCTGGGCCCTGGGCCACTAGGGCTCCCCATCAGGGTTGCCAGCCTCAGTAAAACCAGGGACAGTATATATAAATCTGTTTTTTCCCATTTCCGTCTTTCAGGACAGCACCATAGAGAGACCTTGGCTCCTCCCCTTCTGAGGAAACACCGCCTTCAACTTAAAGCTTTAAACCTCACCGCTCTCCCCCGGCCCCTCAGTTCTGGTGTTTCCTCCGGTGGGGAGACATCGCAAGGAACCAGGGCCGCACAGCTAGGGAGGCTGAGGCTAATTGCAGGCTGACCAAAGGGGGCGCTCTCTCTCTGGCTCTCTCCTGCTCATTTTTTCTAAAGAAAGCTGCAGTCTAAGGGGCTAGGGTGGCTGAGTACCTTTTAGAAGACTGCACATCACGCTCCCCCAGCTTCTCTTAGTGAAGTTGTAAGCTGGGGGGGTCCGTTTTCTTTCTTGCCTAGCAGTGGCATAGGCGGAGGCACAGAAGACCGCCCTGCACTTGCAGCCAGCGTGGGAGCTCTGAGCGCTGGGTCGGAGGACGGGTGACGTCATTTCCGGCGGAGGTCGGTGTTTCCGTCTGACCCGTGACTTCCGGTTCCGGTCGCGGTGTTGAAAACGGACCGCGCGTTCGGCTGGTGCTGCCTCTGACTTGCTGTGGGGACAG
The DNA here is from genome assembly GCF_042186555.1 of Aquarana catesbeiana. Classification (NCBI taxonomy): domain Eukaryota; kingdom Metazoa; phylum Chordata; class Amphibia; order Anura; family Ranidae; genus Aquarana; species Aquarana catesbeiana. The sequence continues at coordinate 248,406,511 of NC_133331.1, read as the reverse complement.
TACACAGGGGCTTGGATCACCACTGCACTCTAAGGAGATGTCGGAAGCAGAGGCTTCAAGAACCGCTCCAGGAGAATCCTGCACCAGCCACTCTAAGGTAAGAGGAACCCTGGGGTGGTGTTCCCTTACCGCTTCCTGTAAAGCTCCACAGGTGTAGAACTCCCCCTGGTGGTGAAGGGGGGGAAAGGGTTGTGTCTGGGTCCCTGGTGATGGTTGGTCCCGGGAAGTGCACCCCTGGTGGCCCTCCGTGGTAGTGCTGGTGAAAGTTTGCTGATTGCTCCCTACTTTTAACTTGTTTTCCAGGGCAAAGCTACAGAGAAAAGCAAGTCGCCCCACAGTGCCAAGAAGAAATGCCCCTCATGTAAAATCACAATGGGGGAATCTTGGTCTAAACCCCTTTGCAGGGATTGTATAGAGGGGCTAGTAAGGGAGCAATCTGGAGAACAGTCTTCAGATTTAGCAGCATCCGTGAAAGAACTTTCCAATACGGTGCAGACTTTTAAGACATTATTTGCCAGTCTTCAGTTGCCACAGCCGCAGGTTGTTTCTCCACCAGCACAGCAGAGTGTTCCTCAGTCCTTAATGGATGCTCCCTCGGGAAGTGGAGAGAATCCAGGAGGTGCCAGATTCGAGGTTGAGGAAGAGCCTGATAGCGGGTCCTCAGATCCCCAGGGGGAATCAGAGGGAGAGGAGGCGGAAGGGGAATCCACAAGATCCTCTCGCTACAAGCTTTCCCTGGAGGAGGTGGAGGAGCTCCTAGGAGCCATTCATACCACCCTAGGAATCCAGGAGGAAAGGAAAAAACTTTCACTCCATGACCAGATGTACAAGGGACTAGGGGAACATAAAAGGAAGGTGTTCCCGGTCCATGAGGTCTTAGTCGACGCCATCAAAAAGGAGTGGCAAGACCCCGAAAGGAAGCCTTTCCTTTCAAAGGCACTTAAGCGTAGGTTCCCCTTTGCAGAAGAGGAGGCGCTGGTATGGAACAAATCGCCTAAGCTAGACGCAGCCTTTTCGCAGGTCTCCAGGCACACTGACTTGGCCTTTGAGGACATGGGGGCACTCCCAGATCCCATGGATAAGAGGATAGATTCCCTCCTGAAAAAATCCTGGGACTCTTCCATAGGGAACCTCAAACCTGCCATGGCGTCCACGGTGGTGGCACGAAACATGGAGTATTGGCTAACGCAAATTAAGGCGCATATAGAGGCGGGCACGCCTAAGGAAACAATCCTTTCGTCTTTTCCCATGCTCCTTAAAGGAATAGCTTACCTGGCAGATGCGTCAGCTGAATCGGTGCGTATGTCTGCAAGATCAGCCGCATTGTCCAATTCGGCAAGAAGAGCCCTATGGCTTAAAACATGGCAGGGAGATACCGCATCCAAGGTTAAGCTCTGCGGCATTCCTCTCACGGGGGACTTGCTTTTCGGGCCAGGTCTGGAAGCTGTATTGGATAGAACGGCTGACAGAAAAAAGGCATTTCCTTTTAAAAGAAAACCGGCAGAGACTAAAAGAAAGTCTCGGCCGTGGAAGAAGTTGGACCCCCCAAAATCTGATCAACAGAAAAAGGGGTGGGGACAAAAAGGGAAGGGGCGTGGGGGGGCTATTTTTCGCCCTCCTGAACAGCCCAAAAAGACAAAGTGACAGAATAACGGTGGGAGGAAGACTGGGGGCCTTCCTGCCACAGTGGGAGATGATCACCTCCAACAATTTTATTTTGGAAGTCATAAGAAGAGGGTACAGGTTGGAGTTTGCAGAACCTCCACCATGCAGACTCCTCGTAACCACGCTTCCGAAATGTGCAGAGAGGTCAGCGGCTCTCCTTTCCTCCCTCCAGGAGTTGGAGGAACAGGAGGTGGTAGTTCGAGTGCCAGAGGGAGAGACGGGCAGAGGCTTTTACTCCCACATTTTTGTGGTGCGCAAACCCTCGGGGAAGTTCAGGCTCATCCTGAACCTGAAGCCTCTGAACGTCTCTCTCACCTACAGGAGGTTCCGAATGGACTCTATCTATTCGGTAAAGACACTTCTTCCTCCAAACTGCTTTATGGCATCGATAGACTTGAGGGATGCCTACCTGCACATTCCCATTGCAGATCAGTGTCAAAGGTTCCTCAGGCTGGCAATAAATACCAGAGAAGGGACCTTTCACTGGCAGTTCAGGGCCCTTCCCTTCGGACTATCCTCTTCCCCCCGCATCTTCACCAAAGTCATGGTAGAAGTCTTGGCTTTCCTACGGATCAGGGGCATTTCAGTGATCGCTTATTTAGACGATCTACTACTTTTTGCCCCTTCCGCGGAACAACTGTCGCTGGACCTGCAGTTGACAAGGAACATCTTAGAGGGTCTAGGTTGGCTCTTAAATCTGGAGAAGTCCAATCTGACTCCTTCGCAAAAAGTAATCTTTTTAGGTTACCTGTTGGACTCAACAAAACAAAAGGTCTTCCTGCCTATGGAGAAGATCCAGAAGGTAGACAGGGCAATGTCGTTACTCCAGGGCAGCCAACAAATATCAGTAAGAAAGGCTATGTCAGCCTTGGGGTTACTGACGGCAGCACTTCCAGCAGTCCAGTGGGCAGGATTACACTTTCGCCCCTTGCAACTATTTATCCTGAGCATTTGGGACCACAGTCAGGAATCTTTGGATTCCCTGATAACTGTACCGGACCAGGTCAAGAGATCCCTATGGTGGTGGCGGAAAGAAGCCAATCTCTCTCAGGGTCTGGAATGGGTTCTGCCGGTGTCCAGATGCGTCACGACCGATGCGAGTGGCATGGGTTGGGGGGCGCATATGGGGGACCGGGTGGCTCAGGGAGGCTGGCGGAAGGAGGACGCAGGAAGATCCTCCAACTGGAAGGAGCTGAAGGCAGTAGCCTTGGCACTCAAAACTTTTCAAAAGGAACTTCAGGGACAGCATGTGAGAGTCCGGTCGGACAACTCCTCAGCTGTAGCCTACATAAACAGGCAGGGGGGTACCAGGAGCAGACCTCTGTGGACCCTGGTAGAAAGCATTCTCAGATGGGCCGAATTAAACGTCCTATCCCTCTCGGCAGTGCATCTGAAAGGAGATCAAAATCTGGTGGCGGATTACCTCAGCAGGAAACGGCTGAGGGAAGGCGACTGGGTTCTGAATCAGGGGGTTTTCGAAGCAATATCCCAGAAATGGGGGAGGCCATGCATAGACCTCTTTGCCTCGAGAGAAAACAGGAAGGTGCATCTCTTCTTCTCCCTAAACAGGTGGGATGGAGCTCTAGGGATAGACGCACTGGCTCAGAGTTGGGCTTTCGACAGGTGTTATGCCTTCCCCCCACCTGTACTAATCCCAGCCGTCCTAAGAAAATTCCAACTGGAAAACACAACTCTCATTCTTATTGCGCCACATTGGCCCAGGAGGCCTTGGTTCTCCATCCTGAGAAGTCTGGCAGCGGAACCTCCCTGGCTTTTGCCAGTTCAGGAGAATCTCCTTTCCCAGGGGCCAATCTGTTGTCCCCAGGTGGGGAGATGGAGCCTCGCGGCTTGGCTACTGAGGAAGATCTGTTGAAGAACAGAGGGTTCTCAGATAGCTTGGTAAAGACCCTCCTTAACTGCAGGAAAAAAGGAACCCAGGTCATCTACCAAAAAACATGGAGGCGTTTTAATAGCTGGTGTACAGAAACTTCTTTTGATACTCACAGCTCTATAGCGGTCTTAGAGTTCCTGCAGGCAGGGGCGGACAAGGGGTTAGCCCTTGGCACCCTGAAAGGGCAGGTTTCTGCTTTGAGTGTGTTTCTGGAGAAACAACTAGCCTCCGATCCTTGGGTCATTAGATTTTTTAAAGCATTGAGTAGGCAGAGACCTCTGAAGGTCCCCCCCTTCCCAATGTGGGATCTTTCCTTGGTCCTACAAGCACTTACAGGGGAACCCTTTGAGCCATTGGAGACGTGTACACTAAAATGGATTAGCCTCAAAACGGTGTTTTTGGTGGCAATCACTACAGCAAGAAGAGTAAGTGAACTCGAGGCCCTCTCCATTAGGGCCCCCTTTTTTCAGGTATTCCCGGACAGGGTAATTTTTAAGGCCGATCCGGCCTTCTTACCGAAAGTAGCCTCGGTTTTTCATAGAGGCCAGGAAATTGTTTTGCCCACCTTTTGTTTGAATCCTGTGAGGGAACAGGAACATAGGTTTCATAAACTAGATGTAAGAAGGTGTGTCCTGCAATACTTGGAGGATACAAAACCATTTAGAAAATCTGATTCCTTTTTTGTGTTATTTTCAGGAACCAGGAAGGGAGGCAAAGCCTCGAGGCGCACTTTAGCTAGGTGGCTAAGGTTAGCTATCAGTCAGGCTTATATATTTAGCGGGTTAGAAGCCCCTAAGGGTATCAGGGCACACTCCACAAGGGCAGTGGCGACCTCTCAGGCCGAGTGGGCTGGTGCGTCTCCGGAGCAGATCTGTAGAGCGGCAACGTGGTCTAGATTCGACACGTTCGTGAAACACTACAGATTGGACCTTCTGTCAGCAAAAGACCAGGCTTTTGGGCGTAAGGTTCTGCAGGCAGTAGTCCCACCCTAAGGTAAGGTGCTCGCTTATCCTCTCTATGGTGCTGTCCTGAAAGACGGAAATGGGAAAATCGGAGTTACTTACCGGTAACGTCCTTTTCCAGGAGTCTTTCAGGACAGCACAGTTACCCACCCTACTGTAGGGATATTCGTGATGGAGTTCATCGCAGAAGAACGTCAGGTAAGATCAAAGTTATTATGACGTGTTCTTGTGTCTCCCCAGCTAACCGGAGGTCCTCTTGAAGAACTGAGGGGCCGGGGGAGAGCGGTGAGGTTTAAAGCTTTAAGTTGAAGGCGGTGTTTCCTCAGAAGGGGAGGAGCCAAGGTCTCTCTATGGTGCTGTCCTGAAAGACTCCTGGAAAAGGACGTTACCGGTAAGTAACTCCGATTTTTGTTTACATCTGTCTGTGTATACTGTGTGTACATGTATGTGTATGCTGTGTGATTGTATACTGTGTGTGTGTATACTGTGTGGCCCCATAATCTCTAAATGCCTGGGGGCCCCATAATCTCCTATTACCCGGGGGCCCCATGAGTTATCAGTCCGCCCCTGTGCTCATCTATCATATCATTTATTTAAGGTACCCATATAGCGCTGTCAATTTACACAGCGCTTCACACATACATCGCTCCCTACCCTCAAGGAGCCCACAATCCAAGGTCCCCAACTCACATTTATATACTGGGGCCAATTTTGGACAGAAACCAATAACCTACGAGCATGTCTTTGTAGTGTGGGAGGAAACAGGAGTACCCAGAGGAAACCCACACAGGCACAGGGAGAACATGCAAACTCCAGGCAGGTAGTGACATGGCTTTTACTGCTAGGCGAGAGTGCTACCCACTACACCACTGTGCCGCCCGGTGTTGAATCAACTCCTTTTTTATCATTTTTAGTTCAGTAGCCGTAATCACAACGTTTCTATCATACAGGGCAATAAGGTTATCCATCAGTTCTGCCAAATCAATGATGAAACTAAAAGATTTCTTAATAAAACAGCAATCTACCCAGGGAATATTAAACAGTGGTTTGAAATCCTTGGTTTCCTTTGTGGTGTCAAAACTCTCAGGTGTGTAGCTAGAAAGATCTCTTAGTTTAATTAGATGTGGGATCTTGTTTACCTTAATTTTAGTAAACTCAGCAACCTCCACATACCATGTGGCATGGATGACTTTACCACAGTAACATGTACCTTTACAGGAATGCTAAAGTAAAGGAATTCCATTCCATTCTGTTTTCACTTTGCTTACTTACATTCTGGAAATTAGCTAGTTCTTCTATCTCCTTGAGTGATACTGGAATACCTAGCAAAGGTAGTGTTCTATGTGAAATAGGTGAGTGTGTACAGACCCAACAATTGGACAAATGTAATTTCTTAGGAGCTTGCATGTGCATAGATACAAAGTCATTTTGGTATGGCTCCATAAGGTGTGTAGCAATCTCTCTAGTAACTCTCTTTTCAGTCTTCACCAAGACATCAACTTACTTAGTAATGTTCTATTGGCTCTCCTGACCTACAGAAATGTCAATCAGCCAGGGCAAAACAAAGAAGATAAATATTAACAACAATCCTCCTCTGAGGATAACTCCCCACAGTCCTTTATATGGTTGGGACTCAACAGCCCGTATAGCCTCATCCTTCTCCTTAGCTCATCATGCATGAGTAAGCTGAGGGGACCTGTGGGATGAATGAACAGCAGTAGGCTCGTCAGAGTGAAACCGTTTATTAGTTACCCTTCGCTGGGGTTCTTCAGCCTTCTTGCAGTGGGATCCGTGTATCCAAGGCTTGCATCTCTTGACTTTCACAGCACTCAGAGTAATCAGGATGATAAGAAGAAGACTTTTCCACTTTGGTGATAATGAAGTTTATGGTATATAATTCTTTACATACACCCAGTCTCCAGGTTTCAGTCCATGTGCTTGATCCTTGCCTTCTGTAGGTTGGGCTGTTTTGACTCTGGAAAAAGTGTCAGCAAATATAGTTGCAAATTTGGTTACACAGTCTATAACAGAATCCTGTCCAGTCAGCGTTACATTGTCTCTCGGTATGGCTGCTTGTACTAGAAAGCAAAGGTTGACATACCATGGTTTTCTTTTGGAGTAGTTCACATAGCAGCATATGCTGCGGGCAACATGTCAACCCAAATTCCCATTCCATTAGCCTAGTTTTGCAAGGTATCTTTTCAGGGTTTGGTTAGCACTTTCCATCATTGCACTTGCATGGGGTCTGTACAGTGAATGCAACTGTTGCATTAGCCCTAAGAGGAGCGCGTGGCTTCCCTAGTGTGCCACACATGCACACAATTTCTGTAGGGCAATGAGGATTGTGTGGTCAATCACAGGTTCCAAAATTGCCATACAGAATAGTTGAGGAGGTGTATCCAGGACAACAGCTTCTGCAGCTTCATCCGCCAATGCATTTCCTCGTGAAATTAGGCCAATAGCTTTCTTATGTGCTTTACAATTTATTACTGCTACCGCAGCAGGTGACTGGATTGCTGTCAGCAGTCTTGTAACTATATCCTTGTGTTGTATTGAGTCTCTTTCATCCAGTGATTCTTTAATCACAGGGCGGATTCTAGACTTGTGCACATTGGAAAATTTTGTTTAGTTTTGTTTTGTTTGTAAAATACAAAATTTTGTTCTGTTATATTCGTTATGTTATGTTGATTCGTTTTCGGATAATTAGTTCTGTAGAGTGTTGATATTCGTTATACTGAATCTCGAATCATGTCAAATTCATTTGTTATATCCGCTATAATTTTTTTTCGTATTAATTGAAATTCGATATTTATGTATGTATATATATTCATGATAATGATTTTTAGTTTGGAAAGTCGTTTGTTTATTGAATCTATTAACACACACAATGACAATATCTCTTCTCCTCTGCTCAAATACAATACAACACCCTTCTCACTCAGTTCTCAGGAATGCACATTGCCAGTAATCCAACCTCCAGCACAAAATTATTCAGCTGATTGGACTGTAAGATTTACTTTGAGCTGACCTTTTGTTTCATTAGATCTTTAACAAATTTCCTGAATCATGTCGAATTAATTCGTTATATTCGCTATAATTTCTTTTGTATTAGTTGAAATTTATTATTTTTTTATTCGGACATTTGGATGCATCCGAATGTCCGAAAGATGCAAAATTCATCTGAATTTTAAATCATTACGAAACACATTGCACATGTCTAGCTGATTCCTTCAGTGGCCTCTCCGCTCAAAAGGACACTGAGGAATTCCTGGTACAGGCCGGGTTAAACCCTTATGACTTTTCACTGCGGTCACTTCCATATAGCCTTGTGATAATTTCCAGTAATCCAGACTGTTGGATCAATAAGCCCCTTGTGGGCTTCTGTAATCCCTCCTATTGGGGGTGAATCAAGTGCTGGCATAAAGAGCAAATCTGAAGCCTCCCTCTGTACTGATTCAAGTATGTTTACTTCCATCCCTTCAGGGGCAAAGCTATAATTACTCCTATTTATGTTAGTTGATCTCTGCCTAGCAGACTGCCAGGGGAGTATGGCGATACAACAAATGAATGTTTATGACACTGACCTCCAATTCTTACCTGTAGAGCTTCAGTGACTTTAGCGGTATTTACATCATTACTTACCCCGACCAAAGATACTTGCTGATTCAAAGGGTGAAAATTGGCACATATATTTAGCAAACTCTTTGAAGTGCCTTTATCTATTAAACACAGGATAGATAAACCATTAACTGACACATCAATCGTTGGTTCTGGATTTTGTCCCAAATTCAAGACAGCATGCTCAGGAGAAGGAATTACATTTTCATTAATCAGGTCACCATACTCCACCTCATCCTAGCAGAAATGACAAGCAAGATAACCCATCCTACCACACTTGAAGCAGTTTCATTTCTCTGTGGGATCATCTGCTGAAACCGAGCCTCCACCCTTGTGGCATTTCTGACATACATTTTAGTTCTGCTAGGCTTAGCTTGCATTTCCCGTCTACCAGGGTTTCCATAGTTTGAAACATACCCTACCCCTGAAGATGGGTATGTGGGTGTAGCCACAGGCATCCCTTGTGGAGAAACCTGAACAGTTGAGACCTGCACCTCAATACTCTCCATATGCAGTGCTGCTTTCTCAGGTACGGGAACTTGTTGTACATTCACTATTTTATTTTTATCCTTTTCTCTATTTTTCCCTTTTTAATCTCAAAGATTCTTTGAGCAATATCCACTAGTTCTAGTGCTGGCTTCTTTCTTCATTCAGGAGTGCGAAGATCAATTTTCGTCTCTAACTTCCTGAAACAATCCCCCTATGAATCTGTTAACCAGCTTATGTCTGGACAAATCAGGTTCATCTACTGGGATCCAATCCACATGCTTTCTAACCACATCCTTGAACCTATTCCAATATTCTAATACATCCTCACACCTTCTTTGGACCACCTTCGTTAATCATTCATAAGATTATTTTCTATCTTCAGTAAACCATTTTCAGTAGAGCCATTCTTTCTTGCTTCCACAGTCTACATATCAACATATCTCCACCAATCTTTGTACACATCATCTACGCTATTTCTTCTTTTTAGTTGTTCGATAAATTCTATTGACGAGTCAAAGTGCAGCAGCAGCGTCTGCCTGCATTGTGTTCTCATTCACTGACATGGATCCTACTGACCCCTCCCTGCAATTTGCTAGCTGTCCCTGTGCACACAGATAGGGAAAGATTAAACCATTAGCTCATCACTTACTTCTCTCTTTAACATTTCCCGTTCATAAGCACCCTTATTTTTGGCAAACACATTCCAGATATCTGCGTACTTTTCTGGCATTGCACAATTAATCAGAATCCACATATCCCTCTAGGTAGCCTGTTGGAACTTTCGTACCCATGTTACCTTTTTATACCACTTTTTTGGACACTTTTCAAGATTTGGCAAATCTGCCACTATGGCTCTGATCTCGTGGGGCTTCCATGGGACATAGACTTTGCCTATATGTGCCATATAGTGTCCTGCGGCATCTGTCACTCCTGGAAGAGCAACCTCTCTGAGGCATTTATTCCAGGGGTGTATCTCGCCATTGGGATGCAAAAAAATCTCTATTTTCCTTTTATCTGCAGGGGTGAGGCTAACTCCTGCTTCTCAGAGGGCTTTCTCTTTTGCTTGATACCGAGCGAGAACTGGTGAGGAAACTTGGGCTAATGGGCTTGTAGTTTTATCCAATCTCTTAAATTTGGCTAAGGCATTCCGCCTTGGTGAAGTGTATTGCCATGGATCTCCATATTTATCAACAAACAGTTTTCCCTTGGTATCAATCAATGGTCCTGTACTATGCCTTCGCTCAGGCATAGATCTAGTTCTTTTTACCTCTTGAGGGGTCTCATATGTCATCATCACTTGAACATCCCTTTGATGCATAGGTGTGCCTTGCATATAAGAGATTTCAGGCGCTCCTCCCACTGCCCCCAACTGCGCTAACACCTGGGCAGAGGCTTCTGCTGAAGCAGCAGTCAATTCTCCTCTTAATACAACATAAGGGAAAGCCCATGCATTTGGCAGTTTTTCCTCCTCTAATTGCAAAGAAGCTTTTTCAGAACACCATTTATAAGGATGGGGCTTTTTATCTTTTCTAGATACCTCTTCCCATGCAGCCAGACATTCAATACCTGCACAATCAGACATTTTATAAAGTAAGCTGAATGGGCATCTATGGTTGGGGTATCTAGAGATCCTTCGGGTGGCCACCACTCAGCAGGATCCTTTTTTATATTCTTTACAGGTGATTTTACACCATTTTACATGATGTTTAAGAGCGTATGGCTCTCCCCTTCCCGTCACTTTAACGATAGGGGCACTTGGGTGTAATTTAGCAATGCTTAGCCCCGTGGCTTTTGCTATTTTCAATAGGCGTTTAGCATTTTTCCTAGTTAACCCATAGCTTGCCATTATGGGTGAGATGCTTTTATTAAAAATATTTCCCATTTCCTTTTGTTAAATTTTTCTTTACCTTTTTAAGAAGTTTTTGTTTACCTTTTTTTTTTTTTTTTTTAAATGTTTTGTTATCTCTTTTAGAAATTTTTCATTACCTTTTAGAAGTGACAACATTTGAAACTCCGGGACCGAAAGCTCCACTCTTTAAGTCAATGACTGTGTACCAGCAGTCAAATATATCTCGAGATATCCCACTTGTTCTATTCTTAGAGGGACGTCTCCTCTCTGAGTGGCAATAGGTTAGTCCCTGACTAGACTCCCTACTCCAAAGAACGCACAGCAGGTCATATTTTCACTGTGGCTATCCGCTGAGGACATCTCATCCTAGGACCACAGATGTACAAAAAAAAATCATACAAAAAATTCAACATGCAACAACTTCTATGCACTCTTAGAAATTGTGGTACCTGCTTAAGTACATCCCTTAATCAAAACATATATATATTGCCAGTTCAAAGGGTAAGGAAAAATGAGTACTCTTGTTAACCTGACACATGAAATTATTAGATTTATAATTTATCAGAATATTCTGGAAATAATATTCTCAGTAACCATGCAGGAGCAGAATGCATTTCTAAAATAAAGGAAACGTGCTACCTTCTGTAAGCTGCACTCCTCCCCCCGGGACCTCACTCCCGTACAGCAAAGACAGTAATAATGAGAGAAATTTCTCACCTTAGGAGCCATTGTCCCTCCTGTAGTGGGTTGAGAGCCGGAGGTGGAGATGCAGTCAAGAAGACATGATTCTGGGTCACCAACTGTTAAATTCGCCTTTGAAATTAAAGACATAAACGATCTGACAGCATTCTTGCAGGTACAAGTCTTTTTGCTGAGAATAATAAATACAGATAAAACAGTGTACACTGGTCCACAGCTGAAGGGAGTGTGGCAATTATACAAATTCCAATTTCAGCTTTTATAAAGATATTACAGAATGTTTGTCTATGCATGGCATGGTCCCAAAACACGAGTCATCCTTAACTAATTACTTCAACATTACATATGGTCATCTTGACCTCTGGGTTATGAGAAAAGGTTACTTGTCATACTATATCAAACTTGGGATTACACAAGAGGGGATCAATCAAAGGGGCTTTTTGTGATAACTCTTTTCCAGAAATGGAGCAATGTACAGCCAATTTGTACACACATCATTTGGCAGTACATTGCAACTCCCTCAATGACAACAGGGTTGTGTAATACCTAAGAATTTACAACAAATGCTCAGAATATATTTTTGAGAAAAATAGTTTGTGTAAGGGGGAACTCTGTATGAGCCTTCTATGAATTTTTCATGATTCCAGACTCCAGGTATTTTGTATCTTAACACTATACTGCAGTAAAAATAAACGCGCACTAACACACTTCAATATACTGCAGCAAACGTGCACTAACGCACTTCAATATACTGCCGTAAAAGTGCACTAACGCACTTCAATATACTGCATCAAAAGTGCACTAACGCAGTTTAATATACTACAGTAAACGTGCACTAACGCAATTCAATATACTGCAGGAAACATGTACTAATGCAATTCAATATACTGCAGTAAAAATGCACCAATGCACTTCAACATACTGCAGTAAACGTGCACTAACACACTTCAATATACTGCAGTAAAAATAAACATGCACTAACACTTCAGTATGCTGCACGAAACATGCTCTAACGCACTTCAATATACTGCAGTAAACTTGCACTAACACACTTCAATACACTGCAGTAAAAATAAACGTGCGCTAACATACTTCAATATACTGCAGCAAACGTGCCCTAACGCAGTTCAATATACTGCAGTAAACGTGCCCTAACGCAGTTCAATATACTGCAGTAAACGTGCCCTAACGCAATTCAATATACTGCAGTAAACATGTACTAATGCACTTCAATATACTGCAGTAAAAGTTCACTAATGCACTTCAATATACTGCAGTAAAAGTGCACTAATGCACTTCAATATACTGCAGTAAAAGTGCACTAATGCACTTTAATATACTGCAGTAAAAGTGCTCTGACGCACTCTAATATACTGCAGTAAAAGTGCCCTGACACTCTACACTGACACACTTCAATATACTGCAGGTAACCTGCCCTGCATCTCTGCTGCTGCACAGCCAGTCACACCGCATTTCCTTTTTTCATCCGGACACAGAAAATCAGTCTTTGGCTTGTTTTGCTATTTTATTAAGGGATGATAACTTGGATGGGGTAAGGGATTATGGGATGCCCAGTGTGACAACAAACAGAACTTCAGAGACATCTTCCTCCCTATTTACAGATTCCTCTTCTCACTTTCTCATGCACACACTTGATTTCTCTATGTACATCTCCTGCTGGTTCACTCTTGAGGCAACTAACAGTATATCGCTAGTTCAGCAAAGGCCCATTACAGACAGAAACTCTCAGTCCCTTTGACAAAGTAGCACAAATAGAGTGAACAGAATATCACATCTCCTTCTGCTTTTCTGTGGCCACTGATCCCAGTTCCACTTGCTTGCAGAATGCTAGCCTACCTGGCTGCCACTAGCCACACCTGACTGCCTTTCTTCCCAGTCCCCCTGACTCTCTACCCCAATCTTGCCCAACTGACACATATATGGAGATTCCCCAGGGCAAGGTTGGATGAAGATTTGGCACACCGCTGCTACAGATGGCAGTCTCTCCCCTTGTCTGTCCCTTCACCATGCTGATCTACTCAGTCTCTCCTTGCTCTCTCCGCTACCTCTCTGGAATCCCCCCAACTGCCTCCTGTGGTGGGATCCTTCCAGGTAGCCCCCCCCCCCCAAGGACCACCGGCAGCCTCCCTCAGTACTGATTCTCCATCTTACACCCAAACTCCTTTGCTGCCATGGCCCATGTATATTTATTGTGTAGCACCCTGCTCCTGAAGAGCAGATGCTATTCTTTTCAAATTTAAGTGCAAATTTCCATCCGACCATGGGTGATGCTGTTACCATTGGTGGATGTTGTAAATACAGTCTGGTCATATTGAATACTCTTTGCTCAGAGACAGTTCGGTGGGAGTGGTTCATCCACTGTGCATTCTGGGTAGGGGTATTTAAGGAGCAGACACCATCTTATTGTTGTTGGCGCTTCCTGACCTCATGGCCCTCCTGGCCTGGGGAATTGCTGTTGCTTAAAATTCTGCCTTGGGGTCAGCAGACCCAAGGCCCAGCTACTAGAAGAAGGCCCAAAGTTTTAGTGGCCTATTGGTCCATAAGATGGTCTCTTTGCTGTCTGGCCTGTGGGAAGAAGCAAGGGATTGTAGCGACCAGGGGAGGACTCTTCAGGAGAGGACCGAGCATAAGGCTGGTATCTTGAGAAGAACATCTGGGATCAAGCACAGCAATCAGTTTATTCAAGATTGTCAGGTCTGTGGCAGAGACCTTATCAAGCACAGCAATCAGTTTATTCAAGATTGTCAGGTCTGTGGCAGAGACCATGTCCGAGCATCACATTGGCTACTAGGTTGGTGAGAGAGACCTATCCGGTGGTTGCTAAATCCAGCCATGGAAGTGCTGCTCGCTGGATATAGAAATTACCTCTAAACGCAAAATTCAAGGTACCTGAATCCCTTTTACCCTCTACTCTGCTATTGCATATTTTGTTTCTTTAATAAAACTTGGAAAAAGGACTAAGTGTTGCAGCCAGTGTTTTCAATTGAGTATTTACTATGGGACCCCTATGACGAACACTGTGAAGATGGTAACGGTAAGCCCAAATCAAAATATCAGCAGCTCCTTTGGGGGTCAGTGCTACAATTGGTTTTCCAGTCCCCTCCCACACCTGGAGATTGGCTGAGAGCCCATAAATATTCAAGGCAGCCCCTCCTAGCCTCCACCCACTATATTCTAGAATAATCTCCAACATTCTTGAAATGGGGGGAGGGCAGAGAGAACTACCAGAATGAGTCATCAAGCCCTGAACTCTTGTAACCCTGACCTTATTACAGACTCACTATGTAACATGAGTCAGAGTATACTTTACCTACTCTCAGAGGGTGCTACACCCACCTACCTCTAAAAATCAGCCATGTCCCCATTGGCAGGAAAAATTCAAAAACTGGCTCCTACCTACATATCAGGAACCATGAATCAGACCGAGACAGAAGTAAAGTTAAATCACACTTGTTTAATAATAAGATAAACAGAGTAAGCTTAGTCAAAACAAGCCAGAGTTCAGTAACCGGATAGGGTAGTCAGCCAAGCAAATTTCAGAGAGCCAGAGATAAACGTAGTAGTACAGCAAGCAGGATCAGGAGCCAGAAGGAAGTCAGCCGAGCAAGTCTTCAACAGGAACGCAGGAGAAAGTCTCTGTGATGTTGACAAAGGCGAAGGCAGAGATCAAGTGAGCTGGACGACTTTAGGTAGGCAGGACTGACAAGCAGAATCAACAACAGCTGGGTAACTGTGGAGAGAGATGGGAGCTGGCAATTAGCCGACAGCTGAGCGGCCAGCTCAGAGAAGGAAGGGCTGAGCACACCGCTAACAGTACCCCCTCCTCAACGACCCCTCCTCCTCGGATGACCACCGGGCTTGAGGGGAAAATGTCTATGCAAATCACGGAGGAGGATAGGGGAATGTACGTCCGAGGATGAGACCCAAGAGCGTTCCTCCGGACCGTACCCCTTCCAATGCACCAGGTACTGTATGTGCCCACGGAACCTACGGAAGTCAAAAATGGCTTGTACTTTATACTCCTCATGGTTCTGAACCTGTATAGGGTGAGGACGTGGCACCGAGGTAATAAAGCGATTGCAGACCAAAGGTTTCAATAAGGAGACATGAAACACATTTGAGATGCACATACTAGGAGGAAGGTCCAAGGCGTAAGCCACTGGGTTAATCCTGCGAAGGATACGGAAAGGCCCAATAAAACAAGGTGCAAACTTCAAAGAAGGAACACGAAGTCGGAGATTGCAAGACGACAGCCAGACTCTGTCCCCAACCTGGTAGGAAGGTGCAGGCAGGCGTCTGCGATCAGCATGAAGTCTGTACCTATCGTTAGCATGTTGCAAAGCCTCCTGAACTTGTGCCCAAGTGGAACAAAGACCATGGAGATGCTCCTCTAACGCAGGAATACTCTGCAGAACAAACGAGTCAGGTAACATAGAAGGTTGGAAGCCATAATTCGCCATAAACGGGGACAATCGGGAAGCAGAATTCAAGGCACTGTTGTGAGCAAACTCTGCCCACGGTAAAAGGTCTGACCAGTTGTTATGATTGTCAGAAATATAGCAACGTAAGAATTGCTCCAATTAGGTATGGGTTGTAGAAGGCCCACTGGAAGGTGTCGTGGAATCTTACTCTGAGCACACATGGAATAGGCAGCTATGAAGGCAGTTACATCAGCCCGTAGAGTAGGCCACCAGAATTGTTGGGAAATGGCCCAAATGAGTTGATTCCTCCCAGGGTTGTGTTTTGACCTTGCAGTAATACTTTCATGACCTGTCTGTCTCTTACCTGGTCTGTGTATCAGCCTTTTGGGCTTGTATTCTCACACCTGCATGCTTAAGTAATCTTCCCTCAGTGTGGCTCCACCCTAGTCTCAACAGGAACCACTATTTAACACCGTGTTCTCCAAGCCTGCCTGGTGAACACCTGCTGGCTCTTAGACTCCGCGTCCTGGGGAATCTATGCTCCAACTCCCTGTGGGATCCGTGTTGGTGCTCCAGGGGACCTGCCTTCCTGAACCACCCCGAGTTCCATCCGCAGCAGTCAGCCTTAGGGTCCTCTATCTTAGCGGTGCACTCCTGACCCCAACGGGGAGCATCTGTCACCTGGACTCGGGTGACCTGACAGGTGGCCAGCTGCCTTGGGAGAATGCTAAGTCTGGAGCACGACAGTACGGAGACTCTCTGGGACAAAGCAGCGGTCACAAGGTTTCTCAGGAGGAGAATGGACCTGAGCAGCAAGAATTTTGTCACCTAAAGGAGAAGTAAGACTGGTGAGAACCTTAGCCAGGATGCAATCAGGAAGAATCACAGGAACCGGAACCAACTCCAACTTGGAAGTGGAGGAAAACTGTCGTGACAAGGCGTCAGCCCTTACATTCTTAGTACCGGGTAAGAATGAGACAATGTAATTAAAACTCGACAAGAAAAGAGCCCATCGCACCCTTCTGGGAGAGAGGCACTTAGCCTCAGACAAGAATGTGAGATTCTTATGGTCAGTAAGAATGAGAACCGGCACAGTGGTACCTTCAAGGAGATGTCTCCATTCTTTCAGGGCTAAAATGATCGCCAACAGCTCTATCACCAATTTTGTAATTGCACTCTGCAGGTGACAATTTCTTGGAAAAGTAGCCACACGAATGCATAGTGCTCTCAGAGTTAGGACGTTGAGACAGAAGGGCGCTAACTCCAGTCTCAGAAGCATCAACTTCTAGGATAAAAGGCAGTGTAGGATCAGGATGTGCCAACACAGGAGCAGAAACAAAGGCAGCCTTGAGACTCTCAAAGGCCTTAATGGACTCCGGAGACCAACTCTGTGGGTTTCTGTCCTTTCTGGTCATATCAGTAAGGCTTGACCAGAGACGAGAAGTTACGAATAAACTTCCGATAATAGTTGGCAAAGCCCAGGAAACACTGCAGAGGATGTAAACTCATGGGTCGGGGCCACTGTAGGACTGCCGAAAGTTTCTCTGGGTCCATCGAAAAACCAGCAGTGGAAATTACATCTCAGGAATTTAACCTGTTCACGATGGAACTCGCACTACTCCAGTTCACAATAGAAACAGTTTTCTCTTAGTTTCTGAAGCACACGACAGACATCTGTGTGGTGGCTCTCCAGGGACTTGGAAAATATGAGGATATCATCGAGATAAACCACCACACATACAGTAACAAATCTCGGAGGACATCATTAATAAATTCCTGGAAAACTGCCGGGGCGTTACAAAGCCCAAAAGGCATTATGAGGTACTCATAATGGCCTGTTCTGGTATTAAATGCAGTTTTCCACTCGTCGCTCTCCTTAATCCGCACAAGATTGTATGCCCCTCTCGAATCAAGCTTTGTGAAAACTGTTGCTCCCTTGAGGCAGTCAAATAACTCTGTAATCAACGGAATCGGGTAGGCATTCTTAATGGTGAAACGATTGAGACCCCTATAATCAATACAAGGTCTCAGTTCACCACACTTCTTCAGCACCAGCAGGAGACGAGGATTTGCGGATGAAACCTCAAGAAAGTGCGTCTGCAATATACTCCTCCATGGCCTTATCCTCCAAGACCAACAAAGGGTAAACCCGGCCACGAGGAGGTATGGCACCAGGTTGAAGGTCAATTGAACAATCATAAGACTGGTGTGGGGGCAAACTACCGGCCTTTGTCAAAGACATCGCTAAAATCACGGTACTCCTCCGGCAGGGAGGAGAGTGAAGAGGTGCACAGGACCTTGGCTATCTTCTGGAAGCATGTCTCACTGCATTGTGGTGACCAGGAGAGAACCTCAGCACGGAGCCAATCAAAAGAGGGGTTGTGCCTCTGTAACCAAGGATAACCAATAACCAGCGGAAACCTAGGTGAAGAAATAACTTGGAATTGGATTATCTCATGGTGAAGAGCCCTTACGGCCATGGACAACGGAACCGTCTCATGAGTCACATGGGCAGGCTGTAGAGGTCTCCTGTCAAGAGCCTCAATGGCAAGTGGAGTGTCACGCAGCTGCAGCGGAATCGAGCATCAATGGCCTGCAGCCCCAGAGTCAATTAGAGCCTGTATCTCGATGGACGACTCAGCCCAAGAAAGGGTGACCGAAACCAGGGGCTTATCCTTCTGGATAACTGGGGATGAAACAACGCCACCTAAGGTCTGTCCATGACAGAACCTCAAGGTTCGGGCGTTCCCTGGACAGGTAGGACAAGACTTCAAAAAGTGACCTGCCTGGTCACAATAAAGGCACAATCTCTCCCTCCTCCTAAAGGCTCTCTCATCCGCGGAGAGACGCGTGAAGCCCAAGTACATGGGTTCATCTTCACTGACCGACTCTGTACTAGGAAGCATGGGTGGCGACGGAGGCATGGGTGGGACTGCAAAGCTCGGAGGCAAACACACAGGAGGCTTCTGCAAGCGCTCCTTAAAAGAAAGTCTTTCTCTGAGTCTGGAGTCAATGAGGATGGCAAACATGATCAACCTCTCCAGCTCAGTGGGTATATCTTGGCTGCTATCTCATCCTTGATGGAATCCGAGAGACCATGAGAAAAAACAGCCACGAGGGCCTCATTGTTCCAAGCAACCTCTGCTGCCAGAGTACAGAATTCAATGGCTTAGAAGTACTGTTCCGTCTGTTTGATGGACATGAGACACTTGGCAGCAGAAGCGGAGCGTGTGGGAACGTCAAATACCCTTTTAAAGGAGGCCACAAAGTCAGGGTAACTCAAGACAACAGGTTTTTGCGTCTCCTATAGAGGGTTTGCACAGGCCAAGGCTCTCTCAGAAAGCAAAGATATCATGAAACCTACTTTGCTTCTGTCCGTGGGAAACGCCTGGGGCAGCATCTCAAAGTAAATCTCAACCTGGTTGAGAAACCCTCTGCATTGAACTGGATTGCCCCCAAATCGCTGGGGAAGCAGAGCGGAACCAGACATGCCTCTTATAGAGGCAATACTCGAGGCGGGTGCCTGCACAGAGACTGGTGCAGCAGCAGGGATGGCCTGCAACTCAGGTTGAACCGGAGCAGCCACAGTGGGAGTTTCCAGGTGAGCTGTGCGACTCAGGAGCGTATGTAACGCTATGGCAAACTGATCCATGTGATGATCTTGCTCATCCAATCTTGAAAAAATATTACCAACAAGTGGATTGACTGTATCTTCTGAATTCATGGCCTTCGCCTACTATCAGGAACCATGGTACCAGGTAAACAGAGTAAGCTTATTCAAAACAAGCCAGAGTTCAGTAACCGGATCGGGTAGTCAACCAAGCAAATGTCAACGAGCCGGAGATATACGTAGTAGTACAGCAAGCAGGATCAGGAGCCAGAAGGAACATCAGCCGAGCAAGTCTTCAACAGGAATGCTGGAGAAAGTCTCTGTGATGTTGACAAAGGCGAAGGCGGAGATCAAGTAAGCTGGACGACTTTAAGTCGGTGTGTCAGAACGCCGCCTGTGCCCCGAGACGATGTCCTTTTGTGTGACGAAATGCGCAGGGTGAGCGACGGACAGCCTCGGATATAGGCAGCAGATGGTTTCTATGCCCTGTCTTCAAATGGCCAGTCTTCCCTTCAGGCCGAATCTGATACACAGGGAGTCCAGGTAATTGTTTACAGACAATGTAGGGTTGGGAGCATAATTGATCAGTCAGCTTATGTTTCCCAAGCACCCCTAGATTTACTCAACAAAACTCGATCTCCAGGTTGTAGATCCTGAACTCTTACTCTGAAATCAAAGTTTTTCTTGTTCCTCTGTTCTCTGACTGTAGAGGCTTCCTTGGCTTTCTTATAGGCTACTTTGAGATTCTTCCAAAGTCTGTCAACATACCCCCAATAGGAAGCCTGAAAAGTGTGATCTAACGATGTTCCAAAGGCCAGGTCCACTGGTAATCGAGCCTCTCTTCCGAACATTAATCTATAAGGGGAATATCCAGTAGAATCATTTGAGGTGCTATTATAAGCATGAACCACTGCAGCTATATGGTCTCCCCAGTGCTGGTTCTTCTCCAAGTGTAGGGTTCCCAACAAATTCAGCAGGGTCCGGTTGAAACGTTCAGGTTGTGGGTCCCCTTGAGGGTGGTAATAGGTAGACCTGGATTTCTTTTTATTTAAGAGATCACACAATCTTCTGATCAGCTTGCTCTCAAAATTCCGACCTTGATCCGAATGTAGGCGCTGAGGCAGCCCATAGTGAACAAAGAACTTTTCCACTAGAGTTTTTGCTACTGTACTGGCTTGCTGGTCCCTAGTGGGAAAAGCTTAAGCATAACGGGTAAAATGATTTGTCACAGCCAGGACATAACTTAACTCAGGTCAGGTTCCAAGCATAAGAAATCAATGCACACCAACTCCAATGGTCCCTGGCTTTGAAGATGGCCCATTGGGGCTGCCCTTCCTGGTAAAGTCTTTCTCTGAATGCATCTGCTGCAAGAATGACAGTAGCTTTCCACTTCAGCTCTCATGGATGGCCATTAAAATCGATCTTTGACTAACTTAAAAGTTCTATCTGGGCCTATGTGGCCATGATCACCATGGAGAGCGGTTTCTCAGGGAGGAACAGTTGGCGGACGCCCTCTAGTTTCTCAGATAGACCCCTCCGTTATGACTCCATCTTCAACCACATTCGTTCCCATTCTTTATGGATGATTTTGGCTCCCTCAATGGGACTACTCAACAATATGTGAGGGTTCTGAGTGGCTAACGATTTCCCCACAAGGTTCCCCAAAGGATCTTCACGTTGACGGGACGTCTCATGTTCTCTCCTGTCAACTGAGGCAGTTCTAGGCTGCACATTTGGGTCAAATCACAGTAATATCTTGGCACTCCTGCAGGGGTGACTCCTACAGCTTTGGCCCCTATGGCCCCTCTGAGTTTATGCTCTAATCCCTGACAGCCCGTACTCCTTCCAAGGGTAGATGAACCCAACTCTTCTGGCCAGAGGGGCCTTCTGGAAAGAGCTTCAGCATTTAGATTTCCCACTCTCGGTCTGTATTTCGAACTGAACTGGAATTCAGACAGTGCAGCCAACCACCGATGCCCAGGGGCATCCAACTTGGCAGTGGACAGTAGGTAAGTCAAGGGGTTTGTTATCAGTCTTCACCACAAAGGCAGCCCCGTATAGATAATCCTGTAGTTTATCTACCACAGCCCACTTGAGGGCCAAGAACTCCAATTTGTGCACAGGATAGTTCTTCTCGGAGGGGGTGAGGCTGTGACTCACATAAGCCACTGGGCGAAGTCTCCCCTCCAACTCTTGATACAACACTTCCCTGAGGCCATCTCTGCTGGCATCTACGTGCAATTCATAAGGTTTAGACGGATCAGCATAGGCCAGCACCGGTGCTTCAACAAGGTTTCCCTTGAGTCGTTCAAAATCCCTTTTACACTTCATCGTCCATTGCTCTTGGATAGATTCCCGAGGCTTCCTGGGACCTCCCCTCTGGGATTTCTGCTGGCCCCTTACTGTTTGTCTCTGTAGAGGTTCATTCTATGGCCGGGCAATCTGCGAGAAGTTCTTCACAAATCATCCATAGTAAGAGCAGAAACCCAAAAATGACCTCAACTCAGTGATGGTGCTGGGGCGAGGCCAGGAAATAACAGCCTCCAACTTCCGAGGGTCAGTAGCTATTCCCTCGGCTGTTACCACATGCCCCAAGTCTGTGACTGAAGTCTAATAGAACTGACACGTCTCTAGCGACAGCTTTAGCCCCTCTGTGTGTAATCGTTGGAAAACCTTCTCCAGCCGAGCCTCATTCTCCGCCAACATTCTGCTGAACACGATGATATCATCAAGGTACACTAGCACTTCTACCAAGTTCATATCAGCCACAGTGTTCTCCATCAGTCTGAAAATTGGCAGGGGCCCCTGTTAATCCTTGTGGCATTCAGTCAAATTCAAAAAACCCTAGAGTGCTGATGAAGGCCGTCTTCTCTCGGTCATCCGGATACATGGGTATTTGATAGTATCCACTCTTCAGATCCAGTACACTGAACAATTTGGCTCCTGATAAGCATTGCAGGGCCTCTTCTATGCGGGGGGTTGTGTACTGATCTGGAATGGTCCTCCGGTTCAAAGTTACATAGTAGGTGAGGTTGAAAAAAGACACAAGTCCATCAAGTCCAACCTATGTGTGTGATTATATGTCAGTATTACATTGTTTATCCCTGTATGTTGCGGTCGTTCAGGTGTTTATTTAATAGTTTCTTTAAACTTTCAATGCCCCCTGCTGAGACCACCGCCTGTGGAAGAGAATTCCACATCCTTGCTGCTCTTACAGTAAAGAACCCTCTATGTAGTTTAAGGTTAAACCTCTTTTCTTCTAATTTTTATGAGTGGCCACGAGTCTTGTTAAACTCCCTTCTGCGAAAAAGTTATATGCCTATTATGGGGTCACCAGTATGGTATTTGTATATTAAAATCAGATCCCCTCTCAAGTGTCTCTTCAGCGAGAATAAATTCAGTGCTCGCAACCTTTCCTCATAACTAATATCCTCCAGACCATTTATTAGCTTTGTTGCCCTTCTTTGTACTCCCTCCATTTCCAGTACATCCTTCCTGAGGACTGGTGCCCAGAACTGGACAGAATACTCTAGGTGTGGCCGGACCAGAGTCTTGTAGAGCGGGAGAATTATCGTTTTGTCTCTGGAGTTGATCCCCTTTTTAATGCATGCCAATATTCTGTTTGCTTTGTTAGCAGTAGCTTGGCATTGCATGCCATTGCTGAGCCTGTCATCTACTAGGACCCCTAGGTCCTTTTCCATCCTATATTTCCATCATATTTTTGTCACCCAAATGCATTATTTTACATTTTTCTACATTGAACCTAATTTGCCATGTAGTTGCCCACCCCATTAATTTGTTCAGATTTTTTTGCAAGGTTTCCACATCCTGTGGAGAAGTTATTGCCCTCCTTAGCTTAGTATTGTCCGCAAATACAGAGATTGAACTGTTTACGCCATCCTCCAGGTCGTTTATGAACAAATTAAATAGGATTGGTCCCAGCACAGAACCCTGGGGGACCCCAATACTCACCCCTGACCATTCCGAGTACTCCCCATTTATCACCACCCTCTGAACTAGTCCTTGTAGCCAGTTTTCAATCTATGTACTCACCCTATGGTCCATGCCAACTGGCCTTATTTTGTACAGTAAATGTTTATGGGTAACTGTGTCAAATGCTTTTGCAAAATCCAGATAAACCACGTCTACGCCTCCCTTTTATCTAGATGGCAACTCACCTCCTCATAGAAGGTTAGTAGATTGGTTTGGCAAGAACGATTCTTCATGAATCCATGCTGATTACTGCTAATGATACCGTTCTCATTACTAAAATCTTGTATATAGTCCCTTATCATCCCCTCCAAGTGTTTACATACTATTGATGTTAGACTAACTGGTCTGTAATTCCCAGGGTTGTATTTTGGGCCCTTTTTAAATATTGGTGCTACATTGGCTTTTCTCCAATCAGCTGGTACCATTCCAGTCAATAGACTGTCAGTAAAAATTAGGAACAATGGTCTGGCAATTACTTGACTGAGTTCCCTAAGTACCCTCGGGTGCAAGCCATCTGGTCCCGGTGATTTATTAATGTTACGTTTCCCAAGTCTAATTTTAATTCTGTCCTCTGTTAACCATGGAGGTGCTTCCTGTGATGTGTCATGAGGATAAACACTGCAGTTTTGGTTACTGAAGCCCCCCGATTCTCTCGTGAAGACTGAGGAGAAGAATAAATTCAATACCTTCGCCATCTCCCCATCCTTTGTAACCAGATGTCCTTCCTCATTCTTTATAGGGCCAATATGGCCTGTCCTCCCTTTTTTACTGTTTACATACTTAAAGAATTTCTTGGGATTTTTTTTGCTTTCCTCCGCTATGTGTCTTTCATGTTCTATCTTAGCCGTCCGTCCTTATTGCACCCTTACATTTCTTGTTGCATTCTTTATAAAGTCTGAATGCTAATGATGATCCCTCAAACTTGTATTTTTTGAAGGCCTTCTCCTTTGCTTTTATATGCATTTTTACATTGGAGTTAAGCCATCCAAGACTTTTGTTTGCCCTTTTAAATTTATTACCCAATGGGATGCATTGGCTAATGCCCTTATTTAATATGCTCTTAAAGCAAACCCATCTCTCCTCCGTGTTCTTTGTTCCTAAGATTTTATCCCAATTCATGCCTTCTAACAAGGTTCGTAGTTTAGGGAAGTTGGCTCTTTTGAAATTCAGTTTCTTTGTATTCCCCTTATGTTTCCTATTTGTGTGATTTATACTGAAGCCAATTGACCTGTGATCGTTGTTTCCTAAATTGCCCCGTATTTCCACATCCGTGATCAGGTCTGTATGATTGGTAGTCAGTAGATCCAGTAACGCTTTATTTCTAGTTGGTGCGTCTACCATCTGACCCATAAAATTGGCCTGCAAGACATTTAGGAACTGGCAAGCCTTAGATGAATGCGCGGCTCCCCCTGCCCAGTCTATGTCTGGATAGTTAAAACCCCCCATTCTGATAACCCTTCCCAACCTTGCTGCTAATCCAAATTGTGATAGGAGATCTGTCTCCTCTTCCTCCCTCAGATTAGGGGGCCTATGACATACTCCCAGTATTATTTTCCCCTTAGCTTCATCCCTTTGGAGCTCTACCCATAAGGATTCCACCTCTTCCCTAGCTCCCTTAGTGATGCCATCTCTCACATTCACTTGTACATTATTCTTGATATACAGGCATACCCCTCCCTCTTTTTTACCCTCTATATCCTTGCGATAAAGGGTATACCCTTGAATGTTTGCCAGCCAATCATGAGAGCTGTTGAACCAAGTCTCTGAAATTCCCACAAAATCCAAATCCTCCTCGTACAACAGTATCTCTAGTTCACCCATCTTGTCCGCCAGGCTCCTGGCATTGGTGAACATGCCACGTAGTTCAGTTGTTGAACTCTTTAGTTCAGCCAACTGTTCTCGAAAATCCTCCAGATCGCATAAAGGGATTCGCCTAGCTCTTTCATGAACAGGCTTATCTTCAGTTATTCGAATCCGATGTTGAGCGCTCTAGGCACAGCCCACATCAAAGTCATTCTTGGAGAACGTTTTCTCCCATCGGGCTATTTGAGCTTTGATCCTCTTCTCCTATCCGGAGGGTAGGTCTGGGCAGTGGGCTGTAGTCTATCTTCCGTCTTCCTTTTTGACTAGCTCATCTCCCATCATGAGGGTGGCAGCACTCACTTTCCCAATCACCATCGTGGGCTTTAGGTTGATTGGGTGACTAGTGACGTCCCTCACACTGACGGGAATTCGCCCCCCCCCCTTCAGTAAGGCTCTAGTAGGTATGATCTCTGGGACCACCTCTATTCCAACTTCCTCCTCTGTTGAATCAGGTTCCACCACCACATAGGAACCCGGCTTGTCCCAGGACAGCTTAACCGTGGCTTTCAGGCAGGCTCTCTCGCCCGGCTGTAACACCCTTTCACGGGCATCCAATCGCCACAGTCTTCCCACTTCTCCTTTAGGGCCTTCTTCTCTTGCAACACTCTTTGGAAAGCCTGCCGCAGTTGAGGATGGATGTTTCTTACTGGGGCACCCTCCAAGGCCAGCGGAGTGAGTAGTCTCCGCACCAGATTAGTGTTGGTGTCTATCAACAAAGAATTTTTGGCCAGCCCCAGGAGGACGGGGCAGACAACTGCCAACGTATCAAAAGTTTCTGGTTTTCCAGCCAAGGCAGTGTCAAATTTTATCTTGATGGGTATGTATCCGTCATATGGGCACTTCTGGGTCCCCATGCCCCAAATCTCTAACTCCTTGAGTTTTCACAAAGGGATGTTTTTCAAGTACTTGTGGTAAAACTCTCTGTACAGGCTCCAGTGTCCAGTAGAGCTTGTGTGTAGATACCCTCTACTTGTATTGAGACTATAGGGGAGGGTCCCACTAAGTTCTTTGGCAGGTTTCCAGCGGGTGACTCTATAGCTTGCGCTCTGATTAGCCTCTTTGAAGGTAGTGGAGTTGGTCTAACTATTCGCTCAGTGAGGTGTGCATTGATTTCCTGTCTCCGTCTTCCCTTCCCTGAGGGTTTTGTTGCTTTTGTTTTTTTTTGTAATTGAGGGGAAAGGGCAACAGGTGGCATGTGCTACTTTTTTTCTTAGATCTTCTCTTGACTTTAGAGTGCAGTTTTCTCTCGGGACTCTCAACTAGCTCCTTCACTGAGGTCCCCCGAAGTTTCCCGCTGGCTTTGGGAAGGGTACCTTTTGCAAAGTTTTCAGAACCTCCGTGAGCAATTGAGGGTTGATGCTGGTCTTGGGGCACTCAGCCCAAAAGTGTCCATCTTCTCCACACCCGTAACATCACTTCTCTCGTCCTTGGTAAAGTTTTGACTCCCCTTGACGAGTCCCTTGTTTTTGAACCTTAATTTGGGTCTCCATCACTCGCATTAGAGCATGATACATCTGGGTTCGGGTCTGAGCTACCTGGGCCATCAGTTTGGTTGGCCCAATTTTACTTACTGGCTTATTAGTGTCGGGAACGGCCAGTTCTGCCGGTTCAGACTCAGTTCCACTATCCTCATCCGAGAAACCCATCTCCGCAGGGACAGCTCGAGCCATCACTTTCTCTCTATTTCCAGCGATAGAGCTTGATTCTCGATTTGGCTTTTCTCCTCTAATAGCGCCTCCTCTTCTCGTACCTGTCTTATCAATTCAGGGTACATTTTTTTTTTTTTTCTCTTAGTGAACCATGCATTTACAATATCATATTGAGTCCATGAAAAATAAAGAACACATTTTATGTACTGTTATAAGTTAATTAATTTTAATTTTGTTTTTTGTTTATACACCTAAGGCTCTATACAAATCATGGGTTTTAATATGTAGTACTTGAATACCTTCGTCCTTTTCCTGATGAAGCCGATCCGGCGAAACGTGACAAAACTTTAGGACGCAAGAACTATGTACATGCAACTCCAGTTTTCTCACTAGGTCAGGGTTTAGATAGGTGTGCACACCCAGGACCATGATTGTAACTGCAGTTGCATATTTTTATTATGTTATTTAATGTGTCTATTTGTTTTTGAATAAACGATTTACATTTTTACTATAGTAATTGTCTTTTTGTACATATATGAAGTACCTTTAAAGTCCCATTCCCAATAGATCCTTTCTTTACTATTTTTCAGGGATGTCGGTACATTTGTATTATATGTTATTTGATTGGTGCTGGCCTCTTTCCATATATATGTAGGTACCACCTTGGTTCTCTTCAATAACAACTTTAACACAATGGGATGGTTGGCCTGGTCTAGACGAGCTTGATCAACATCCTTGGGATCAATACCCCTCTTGAGGATAATTTGATGTAGCAGTCTGTCTACTCCAGATATGTATTTAGACAGATTCTCCTCCTTTTGTTGGTGAGTGCGATTAAACTTGAACATCAGATCGGCGGTGGTTTCAACCCTCTCTAATACACCATACAGAGCATCTATGTAGTCCATGGCAACACAAGTTTACTTTCCCATCCTCAGGTTATGGATCACATCAGCCGCCGGGCCTCGAAGGCTCTCACTGAGCCGTTGTCGCTTCACAGCCTCTCAAACACTCCATTCTTCCATGGCTTGAAGGGCCTGACTCATCCAGGTTTCAAATTCGTCTTCCACCACAGGGGTCAGCAATTGCCTGGAGAAAAACCAGAGTCTCCGAAAGCTCTGGTTGGCATTTCCAGATTCATTCTTCATTAAGCTACAAACTAGCTGACTCATATCTGTGTAGATTGAGATGGGGGGGGCATTGGCCCCTTGAGAGTCAGCTTCCACAGATACGGAGTCCTTCTCCCGAGATCTGGACTATGGCTGCCTCTCAGCAAGCTCTCCTCCCACTTTAAGTGGGATCACTCTAGCAATCGCCCCTTCGGCTAGACGTACCTCTTCCTCCTGAAAGCACTCAGATATCTCTTCCTGCCATTCCAAGAGTACTCTGACTTGATCCAGGATGTGCTTGACTTCTGTCTCCATAATGTAGGCCCGTTGTCCTGAGGCCAGGACTCTCACCCACCTTCCAATCTCTCTCAGTGTGTTCACTTCCAGAGATCTCCAGAACAATGCTCTTTTCCATCTGAGCTCCCTGACACTTGCTTTAGGCTGTGGCGGCCACCGAAGCTGCTTCCCACGCGGATTGTGGCTCTTGTCTAGGTTGACTAGGGTCGGCTGCATATGGCATCCCGGACAAGCCCCCAAATGTAGTACTGCCCCCTTGGGGACTGCTTGAATTTACTGGCTCATCTGCACCTTTATGACTTTGGAAACATCCCAACCCACCTGACACTCTGGGTTCAGACATCTTTGCACCAACTTAATGTAATAAGTCAATCCACCCAAAGAGTTTATATTCTATTAACGTTTACTGAATAACTCAAAGAAGAATTTGTTGCACAAGGAGGTAATAGATCAACTGAACTTCAGATAACAGACCTAGTTCAGTAGAAGAATTCCTCCACAATAATACAAGTTAAACAATCTGGAAATAACAGTGTCTTATATACACGTATGTACAATGGAGTACCACTTGGACATGACCTGAAAGGATAAGCAAAAGTTAAGACATTAATTCTGGAAAGACTTCTAAAGGGGGAAACCCAGGCGGACCTATTCAACTTTAATCCTAATGAGAGATCAATTGAGCAAGAACAGTATGGGGGCCCTTTAAGTAGTAATGACAGTAACGTCCCAGTTGCAGGCCTTATGATCTTCGCTAGCAGCTGGAGCTCATTAAATATATCCAATAGGGTGAAAACAGAAAAGGAGAGCAAAAAGCGTGACTTTGCATGAGACATGTCGGCGCATAAATAATAATTAATTGGTCAGGCTCATATAGAGTTGGCCTGTATCCAATGCACGTATATAATCCAGACATCAATAATAATAATGGTAATAAAGAACAATGGGCGTAATCACAAAGGATTTACATCAGATATTCATATAAAGTATCATTTTAATACATCATTCAACATAGAGGAATTACATGTAAAATCAATCAATGGACATAGTAGGTACAAAAAATAGTTACAGTACAGATAATTGTTAAAATGTGGGCATCCATAAGTTAACTCAACGCGTTTCTTGGCTTACAACCAATCATCAGGAGTTCAGATGCATAATAACTAAAAAGCAATAGGGCAGCCATTAGTCTAATGATTGGCACATAAATATCGAAAAAACAAAAACTACAATAGTACTCACAGATTGATGGATAACCAATAAAATGGGACTGTCAGGTGGACTCGTCATGATGCAATCCTTCTCAACCCTCCGGTGCTGGGTGCGCTGGGATTCCTCTAGGGAGCATGGCCCTGCCCCCAAGCTTTCAGACAAGTTGGTACCAGCAGCTCTGATAAACAAGCTTGTTCCCATGCGCTCTGTAACTCCTTCCTGACTGAACTGAATTTTGCAGATGCCATCCACTTCACATGCACTGTTATTTGTAGGACTTGTTGCAATGTGCCCCTCAACCTCAGCCAGGGCTGTATAGCTGAGCGCAGGCGGAAATGACAGTTCCTAGTGGTTGCTAAGGGCAACAGTGCATACCTTACTGATTTTAACAAGATCTTGACAGTCTCTTATATCAGCCGTGGTTGTATAGCTGACTGTCGCCATCCCGCCAAATCCCACCGGTTCACCCCAGTAAACAACAAAACAAGCCTGCCAACTAGCTATATTGCATGCCCAGTTGCCCAAACCATGGCTGGGGCGGCTACTTATGATGCGTCAGAGCCTGCCTTGATCAGTGAGGACTGTATTATGTGCTATTGGTGGTAGTGGTTTAGTGACAAAAATGGAAGAGAGCATGTTGCAAGTTTAAAAACTAAAAAATAAAAGCAATAATTTTTCTGCCTAAAGGGTTGCGTATCTAAGGAGTCTGAATGACTCATAGTGGTTGTCAAGGGAACTGATTCGAGCTTTTGTGAGGTAGGTGTGTAATGTTTGGCAGTAAAGTCAAAGGTTAGTCACTGTATCGTTGGGGCTTATGTGTTAAGAGTACAAAGTAGTTCATGGGGTATGGAGAGACGGTTGAAATCTAAACTGTAGTGTCTTCCAGCTGGGCTGTTTCATCTGAAGTAGGACTTATCTTTTATGCTAGGTAAACGTCTGAATAAGGGATAGAGTTTCTGTATGTCCGAGGCCTGAGTAGGGTCCAGGGGTGTGATGACATGAAGTGGGAGGAAGAGGGGGTAGATAGTGGTAGCGAATTGGAAGAAATAGATTGGGTGGGGGGTTGGGGGGAGTGGGTTAGGGGGACAGAGGGGATGGGTTACCATCTCTCTCTCCCTCTGTGGGGGTGGGTTGGGGTAAAGCTGGGTGTTATGGGATGGAGATTGTTAATAGAGAACCATATTAATTTCATAAGTATGTTATAAAGGGTATTGTATATGAGATTGATCTTGGGGTGGTTTATGTTGGGATATTGTGTGGGGGACTTCCTTGTTGAGTATTGAGGGTGATAAGAGCACAGGAATCTGCTGTTGTCTGAAAGTGGGTCCAGCAGGCCCATTTGATGGAGAATTTTGTGGGTGTGTCATGAGCGATGCTAATGAGGCATTCCGTTTCAGATATCCTGGCAATTCTGGTTAGCCATTCTTGATTGAGGGAGTTTGGGGGGTCCCCTAATGAACCAGAATTAATTGTTTGGCTGCATTCACCATGCGCATGGCAAGGGATTTAATGTATCCATTGTTTGTTGAAGTGGAGTAGTGTAACAGAAATTGCGCCGGAGTGAAATCAAGTGTATAAGTAGTAACCCTAGCAATGATGTGGTAAACATCTGACCAGAATGTTTGGATGGTAGGGCAACTCCATTATATGTGTAGGAGAGACCCTCTTTCACGTTGGCATCTCCAACATGTATCTGGAAGATCCGGACAGTATTTGTGAATAAGGGTGGGGGTGTGATACCACCTGGTTTGGATTTTGTATCCATTTTTTTGGGTTGTGATCTTCACGGAACCTTTATGTATATTCAGATAGATTTGTTCCCAATCTTCAGGGGATAGGGATAACAAGAGATCTTTTTTCCAGGCTGAGTACGCCAGGCTTGTGTTAGGAGGAGTGTTTGTGAATAGAAGAAAATGTGTTGCGGGGAGTAAGTGACATTGGGGTGTTTGCATTAAACAAAGATTTTCAAAAGGAGATAGAGGTCTAGAGACCTTGAGCTCCCTATGTAAATCACGGAGATAGTGTGATAATAGTATGCAGTTCCAGGGAGAGATAGGTGGGCTATCACCGTTGGATGGAAGTTTGTTGCATGGTAGGGGTTTACCATGTGCGAAAAAGTGGTGGGCTAAAGCGTTTTTGAGTGACCAGATGTCCTTTAGGAAGTTGCTATTTAGCCCGGGGGGGGGGGGGGGGGAGAGTCAGGGTTTGGGTAAAGAGGGGCGAGAGGGCCAGGTGTTGAAGGTAAGGATGTTGATTTGCATGTTTCTTGGAAGCTTCTGAGAGTTAGGCCAATAAGGGGATGAAGACAAGTGTCAATCGGGACGTGTTTGGGGAGCAACCAGGGTAGTGAGTGGAGGGGGAGTGGGGTGAAAGAAGCCTTGAGGGTGACCCAGTCTTTAAATTTGCTATGGATGGTCCAATCTTTGATTCTGGTGAGTTGGCAAACACAATAGTAATTTCTAATGTCTGATAGGTCTATTCCTCCTCTGTGTTTGGGTAGAGAGAGGTGTGAATAGCTGATTTTTGGTCTGCGGCTTCCCCAGAGAAATCGAGTGCATAGACATTTATAGCTTTGGAAAAAGGATATGGGAATATGGATTGGAGCATATAGAGGAGGCAAGGTAGAGCGTTCATTTTTTTAGGATAGCTGCTCTACTGAACCAAGAAAAGCTAGGCTTGTTCCACCATTTGAGGTCATTGGTGAGGCTCTGTAGGATAGGTAGATAGTTTTTGACGTATAGGTTTTTAAGGTGTCGAGGGAGTGGTGTCTGGTGTGAGTGATCTAGGGCAGTATTTTCCCAGGAAACTCTCTATGAGGGTTGACCTAGGTGAGGATCCGGGATGTTGCGTTTCTGAAGTTGGGAGGTTGTATAAGTCTGTGTAGAAGTGCTCAAATTCTTTTGCTATGTCTGGGTTGCTTTTTAATGTGTTGCCTATTGGGGTCTTTAGTAGATCCACTGTTGTTTTGGCCTTTTTTGCGCGTAAAGCTTGTGCTAACAGGTGGCCACTTTTGTTGCCATGTTCATAAAAGAGTTTCAGGGAAAGGGTGTGTTTTCTCCTTATCTTTCGATCAAGTTCTTCCAGAAGGTTTTTCCGTGTCTCAATGAGTTTGTAGTAGGTATGTTGTGCAAGATCGCTTTTATGTGACCTTTCAAGTGTCTGTATTTTGGATAGGGGGTTATTGATGTGTTTCTGTTTTTCATGCTTTATGGTTGAAGCAAGGGAAATGAGATGTCCTCGTATTACGCACTTGTGTCCTTCCCATTGGGTAAGAGGTGAAGTGTCTGGGGTATCGTTGTCTTTAAAATAGTTGAAGATGGTGGTGCTGAGTTTGCTAACTCGATCGTTATCTGTAAATAAATTGGAGTCAAGTCTACATATTGTGGATGTGTGGACATATTCAGGAAAGGTAAAGCATAGAGTAATCGGGTGGTGGTCTGAAACTGTCATTGGTTCATTTGTAGATTTGGATAGGAAGGGTAGGTCTTGTTGGCTGATAAAGAGATAGTCTAAGCGGGAGAATTTGTTGTGTGGGGCTGAGAAAAAGGTATAATCTTTATCTTGGGGATGTAATGTTCTCCATGTATCATGAAGTGAAAGTTCTTGAAAGGAAAGTCTAATTTGTCGTAGAGCGCGAAATGGGAGGTTAGAAGTACCTGTAGAGAAGTCAATGAGGGGATCAAGGGAAATGTTAAAGTCACCTCCTAAGACCAGGATTCCTGATTGAAAGGAGGTTAGTAAATGTCTGATCGATCTTAAGAATAGGACCTGGGAAGTGTTGGGACTATATATATGTTAGCCAAAGTGACTGGTTTCTCCAATAGCGTGCCTTTTAAGAATACGTAGCGTCCATGTTCATTTGCTAGGGTGTCCGAAATATGTAAGGGAAGATTTTTGGATAGAAGTATGGAAGTTCCCTTTGTTTTTGAAGTTGAGGATGCTGCATGATATGCTAGAGGATAGTGGTTGTTATCAAGTTTGGGGATGGAGTGTGCTTTGAATTGGGTCTTCTGAAAAAATGTCTGCCTTCATATTGTGGCTATTAATGTATTGCCGGTCTGACAATACACATAAAAGTTCATTGATAAAAACGGCATGGGAATTCCCCACAGGGGAATTCCGAACCAAAATTTAAATAAAAAATGGTGTGGGGGTCCCCCTAAATTCCATACCAGGCCCTTCATGTTGATGGGGACAAGGGCCTCATCCTCACAACCCTTGCCGGTGGTTGTGGGGGTCTGCGGGCGGGGGGCTTATCGGAATCTGGAAACCCCCTTTAACAAGGGGACCCCCAGATCCCACCCCCCCCTGTGTGAAATGGTAATGGGGTACAAAAGTACCTATACCATTTCACAAAAATAGTGTCAAAAATGTTAAAAATGACAAGAGCCAGTTTTTGACAATTCCTTTATTTAAATGCTTCTTCTTTCTTCTATCTTCTATCTTCCTTTGGTTTCTTCCTCTATCTTCTTTTTCTGGTTCTTCTGGTTCTTCCTCTGGTGTTCTCGTCCGGCATCTTTCTCCGCGGTGTCTTCTTCCCTTCTTCTTCTTGGGCCGCTCCGTATCCATGATGGGAGGCTCCCGCTGTGTGACGCTTCTCGTCTTCTGACAGTTCCTAAATAACGGAGGGCGGGCCA
Source organism: Aquarana catesbeiana (assembly GCF_042186555.1). NCBI lineage: Eukaryota > Metazoa > Chordata > Amphibia > Anura > Ranidae > Aquarana > Aquarana catesbeiana. The sequence goes on along the minus strand of NC_133331.1, from coordinate 248,372,526 downwards.
TCAGTTGACCCCGCCCCCCTCTGACACACAGGGACTTGATGGGGACTTCCCTGTGGCATTCTCCGTGACGTCAGAGGGGGGTGGGGTCACCGGGTGGCCCCGCCCTCCTTTATTTAAGAAACGTCAGAAGATGAGAAGTGTCACACAGCGGGAGCCTCCCATCATGGATTCGGAGCGGCCCGAGAAGAAGGGAAGAAGACGCCGCGGAGGAAGATGCCGGACGAGAACACCTGAGGAAGAACCAGAAGAAGAAGAAGATGGAGGAAGAAACCAAAGGAAGATAGAAGATAGATTAGGAGATAGGAGATAGAAGAAGCATTTAAATAAAGGAATTGTCAAAAACTGTATCTTGTCATTTTTAACATTTTTGACAAATTTTTTTGTGAAATGGTAGGGGTACTTTTGTACCCCCTTACCATTTCACACAGGGGTGGCGGGATCTGGGGGTCCCCTTGTTAAAGGGGGCTTCCAGATTCCCATAAGCCCCCCGCCCGCAGACCCCCACAACCACCTGGCAAGGGTTGTGGGGATGAGGCCCTTGTCCCCATCAACATGGGGACAAGGTGCTTTGGGGGACTACCCCAAAGCACCCTCCCAATGTTGAGGGCATGTGGCCTGGTACGGTTCAGGGGGGGCGCTCTCTCGTCCCCCCTCTTTTCCTGTGGCCTGCCAGGTTGCGTGCTCGGATAAGGGTCTGGTATGGATTTTTGGGGGGACCCCACACCATTTTTTTTTTTTAATTTTAGCGTGGGGGTTCCCCTTAAAATCCATACCAGACCTGAAGGGCCTGGTATGGAAATTAGGGGGACCCCCCACGCCATTTTTTTTTTTACATTTTGGTTCGGGATTCCCCTGTGGGGAATTCCCATGCCGTTTTTATCAATGAACTTCTATGTGTATTGTCGGACCGGCAATGCAATAGCCGCAAGTAGTTTTAAATGACTGTTTTTCCTTTGAAATGTCATTTTGCTGTCAGACTGTTCTAAACATGGGAAACATGTGCCCCTTTACAGGCATACTATAGACACCCCCCCCCCGGTACGAAATTTAAAGGAATATTACACTTTTATTGTTTCACTTTAAGCATTATTAAAATCACTGCTCCCAAAAAAACGTCCATTTTTAAAACTTTTTTTTGCATTGATCCATGTCTCCTGGGGCAGGACCCAGGTCCCCGGTCCCCAAACACTTTTTATGACAATACCATGCATATAAGCCTTTAAAATTAGCACTTTTGATTTCTCCCATAGACTTTTACAGGGTGTTCCGTGGCTTTCGAATTTGCCGTGAACACCCCAAATTGTTTGCTGTTCGGCGAACTAGCGAGCAGCCGATGTTCGAGTCGAACATGAGCTCGACTCGAACTTGAAGCTCATCCCTAGTAGGGAGTAAATCCGGAAGTGAGTGTAGGCCAGCTAGCTCGCCCTGTCTGTAGGGGAAGGTCCAGGGCGGTTCAGCAAAAACTTCATGAGTTTGCTGGGTGCGGGAGTGGTAGGTAGAGGTCTTGAGATGGGTAGGGTCTCCTTTACCTGTGAGGTCAACTGTGCCCATGCGGAGGCTTAAAAGATAGAAGAAAAAAAGTGTTTATAATATGCAAACAGAGGGGTGACACCTTCAGGTGTGTAAATTAGTAGGTCACGTTTAGCCTTATGAGGAACAAATAACACAGAACAATAATAACAATTCAACAGTTATATAGGTGCTCGGGGACGATTCCAAGGGGGTGTAAGACAGTCTCAAAGCCCCATTAACATTTTAAGGAGGGGTCATCTTGTAGACCTTCGATATGGTCTGGATGGGCAGCTTAATGCAAGATTTGTTTATGGATAAGTGGGAACAGAGGTCATTGGCATATTGGAGTAAACAAGGCCAAAAGGGAAGTGCTAGTAAGTGTAGGTCAGTGACCAACTAGCATCCCCTCTTGGGAATCTCCCCTTTCATTATACTGTATGATGGGATTGATGAATCAAACAATCAATCAAACAAATAAACAAACAAACAATGGATCGAGGCATTTGGTAGGGTAATGGGTGGGGGATTGCTAGCAAGTATTTTTATGTCTTAATGCAGGGAGCAGGTTCATAGACAATGTCCTTCTGCAATACACTTGGTGTATTTACTAGACAGGAACAGGGTTTTCCCAGTTCTTGATTCAGTGAAGGATGGCACAGTAATGAGTGGGTGAAGGGAAAAGGTGGGTCTGGATGGGGGGATGGAAGGAGGACATGGGACATAGGGAAGGTAGTGGGTAGGTGGGTAGATTTCGATACAGAGTTCTGTGCTTCAGAAATCATTGTTCTCTTTGCGTTCCGTGATGTGGGGGGGATCTGGGCAATGGGGCAGATATTCTGGTTTCAGAGTCTTTTTGGAGTTCTGAGCATCGTGCTCAGTTAGAGGGCTATTGGATGCGAATGTTGAGGGGTTTCAAGCGCTCAGTTCATTGCTGAATGAATAGGGCGGCCGCTTATAGTTGGATCTGCAATTGTGGAATTGCTCAGTAAGAAAAGAGCAGCCATGGTGATCTTGTGCTACTGACAGTGGCATAAAGCTTCCAGGACTGAGAGTCAAGCTTGTTGGTTATACTCGGAAGATGTTGAATTTGTTTCTCTCAGGGGGAATTTGATAGGGTCAGAGGATAATGAGATATAGAGATAGTCTATAGGGTATTGCAGGCAATGGGAGACATGGATAGGAAAATGGGCCAAGCAGCACTGTGCAATGAGGGGGCTATTAATGATAGTGCTGTACCGACCTTGATCCATTGCAATCGATCCAGACTTAGAAGTTGTCCTCTCTAGTCAGATAGCCGGGCTCGTCGGTGCACTGGAGAGGCTGTCGGGCTATCATTTCTTGGCGTACCATGGGCAGCTGGTGGAGGGTATTGTAGTGAGTGCGAGCGGCAGCATCCTGGGCCTCGTTGGCCGGCCTTGTGAAAATCTTCCATTGAAGTGGCATTTCTTGTCGTTGGAAAGCGAAAGTCGCCGTACCAATCAGGTAGATCTGCCTTTGGGATTTCCAGAACATTGCAAAACTGTTCCAAACCCTCTGGAACGCTTAAATAAGCTGTGCAGCCTTGGTTTGTTGCCAAGAGGCAGAAAGGAAACTTCCATCTGTAAGCAAAGGATCTGGAGCATAAGAGATCTAAAAGGGGTCTTAATTCTTTTCTTTGTTGAGGGGTCCTGATACATTTTCACTTTTGCTCCATGTGACATTATGTAACCTCTATTGCGTGCCTTTCTCAGGATCTCTTCTTTTGGGGGAAGCTAACCAGGCAGCAGACAACATCCTGGGGAGGGTTGGTGTCCCTGCCAGGGGGATGATGGCTCTGTGTGGGCGCTCAAGCTCATTGGCTGAATAGGGCCAATGTGGTCTGAGTGAGCCTATTAGGCTCAATAGTTTCTGGCAGTCCTCTCACCCTCAGGTCGTGGCGCCTGCCACAGTTGTCTAAGTCTTCTAGATGACGGTGAAGTTCCCTCAGGTGCATGGAGTGTGATTCAGTGACTTGTTGTACCTGGCATAGGGAGGCATCATGGCAGGCTGTTTTCTCCACTTCTTCCACTCTGCATTGTTTAGCCTGGATGTCCCCCCTCAAGTCTGATATAGCAGCTGACAATGTGTTTTTGATGCCAATGGCAATCTCATGCAGATCATTCAGGTTAAGAGCTCGGGTCTCCCTGGTGTTAAGGGGAGCGGGGGTTCTGTCCTGTGGCAAGCACGGGCTTCCAATCCGGGAGAGTGACCTCCGAGAGGCGGCCTGGGAAGCTGGCATGGTGTCCCTCTGCAGTTGGGAGCTGAATAGCTAAGGAATAGTACCGCTGAGTTGCGCTCCTTGTTGGATGAAGCTGGCTGGGTAACGGGCATTGGATCAGCAGGCTGGGTAACGGGGACCGGATCAGCAGGCTGGGTAACGGGCACCGGGTCAGCAGGCTGGGTAATGGGCACAGGGTCTGCAGGCTGGATAATGGGCACCGGGTCATCAGGCTGTGCAGCAAGCACCGGGTCATAAGGCTGGGCAGCGGGCACTGGGTCATAAGGCTGGGCAACAAGCACCGGGTCATCAGACAGGGCAGAGGCACATCAAGCTGGGCAGTGGGCAGAGGCACATCAAGCTGGGCAGAGGCACATCAAGCTGGGCAGAGGCACATCAAGCTGAGCAGTGGGCAGAGGGACATCAAGCTGGGCAGCAGGCAGAGGCACATCAAGCTGGGCAGCAGTACATCAAGCTGGGCAGCGGTATGGAACCATCAGGCAGGGCATCAGGAACCGGACCACCAGACAGGGCATCAGGAACCGGACCACCAGACAGGGCATCAGGAACCGGACCACCAGACAGGGCATCAGGAACCGGACCACCAGACAGGGCATCAGGAATAGGACCACCACACAGGGCATCAGGAAGAGAATCAGTGATGTAAATTTGATTAGCCAGCAAAGAGTCCATAGGGCCAAACTGGATTGTGGGCAGAGAACCAGTACTGCCAAGCGGGATAGCGACAGGCAGGTCAGTAACAGAAGGTCCAGATTTCATAGGCTGAACCAAAGTGGCAGGTGGGAAGGCAGGGTTGGATAGTGGCAGGATTGTGCGGATTGGGAAGAATTTCCGTTTCCTTTTAGGTTTAGCCAATGAAGTTCTATATGTGGATACAGGGTTGTAGGAAGTGGGTGCAGCTAATGGAAGCTAAGAGCAGGAGGATGGTAAAACAGAGGAAACTGTTGCTGAGGGGGATTTTTGTGGAATTGTTGCAGGCAGCAGAGAAGAAGTAGAAGGGTTTAAGGCAGGGTAGGTGCAGCAGGTGGAAACAGGGTATTGGTACTTAGTTGGTAGCAGGGTATATTCGACAGCAACTGTGGTTGTTGTGGGTGAAGGAGAGAAAGACATTTGAGCAGGCAGGTGTCTAGCCACAGGAATGGGTGGTTGGAAGCTGACAGAGGCTGAATGCAACACATTTGACCATGCCTGTAGTAATGGTTGCACAAAATCAAATTTAAACACTGCCTGTTTGAATAGAGATTGCACTGAATTAATACATGCTACTAGCACCTGTTGGGTACATGCTGAGTAGTGTTCAAAGAAAAAAAGGCATGCTCCAATAACCAAACCAAGGATTCCACCTGAGCCACACTAAGAGGAGAATTATCATCATCACCACTAGGGGCACCGGACAGAGCCAACTCTGCACTAATTTGAATGAGTGGCTGAATCTCCTCAAACAAAAATCTGCCTTGATCAACAAAAGCATGAGCCAGATGGATGCATTCCAGCAATTGCTCCCTAGTCTGCTCTTTCAAAGTTTGACAGCAATAATCCCTGTCTTCTGTTGCGAGTAGTGAGAAATACATAACCTCCTCAAAATGCATCTTGCAGCAATTGAGCAAGTGCTCAGACCTAATTCCCAGGTGCAGCCTATCTGATTGAATGGCTTCAGTATTATGTCAGGGATACTTCATGCAGGCATTCAGCAAGGGTGATCAGATCTGTTGGCTGCAGGAATCAGGACCAGATGAGTAAGTAAAAATATATAGCATGGGAAAGACACATATTGGGATAGTGGTGCTGCACACCCCGAATAGTACAATGTGGGAAGGTTCCCCCAGAGGGGTCTTTTAGCAGCAAGGTAAGTAATTATAAAGAGTACATTTTTTTAGAAAAATAAATTCTTTATTGAAAAATTAACATGTAATATTCTCATGGCAGTTAAAATATGAGCCCTGGTAGGAGAATAAAAACCATTTCAAATACAGAAAGGGCAAACACAAAATTATACACAGCATTACATATCAGAATGTCTACTGTATAAAATGCCTGACGTGTTTCGACCCGTGCAATTAGGGTCTTCTTCAGAGGATTGGTTTGCTGCAAAGAAATTGCAATTAACATATAAAGTTTATATATAAATCATTGTATAAGGAGTATAGATAAAACACATAATTACCAAATGGGAGGTGTATTTGGGAAAAACCTCCTAACCAGGATTCCTTTAAAAGCTGTCAGATGATCCCGCGTTCTCCTCAGCCAAACAGTACCCCGAGGGAAGATTTCGACCTGCTGAGTACGGCCCTACAAGAAGTAACACGTTTGGACACCCCCTAGTGGCGTGCCAGGTTGGGTGGTCAGCACCTGCAGCAAATTCCCAGGGTGTCATTATATAGTGTATTTGAAAAAATACACACTAAATTTGAGGTTTGTTACTGAGCGGTCAGAAAATTCTCCACAGTGTGTGTGTGTGTGTGTGTATATATATATATATATATATATATATATATATATATATATATATATATAATGTATATCCTAAAACTATACTATGAATAATAAATGTTTAAACAAGAGAAATAATAAATGGCCGAATTGGCCGAATATTCTATGTATATCCATTAATTAAATGGGAGTAGTGTCTAATGGTGTAAGTGATTGTGTGCGAGAGAGAAGTGAAGACGTGAAATGAAGAAAAGAATTAGAAAAATGAAAGAAAGATATAAAGATAAGAAGAAAAAATTAATTGTGAAAAAGGGAGGAACAAAAAAAACAGAATAAGAGGGAGCAAAAGATGAGGTGATGCCAGAGTAGCCTGAATATGTGAATATGACATGAAAAGAATATGTGAATGGTGCAAATGTGTAAAAAAGGGGAATGTGATGTGTGAGAAAATGTGTACTAGCGGGGAAAGGGTGGGGCACACCAAAACCAAAAACCAAACCTGAACCAAAACGGGAGTGAAAATGCAACAAAAATAGGACGTGAAAAGCAGGCTGGGTAGACCAAAAAGAAAAAAGAATGAAGAATGAAATGTATGGTGATATATGTGAGTGGTGTGGTGTGAGGTGTTGATGGGGATCAGTGGTTGGTGAGGGCAAGGAAGGAATATATGTGGAGAATGGGGAAAGGGTGAGGGGAAGGAGGTGCAAAGAAGTGTGGGTGACTTGAAATATATAAAAAATAATAAGAGTGAGTAAGAATTAAAATGTGCCAGTGCTAACTTTGTGCCAATTATAAATTAAATACTTGAATTTTATCTTAATAGTGGGATGATAGGAACACTATCCAAGACGTAGTAATTAGCCAGAGACGGGTTCACATAGAAAGTCTATGACTGTGTGTAGACAGAGAAGGAACCAGTGAATCTTTTATAAAAAGTTAATTGATTAAATTATATTGTTTGCACGTAGCCTGGCAAAATATGGCAGGAAACTTGCAGTGGCAGGTAAACCAATATTAATTACTTAGCTCTGGGATGCTGGAGAAAGTCTGACCGTCCTAGTGGGATGTAAGGGATAATCTCAAGATCCACATTCATCCCAAGGCTTTTATGATGTGCTTAATTAGGGAATTATCCTGAAATTAGCCGCAGGTGCTATTCCCCCTCCCTCTTACCTGACCCACTGATGGGGGCTGCAACCGCCATAATGGCGTGCCTCGTGTGGCTCCCTCGGCGTCCCAGGAGGCGGAAGTCCCCGGTCACTGCCATGCAGTAACGGAAGTTACGAATGGCATATGATGTCTGGAAGTGATCGGGACACCGCCGGCAAGGAGATCGCTCCCACTGAAGGCCGAAGACGACCTCTGCCACCAAGTGGAGCATTGTGGGAGCACAGATACCTATGTTCCCTTCCCTACTGGGAAGACACACAGGGCAAACATCTCCACACAGGGGACGTCCATGACTAGCGGAGCATCACAGGAATCTGAAAGACAGATGGAGAAATAATCCATGAAGAGTATAATATTGAACTTTAAATGCACATACAATTGTACAAGCAATATATCAATATCGAAAATAGTATTTTTGATTTTATTGTTGCATTATTATTTTATATAAATATATAAAAAAAAAGATCTCAGAGACGGTGTGCTGCTTATCTAATGCTGTCATTTTTGATAAGAAACGTCACAATAGAACAAGAAATCATGACGTTTGTTCTATATTGAGGTATAATCCTTTCAGTGGGTCTTCCCCGAGGAGAAACCCCTTAGAAAAGGGGCAAAAGAAATGGACTCATTCAGGCCTGGGAAAGAGGTGGCTTGTAGTCTGAAAATCCATCTTTGCTTGTGTTGGAGCAAGATTTTATTCCAATCTCCTCCTCGATCGGGAATATGGACTAGATCGAATACAGTAAAGGAGACTTTGGGTACTTTGTAATTATGTTCAAACACGGCATGTCTACCGATCGGGAGATGTCGGTTCCCGAATTGCATGCTGTACACGTGCTAGAACATACGATGCCAAAACTCCTGTTTGGTCTTGCCTATGTAATAGGCACCACACTCACAAACCATGAGATACACCACACCGTGGGTTTGGCAATTGGCAAAGTGGGAGGGCTTAAAGTTTTCCCCATTGGGAAGAAGAAAAACTTTTTCTCTTCTTGTGAGGGGACAGTGCGAACAATGTCCGCATGGGAACGAACCAAAAGCTGGACATTGTTTCTTCCTTTTTTGTTCATTTCTGAACTAGTTTTGAACAAGTTTATCTTTAATTGAGGTAGCTTATTGAGGGATTTGTTGACACGAAAGTGTTAACTCTAGGGTCATCCAAGAGTATAGTCCAATGTTTTTGGACTATCTCCTTAATTGCATTGTGTTGTCTTGAGAAATGCAGGATTATCCTACTTGGATCGGGGGTAGAATCAATTTATGTTTAAACAATAACTCGAATCTCGATTGTGTGACAGTTTTGTTTTATGCTTTCCGTAGGCACGATCGGCTGTATCCGCGTGCTAATATTCTACTTTGGAGATATTTAAGATAATGACACACTTCCAATACCCACACCAATAAATCATAATCAGAACACAGCAAACCCTATATGAACCCTAACTAACTAAACCTAACTAACTATATACAAATGGGGGAGAACACACATAAGCCAGAAGGGACAGGGACAGGAGATAAGGGGAACAGGAAGCCAAGTACAGGGAGCAAAAAGGTCATAGTGGGAGCAGGGAGCAGATAACAAGGGACAGGTCTCTGGATCAGGATTCTAGGAACAGGGAACGGATCAGGCTCAGGCAGGGACACGGCTTGCAGGAAAAAATACTGAAGCCCTGAGCCTCAGTGAAGGGTGAGCTTATATACTCCCAGCAGTCAATATCAGGTGCAACCTGATTACCCGTATGTACATCTGTTGGAAGAAACCCGCTGGTGGCCACCAGAACTACACCCTTTGGTGCTAAAAACAACAGTGCCACTGTCATGTACCTGGTAGGAGTCTGATATGACGAGGTCGGCCTTCCTTGTATCTCCAGCCCAAGCCTCACTGCAGGTGGAACAGATGGTGGCTAGGGCCAGGAGGAACACGAGTGCCTGTAAGTGTTGCTTACAGAACTTGAAGATGAAGTAGTAGGCTCGGTGGCAGAGGCAGGACAACAGGCAGTGTTTGAGCCAGGTGAAGAGCAGGAGCAGGGTCTCAAGGATAGCCGGGTTCGGTAACAGACGGGCAGCGAAGTACAAAGGCATAAGCAGAAGCAAAGTCAAATGGAAGCCGAGATCAGGAACCAGTGATCAGGAATGAATCAGAGTCCAGAGGCAGAGTCAGGGTAAGCTGGGTTCAGCAACAGGTATCAGGCAGGGTATAACAGGAATCATAAGATAGGGACACAGCTGAAGACCAGTTAGCGCTGTTTGTGAGTCAGAGCACCCTTAAAATAGGCCGTCACACGCCAATTGGCATTAAGGACGCACTCTGCGCCCCCCCCTGCCCCAAAGCACCAATCTCTTTTTTTTCCCTGTGTCTTCCTCCATCTTCTCCCGCATCTTCCTCCTCCGGTCTTCTCCTTCTCCCCCTTCTTCTTCCGCTCTTCTTCTTTCTCCTGTCTTCTTTGTCCGGTGTTGTTCTTCCTCTGCCGATGACCCTATTCCGATGCTGCATCCCGCTGATCTGTCCGTGCCGATGTCAAGCACATCTTAGATAACGTTGGGGGCATGGCCATCGAATGACGTCTTTTGGAGGCCCCGCCCTCTTGTGACATCACCGGGGCATGATGGGTTTGTGACGTCACAAAGGGGCGTGGCCTCCAGAAGACATCATCCAATGGCCACGCCCCCATCATTATCTAAGACCTGCTTGACATTGGCGCAGACAGATCAGCGGGACGCAGCATCGGAGGAGGGTCTTCAGCAGAGGAAGAAGAGCACCGGACAAAGAAGACAGGAGGAAGAAGAAGTGGGAGAAGGAGAAGACCGGAGAAGAAGACCTGAGGAGGAAGCTGCAGAGAAGATGGAGGAAGACACGGGGAAGAAGAAGATTTTTTAATAAAAGACTTGTCAAAAATTGTCTACTGTATTTTTTCACACTACACTACTTTTTTTTGGTGAATGGGTATTCACCCACATGGGGGGGGGGGGGGGGGGGGGGGGGGGGGGGCCCAGATCCCTGCCTGTACATACGCCATACTCATTCACATGGGGGGGAAGCTAGGATCTGGCGGCCTCCTTGTTGAAGGGGGCTTCCAGATTCCGATAAGCCCCCTGCCCGCAGACCCCAACAACCACCGGGCAAGGGTTATCAGGAAGGGGCCCTTGTCCCAATCATTTGGTGTGCCCTAAGGTGCTTTGGTGTGCCTGCCCTAAAGCATCCACCCCCCATGTTGAGGGCATGAGGCCTGGTATGGTTCAGGAGGGGGGCGCTTGCTCATCCCCTCCCTTTCCTGACCTGCCGGGCTGCATGCTCGGATAATGGTCTGGTATTTTGGGGGGCCTCCACACCATTTGTTTTTTAAATTGTCGCGTGGGAGGTCTCCTCCGAATTGGGAGGTCTCCTCCGAATCCATACTAGACCCAAGGACCTGATATGGTACTGGGGGGGACCCCACACTGTTTTTTTTTTTCATAATTAGTTTTTTTTAGCCGGCAAGTCTTTTTTTTACATTCAGTGGGGAAGCCCGCTGAATGCTGATGACTCATCGGTTGTTAAGGACGCGGCGGCCGGCTGCCCGGCCCCCTCCTTAGCAACCAGCTATAAACAGTGTAAAGCAAAAAAAAACGCAAAACGCGAATTGCGGTAAAATTGTGGTAAAAACGTGTGTCCAAAAATGCGGCAAGCACCGCAAAAAGCACTGCAGAAACACTCAAAAGCAACATGCATAGATGTGAATCGAGCCTAAGGCTCCATTCACACAAGTGCGTTTTTTGATGCATTTTGCATTTTGCAGAAATGCGTGGGAATTTTTTAACATGGGTTCCTATGGAACATGTTCACATCAATGCATTTTTGTACCTCTGCGTTTTTGGAAAGGGTCAGGGACTTTTTTTCATGAAAAATGCAGCGTTTTGCATGTAATAGAATTCAATGGACCCGCATCAAAAACGCAAGTACAGCATTTTTGCAGCGTTTTTGGCGGTTTTTTAATTTTTTTAGACTGTATACAGTCTAAAAAAAAAAAAAAAATGTAAAAATGCAAAACGTGGCAAAAGCGCTGCAAAAACGCTGGAAAAACGCTGCTCAAAAACGCAGCAAGCACCACAAAAAACACAGCAGAAACACTCAAAAGCAACATGCATAGGTGTGAATGGAGCCATAGGATGACATGACCACGCCCACTTATGACCTCACAGTCCCAGCATGCACCGGGACTGTGATGTCATCTGGGGGCGGGGTCACCGCCTATATAAGTCCGTTGCGGAGCGTACAGAGAGCATTCCGGCTGGAGAGAGCGTCGTGTCAACATCTCTGGAAGAGAAGAGGGAAGAAGACGATCCAGAAGTCCGGGCCACCGCTGGCAAAAGAGCGGCAGAATATAGCGGTGGAGCTGGCAGAAGATGCGGACACCGGGAGAAGACGCCGGAGAGACCCCCGAAGTCGGAAGAGGACCCCCGAAGTCGGAAGAAGACCCCGGAGCCACCTAATAAATTACTTTAAAAACCTGTGTACTGTGTTTTTTATTGACACTTTTTTCCCTAGGTGAATGGGTAGGGGTACGATGTACCCCGTACTCATTCACATAGGGTGGGGGGGCCGGGATCTGGGGGCCCCCTTATTAAAGGGGGCTCCCGAATTCCGATAAGCACCCCGACAACCAACGGCCAGGGTTGTCGGGAAGAGGCCCTTGTCGTCATCAACATGGGGACAAGGTGCTTTGGGGTGGGGGGGGCGCAGGGCCCCCCCCTCCCCCAAAGCACGGGTGGGGGGCCCGCAGGGCGCCCCCTCCCCCAAAGCACCCACCCCTCATGTTGAGGGCATGCGGCCTGGTACGGCTCGGGGGGGGGGGGGGCGCTTGCTCGTCCCCACCCCCTTTCCTGACCGGCCGGGCTGCGTGCTCGGATAAGGGTCTGGTATGGATTTGGGGGGGACCCCCACGCCGTTTTTTCGGCGTAGGGGGTTCCCCTTAATATCCATACCAGACCTAAGGGCCTGGTATGCCCCTGGAGGGGAACCCATGCCGTTTTTTAATTTAAAATTTGGCGTGGAGTTCCCCCTCAAGATTCATACCAAACACAGTGCCTGGCATTGGCGGCGATCCAAGTCGGATCCCCGCACCAGTGTCAACCCGGCTCGCAAGGTGTCAAACTCACCAATAAAAGTGGCCAGATTAACACAATATCAGACAACAATACAGAAGTTGACCAAAGGGTGGTGGTAAAGAGCTAAAAATCCACGTGATATGGTGAAAGTTGGCTGGAAAAGTCCTGTCGTCTGTATGCAAGACAAACTTTTGGGCAACGCCCTTTGTACAAAAATCCAAGGGAAAGTTTGTACAAAGTCCTATAGTGTGTATGGGGCTTTAGGCTCCATTCACACTAGCGCATTTTTTGATGCATTTTGCAGAAATGCATGGGAATTTTTTAACATGGGTTCCTATGGAACATGTTCACATCAATGCCTTTTTGTACCTCTGCATTTTTGGAAAGGGTCAGGGATTTTTTTTCATGCAAAATGCAGCGTTTTGCATGTAATAGAATTCAATGGACTAGCATCAAAAATGCAAGTGCAGCGTTTTTGATGCGTTTTTGGCGGTTTTTTTTTTTTAGACTGTATACAGTCTAAAAAAAAACAGTAAAAAATTTTTTTTTAAAAACGCGGCAAAAACGCCACAAAAACGCTGTAAAAACGCTGCTCAAAAACGTGGCAAGCATCACAAAAAAAACTCCAGAAATGCTCAAAAGCAACATGCATAGATGTGAATCAAGCCTAAGGCTCCATTCACCCTAGCGCGTTTTTTGATGCATTTTGCAGAAATGCACGGGAATTTTTTAACATGGGTTCCTATTGAACATGTTCACATCAATGCCTTTTTGTTTCTCTGCATTTTTGGAAAGGGTCAGGGACTTTTTTTCATGCAAAATGCAGCGTTTTGCATGTAATAGAATTCAATGGACAAGCATCAAAAACGCAAGTGCACCATTTTTGCAGCATTTTTGATGCGTTTTTGCCATTTTTTTTTTTTTATTTTTTTTTTAGACTGTAAAAAAAAAAACTGTAAAAAAAAAACAAAAAAAACGCAAAACGCAAATCGCGGCAAAAACGCCGCAAAAACGCTGCTCAAAAACGTGGCAAGCATGAAAAAAAAACCTCCAAAAATGCCCAAAAGCAACATGCATAGGTGTGAATCGAGCCTAAGGCCCCATTCACACTAGCGCGTTTTTTGATGCATTTTGCATTTTGCAGAAATGCACGGGAATTTTTTAACATGGGTTCCTATGGAACATGTTCACATCAATGCTTTTTTGTATCTCTGCGTTTTTGGAAAGGGTCGGGGACTTTTTTTCATGCAAAAAGCAGCATTTTGCATGTAATGGTTTTCAATGGACAAGCATCAAAAACGCAAGTGCACCGTTTTTGCTGCGTTTTTGGTGCGTTTTTGCCGTTTTTTTTTATTTTTTTTTTTTTTGTAATTTTTTTTTAAGACTGTAAAAAAAAAAAAAAAAAAAAACGCAAAACGCAAATCGCGGCAAAAACGCGGCAAAAACGCCGCAAAAACGCGGCTCAAAAACGTGCCAAGCATGAAAAAAAAACCTCCAAAAACGCTCAAAAGCAACATGCATAGGTGTGAATCGAGCCTAAGGCTCCATTCACACTAGCGCGTTTTTTGATGCATTTTGCATTTTGCAGAAATGCACGGGAATTTTTTAACATGGGTTCCTATGGAACATGTTCACATCAATGCTTTTTTGTTTCTCTGCATTTTTGGAAAGGGTCAGGGACTTTTTTTCATGCAAAATGCAGCGTTTTGCATGTACTAGAATTCAATGGACAAGCATCAAAAACGCAAGTGCACCGTTTTTGCAGCGTTCTTGATGCGTTTTTGGTGCGTTTTGGATGCGTTTTTGCCGTTTTTTTTTTTTTTTTTTTTTTTAAGACTGTAAAAAAAACTGTAAAAAAAAAAAACAAAAAAACGCAAAACGCAAATCGCGGCAAAAACGCCGCAAAAACGCTGCTCAAAAACGTGGCAAGCATAAAAAAAAAAAAAACCTCCAAAAACGCTCAAAAGCAACATGCATAGGTGCGAATCGAGCCTGAGGCTCGATTCACACCTATGCATGTTGCTTTTGGGCATTTTTGGAGGTTTTTTTTTCATGCTTGCCACGTTTTTGAGCAGCGTTTTTGCGGCGTTTTTGCCGCGATTTGCGTTTTGCATTTTTTTTTTTTTTTTTTACAGTTTTTTTTTTTACAGTCTAAAAAAAAATTAAAAAAATGTAAAAAAAAAAAAAAAAAAAACGGCAAAAACGCATCAAAAACACTGCAAAAACGGTGCAAAAACGGTGCACTTGCGTTTTTGATGCTTGTCCATTGAATTCTATTACATGCAAAACGCTGCATTTTGCATGAAAAAAAGTCCCTGACCCTTTCCAAAAATGCAGAGAAACAAAAAGGCATTGATGTGAACATGTTCCATAGGAACCCATGTTAAAAAATTCCCATGCATTTCTGCAAAATGCAAAATGCATCAAAAAACGCGCTAGTTTTTAGGCTCCATTCACACCCATGTTAAAAAATTCCCGTGCATTTCTGCAAAATGCAAAATGCATCAAAAAACGCGCTAGTGTGAATGGAGCCTAACTGCATGTTGGCAGTCACTTTTCTGCACACTGATTTCAGCTTGCTGCAGATTATGTAATTGCTAGTAAGAGGTTAATTTGCTCAGTAGCATGAGATTTAAATTGTTTGTGTGGTGCATTCCAGAATGGAACAGCATTATTAATAAATGTAAGGGATATCATCACTATTGTTTTTGCTGTCCAGTAGTGCTTAGCATGTTCTAGTTATAAAGGTGCAGAAAATTAGCAAAAACAAGCCTTCAAATCCTAGAGTTGTCTCAGCAAACAAGGAACAGATGGTAACTGTAGGACATAAACTCATAAGCATATGATTCCTGATTAGTGTCAATCTATGAAATCTTTGGCAGGATGTACGGTATCATTCTTTAGAAACGTTGTGGATAATTCTAGATGAAAAGCTGTTTGCTTTGAGTCATTAAAAATGAAAGAGTAGCAGGCTCTGTTCCCTACTCAGTCTGAAAGTGGAGTAATGTTTCCGTTTAATTTATTAATTACCTGTTGCGCTAGCCTTCCCAGTGCAGGAGCTAAACTAACCGGACTGTACTGGAGATGGCAGGACCACTAAGCTTGTTTATTACCTTATCTCCTAACTTATTGTGAATATTACACTAATAACGGCCTGACAAGTCTTTCTAAAATATGTAAACCTGTCATAATAAAAAAAAAACATAAAATATAAAGCGATCCAAAAATGTTGTTATTGTTTTTAAATCTTTGTCTTGCTGACCTCTGGACTCTGATAAGCCCCACCTGCAGACCCCACAACCACCAGGTCAGAGTTGGGATTATCATGGGGACCCCCCCAGCAAGGTACCCCTATCATGCTTAGGCAGGGCAGCCATCAGAAATGTTTGGGTCCCTTACACAGCTTGAGGCCTAGGCCCCCAGCCTGACCCCCATCTTTCCCCAGGGCCTGCCCACGGGCCATCCCACCGAATACCCACTCAGCCCCCCTCACACCTGTACGCACTCACCACCCCCTCACATCAGCATATGTCAGCCCCCCTCACTCCCGTACACACTCAGCACCCCCCCTCACACCTGTACGCACTCAGCCCCCCTCCCCCAATCCTGTATATATGTCAGCTCCCTCACACCTGTATACATGTCAGGCCCCCTCACTCACACCTGTATACATGTCAGCTCCCTCACACCTGTATATGTCAGGCCCCCTCACTCACACCTGTATACATGTCAGGCCCCCTCACTCACACCTGTATACATGTCAGGCCCACTCACACCTGTATACATGTCAGGCCCCCTCACTCACACCTGTATACATGTCAGGCCCCCCCACACCTGTATACATGTCACCCCCCCCACACTTGTATACATGTCAGCCCCCCACACCTGTATACATGTCAGGCCCCCCTCACACCTGTATACATGTCAGGCCCCCCCTCAAACCTGTATACATGTCAGGCCCCCCTCACACCTGTATACATGTCAGGCCCCCCCTCACACCTGTATACATGTCAGGCCCCCCCTCACACCTGTATACATGTCAGCCCCCCTCACACCTGTATATATGTCAGGCCCCGCTCACACCTGTATACATGTCAGGCCACCCTCACACCCGTATACATGTCAGGCCCCCCTCACACCTGTATACATGTGAGGCCCCCCCACACATGTATACATGTCAGGCCCCCTCACATCTGTATACATGTCAGCCCCCCTCACACCGGTTTACATGTCAGCCCCCCTCACACCGGTTTACATGTCAGCCCCCCTCACACCGGTTTACATGTCAGCCCCCCTTACACCTTTATATATGTCAGCTCCCCCCCACACCTGTATACATGTCAGTTCCCCACATATACACATCTGTAAACACACAAAGCTCTGGCCCCTCCCTGTACACAAACAGCCCCCCTCCCTTTCCTTCACAGCCCCTACTTGTAAAGGTGATCTTCCTACCTGGTCCCAGTTCCTGTTTCCACAAAGCTGACATGTTGCTGAGACACAGAGGGGCTGCAGCTGATCACACCACATAACAGCACACATGAGGGGTGAACATGCACATAGTAGCCAGAGGTGGCAGTAAAAAGCTTGATGTCTGAGCTCAATGCCACAGAGAGCAGATGCTGCCGAGATCGTTTCTGCACTGCACAACATGGCTCCCCTTCACCTGCTCCTGCCTTCTCCTAGCCTGGTCAGGCCCCTCCAGATGCTTGGGCCCCTTACAGTTGTATCAGCTGTACCCCCCTGATGGCAGCCTTGTGTTTAGGACATGTGGCCTAGGACGGTTTGGGTTGGGAGAGCACTCCCTCTCCCCTTCATGGCCATCCAGGCTGCATGCTTGGATAAGAGTCTGGTATAATTTTTTTTGGGGGGGGGGGGCTCAATGCTTTTTTTATCCATCCAGCTAAAGGGTCTGGTATGATCTATGAAGGGAACTTCCATGGCATTTTTATTTCTTTTAACTATCCCTTTTCTATATGGCCAAGGATTTCCTGGCCCTGTAAGTGAATGATGCTGGGAGACATTAGTAGTTGTTAGGATTTGGAAATGCGTGCACCTTCCACCATTACCAACTACTGACAGCGGGAAGCCATCATGTATAATAGAAGAAGTAATACTGTTATCATAAGTTGTGGCACAGCCTCTAGTGTGACCCAGGACTTGTGTAGTGAATAAAGTTGGTCAGGCGGATGCACCAGAACCTACCACACAGTTTGTACCAGTAGGAACCATTTTAAAATGCTTGTCATGCTATCTTACCTAGGTATTGGTTAAGGCTAAGAGAACTGGGCACTGTCATCATCCACTTGGTGGCATGTTGCACGTGTACACTCTTTCTACCACTGTTCATTCTGGAACAGCACCAGCTAACTGGGTTTGTCAGTATGTGACGCCTTGCATCACTTTGGGCCTAGTTGTTTTCTGCTATGTGGTTCAACATGTCCTTTCAAAGACACACAAAAGACAGTCCTGCTAAAATGGGTAACCTCACACTATACTCGACTACTACTTTTAGATGCGATTTCTTTATATCCCTAGACCGATTTCTATAACCTAGATCCCGAGGCCCCTAACATTATAAGGTCATTCTCATCTGAGTTTTCTACAGCTCCACTGCATGAGACTAGGAACTCCTCAGTGCCCATAATACCCATTAAATCCAACTCAGATTTTTTGTCAGTTTGTGAACGGTTAAAGTGGATGTAAACCCAATGTCATCCTTTCTAAACTACTGCCATAGGGGTTATCTATAAGGATATACATGCCTCCTGCATGTATCTTTACCTGTCAAATGTCTCCCCTCTGTTTGTTATGAGACCCGAAAAATTGCATATTCTGTGGGTTGGTCTGTTGTCTGGAGCTCGGTGGGTGGAGTTGTGATGTCGGTAGACTCCCAGCCCACCTCTACACTCCCCTTGTCAATATGCATTTTCTCCTGTGTATTTCTAACACTGAACTTCTGCTGAACTTCTGCTATGATCTCTAACATCCAGGCCATAACACTGTCTGTCTGTATTGGGCCAGCAGACAGGAAAGTAACCACATGGCTTCAGCATGCCAAATCATGCTGAGGTGTGGAACAGCCAATCCTTGCAGAGCTGCTGAAGAAAGGAGTGGGGAAGGGAATTTAAAAATACTGCATGTCTCTTAGGCTAATGCATGAGATGTAAATCACCTGTCACTCATAGCAAGGGGGAGGATTTCACAAAGTTTTTCTCAGTTTGTCAAGAATTGTCTCACTGAACAATAAAAGGGGATTGCTCAGAGATGGATTAACTCTGTGTGGCAAGACTGGGCTCAAATGATAGCAAATCTTATACTCTACAGTATGATATATATATATAGATATATATATATATATATATATATATATATATATATATATAAAAAAAAAATGTCAGGTTTACATCCACTTTAATCAAACAATATGTTTGCAGTGGCTCTAAGCGCACTCTGACACCATCCACATCAGAGTCCAAGTCTGACCCCACTGAGCTTCCATCAACAAAAGGGCCTTTAGATTCCTCATTGTCTGCTCCCAAAGAGACTGTATTTGAGTAAACACTATGGTGTTGATTTACTAAAGCACCTTGTTGGCAAATGGGCTCACTCAGACTAGGAAACCTACAAAGTGCCTTCCCTCTGTTCTTTTTTTGGACATGCTATAATAAATGCCCTTGTTCGCAAGCATGGAAATGTTGTTTGAAAAGTGGGAACCTGTTTTTGCGAAAGCCCAATTAATAAACAGGCTAACATTTATATATATATGTTTAACAGTATACATCAATACTTGTAACTATAGAACTGTTACTATGCACAGAAACACCAACATAGATATTTTAAGAACTTTTTCATTTCCTTTGTAATTTTATTTAGCTGTGCTTTTTTTCTTTTTATACAATATTTATCTTTTCTTAGTACCGTCTTTTAATATATTTTTTTTTTGGACTTTATACTTTCTGCAGTATATATACTTATGTATATACTGCCATCAGGGCCGGATAAACGTAGGGGCTATTGGAGCTCCGGGCCCCTACCATATTATCGGCCCAATGCAGACACAGTTACCGGCCGCCAACTGCCAGTTGCTACATAGCCTTGCAGAAGTTGCAGGTGCCAGAGAGCTGAATTATAGGCCTGCTGGCCCAATACAGACAGACAGTGTTATGGCCGGTGGCCGCTACATACATTGCCTTGCAGTTGCTGAGAATGCTGCACTGCATAGCCTCTGTACCAGTGTGCTGAGGCTGAGCACGCTCCTCCCCTTGGAGTCCAGCACATTTCCCTGTTGGGTGGAGCTTGAAGTTTTGGCCGGCGTGACGTCATCCAGAGGCCGGCCCGAGAGGCTCGTGGGAAAGGAATGCGGGCGTCAACGCTGCAAGCAAGAAGGGGAAAGTGTGGTACAACTACTACAAGTAAGCTCTGCCTCTGCATGGGGCTGGGGAAGTCAGGCAGATAAGTTGCTATCCTTTTGTGCAGCTCAGTGTACTGGCTGAAGTGAGTTAACCCTTTGGGAGGGCGGGGGGGGGGGCTATAAGTGCAGCTCATCAGTGCCTCCTAGGCCTAACATTGCCCATTAGTGCAGCTCATCAATGCCACCTATCAGTGCCAGTGCCACCTATCAGTGCCCATCAGTGCAGCTCATCAGTGCCACCTATCAGTGCCCATCAGTGCCACTTATCAGTGCCAGTGCCACTTATCAGCCACTTATCAGTGCCCATCAGTGCCGCCTGTCAGTGCCACCTATCAGTGCCACCTATTAGTGCCAGTGCTACCTATCAGTGACCTTTAGTGCAGCTCATCAGTGCCACCTATCAGTGCCCATCAGTGCTACCTATTAGTGTCCATAAGTGCAGCTCATCAGTGCCCATCAGTGCCACATATCAGTGCCCATAAGTGCCGCCTATCAATGCCCATCAGTGCTGCCCATAAGTGCCCATCAGTGCAGCATATTAGTGCTGCCTCATCAGAGCCACCTTATCAGTGCCCATAAGTGCTGCCTATCAGTGTTGCAAATCAGTGCTGCCTCCTCAGTGCTTCTTATCAGTGCAGCCCATTAGTGCTGCCTCATCAGTGTAGCATCATCCGTGAAGAAGTAAAATTACTTATGTGCAAAATGTTATAACAAACTAAGAAAAACATTTATTTTTTTTCAAAAAATGCCAGTCTTTTTTTGATGTTTAGCAAAAAATAAAAACTCAGTAGTGTTTAAATACCACCAAAAGAAAGGTCTATTTGTGTGAAAAAAAATGGTAAAAATGTGATATGGGTACAGCGTTGCAGGGAAATATTTTCAATATGTCTCTTTAGGCGGTGTATTCATATATATATATATATATATATATATATATATATATATATATATATATATATATATATATATATATATATATATATATATATATATATATATACATACACTCAGTCTATTATAATATATATACACTCAGTCTATTATAATATATACTCTTGTACACACAGTATATATTGTGATATTGGGGGTGTTTAGCTCAATTGATAGATGCTCTTTTTGTGCAGTGAGTCCACGTCAGACAGGCGTTATGTTAGGGATCGTCAAACTACAGAGTCCCAACCAGAACTAACAAAACCTGAAGAAAGCGGCCCAAACAGTTTTCTCTTCTAAAAACCTATGCTCTGTAGTACTGCAGTCCGCAGACATGCAAACACTGTGTCCTTTTTCACTCCATTTCTATAGTGACAGAGCCTCACTATGTTAATAAATATATATATATATATATATATATATATATATATATATATATATATATATATATATATATATATATATATACATACAGTCTAGTGTGTGTGTGTGTGTGTGTGTGTGTGTATGTGTATATATATATATGCACTCTGCATTCAGTGTAGCCTATATATACAGTGTATTCGGTGGTGTAGTTTCTAATACATTTCAGGCAGTGTACACAGTATATAATACAGTGTGTACAGTTTCTAATATACTTCAGGTGGTGTACACAATATATAATACAGTGCAGCCGCTGTGTAACAGTTTCTAATACACTTCAGGCGGTGTACACAGTATATAATACAGTGCGTACAAGTTTCTAATACATTTTAGGGCGGTGTACACAATATATAATACAGTGCAGCCAGTGTACCATTTTCTAATACAATGCAGGCGTGTTACACACAGTGTAGTGTGCTGTGAAAAGAAAAAATCCCCATCATGGCCACCAAGGAGAGGCAGATGCTCACAGGCCACTAAAAAGGGGGCCTCTGTGTCTACAGTCAACAGTAGTGGTCGTGGACATGGTGCATCCTCTGTAGGTGGCCGTGGGGCACGCTTGTCCCTTTTTTCTGCTGCTGACCGTTATTGAGCCATAACATGCAGGAGAGTAGGTGGAGTTTCTCAGTAGTAGTTTGCCTTCCAACGCAGATGCCAAAGCGGCCTATTCCACTGGCTCCTCTTCCACAGTTACTCCTTCCATAGCCCCCACCATCATGCACGGAGGAGTCCCCAGAAATTATTCGACCACAGTGTTGGTTACATGCTGCTGGAGGATACGCAAGCAGTTTGAAGGCTCCGATTTTGGTTCCCAGGTTGAAGAAGGGAGTAATGTGAGCCTAGAGAGAGGGGGTGCCACAGAAGGACAAGAAACTGGCAGTCATGTTCCCCAAGCTGCAGCATACTGCCAAATTTGCTTCCAGTGACGAGGAGGGAGGGGATGATGAGGTCACTGACCATACTTGGGTGCCTGAGAGAAGAGAGGAGGAAAGTGAGGAGGAGAAGGTACAACTCCGAGGCAGGATGTCCTCCAGGGTCAGCTTAAGGACAGCCTCCCTATTGCATCACACAGCAGAGCTCCCCGGGTGCAGGGCTCTGCTGACTCCCCGTCCCCGCTGACTTTTAAAAGTTCCTTGGTGTGGGCCTTTTTTTCGACACGTGTGCAGGAATTTGAACCATTGCGGTTTGCAACCTATGTCTGAAGCAGATGAAGCGTGGACAGAGCAGCAGCCACTTGGGCACCACATGCTTGACCAGACCTGCCATGCAGTCCATTGGCAACAGCACCTGAAAGACACACATCATAGAAAACAGCAGATTTTTCCTTGCTCATCTGGGATCTCAAACCCTACTACACCTCCAGTCCTCTCAAAAACCTGCACTGAGAGGAATGAAGGTATAGCAATAGGTGTCACAAGTACTTGCAGCCAATCTGCTAGCAGTATACCACCAGTTGATTTCAGCAGGCAAATTTCCCTACCTCAGATGCTGAAATGTAAAAAGAAATTCGGTCCCAGCCATCCACATGCTCAGTGTCTGAATGCTAGCTTGGTCAATATGCTAGCACTGCAACTGCTGCCTTTTCAGCTGGTAGACTCTGTCCCCTTTCATGAATTTGTGGAATGTGCTGTACCACAGTGAAAGGTTCCAAAACGCCATTTCTTTTCAGGTAAGGCTATTCCAGCTCTCTACCACCATGTGGAAGACAATGTTTTGGCCTTGTTGGACAGGGCAGTCAGCAGTAAGGTTCATATTACCGCTGACTCATGGTCCAGCAGGCATGGGCAGGGACGTTACCTTTCCTTCGCAGCTCACTGGGTAACTCTGCTGGCAGCTGGGAAGGATGCAGGACAGGGTTCAGTGTTGGAGTATGTTCCACCACCACGCCTCCAAAAAGCTAGTGGTGATTCTGCCAAAACATCTGTATGCTCCCCTCTCTCCTCTTCTTCTTCCTCTATGGCCTCTTCTGCAGAATTGTCCTCTGAACCAGCAGTGCTCCCTAAACTCTCAAGGGGCTACGCAAGCAGTCAGGCAAAAAGATGTCATGCGGTGCTTGAGTTGGTCTGCCTAGAGGACAGGAGACACACTGGGGCAGAGATTCTGTCAGCTCTGCAGGGGCAGGCTCAGAGGTAGTCGATGCCATGCCAGCTTCAGCCAGGAATGGTTGTATGCGACAATGGCACCAACCTTCTCTCAGCCCTCTGACAGGGACACTTGACCCATGTTCCATGTTTGGTACACGTCCTGAATTTGGTGGTGCAGCGTTTCTTGACCAGGTACCCAGGCTTACAAGATCTCCTGAGCCAGGCCAGAAAAGTCTGTGGTCATTTCTGCCGGTCATACAATGCCAGTGCTCGGCTGGCTAACATTCAAAGGGAATGTAACCTGCCCACCAACCGCCTCATTTGTGACATGCCCACCAGGTGGAACTCAATGCTGGCAATGCTGCAGCGGCTGCACACAGAGGGCCATCAATGAGTACCTGTGCGAGTATGGCACAAGGACAGCCTCAGGGGAGTTTGGCTTCTTTTTGCCATGCCAGTGGCTACTGATCAAGGATGCAACACTGTCCTGTCACCATTTGAAGAGGCCGCAAGGATGGTGAGCAGTGACAATGTATGCATCAGTGACACTGTCCCTCTAGCCTTCCTGCTCGAGCACACGCTTCGTGGAATCATGGACAGGGCACTTGAGGCAGAACAGCAGGAGGAAGAAGACTTCCTTTCCTCTCAAGGCCCCCTTTATTCAGATAGCATTCCTACGGGGCCGCCAAACAGACAGGAAGAAGAGAAGGAGGAGGATTGTGTCAGCATGGATGTTGAGGATAACATGCAGCAATCTTCAAGGGATGGTTTTCAGTCCCCAGAAACCAAAGGAGTTGTACGCAGCTGGGAGGACGTAGTTACGGATAATGTGATCTATAGTGACCCAGAGGACTCAGAATCAAATGCAAACTTACGCTGCATGGCCTCCTTGATTCTGCAAAGCCTGCAAAAGGACCCTAGGATTCATGGTATCAAGGAGAGGGATCATTACTGGCTGGCAACCCTTCTTGATCCACGTTACAAGGGTAAGGTTGCAGAACTCATCCTGCCATCGCAGAGGAAGCAGAGGATGAAACAACTTCAGGAGGCCTTGAAGAAAAGTTTGTGTAACGCATATCCAGACCCTGGGAGGTTATCATTTCCTGGTGCTGGACAACGTGTTTCTGAGGCTTCATTCGGTCAGAGGAAGAGCGGTGGAGAAGGTGGCAGGCTGACCGATGCCTGTAAATAATTTTTCAGTCCTCAGCGCCAAGATCTGATAGGTTCCAGGAACCATCGCCAGCGTCTGCATTATATTGTGCAGGAATATCTAGAGGCAAGAGCAGACTTGCAGACCTTTCCAACAGAGCATCCACTGGGTTACTGGACCTTGAGGATGGACCACTGGCCAAAACTTGTTTAATTGAGCTACTGGCCTGTCCTGCATCCAGCGTGCTTTCTGAACGCACATTCAGTGCTGCTGGAGGGTTTGTAATGGATCAAAGGGTGCGCCTGTCCACAGACTCTGTTGATAGGCTCACATTTATAAAAATGAATCAGTTCTGGATCAGCAGCTATCAAGCACCTGATGCTGATGTAACTGATTGAATTTGCTATGGATCTGGGATCCCTTGAAGACTGCCTATGATGCCTATCCTATTCCTCCTTAATCATGATGATGTTTGCTTCTAACAATATTTTTGGTTCATTAGACCACCACCAGCCAAGGCCCAAATATTGTTTCAAAAATTGTAATTACATGCCCCTGTTAAACAGGGGCATGTAATTACAATTTTTGAAATAATATTTAACAGCAGAGCCCATTCCTGCACCCAACAAGAGTAACTGTGAGGGGTTACCATGTTCTGGCACCACCAACACCTAAGGCCCAATTTTTCTACAGAGTATATAGTGCAGTCCGTATAGTATATATACTGCAGTTCAGAGTATATAGTGCAGTCAGTGTAGTATATATAATACAGTGCAGGGTATATAGTACAGTGTACAATATATATCATAGTGTATTGAAGTGGTTAAGGGGAGCCCTATGAAAGAATTAAGAAAAAAAATGGCCTTGCCCCCCCCCCCAACCATACCAGGCCCTTTTGGTATAGATTTTAAGGGGAACTCCACGCCAAAATTTAAACAAAAATGGCGCGGGGTCCCCCCAAAATCCATACCAGGCCCTTCAGGTCTGGTATGGATTTTAAGGGGTACCCCACACCAATTTTTTTTTTTAAATGGCGTGGGGTTCCCCCCAAAATCCATACCAGACACTTATCCGAGCATGCAACCTGGCAGGCCGCATGAAAAGGGGGGTGGACGAGAGAGCACCCCCCATCCTGAACTGTACCAGGCCACATGCCCTCAACATGGGGAGGGTGCTTTGGGGTCCCCCCCAAAGCACCTTGTCCCCATGTTGATGGGGAGAGGGCTTCATGCCCACAACCCTTGCCTGCGTGTTGTGGCGGTCTGCTAATGGGGGGCCTATCGGAATCTGGAAGCCCCCTATACATATTTAAATATATAATATATCTCTCTCTCTATATCTATCTATCTATCTATCTATCTATATTTGTTTTACTTTAAAGCTCCAAGAGCTTGAATCTCTGCTAACCTTCTGCTTAAAGTTCTTGCAATTGATACTGCCTTGTAAGTGATGGCCTGAACCGAACACTGCTCTGTTGGAACAAACAATTAAACTAATATGAGATCCAGCAACTCCAATAGATCTTTCTTCCTTGGTGACCGACTCCTCACGACTGCCCTCAAAAGTTGTGCAAACTGAAGGATTCTTGGCCCCTTTAAATGTGTTATTGCCAATATAGCCCACACTCGTGAGCCTTTTTGAGGATAGGCTAAGGCCTGGAGGAAGTATAGAACAGCTGACACTGGAAGGGCAGTAGGATCAATGTCTCGCCCTACCAAGAAAAAGCAAACTTGTTCCAGAATTAGGCTTAGATGTTGTGAGTAGAATGTCTTCTCGCACACAACAAAGTAGAGATCACTGGAGTGAAACCGGAGTTGCCCATCCTCCACCTTTAGTGCCACTGCTTGCAGCCCCAGTCTGCGTATGTTATGGAGGGGAAATGTCTTCTGTATCCTGAAATGAATGGCCAGGGAAAACCGAGGGCCTCCTGGTCAATATGGAGGACTGGCTATGACAACTATGTTCTCCCTTGACAGCCTCAAGAGGAATCTCATTCACGGGAAATGTTGGGGAAAAATCTATAGGTTTGATTGCAGTCGCAGGGAGAGACCAGAGCATCTGCGCCTTGGGGGTACGGAAACAAAGTCAGACCAAAGTTTGTGATTACTGTGGGAAACAAGGAGGTCTGTCTGTGGTAGGCCCCACCTGTGGACCAGCTCAGAGAAGACCTGGGACGTAGACCCACTCGTTGTGCTCTGGGAAGACTGTACTTGTTCAAACAAATCCGCTGGAGGTAAACTGCTTCTGGAATTTTGCTGGTGGTCTTCCGCCCCAGGCGTTATGGGTTTCAACTCTCTTAATAGCATATTGCTGCGAGTTTTACCCCGGATCTGAATATAAGCAACTGCTGCTCTGTTGCTAAACTGCAAGGAAATTGGTCCTCTTTGACTCTGTGTAGTAAGGACAAAGTGCTAAAAGGGCTGTTTGAACCCCAAACACGTTCAAGATTACCCTCCTTGGCTGGGAATCTCTGCTTGCCTTGACCAAAAGTCTCTCGCAGTGCATCTTCCCGGCTGTCTTGCAGACATGATTCTTAGCAATTCTCCAGTCTAAGGGTCCTAACAGACTGAGACCTCCTCGAAGATTTTCCATCACCACAGACCGCTACTCATACTGAGTAACACTTATTAACTGTGTTCGATTCTGTTTCCTCCCTTGTACTAAGAATTCTATGATGATGACGCATGATGACGTTGTGCCCAGATGACTGAGACACTGAGAAGCCATCAAAGAAGCAGAAGTATTCATCCTCAGAATTCTGTTCCTGACTGTCACCACTTCCTCTGATGGAAATAAAACAGAAGAACTAGTAGAGCACCCCGGGTACACCAACCATTGGGATGGAGAAAGTTGGCTTTGCTTTCCCTCTAAGGTGTGAGGATAGGATAGGTAACCCTACGATCCAGCAACAGCCTCCAGCCATGTGGTTATACTGTTTAATGGACTCCGTCTTAAAGATCTCAAAGAGGGCCCAAAAGGGTTCGACCTCTTCCGTTCTGCAACTGGACACTAACCAACATCCCCTGCGAATTCCAAACAGGATTGGGTAGAAAACCTGCAATCCCTCTTGAGTCTGAGGTGTCTGTAAGCATTGTAGCAGCCCACTCGCTGTTGTGGTGGACTTAGCAGCTCCATGGGAGAGAAATGGTCTGGAGGAGGAGCAGTGAGGAATCTCCCGAATTGACCATGAGTGCCTGATACCTTCATCCACGGCTCTGTACAACATGCTGTCCAGAAACCCGTGAAGCATGCCTTCTAGGTCTTATCTTAAGAGTCTGGGCATGCACTTGTGTGACTGACTCACTGATTTTCCCAGAAGTCTGCACTAAGATAGAAGTCAGATTTTTGGCATCCACTGCTACTTAAATGTCATTTTTCGCAAGATACTCCCAATAGGAAATCATGTCTAAAGGGATGCAGACCCTGCCACTCTCCTCAGAGTCCTGCAGGTGCAGCAGCTGGTTGATAATTATTAAACCATTCCCTTTAGACTCACCCAGTACATGGGCTGGTTATTGCTGGTCTGCCGGCACCTGCAGATGCTACAGTATGTAGGAGCAGGTTGACCATTAGCTTGTTCAGGGTATACAGTTTCGACAGCCTGTTTCTCGAACCCCCTCCATTCTTCCCCACTTTTGTTTCTAGGAAGCAATACGCAGCCCAGGGTCTCAACCATATGGCCTCCCTAGCCGCCAAAGTGCCAGGGTGCTCTTCCAGTGGTTAGACAAGCAACTAGGAGGGACTTCCTGGTCAGCCTCCATATTTTGAGTAGCAAACTGCTGCATCTGTAATATATATAGCAAGGACCCATGCCCCCTTCAGTCCAATGAGAACCTCCAGAGCCATGAGTTGTCAATATCCCTCCGCATAGAGCGGGTCGCAAGGCATAGTAGGTGCAGTGCAAAGTAGATTCATCTAGACACCTAGGGTGTGCCGCCTGTCCAGGATTCACCCAGACAGTTCAGGTTTTGAATCATGTGTCAGAGTTTCAGCCCACCTGAAACCCAAACACATTACTCAGACCAGGCTGTGGTTCCCCAAGTAACCAAGATAGTCATACACAAATCTGTTGCCGCTGGGCAATTTGGCCACACCCACTAGCGCGCTCTGTGCGCTACATTACTACGCTCCTTGGGGCTTCCAAATGTGTCTGTGCAATGCCAACCTGGCAGACTCGCAGATTTCTACAGGAGGACAGCCATGCAAAAGAAAGGCATCCAGAAAGATGCCACACCTATACGGACAAGGACGCTGTCTCCTATGGAAGCAGTCTCCAACAGTTTCCAATGCAAGTGTAACAGTTGCTTCAGGTAATTAAGGTGATTTCAAAACAGAATCTTGTGCCACTCTTAACAATAATAAATACATTTGGCATTACCTGTTAGCTGCATACTCCTCCAGGCAGTGTCTACTCACCAGCCTCCTGTGCATAGATACTGCGCCACAGGCCCTGCAGGACTCTTGCTGGGGTGCTGGCTCTGGGGAAGAGGAGCAAAGATGTTTTCCTTGGAACTTTTCTCCTGAGTGGGAGCGCCATCCGGGCTATGCTCCTCTGAAGAACGTCCACCTTGCCTTGGCCCGGCCCTTTTGAGAGCGCTGGCGTGCAGGGCTGAAGCAAATCAAAGCAATCCGTTCGAAAGGGCACTCTTTTCCTGATAACTTACCAATACGGTGGTCCCCACCCTAGTTGTTGAGGGTCTTTGTATGAGCAGTAACTGACTCTTGATCTGTGGAGAAAAGGGGCGGCCAGCTGAGGTGAGGATAGCTAAAAAGCAACAGAAGGAGCAGGAGTAGATATAGGAGAAAGGATTCCACTTTCCTTTTTTTCTATTTACAGTATTTACATATACCTACATGTATATACACACATATAGCTACATACATACACATATACCTATATCTATATATATATATCTCTATATCTATACAGTATCCCACAAAAGTGAGTACGCCCCTCACATTTTTGTAAATATTTTATTATATCTTTTAATTTGACAACACTGAAGAAATGACACTTTGCTACAATGTAAAGTAGTTAGTGTACAGCTTGTATAACAGTGTAAATTTTCTGTCATCTCAAAATAACCCAACACACAGCCATTAATGTCTAAACCACTGGCAACAAAAGTGAGTACACCCCTAAGTAAAAATGCCCAAATTGGGCCCAAAGTGTCAATATTTTGCGTGGCCACCATTATTTTTCAGCAATGCCTTAACTTCCTTGTGGGAGGAGTTCACCAGAGCTTCACAGGAGTCTTTTTCCACTCCTCCATAATGACATCACT
Source organism: Aquarana catesbeiana (assembly GCF_042186555.1). Taxonomy (NCBI): domain Eukaryota; kingdom Metazoa; phylum Chordata; class Amphibia; order Anura; family Ranidae; genus Aquarana; species Aquarana catesbeiana. Next base: position 248,342,783 of record NC_133331.1, on the reverse strand, counting down.
GAGCTGGTGGATGTTAGAGACCTTGCGCTCCTCCACCTTCCGTTTGAGGATGCCCCACAGATGCTCAATAGGGTTTAGGTCTGGAGACATGGTTGGCCAGTCCATCACCTTTACCCTCAGCTTCTTTAGCAAGGCAGTGGTCGTCTTGGAGGTGTGTTTGGGGTCCTTATCATGTTGGAATACTGCACTGCAGCCCAGTCTCTGAAGGGAGGGGATCATGCTCTGCTTCAGTGTATCACAGTACATGTTGGCATTCATTGTTCCCTCAAAGAACTGTAGCTCCCCAGTGCCAGAAGCACTCATGCAGCTCCAGACCATGACACTCCCACCACCATGCTTGACTGTAGGCAAGACACACTTGTCTTTGTACTCCTCACCTGGTTGCCACCACACATGCTTGACACCATCTGAACCAAATAAGTTTATCTTGATCTCATCAGACCACAGGACATGGTTCCAGTAATCCATGACCTTAGTCTGCTTGTCTTCAGCAAACTGCGGGCCTTCTTGTGCATCATCTTTAGAAGAGGCTTCCTTCTGGGACGACAGCCATGCAGACCAATTTGATGCAGTGTGTGGAATATGGTCTGAGCACTGACAGGCTGACTCCCCACCCCTTCAACCTCTGCAGCAATGCTGACAGAATTCATATGTCTACTTCCCAAAGACAACCTCTGGATATGATGCTGAGCACGCGCACTCAACTGCTTTGGTCGACCATGGCGAGGTCTGTTCTGAGTGGAACCTGTCCTGTTAAACCGCTGTATGGTCTTGGCCACAATGCTGCAGCTCAGTTTTAGGGTCTTTGCAATCTTCTTATAGCCTAGACCATCTTTATGTAGAGCAAACATTCTTTTTTTCAGATACTCAGAGTTCTTTGCCATGAGGTGCCATGTTGAACTTCCAATGACCAGTATGAGAGAGTGAGAGCGATAAGACCAAATTTAACACACCTGCTCCCCATTCACACCTGAGACCATGTAACACTAACGAGTCACATGACACCGGGGAGGGAAAATGTCTAATTGGGCCCAATTTGGACATTTTCACTTAGAGGTTTACTTACTTTTGTTGCCCGCGGTTTAGACATTAATGGCTGTGTGTTGAGTTATTTTGAGGGGACAGCAAATTTACACTGTTATACAAGCAGTACACTCACTACTTTACATCGTAGCAAAGTGTTGTCACATGAAAAAATATAATAAAATATTTACAAAAATGTGAGGGGTGTACTCACTTTTGTGAGATACTGTATATACACACACACCTACACACATATACCGCAGAGGGTCAGTCTGGGGCGGGTTAAGAAAGCGTTGATTGAAGTGAGCAGGAACTTCCCCTTCAGACCTGCTTACTGTCAGCTGAGCTGAAGATGTCAGAGAGGAGTTGTGTGTTTGGAGAGAGAAATAGAAACACGGCAGCATGCTGTGTGAGAGGATCCATTGCAGGATTGTGTACCTGCTGGGGTGAGCAAAACCATAAAAGAGACTGTAGCTCTGGCTAGAGCCATGTACTTTGTCTATACATTAGCCTGTTGGCTAAAGAGACTGAACTTTTCCTATCTCTGCACCTGTGTGACAAGACAAGCCTGTCGTTTCTTCAGTTTGTTTTGCTGAATAAAGCCATTTTTATTTTACTGAACTGGCCTTTCATCCCTCTGATCCCCTACAATACATACATGTATTTACATACACCCACACAGATATACATACATACATACACATATGTATACCCACACATCCACTTACTTTTTTTTTTTTTAATGTGTATATACGTATACACACACCCATATCACATATACATACATACATACATACATACATACATACATACATACATACAAACATACATACACACACCTACCTACACACACATGCAACACTTGCAGAGGACAGCAAGGAATGGGAAAGGTTATGAAAGACAAAAGAGGGAGATATAGGTAAAAGGTACAGGCGACCCTGTATGGCACAAGGGGCCAAGAGAGAGATAAAGCATAGCTGCCCCCCCCCCCCCCCATATTCCACAAGCGCTGCAGTTAGCAATTTTAAAAGCAGATTTTGTTCCTAAAGAGGAAACACTGCAGGGGCCCAATAAGACCCACAGAAGGGGCTCCCAGACTATAGCGCATTTTAGCAGCCTGAGCGCTTGGATTTCACACTGGGAGAGGCTCAACTCAGCCAGATGCTGCACGGAGGCAGAGGGGGGAACAGAGGTGGAGGGTGGTCAAGAGGTGGAGCTCTATCACTAGTATGCTGCCATGTTGGCATCAGGAAATTACATTTTTTCCTTTAGAAATGTCATTTTGCTGCGGTACTGTTATAAACATGGTAAAAATGCGCTACTTTACAGGCAGACTAAGGGGATCTTCCAGGCACGATATTTAAAGGAATATTTCATTTTTTATGTTTCACTTTAAGCATTCTTAAAATCACTGCTTCTGAAAAAACGTCAGTTTTAAAAACTTTTTTTATATAGATACATGTCCCCTGTGCCAGTACCCGGGTCCCCAAACACTTTTTATGGCAATAACTTGCATATAAGCCTTTAAAAATATCACTTTTGATTTTTCATGTTCGTGTCCCATAGACTTTAACAGTGTTCGCATGTTCGCACAAATATTTTGTCTGTTCGCATGTTCTGGTGCGAACCGAACCGGGGGGTGTTCGGCTCATCCCTACTCAGCAACGAAAATCAAAATCACAACTCGCACAGCTGTCTTCACGAACTGCACATAATATCAGTGCTGAAGCAAAATTAAAAGGGATACAAATGTTGCGCTGTGTTACTAAATTCGATGTGTGTTGGTTATATGTATTCCAATACAAAAGACCATAATATTATTCCAAAAAAATGTGATATGTGTCCCAACATCATAAATACACATAAAAATGAAAAGAAAAAAAATATGAGGGTGACATGACTATTCCACAGTGACACACCAATAAAGAAAAAATATAAATTCATAAATCAATAAACATAATTCCTGATGTAAGTCCACCACCTATATGTAAATGCCCAAAATAAATACAGTAAGTAGTTATGTGTAGGAGGGTTCCACTATCATTGCAAATCTTGCCATATGTTTTCACTCATTAATGACAATTAGCAGACTTCTGATTTGCACACCAATACCAGCTTCTTACCAAGCACGGAGACCCAAAAAATAGGTGGTCTTTTAGCAGCATGTTGTTGTCAGTAATCATCCATCCACAGCCTTGCATATGGCATATCACAGCAACAGGTTGTTCCATGGCACTCAGGAACTCCAGGGTACATCAGCAGGGATTCACTATTTTTTTTCACTATTCCACTCTGCCATGTACATTAAGCCTTGTAAGGGATAAGCAAACATTCCATACATTTCATCGTGCAACCTGCAGATTTTGTGTAATAAATATTGAGCATCTACTCACAAGTACAAGGATAAATCACATGGCTTAACCACTTCAATACCAGGTACTTATACACCTTCCTGCCCAAGCCAATTTTCAGCTTTCAGCGCTGTTGCAATTTGAATGACAATTGCGCGGTCATGCTACACTGTACCCAAAAAAATGTTTTATCATTTTGTTCCCACAAATAGAGCTTTATTTTGGTGGTATTTGATCACTTCTGCGATTTTTATTTTTGGGCAACAAATAAAAAATGTCTGAAAATTTTGAAAAAAATAAAGTTTTTCTTCGTTTCTGTCAAAAAAATTTGTAAATAAGTAAGTTTTCTCCTTCAATGACGGGCACTGATATGGCTGCACTGACGGGCATTGATAAGGCGGCACCGATGAGGTGGCACTGATGCTAGGCACTGATAGGCGGCACTGATGGGCACTGATAGGTGGCACTGGTATGTGGCAATGATGGGCACTCATAGGTGCCACTGATGGGCACTCATAGGTGGCATTGATGGGTACTTATGGGTGGCACTGATGGGTGGCACGGATGGGCACTGATGGTCACTGATAGGTGGGCACTAATGGGCATGGATGGGCACTGAGAGGTGGCACTGATAGACACTGATGGGTGGCACTGATGGGTGGCATTGCTGGGCATCACTTGTCTGATCTGCTGCATAATGTCCATTTGTGGGCACTGATTGGTATATATTTGGCATATTTTTGTATATATTTTTGTATATGTGGATGGCCATGGGCGCACCTGGCCATCCACATGTTGGTGGCTTCCCTGGTGGTCCAATGTGGGCATCCGAGGGGGGGGCTGCGCTGATAAAAAATCAGCGCAGACCCACCCCTGTCAGGTGAGCCGCCAATTGGCTCTCCTCTACTCGCGTCTGTCAGACGTGAGTGAGGAAAAGCCGATCAATGGCTCTTCCTGTTTACATCGTGATCAGCCGTTATTGGACACGGCTGATCACGTGGTAAAGAGCCTCTGCCAGAGGCTCTTTACCGAGATCGGTGTATAGGTGTGTCAGACTGACACACCGCACCACCGATCGCCACGATGCGCGCCCTCACGGCTGTGCGGCGGTTGTTATTCTGCTGGATGTCATATGACGCCCAATCAGGATAACTTAACCAGCCGTCATTCTGCTATAGGCTGGGTGGGAAGTGGTTAATGTACATGGAGGTGAAAACCGCGAATCCCTGCTATGTTTTTTCTTTTCTTGTGTGTCACTTTGGAATAGTGGTGTCACCCTCTTAACTTATGGTTGGTTCACACCACAGAGATGCAGTCTACATGCATGTGGCAGCACAGTGGCTAAGTGGTAAGCACTTCTGTCTAGCAACACTGGGGTCATTGGTTTGAATTCCAACCATAGCACTACCTGCTTTGGAGTTTGCATGTTCTCCCTGTGCCTGCATGGGTTTTCTCCCACAATCTAAAGACATGCTGGTAGTTGATTTGGCCCCTGTCTAAATTGTTCCTAATATGTGTATGAATGTGAGTTAGAGACTTTAGATTGTAAGCTCCTTGAAGGCAGGACCTGATGTGAAAGTACAATATATATGTAAAGTGACAGTGCTTTATACTGTAAGTACCTGAACTAATAATATGTTTTTTGCAATCTGGTACATTTTAGAAAAGTTTCACATAATGTAAACTAAAGAGCTGCCATTACAAATATCACGCTGCACTGGTGTGAACTAGATCCATTTGAATAGATGGGAAAAACTGGACATGTGTTTTGGATGCTGATGACAAATGTGCTTGTCAGCAATTTAGGGGAAGCAGCCCTCACAAATTTGAGTTTTCCTGCTTTGTACCCTCCTCAAGGACTTGTAAATATTTTTTTTATTTTTGTTAGCATTGAGCATTCCCCGGAGGCTTTAGACATTTCACATTTTCTGATGTGCATTGCATAGGTACATATGCGTATGTAACTCTTGCTTTCTTTCTGTGCATGCTAATGGAGTTATGCGGGCCATACACGGTTCGAATTTCGTAAGAATTTTCTTTCGAAAATCGTATGAAAGAATTTTCGTATGAATTTCGCACCATTAGTGGGCTGCAACAATGGCCTATTTTCGTGCGGCAATCAAATTTTAGGAATCGGACATGTTGGAAATTTATAGAAAAACGAACGATTTTCTAATCAATGATGGGAGAATCATGCGATAAATGTAATAAGAAAAGAAAATTTACGGAGAGAAAAGAAGATTCCCAGCCACGAAAATTCTTTTCTGTAGCAACATGCGGTGAAATCGAAGGCTTGGTCGGCCGAATTTCGAAAATCAATGATGGCATCATCGGATCACAAAAAAATGAACATTCTGATTTTGAAAAGAAAATTTGTTCGAAATTCAACAGTGTATGGCCTGCATTAGATCTTTGGCCTGTAGTCTGTGAATTATTACACATAGCCAAGGGCTAACACAGTTGGAGAGAGTATTTCATCAGGTGCAGATACTTTAGGCATAATGAATAGACAGATTGAATGACACTGGCAGACGTGTCTTTTATTGGGAATGTGTAGGCATGCTCACATTCCAACCTATGTTTTACAAAGGACTGCAGTAGTGGGGTTAGCTTTGCCTTAGAAGAGGCCAGATTATTGCTGTCAGTCCTTGCATTTTTATTTTTTTGGGGGGAGGGGGGTGATGACAAATGTCCCACTAAGGCTGTTTTGATGTTTGTTTTGTGTGTTTTCTGTAATTGTTGTACATTCGTTTATCAAAAGTGGGTTTTTGTAGACATGGCTTCAATTTTGTGTGCATTTTTCCTGTCTGTGGTTATGGTTTTTGAAAGATAAAAGCAAGAGAACGGAGAGAAGTGCCAGGCAAGTCCTAATACAGCATGGTTTATTTGAGATAAAATTCAATAACAGAAATAGATTGCACTCACATAGTGCACAGTGGATGCGGGCTTGCCAAGTCCAGCAAAGTGACAGAAACCGCCGATGTGACCCTTGGATGGTGAACTGAGGGGCACCTTGATCAGCACGAAGCTGGAGCCTCGAGGATTCTCGGATGGATGCCGGTGTCTTGCCGAGAAAGTTTGCCCGGCGGATAAGGACCCCCCTGTACTATGCAGGCGCAGAGCTTGCGCAGTACGAACGACTAGGAGCCACCGAAAATAGCCGTAGATGAAAAACTTCAATCAGCTGTACATGGAGCCTGCGCCCTGGGTCTAGGTTGAAGCCCCACCATCCAAGTCGACCTAGATGGAGAATAAAAAAGAGCCCAGGGAAGCGAGGCCGTGCCCGAAGCGTGGCGAGCGAAGCGTGGCGAGCGAAGCGAGCCCGCGAGGGGCCCTCTTACAGGCGCCGTGTACAGCTGATTTTTATTCTATTCGGCTTCAGCTATTTCCGCCGGCTCCTACTGCGCAAGTGCTGCGCCTGCGCAGTAGAGGGGGGTCCTTATCCGCCAAGGGGAACTTTCTCGGCAGAACACCGGCTGGGTGACTCAGCGTGGAGATGATCTGAAGCTGTGGACCTGGGAGCCGCCTACCTGTAACCGGCCAATCAAAACAAGTTTCGGAAGCACAGCAACGCCTCCTTCGTCAGCTCAATGAATGCAATCTATTTCTGTTATTGAATTTTATCTCCAATAAACCATGCTGTATTAGGACTTGTCTGGTGCTCCTCTCCCCTCTCTGGCTTTTATCCTCCACAGTTCCACAGTTTTTCCAGCCATTACCTGAAGCAGCCTCGCTACCCACTGCAGCATTTAGAACAGAGACTTACTTTAGGGGCATACCCCCCATAATATTACATTGAAACACATACTCTGTTTCTTATAAACTCTTAATTGCATCCCTTTGAAGTCACTCTTTTATATTTATGTTATAAGATTTTCAAGTATTTGTATACTTTTGTTGCTACTACTAGGTTTCTTTTTAGCGCTGAATTCCACACAAGCTTTATGTGTGTTTTTTATTTTGAAGTTATGGGCTTATGGTTTGTGAGCATCTACCGACCCTTGTCTTATTATTGTTACTCACACATGCCAATTGTTCTACTGTTACAACTCCTAACTCTGCTTAATCATGTAGACAGAAATTCAGCTTCCTGCTTACCATAATCAGAAATGTATGTGGGGGGGGGGGGGGGGGGTTAATATGTTTTTTGGTATGCTGCCTTTTGTTTTATTCCATTTTGTTTTTGAGAATTTTGCACCTAACAGAGCAGGGCCCTTCCAACCTTATTGTAAAGTGCTGTGCAAAATGTAGCAGCACCATAAATTGATTGTTTTTGCATAAGTAAATGAATGGATCTAATTGTGTTGCTGCTGTCCAAATAAACGTAGAATATAGAACTATTTATGTATTTGTTGGATCTTTGTTGGATCAATTAAGGAAAAAAAACTCCCTCAAGTGGAATGTATTGCTAACACCCATACAAATAGATAAAGCTATAATAGTCTAATAGTCTTTTATTCTGCACACATGCAAGGCATTAAATAAAAAAATATAAATAAATAACTCCCCCCCCCCCCCCCCCCCCCCAAAAAAAAAAACTTTAATAATTCCAAAGCTGAAATAATTGGACCACTGCATTTAGCTGATTCTGCTAGGTAAGACAACCTGGGCCTTTTGTTTTTTAAAACCACCAATTGCAATCCCTATCAATTTGTAAAAAAGGTCAAATAGTTTCCGAATAAATATATTGCACACAAAAGAAAATCTATTTGCATCTCTCTGTTTTAAGCGCGATGGCACCTGGAAGTGCTACTGCTGCTCTGGGAATTGATCCGAGCAAACGCGAGGTCCCTGTTTAGGAAGGATGAGTTGTGTAAGGTAAGTGTAGGAGCTGTACTAGTGTACACTAGGTTTGTGGTAGTTTTTTTTTTTTTTTTTTTTTTTTTTTTTTAGGAGGGGTTGATTTCTGTGTTTAATTATCATCAGCACACATTCACTGCTCATTTCTGTGTTTAGTGATCATCAGCACATATTCACTGATGTTTTACTTTAAAGACATGTTTTTATGTACATCCACTCCTGAGGAAGTGAGCAGTGGCTCACGAAACACGTTGAGTTTTAACCATAGTATATAGGCATGAAATTGGGTATTGCCATGTATATAATAAGAGCTGCATCCTGTAGAGCTCGACGCACGTTGGTGGGGATCTGTTGCTTCATGGGTGGGCTCCTCCGGGCGTCCCCATTTATAACATCGCAGGTGATCAGGTTGCACTGCTTAGGTACATCGAGTAGCACTCTTGGATCTGCTATCGCAAGGTAACCTTCAGTTACGGTTGCACACTCACTTCATTTTTTCACTTCCCCCTCTCTATGTAATTTTTTTAGGACTTCACGGATATTACCTTGCATGTTTTCCATGCACATACTTCATACTTTACCTAACTACACCTCATCCACTATATCATATCTGCTCTTATCACTTCTTGATCTGGATTTCCTTTTTCCCCCTATTGGATATTGGTTTCATTACACCAGTGTTCAACCTTCCATGGGCCGTGACCCCTTGATAACATTTCCCAAGTTGTGGGGATCCCTAACAGTAAAATTATTTTCGTAGCATGGGTTGTCAGCATCCAAGGCAAGACAAGTAATTTGCGCCCCTAACCCACGGACATTTAGCGCTCCCTGAGTCCCTTCCACTTGTACAGTATTAAAACCCCTCATGGTACATTTTAGGATGTACCACTCTTTCTCTTTGTTCTCCTTTCTTTCCCTTTTATTTCTCTCTATCCTAATTTATTTTTTTCCCTATTCCTCTCTCTAGCCGTCTTTCTTGTTTTCTCTTATTCCTTCTCTCCCTTTTTATTTGTTCCTCCCCCTCTTTTCCTCTCCCTTACATGTATTCTCTATTTTTATTCCTTCTCTTACGCCTTGGTGGGGGAGTGGGGAGAATGGGATGAGTGGCAGTGCTGACGGGGTGTTGGGTTCAGTGGCAGTGGGAGTTCTGATCAGCCAACTTAGGTGTTCTTGAGCAAGATCATCTGAGAACTGTAGTGGGGACTTTTAATTGCAACTATAATCACAGGTAGTGTTACTCACTGTGTCTCCGACTTTGTGGTGTCTCGTAGCAGTGACACCTATGGCGAAATCAGGAGATAGGGTCTCCTCCAGCCCCTCCCACTTCACATTCCTCATCAGTCAGCTGACCTCTAGTATCTGCCCCCCAGCCATGTCGTGAACTGAATGGGCGGCTGCGAAGAGGCTGAGTGGGTGGCCACAGGCTCCAATAGCCCAACTGGGTGGTCACAGGCTCCAGAGACAGCCCTGCTTGGCGGCCGCAAAAAGGATGGGAGAGTGGTGTGGGCTTCAGGAACAGCCCAGGATTCAGTGACCCCTAGCAAATCATCATTTGACCCCCGAGGGGATCCTGACCCCCAGGTTGAGAACCACTGCCTTACACCTTTCTCAGGAGTGCCACCTGATTTGGAATGTATAATAACTTTTTATTTAATATACAGACTGATTGTAGCCAATTTTTGGTGAAGATTTCTACTATATCTCAATGACTTTTTGGGGACATTCGTCTTTTGCCCAGTGTTTCTGCAGATCCAAACACCTCAGGTCCTGGGAGATGCACATATGGTGACGCTCTTACACCAGTACTGCTCAGCTGGAACCTCTAAAGGGATGTAAGTCTTTTGGGTCAGATCATTTATTCTTCTTCATAAATATATATTTTTCAACAACATGTATTTCCATCTATAGATTATGCAGCACCTGCTCCTGATGAGTCGGAATTACCGATGAAATGCGCCGAGCTCTACAGGATGCAGCCCTTATTATATACATGGCAATAGCCTATTTCATGTCTATATACTATGGTTACCCTACTATGCCTACCTATTTTACTAGTAAAAAAAAAAATAATAATAATAAAAATGCTATAAATCTATCCCCTATTTTGTAGATGCTATAACTTTTGCGCAAACCAATCAATATACGCTTATTGCGTTTTTTTTTACCAAAAATATGTAGAAGAATACATATCGGCCTAAACTGAGAAAAAATTTGCTTTTTTTAAAGAAAAATGGGGATATTTATTATAGCAAAAGTACAAAATATTGTGGTTTTTTTTTCAAAATTGACGCTTTTTTTTGTTTATAGCACAAAGAATAAAAACCGCAGAGGCGATCAAATACCACCAAAAGAAAGCTCTATTTGTGGGAAAAAAGAACGTCAATTTTGTTTGGGTGCAGCGTCGCATGACCGCGCAAGTGTCAGTTAAAGCTACACAGTGCTGAATCGCAAAAAGTGGCCCGGTCATTCAGCATATTTGAAAAACACACAGGGTTCTGATGTCATGGTTGAGATTTGAACTAATGAATACGTGCTACTAGGCAGATATGCTAACCACTAAGCCACTTTGCTCCCTATAGATGTGACTAGAATATACAGTGGGGACGGAAAGTATTCAGACCCCCTTAAATTTTTCACTCTTTGTTATATTGCAGCCATTTGCTAAAATCATTTAAGTTCATTTTTTTTCCTCATTAATGTACACACAGCACCACATATTGACAGAAAAACACAGAATTGTTTACATTTTTTCAGATTTATTAAAAAAGAAAAACTGAAATATCACATGGTCCTAAGTATTCAGACCCTTTTCCTGTGACACTCATATATTTAACTCAGGTGCTGTCCATTTCTTCTGATCATCCTTGAGATGGTTCTACACCTTCATTTGAGTCCAGCTGTGTTTGATTACACTGATTGGACTTGATTAGGAAAGCCACACACCTGTCTATATAAGACCTTACAGCTCACAGTGCATGTCAGAGCAAATGAGAATCATGAGGTCAAAGGAACTGCCTGAAGAGCTCAGAGACAGAATTGTGGTAAGGCACAGATCTGGCCAAGGTTACAAAAAAATTTCTGCTGCTTTTAAGGTTCCTAAGAGCACAGTGGCCTCCATAATCCTTAAATGAAAGATGTTTGGGACAACCAGAACCCTTCCTAGAGCTGTCGGGGGAGAAGAGCCTTGGTGAGAGAGGTAGAGATGAACCCAAAAATCACTGTGGCTGAGCTCCAGAGATGCAGTCGGCAGATGGGAGAAAGTTGTAGAAAGTCAACCATCACTGCAGCCCTCCATCAGTCGGGGCTGTATGGCAGAGCACTTCTCCTCAGTGCAAGACACATGAAAGCCTGCATGGAGTTTGCTAAAAAAACACCTGAAGGACTCCAAGATGGTGAGAAATAAGATTCTTTGGTCTGATAAGACCAAGATAGAACTTTTTGGCCTTAATTCTAAGCAGTATGTGTGGAGAAAACCAGGCACTGCTTATCACCTATCCAATACAGACCCAACAGTGAAGCATGGTGACAGCATCATGCTGTGGGGGTGTTTTTCAGCTGCAGGGACAGGACGACTGGTTGCAATCAAGGGAAAGATGAATGCGGCCAAGTACAGGGATATCCTGGGCGAAAACCTTCTCCAGAGTGCTCAGCAACTCAGACTGGGCCGAAGGTTGACCTTCCAACAAGACAATGACCCTAAGCACACAGCTAAAATAATGAAGGAGTGGCTTCACAACAACTCTGTGACTGTTCTTGAATGGCCCAGCCAGAGCCCTGACATAAACCCAATTGAGCATCTCTGGAGAGACCTAAAAATGGCTGTCCACCAACGTTTACCATCCAACCTGACAGAACTGGAGAGGATCTGCAAGCAGGAATGGCAGAGGATCCCCAAATCCAGGTGTGAAAAACTTGTTGCAGCTTTCCCAAAAAGACTCATGGCTGTATTAGATCAAATGTGTGCTTCTACTAAATACTGAGCAAAGGGTCTGAATACTTAGGACCATGTGATATTTCAGTTTTTCTTTTTTAATAAATCTGCAAAAATGTCAACAATTGTGTGTTTTTCTGTCAATATGGGGTGCTGTGTGTACATTAATGAGGAAAAAAATGAACTTAAATGATTTTAGCAAATGGCTGCAATATAACAGAGTGAAAAATTTAAGGGGGTCTGAATACTTTCCGTCCCCACTGTAGTAGTACCATGATTCAAGAATTAAGATATATAATTATAAGTAGATATTCTAATAAAATTTGAATTAGACATGAAAAATTGTTTGTATACTAGAGATATAACTATCATTTTTATAGATATATTTAACATTTGAAAAAAGTATGCATTACTCTGTAACATTTATTAAAAAATGCATTAGTTTACAGAACATGTAAAAAAAAAAAAACACTACAAAACAGGAAAAAAACATTAAAATCTTTGGTATCAAAAGTAGCCAAACAAAAAAAACACACTTGCCAATTGTTTCTTTCTACACACAAATGGGATCTTGGCAAAATCCTGCAGTCCTACGCTGTCTCTAGCATTTAGCATTTTCTATTATGGAAAAGTGAATATCCTGACTTGACATTTACTAATAGGCATTCACCTATTTGATGGTGCTTCTCCATTCTCCACGTCAAAGTCTTAGTTGTTTCAATTAGGCATAATTAGGAGTCTAACATCTATTGCTTCTCCTTTATTCTTCGTAAAGGAACCCCTCAATGTCAGTTTTTTCTCAACAACTTGGCCCAGGAAACATTTATTTCCTGTTTATTTAATTTTCCCTTGTGGATGGTTGGTTGATCCTCAATTTGCTGATTGAGACTTCTAACTCTCCTTCAGTTATTGTTTTTTCCCTTAATGGTGACTCTCTGACTTGGCCTGGAGCACGAGGTTAATCCTTTGTGCCCTTTCTTTAGTTGTGGCAATTTCCATATTTGGCTTGTTCTTCTTCTTCTTCTAGCCTTTGTTCAAGCACTAATTTATTCACGTACTCTTTATTGTATGATCTCCACATTTACTGGATCTCTTAGGGGCTATTAATCAAACCTCACTGGAATGCTTTCGAAAGTCATGACTGTTCAGAAATGTCTAATCGTTTTGTGTCCCTCAGTGAGTGATAAAGAAAAATGTACTTACTTTGTTCTATACAATCTTTTTATTGAAGTCCATTGAGGGACAGAGGAATGTAGTGCTTCTTGGACATTTGGTTGGATTCAGGTAATTTGCATACTAGCAAACAAAAACATTAAGCCAATCCCAATCCCACCTCCAACCATCATGCCTTTATGAGCAAGCAGTACATAACACAGAGTGGCTGGACTTGTGTTCATCAATGCACTTTAGAAAAAAATATTTTAAGGTAAATACATAAATCTTATTCTCTTTATCTTCTATTGAGGAACACATGAATTCAATAATTCTTAGATATTTCTGATGTCCAAAAGCAGTACAACTGAGGGGTGGAAAAGGTCCACGTAAAGATCCAATGGATATGGTAGTTAGTACAAGGGAATCTGAAGCTATTAACATCCAATGAAGGGTAGAGGAGGTGAAAAAGGGGATGAATGCAAATATGTAAATTGCCATGACCAAGGCTAAAAAGAAATGGAGGATCAACCTGGTGCTCTAGAACAGAACTGGAAAATAGGCAATTGAAACATGTTGGAATGCAGAACCTCAACTGTCAATGTGGAAGACAACCAAACATTCAACATCACAAAAAAGGTGGAACTATAATGTCTCTAAACCAAAGAACAAAATTTGACCAACAGCAAGGAGTTCAACAACAAAGAAGAAAACCTAAGTCTAGGACATCTTACCCTTGACTGAACAGAGAGGAAGGTGGCAGAGGCAAAGTATGTCCAAGTAAAAATACCAAACAGGTAACAACCAAAGACTTGTGTGAAACACTAATAGCCTGTACACACGATCCAAAAATCAGATGACAGATCATCCGTTTTTTTTTTGCATGTTAGTCGCATATCGAAAATGGAGAGGTTACTAAAAGTACAAAAATTCTTATACGACAGAATAAAAAAAATCGGAAGTGATGTCACGTGTTGTAATGTATTTCTATTTTATTTTTGGATGACAACTGTACTGATTAAAGGAAAATCGTATGATCTGGTATCATACGAGAACATTTTAATATTGGATGAACTGTCGTAATCGGCTCTCGAAAGCTGTGTACTAACGATCCGATTATGGTACGATCGCTTCAAAAGCGGTATTTTTCATCCGATTTTCAGATCGTGTGTACAGGCCATAACCCTTGACTTCAGGGAAAGAACAGTTGGTTAAACAGGGTATGTCCAAACAAAAAAGAATAACCAGTAAACAGCTAAAGGAAGTGGAACACCCATAACCCTTGATTTCAGGGAGAGGAAAGATGGATAGACAACATATATACAAATAAAAACATATAATCAGTAAACAGCTAGAGGCTTAAACAAAACACCTTTGGCCCTTGGGTTCAAGGAAATGAAGGTCTATATTATACAGACTATTCTGTTTCAAATGTTACTTTATACATTGACAAACCTCCTTAGACCCAGTCTGTCCAGACAGTATTGTCACCTGCTAACTTGGCATTATCCATAGGCAGCCTAAAGTTATATTAAAGTTTTTTTTTTTTTTTTTTTAATAACAAACATGTTATACTTACCTGCTCTGTGCAAAGGTTTTGCACAGAGCAGTCCCGATCCTCTTTTTCTTGGATCCCCTGCTGGTGCTCCTGGCTTCTCCCCCTTGACCAGTGCCCCCAATATCAAGCTGCTTGTATGTAAATCAGGGGAGGATTTTAGGATAATATTGGGCTATAAAATCTTCCATAGAGGCAAAATCATAGGGAAATGTTTTACCACTTCACCCTAAATTTCTTTACAGAAGGGCACCTACTCTTTTGAATATGTTGGCTCTTGATGTCTTGGATCCACCTATTCTGAAGAGAAGAAATAGATTTCTTCCACTGTTATCTGGATTTTATGCTTGTGGTAAATGCAAAGCTTGTAAAACGTTGATGGTTAAAGTAAAAAAAAGAAAGGAATTTACAGCAAGAGCCACTGGGAGTACATACAAAATAAGGGACTTTATTACATGTACCACTAAGGGGGTGGTGTACATGCTAGAATGTACCTGTGGCCAATAGTATGTAGGCCCCACATCCAGACCATTACAAGTAAGAATATGTAAACATGAAGCTAATACAAAGAAGGGTAAAAAGGATCATAGTGTGTCCAAACATTTAAGTATCTCATACCAATCATGCAAGAGACCAAGGCAGATATCATCTGGACTGGATGGCTTAAGTAGGCAGGACTGACGAGCAGGAAATCATCAACAGGTGGGTCACTGTGGAGAGATAGGAGCTGGCAATTGGCCTACAGCTGAGCGGCCAGCTTTGAGAAAGAAGGCCGAGCCCAGCCCTGACATATGGGGACTGAAGAAAGTGGAAAGGCATTGAAGGGGTCGATATCATGTGAGGCAGTTAAGTTGATGCAAGTCCTGTTGGATCTATGAAACAAAAGTTTGTGCCCTGACTGGTTTAAATGTAAATGTCGACTTTAACTGCTTCATTAGTGATAGTTGACCACCCCTAAATGGTTGCGTAAATATTTAAATGGAGATTTATTTGATATTTTTGCTCATTTTATGACATAAAATCATTTACTATTATGTATTATAATTATGAATTTTTCATGCACTCTCTATGTGTGCATTTTTTTTATTTTTTAATATATTTAATATTTTTATAGCTAAACGCAACATCTGGAAGTGTAAAGATTGTTTTTTTATGAATAATATTTGGTATCTGGGGATTTTTTGAAGGTTTTTTTGCGCTTTTTATGCATGATTTTTGTGTGCCCTTGTCTTCAGCGGGGTGTTGTGCTCCTTCCATGGTCAGGAGGAAGCTTGAAAGCCGAGCACGTCACTTTATTGTGTAAATTTACTCATAGTAGTATGCAGAGCATACAACGCTTGAAATTGCATAGATCTCCAGAATGCCAGTATCCAAAATGACTGTGACTTGGTGCATGGGTGGTGACGTGTGTCTCGGCTCTGCCCTAGGTGTTTTGTCATAAGTGACGTCATCAGGGGCACATGTCATGATGGCGCCAGTGCCCCTGATGATTTCAATTATGATGAAACAAGTAGGGCCATTTTGAATGCTGGCATTCTGAAGACCTGTGCAATTACAAGCGCTGCATGCTCTGCAGACTACTGTGAGTGCATTTACACAATAAAGTCAGTTTTTAATGTGGATTTACACTACGGGAGTTGTATTTTCTGTCCTATGTTGTGATGTGAGCTGTGGGTCCTGCCTATGTTGTGTGTGAGCTGTGGGTCCTGACAAATTGGAGAGAGTGGTGTGAAGTGTCACTCCTGCTGAATTGGAGAGAAGTATTTGAGATCATTCAACCATTGGTGGTGTAGAAAGTGAGAGGACATGAAAAAGAGCTTGTTATGACCACTCTGTATTGGGGTCATAAAAGTCTGGTAATTCTTGTCTCCACAGAGAATGGTGTGTGGCACATAAGGCTCTGTATCTGGACACACTGTCACTGGAATTAATAGATTTAAAGGGGACTATCTTTCTCCTAATCTGCCAATTAAGAACGTTTCTGTTGTGTACCACTATTGGGAGCTAGATGAGCACTGTGTAGCTTCCCTATGTAACTCTGTTACAATTGCTCTGCGCTTGATTTTGCACAACCTATGGTATGGTTTGCACTTATTTGCACAGTTATGCCACGTACAGACGATCGGAATTTCCAACAACCAAACCATGTATTTTTTTCCGACGGATGTTGGCTCAAACTTGTCTTGCATACACACGGTCGCACAAATGTTGTCGGAAATTCCGATCGCCAAAAACGAGCTGACGTACAACACATACGAAGAGCCGAGAAAAATTAAGTTCAATAGCCAGTGCGGCTCTTCTGCTTGATTCAGAGCATTCGTGAAATTTTGTGCGTCTGAATTGTCTACACATGCTCAGAATTTACGACAACAGATTTTGTTGTCGGAAAATTTGAGATCCAGCTCTCAAACGTCTGTTGTCGGAAATTCCGACAGCAAATGTCCGATGGAGCCTACAACAAGCTCACATCGAACATTTGTTGTCCGAAATTCCGACTGTGTGTATGCGGCATTAGCGTTATTTGCAATTTTTGCAAACTATTTACAGCAAGTAAATAGTGACTATGAATAGCAAAACAGCATTAAAATAAACATAAAATAAGCTTTAATATATCACACAAATATAGCGAAGACTATCTTCATAGTTGAGGTGGAGAGGCACGATCCCCCCCCTCATTCATTCAGAGAAGGCTTTGCATTCTTTAAGAAAATACAAAGTGTTTTCTAAATGGCCAGGAGCATCGGTGGTGGACCTCAGAACAGGAGGATCAAGGCTGCTCTGTGCAAAACCACTGCACAGAGCAGGTAAGTATAACTTGTTTGTTATTTTTTAATTTTTTTTAATTTAGCCTTTAATATTACTTTAAGCTCCGAGGGGTGGAGTGAAACACGTTAGGGCATGGCCTAGTTGGAACCCAGGCTGAGGTTGCCACATATCACTTCATAGCCTGTCTGTTTCAATGTCCAGAATATGGGACATGCTTCTCATCTTACACTGCAGGGTAAAACCACTGCCTACTAGCAATCCTGGCCAAAGGGGACTGGCTACACAGTAAAAAAGAAGGAAATGTAAGCAGAGTTCAATTCTTGCTTTTTTGACCAGAGTTTTCCTTCATATACAAATTAGAATGATTTTGGATAACTTACATGTCACTACGTGCCTCATAACTGATGTGAGCGTTTAATTAGTCATCCTACCAGCTGCCTCAGTATTCTATGATTTAACTATTCAGATTACATTTCTCTATAAGCCATAGACTAACTTATGCTCAAAGGCACATGCACATTTAGACATGTATATTCTGTGATTGCATGAAATGCTGTCATATACTATATATAAACTGATTGCTGCACTTCTGTCAGAAACTCCTACAGTCCTCCTACCACCACCTGTTTTTTCTCCCTCATTTTTCTATCCTATTTGTTAAAGTAGAACTCTGGTCTGTTTTTATACATATCACAATTAATGCTGCTGAACACCATATAACATCATTCAAGATATTATCCTGGGTGTCATATAATGGAAGAGCACCTAAAAGCAATCCAGAGCCTCGCACCCTTGTTGACAAGAAAGCAAAGCAGGTAAAGCAGTACATTATAGGAACTTTTTATTTTGTGATTTAAAACTACCTAAAGCGATTGTAAACCTTCAAATAAAAAATAAATAAAAAAATAAAATAACAAACATGTAATACTTACATGCTCTGTGCAATGGTTTTGCAACAGAGTAGCCCCAATCCTCCTCTTCTCAGGACTCCACCAGTGCCCCTGGCTCCTGCCGAGTGCCCCCATGGCAAACTGCTTGCACATAGAGCACAGCTCAGCCTCGCCCCCCACTCCCCCCGGGCTGTGATTGACAGCAGCAGGAGCCAATGACCAATGAGGAGGGAGAGAGCCTCGTGCACATTGCTGAATTAAGATCGGGCTTAGGTAAATATAAGGGAGGCTCAAAGTTTTTATACTGAAGGTTATTTTACCTTAATGCAAAGAATGGATTAAGGTAAAAAAAAAACCTGAAGCCTTTAGAATATCTTAAACCCTGAGGCTCCCTTCACATCTGCACATTCCGGGAATGTGCACAGAAATGCAAGGAGAATGCACCCCAAACACGTGAAGCAAACTTGTTTTGCCGGGCGCTAAAACATGCAACAAACATGCCAAAACACTCAATAAAAACCTAAATGTTGCACAGTTATGCATGAGCTATTTTTCCTCACTTGTTGTGAGAAATCAATGGGCTTCTCTATATGTGTTACAGGAAAAATGCATGAAAAACACTCAAACAATATTGCTAGATGAGAAGGCGGCCTTGGGGCCCTTTCAGGTGGGTGTTCATACATTTTCCAATTTTTGGATGGAAAAATGGGCTTAAAGTGATACTAAAGCCTTGTTTTTTTCATTTAAAAATAACAAACATGTTATACTTACCTACTCTGTGCAGTTGTTTTGCACAGAGCAACCCAGATCCTCCTCTTCTAGTGTCCCTCTTCGGCTCTTCTCTCCCCTCCCCCCTTTCCGAGTGCTCCCACAGCAAGCAGCTTGCTATGGGGGGCACCCGAGCCGAGCTGCAGCTCCGTGTGTCCATTCAGACATAGAGCCGTGGCCCGGCCCCACCCCGCCCCCTCTCTCTCCTCATTGGTTCATTGACTTTGACTGACAGCAGCCAGAGCCAAAGGCGCTCTGCTGCTGTCTCAGCCAATCAGTAGGGAGAGTCCCGGCCAGATGAATCTCTCGTGAAACATTGCTGGATTGGGATGGGGCTCAGGTAAGTATTAGGGGAGCTGCTGCACACATAAGGTTTATTATCTTTATGCATAGAATGCATAAAGATAAAAAACCTTCTGCCTTTAAAATCACTTTAAAGTAGTCATCATCTATTTACATCCGGCCACATTTTGTGTCTGTTCTGTTCTTTTTTTAAAACAGAACAAGGCTGTGTCCCTTTCCATTTAGATGGATATTAGACGGTCCATTTATGTCCATTTTTAGGCAAGAAACATTTTATTTTATACTTTTTCCACCTACAGTATATATATGGTTTCTGCAACAACTAAAAAAAAGGATGCAAAGACAGATGTAAACTGATGTAACCTGAATCCGTATACATCAGTTTTTCTTGAGTAAAAAATTAAAAGATGTGAAGAAGCTAGTCAAAGGCAGGAGGCCATGATTAACACAGTACTAACATGATTAACACACCTTTGTAACCTGTTGTGTTGAGTAATGTGCAGTTACCACAATGAATACTGTGGTGTCATTCATTTTGAAGGGCACCCTAAGTCACTAAGACAATGCAGCTCTGGCAACCATGTGTTTCAGCACATCACAACGCACTGGAACACACTACCATACATTGTGATGCACTGCATCGGAAAAAATGCTGCATGCCCTGTTTTTGTTGTGGCCTTGCTCGTTGGCAGCCTTTTCAAAATAAAAGGGCTGCCTTAAAAGAGAAGTATGTTTTTTTTTGGATTCATACTTACCTTGGTGGATGCAGCATCTGTCCCCCGTTGCCTCTACACTGAGAACCAAGCGATCCAACACCACCATTCGCTTGGTTCTCACAGCTCCCTGAGCAGAGAGCTGGAGACTGTCAGTAACAGCTCTCTGCCCTCTACTCGCTCATGGGAGTGCTGGGCTGTGGAGGGGGCGGGAGCGGCCAGCTCAGGCTCTCAGCGGCTCGCTGAAAGGCTGAACCGGGTGTCGGTCCAGGGTTCTAGGCGGATCCCGACTCCGTGGTCGTGATGATGTGGGGCCTGGACCGACTCTGTGATGTCAGCAGAGAGCTGATTTCAGCCCGCTCTCTGCTGAAAACGGGTCACAGGAGTGCAGAATGTACTGCACTCCTGTAATCCACAGGAGAAGTACAGCCAAATGAGCTTTGGCTGTACTTCTTTAACTCAAAGCAAATGCATGTACATGATTTAATGCAACACACAGGAATATAAAAGTGTGTGTAGCACGACCCCCCTTGGAGACTGCTGAGAATTACCTGCTCATCTGCACGGCCATGAACCTTCCAACCCACCTGACACTGGGTTAAGACATCCTGTTAATACTGTAAAGCAAGAATCAAGCAACCAATTCAGCAAACCAACTCCTCCTGAAGACACAACAATGTTTAAACAAGGAATAATGCTATATACACAAGGATGCACTATATTCAGATTCAAAGTCATCTCCTAGTGGATGTTTCAGTTAACTACACAAGTGGCCACACTATGCTATTAATGGAAGAGCTAATCTCCTGCTGGTGTTATATATACAGTATCTCAAAAAAGTGAGTACACCCCTCACATTTTTGTAAATATTTTATTATATCTTTTCATGTGACAACACTGAAGAAATGACACTTTGCTACAATGTAGAGTAAAAAGTGTACAGCTTGTATAACAGTGTAAATGTGCTGTCCCCTTAAAATAACTCAACAAAAACCCATTAATGTCTAAACCACTGGCAACAAAAGTGAGTACACCCCTAACTGAAAATGTTCACATTGGGCCCAAAGTGTCAATATTTTGTGTGGCCGCCATTATTTTCCAGCACTGCCTTAACCCTGTTGGGCATGGAGTTCACCAGAGCTTCACAAGTTGCCACTGGAGTCCTCTTCCACTCCTCCATGACGACATCACGGAGCTGGTGGATGTTAGAGACCTTGCGCTCCTCCACCTTCCATTTGAGGATGCCCCACAGATGCTTAATAGGGTTTAGGTCTGGAGACATGCTTGGCCAGTCCATCACCTTTACCCTCAGCTTCTTTAGCAAGCTAGTGGTCATCTTGGAGGTGTGTTTGGGATCGTTATCATGTTGGAATACTGCCCTGCGGCCCAGTCTCCAAAGGGATGGGATCATGCTCTGCTTCAGCATGTCTCAGTACATGTTGGCATTCATGGTTCCCTCAATGAACTGTAGCTCCCCAGTGCCGGCAGCACTCATGCAGCTCCAGCCCATGACACTCCCACCAAGCTTGACTGTAGGCAAGACACAATTGTCTTTTTACTCCTCACATGGTTGCCGCCACACATGCTTGACACCATCTGAACCAAATAAGTTTATCTTGGTCTCATCAGACCACAGGACATGGTTCCAGTAATCTATGTCCTTAGTCTGCTTGTCTTCAGTAAACAGTTTGCAGACTTGTGCATCTTTAGAAGAGGTTTCCTTCTGGGATGACAGCCATGCAGACCAATTTGATGCAGTGTGCGGCATATGGTCTGAGCACTGACAGGCTGAACCCCCACCCCTTCAACTTCTGCAGCAATGCTGGCAGCACTCATACAATTATTTCCCAAAGACAACCTCTGGATATGACGATGAGCACATGCACTCAACTTGTTTGGTCGACCATGGCGAGGCCTGTTCTGAGTGGAACCTGTCCTGTTAAACCGCTGTATGGTCTTGGTCACCGTGCTGCAGCTCAGTTTCAGGGTCTTGGCAATCTTCTTATACCCTATGCCATCTTTATGTAGAGCAAAAATTATTTTTTTCAGATCCTCAGAGAGTTCTTTGCCATGAGGTGCCATATTTAACTTCCAGTGACCGGTATGAGAGAGAGAGCAATAACACCAATTTTAACACACCTGCTCCCCATTCACACCTGAGACCTTGTAACACTAATGAGTCACATGGCACCAGGAAGAAAAAAATGGCTAATTGGGCCCAATTTGGACATTTTCACTTAGGGGTGTACTTACTTTTGTTGCCAGCGGTTTAGACATTATTGGCTGTGTGTTGAGTTATTTTGAGGGGACAGCAAATTTACACTGTTATTATACAAGCTGTACACTCAGTACTTTACATTGTAGCAACATGTCATTTCTTCAGTGTTGTCACATGAAAAGATATAATAAAATATTTACAAAAAGTGAGGTGCTCACTTTTGTGAGGTACTGTATATATAGGCTTCCTATGAGCAATGTCAGTAGAGTTCCACGTGGCAGATCTGTTGTTCTTCGATAGCTAGTTGGAGCTTGTTAACTGTAATCCGTTTGGTTGCAGATGAAACAATAGATTTCAAGTGGTGAAGGCCTAAGGCATCTGAGTACAGTATTCCAGCAATGCAGTAAAGTCTTCTTGGGTAGAGATGTGTGCCACTGTGTTCTGGTGGTAGCGAATAGATAAAGATTGAGCAGCTTGATCTCTCACCAACAACCAAAATCGATCTGCGGTCTTCTAGACAGGAACAAGAATGGCAACACTCCGGCTACGGATCCTCTATCTCGGCCTTCTGTAGTGAGCTTCTCCACACGTCCACACCGATGGGTAGGCACTGTATATGATGCTAGTAACAGGATGTCCGACAGTGGGTAGCAGGACTAGGCCTCTCAGGCCTTGTTGTGGAAGTAGCGTTCCGTGTGGTAGGCTGCGACCTCTCTCTCTCTGTCACACAGAGAGGTCTGTCTTGCATCAGGCTCAGGAGGAAGAGAGCGTGCGCAGGCATCTAAGCTCCTTTTATCATCCCTCCCAGCAACCTTCAGGCCACTGCAAGGGTCCCTGGGATTTGTAGTCTTAGGGTACATGTATGCATATGGATGCATAGCAGCAGATTCAAAGAGGACTATACGCCCCATAACTCTCTCAGTTAGGTCACTGGCTGCATGAATAATCATGGGGACAAACAATGTTTAGGGCACCGGAAGGTACAAAGCTTTCTAACAGTCCATATCAGTACATGTGAATGGTCACTAAAAATAAAAAATGTGTCTGCAAGTACAATAGATGCATTTTTAATGTAGCGCACCACCTAAGGAGCCACAAGTGTAAAGGGATCCCCCACCCAGGCACGCTGCATTTTCACAGCACACTTCAGTCAGAAGAACAGTCCAGTGCTATGTTTTTGTTTTATTAAGGGTAATAAACTTGGATAGGGATATTATAGGATGCCCACTTGATCAAAGCAGCACAAATCTTCAAGATCACAACTATATACAGTCCGTATTTACACTTCTCCTCTAGCATAAATCTTGCTTGTAGAACTACAACTCCTAGGACCAGCTGGCACTGTTTGGATGATCTAACAAAGGCTCAGTAAGACCGGTAGCAAATGCCCTTTACAGGCAGGGACCAGAGGCCCTTGTTTTGTGTAGCACGGTCCTAGTCCTAGTGCTCAGCTGTCCTCCTCCTGTGGCTACTGAACCCAGCACCACCTGTTCAGGAACTGCCAGCCCACCATGACTGCAGCTGCCCCTTTCTCTAGCCCTCTTGGCTAAGACTGCACAGTCCTCCCAGACTGACTCAGCAATGCATTCATCCCAGACTGTTCTCTTCCTGTCCTTTCAGGCATGTCTCTCAGTCCTCTACGTCTGTATCACTCATCAGCCCACCTGGCTGTCTTCCTCAATGGAATAGCAAAACTGACATTTACAAAACAAAAGGGAGGGAGGGGGGCTTCATTTTCTGGCAAAATGACAGCTTCCGATCACTTGGTTCTTTCTGTAAACAAAGTGGCCTGAGATTCCTTTAATCTTTACCAGACCCTTATCCTTGATGAAGGTCTGCAATAGATGTAAATGGGGGGCACCAACACCAAGAAAATGGCATGGGGTCCCCCCCAAAGCTATGTTTGCAACTATGTGGCAAATGAGGCATAGGCCTCATGCACACTTGAGCTCAAAAACAGGCAGTTGATTTTTTTCTGCCTTAAAACTTCCCTCTATGTTAGCTTATGTGTCCATGTACACATAAGTGTTTACAGGAGTTTAGAGGCATGAGCGTTTAGAGGTAGGAAAAAAAAAACATCACTTTTGAGAGAGGAGAGAGGAGTGCTCTTTAGCTGAAAATACACCAAAACATGCCTTAACCGGTTGCCGGCCGTCCACTGTCAAATGACGACGGGGCAGTGTGGCTCTTGTTCTGGGACGCCGTCATATGACGGCATCCCAGAACGGCCGCTTGGGGGCGTGCAGCGCGGCAATCGTGGCTGCGCCGTGTTGCTAGGACATGGCGCAACCCCGATCTGTGTAAAGAGCCGTGTCTGCGGCTCTTTAACCATGTGATCGGTTGTGTCCAATCACAGCCGGTCACATGTAAACACGGAGATGCCGGTAATCGGCTCTCCTCGCCTCACACTGACAGAGTGTGTGGTGAGGAGAGCCGATCAGCGGCATCTCCTCTCAGGGAGAAATGTAGGAATGTAATCAGGGCACTGATGATCAGTGCCCTGATTACAATAAAGAAATACAGTGTCAAAATACAGTACCCACAATGCCAGCATACAGTGCCCACCAGTGGCAGCAATCAGTGCCCACCACTGCCCACAAGTGCCGCCAATCAGTGTCCATTAGCCATGCCAGTCAGTGCTGGCAATCAGTACCGCCTATCAGTGCTGCCCATCAATGCCCATCACTGCTGTCCATCAATGCCCATCAGTGTCGCCCATCAGTGCCACCCATCAATGCCCATCTGTACCGCCTATCCGTGCTGCCTATTCGTGCCCACCAGTGCTGCCTATCAGTGCCCGCCACTGCCGCCTATCAGTGCCTACCAGCGCCGACTATTAGTGCCCATCAGTGCCGCCTATCAGTGCTCAACAGTGCGGTATATTAGTGCCTCCTCAACAGTGCCACCTCATCAGTGCCCATAAGTGCCACCTAATCAATGCCCAGCAGTTCAGCCTATCAGTGCCCATCGGTGCCGCCTCATCAGCGCACATCAGTGAAGGCGAAAAATTACTTAGTTACAAAATTACTTAGTTACAGGGTAGCTACAGGTACGCCTTATTATAGGCTTACCTGTAGCAAAAAGTGGTTGTAAAGGGTTTACAACCACTTTAACATGCCTAAACGCTTGGCGTGTTTACAGCTTGAGCGTTTATTAATTTCAAAGGTCAGTACAAAATAATATTCTGGCCAACTGAATGAATGCCCAAGCGCTTGATGCATCTAAACACGTAAGCATATTTTCAAAGCCGCTTTTTTTTTCCTTTCCAGGAGAAAAGCATTTAGAAGAATCTCAGTGTGCATGGGGCCCGAATGTTGAGAAATGTAAATTATAAACTTGAGTGCTAAAACGATGCATGAGGAGATACAGGAGAACAACTAAAACTAGCAAAATACTTTTTCTATTAAAAGAGGTATACACTCCAGAGAGATTACCTCCACCTTACATCAGTGTTCCCAGAATTCCCTCTTACATCAGGGAGACCAGAGTACCCCCTTACATCTTTATTCTTGGTGCATCAGCCAGAAGGGCGGAAGATGGGAGGTGGAACACTGGGAACAGGGCCCGGAGAAGAAAGTTTTGTCTTCATCC
The DNA here is from genome assembly GCF_042186555.1 of Aquarana catesbeiana. Classification (NCBI taxonomy): domain Eukaryota; kingdom Metazoa; phylum Chordata; class Amphibia; order Anura; family Ranidae; genus Aquarana; species Aquarana catesbeiana. Next base: position 248,316,722 of record NC_133331.1, on the reverse strand, counting down.
TCTAAATGTTAGGACAAACACTCGGTTGGTTGCTATCACATTGGGTGGTCCTAACAAACAACCACCAGCTTTACTGACAGCAGGTGGCTGTGGTGGGTGGAGATGTGGAGACACACGATACATCCCTTACTTGCGCTGCCAGCAGGGTAATTTCACAGAGACAGTTACTCCCCCCCCATAGGCAGGTGCAGTCTATTTTCTTCACTGCAGGTGGCACTCAACCACAGCAGCAGTGCACAGGAAGAGGAAATGAAGAGGAACATGGTTCCTCTATGGTTTCCTGGGTCACTGGGACAGTGATCTGGTTGGATACTGATAGCCCATGTGACTCTGGTGGCCATCTTGGGTCAGGCAGAGTCTATTTAAGAGTAAAGATATTGCAAGCTACCAATACTATATGTGTTTAAATCCTAGATGTTCAGCTGCTGCCATTGATCACGTCCAATACGTTTGTGCTATGAAAAATGTAATATATAAAATGCCACGCTATACTAATATTCATTAATTAAATCCGTGTTGATAAATTGAGATTATATAACAAATAAAGTGAAAAATTGTGAATAAAGTGCTACAGTGCATGTGACACAATTCAGTAATATTATTCAAATTGATCAAAACAGCATTATTAAATCATAGTCCATTTAAACATGATCCAAATCTTGCAATGGTGTTCCAAACATGTTCTTATGACAACACACTTGTGCTCCCCCCCGTGTGAATCTGCTCACCTCATGGGATGTGACCTCACAATTAAGTTTGGTCTAAACACGCAAACGAACCACCTCTGGGTTCTGTGAAGATAGAACTATGGGATCCTGAGCTGTCCAGTAACATTGTCTCCACACACATAAAAGATCAGGTCTGGATAGTGTGATACCATTTTATAAAACATTTATTAAACCACAGCCCCTGAACCAGGGTACTCACATGGTATAGGTGCTTCAGTGCACCACTCTAATACAAGCAGAAAAATGCTGAGATTGTGTGTCCCTCCGTGTTAAAACAGACCAGCTGCTGCCTACTACACTGTCCTGTCCCCTCCCCAATGTGTGTCGACACAAGGATATGACGTGTCTTCCTCAGCGGGATTGTGATTGGACGCATTGTATGTCTGTTATAGATGGTAAGACGGCGGCCATTTTCTTGTAGACCAAAGACACTTCATCATCCTATAGCCCTACCCAATGCGAATTGCGCTGTATAATTCAAGGTGATGTTACATAGTGGACCCACGGCTGAGTGCAACAGCATAAACCTGCGCCATCATACCATAGCACTATATTACTAAGTAAACAAACGTGAGCCCACTCCTAAATGGTACTAATAATAGCAGGACGATATAGAGGAGCAGACACACAAACTCTTAAACAATATAATTTAAACATATAAAAATACATTAAAAACTATTTAAAACAGTAAGGCTTTGCATTAGTACGGAGGGAAGGGGGTTGACTGAGATAGACGTGTGTTGAGTTCGCTCCTCCTTGCCCAGGCAATCAGTTGCACTAAATCCCAATGAGTTTATGGATTCCTCCCAACCCGCTCTACAATGTGCAATGAGATGTATTGTGCTATGGAGTGATCTGATTTAGTAGCCAACTATACCTCGGTTCTACTTCGGCAGATAGAGCATAGAGGATTCCTGCAGTGAACGGGGATAGCCGGTAGACATCTTCTGGGTGTCCCTTGAAAGCTGGTGTGACGACGGGAGAGGATAGAAAAGGAAATCTCATATAGCATGTACTACTGGCAGCCAACCACACCGAGTGCGGGCGAGCCGAGCTGCATGCCGCCGAACCTTACCGAAAGCACACAAGTCTTCCCGAGCAGCCTGCATTCCACCGAAAACCCGCGAACGGAGCCGAGCTAATTCAAGCCCTCCTGGATACAGAAGAGGCGGAGGAGGCCCCGCTTCCCCACGAAGCCAAGCCCTGCCAAGGCTCTCTGCGGGCGGCCTAGGACACTCAAGCGGAACCGAGCCCCAGGGTACAGCGCATGGACCAGGCGAGTATCTCTGATGATTTAATCAGATACTGCATAAAAATTTAAGTGATCACAGAAGTACCGCAGTAAGCCTAGGGGGAAGAACGGAGCGTGTGGCTGCAACAATAATTGTTTTTCCTGCATATATCTGATGATTTAATCAGATACTGCATAAAAATTTAAGTGATCACAGAAGTACCGCAGTAAGCCTAGGGGGAAGAACGGAGCGTGTGGCTGCAACAATAATTGTTTTTCCTGCATATATCTGATGGGGCATAAATATTTTGGATTGATAAGTAAGGGATAATTTATGAAGTGGGACCCCAAGGAAATTGGAAAGCCCTTAACCCTTAATAGGGTTCATACAGAGGGACTGGTGTAAACTGACTTTTTTTTTTTTTTTTTGGATCCTTATGAAATGGGCTATGGGACCAAAAGGAATATAAGCTTGCATGATAAAGACATTATCTAAAAGTATAGCTGTGCAATATATAGAACAAAATTTTACGGGGGTAATTTACATTTCCTTACCCCCTATTTTCAAGGAACCCGATTACAATATGCCTCCCAAAAGCACACATGTTCAGAAAGCAAAAAGGGGATCTACTGGAGGAACAATTAAGAACCCTCCTAAGCCCGTATCTGCTCAAAAATCAGACATTAAGGGTTTTTTCCAACATCCACAGCCTCAGGATCAGCTTGAAGGCTCCATGATATCCGAATTGAACTTCGCCTCCCCTGTAAGGGATACACAGTCTAGATCTAATAGTAGCCCACCGGGCCATATGCAGCAACCCACGACTGATCAGGAGAGATCAGAAGGAAACTCCATTTGGGATATGCAGGCATACATAAAGTCTCTACCTACAAGGGAGGATATGGATAAATATGTGTATAGGTTGGAAACTTCTTACAAGACAGAAATACAGATACTGAAGTCTTCCTTAGCTGATACACAAAATAAGATGGTTAATATGGAGTCTTGACTGGACGATATGGATAATATCATGGGAAGAAAAAAAAAATATATATATCATGGGAAGAAAAAAATCATGAAGTTGACTGACGCTTAAATTATCTAATGGATGCTTCTGACGATCTTGAAAATAGAAGTAGATGTAATAACATAAGAATTAGAGGCCTGCCAGAGTCAGTGGGAATGGAGGGTCTGAAAGTGACACCCCAGGGCATATTTAACGATCTACTGGGAGATCTTAGAGATCGATAGAGGACATAGGACACAAGGCCCTAGAGACAAGTATATAAGAACTCCAAGAGACATGATATGCAGAATACTTTTTTTTTTACATCAAAGAGAGCATCATGGCAGCTGCCCGGATACAACGGACCATAGAATATGAGGGTACTCAGCTTATCCTCTTGCAGGATTTGTCCAGATACACACTGATTAGGAGGAAAGCAGTTAAACCACTATTGGATGTACTTCGAGAGAAGAAGATCCTATACAGATGGGGATTTAACTTTCAGATCATAGTTCACCAAAATGGACACAAGATTATTTTCCGGGATATGGGAGAGCTTCCTAATTTTCTGAAATGCCTTCAAATTCCCTTAATTGATGTGCCAGCATGGCCCCAAATATATTATGGTAACCCAGGAAGGCAGTACAGGGGGAGGTAGATGAAGGATATAATGGGGGGGGGATGGGGTGTGGTAGGGGATTGGGGAGAGGGGGGTGGGGGGGTGGTAGGGAGAAGGGAATACATTTTTATATGTTTTTGTTTTCTCCTCCTGTTGTTTATTATGGAATTAGACGTATTTCACTACGGGTGGCGGGTTGGTGGCATGGGTGAGGAGTGCCAAGGGATCCCACTATTGATAGGATATTTATCTCATATGGGTCACGGCTTTGGGAGGGACAGGGGGGAGATGGGGGCACGGAAGCGGCAATCTTTTTAAGGGGTGGGGGTGGGTTTTTTGTTTTGTTTTGTTATGGTATATTCACAGGTTAATATATATTAGTTTTATTTGGGATTGAAAATCTTTGACTCAATAGGGTGATAAGGCACCATGGAGACATTGACACAAGGTCACTAAGCAGGGGTTGGAATGTATTTTATGCACAGTTGTTTGCATCACTCAGGTTTATAGAATGAATGTGAATTAGTTACGTGGGTGTTTTTTTTTTCTTCTTAAATACGGATAGGGTATATTTATGGTTTATATAACATCAGTTATAGTTAGTTATTGAAAACGTTTGTTTTATTAAGGTGGTAATGGAGCATGGAGACTCCAATACAAAGAAACTATTTCGTTATTGTAATATAATATTTTCACTGTTGTTGTTTAGCAACACCTGCTATGTAGGTTTTGGGAATCAATGGTATATAAATGAAGGTTGGGGTGGGCCCCATTTTTTTTTTTTTTTTTTTTTTTCTCCCTCTCTCTCTCTCTCTCTCTCTCTCTCTCTCTCTCTCTCCCCTCTCTCTCTCTCTTCCCTCTCTCCCCTCTCTCCCACCCCCCCCCCCCCCCCACCCCTTCCTGCCTTTTCCTCTCTCTTTTTGTAGAATATAGGAATAAATTCTTTTTGTAATGAAGTATTATGCCTGGGTAGGGCACGTCTTTTCTGGTTAAAATCCCTTTCTATTCCCCAAATTAGGGAACTTACTAAGTAAGGTTCGACTCCAGGGAGTCAAGTAGATAGTGAGAGATTAGTGTGGTGTGGTTGAGTGTTGAGTGACTGTATGTTTGAGGGGGTGGGAAAGGTTGTTGTGTGGGAGTTTTTTTTTTTTTTCCCCGTATGGGTACGATTAAAATTTGTTCTTATAATGTCAGAGGTTTAAACTCTGCAACGAAAAGATCACAGATTCTATACTCTCTTCACAAACAAAAGGTTGGCATCACCCTCTTTCAGGAGATGCATTTTCGGGCAGACCACACACCTAACATACAGAATAGGCACTACACAACATGGTACCATGACTCCTTTACATATTCGAAATCAAGGGGAGTCTCCATAGCAATACATAAGTCAATACCTCATCAGGTATTGGAAAGCTGGAGGAACAGAGATGGAAGAGCAATACTATTAAAACTCCTTATATATGGTAAAAAGTACACTCTTATTAATGTATACCTACCCAATTATGAACAGATAAAGGTAGGAACACATTTGTTAACAGATCTTATGGAAAGAGCAGAAGGAATAAATATAATAGGCGGAGACCTTAATTTTGTTCTTGACCGAGATTTGGACACCACAGCACCTCCAAGGTCTCAGAAGAGCAGGGATAAAAAGAAATTTAAAGATATGATGGAAAAGCATCAATTGGTCGATATATATAGGGGGGCCTTTCATCCATTAGAAAGAGACTATACGTTCCATTCAAAAGTCCAGGGCACATACCATAGACTCAATTATTTTCTGACTAACCAGTTGGAAAGGGCGGCGACTTCTTCTTCTGACATTGGCAGCGCGATATGGTCGGATCATATGCCTATATTTTTGGTGATAGCCATATCTAATGGGAATGGTATAAGAGGCTCATGGAAGTTAAACGATAACTTATTATTTGATGAGGCCTGTGTAGAAGAGATCAGAGCAGCTATATTGAATTTTACAAAAGACCATGTAAGGGACACTAATTCCCTATCTATCCAGTGGGAAACACTGAAATGTATAGTACGGGGCTTATTTATAAAACACGGATCTAGACTAAAAAAAGTAAAAGGGAATAGAATAGCTGAGCTCCTAAAGGAAATAACAAAATTGGAAACGCAACATAAGCAAACGTCGTTATCGGAAAAATCAGTGGAACTAACAGAAAAAAGATCAGAGCTGCGAACTTTGCTAAATGAACAAATACTATGGGTTAAAGATAAAAAACGTACTTTATATTACCAACAGGGAAATAAGCCCGGTAAACTGTTAGCTAGGGTGCTGCGTCAACGAGTTAACACATCATCTATCGTAAAGGTTAAAATGGAAACAGGCGATGTAACATATGACCCGAAGGGGATCCTGAAAACTTTCCATTCCTTTTATACTAGGTTATATAATATCCAAAACCAACTAGCAGAGAATGATCCAGAAAAGTTTCAACAGAGTACATACCAATATATAAAAGATACTGCTATGCCAACTCTAACGAAAACAGAAGTAGAGCAGTTAGAACAGGAGTTCTCAGAGGTTGAAATACAAAAAGTAATAGACTCGCTTGTACCTGGTAAGAGTCCTTGGCCAGATGGCTTTACCCCGCGATTCTATAAAACCTTTAAGGACTTATTATTTCCAATTATGAAGCGGACATTCAATTCGGTTTCTGCCTCTCAGCCCTTCGTCCCTCAGGGCATGCAGGCCTATATCTCGTTAATACCTAAGCCCGGGAAGGATCATACTGTATGCGGTAACTACCGACCTATTTCTTTGACGAATATTGATCTTAGAGTATATTCTAAAATCATTGCTAATAGACTTACCCTGATAATTCTGACATATATACATCTAGACCAAGTAGGATTTATAAAAGGACGAGAGGCGAGAGACAATACTTTGAAGACTTTCTCACTTGTGGAATTTGCCCGGAGACACACCATCCCATCCTGCCTTCTGGCAATAGATGCCGAGAAGGCATTTGATAGGGTGGGATGGCGTTTTCTCCGGAAGACTTTGAAACAATGGGGATTGGGCCCAGTGCTTTTGGAAAAAATAATGGTTTTATATCACAATCCAATCGCCAGAATGCACGCGAATGGTGATGTATCTGATGCAATTACTATAGCGAACGGAACCCGACAGGGATGTCTGTTGTCCCCACTGCTATATGTAATAGCTATGGAGCATTTAGCGATAGCCATACGGAACAACGGCGACATACTAGGAATAAAAGTATGGGATATCGAGTATAAAATGTCAGTATATGCAGATTATCTGCTACTTTATATCACAAATCCATTAGTGACGTTACCAAATTTAATACAGGAATTTAAATGCTTTGGAGAGGTGAGTAACTTTAAAGTGAATTTTAACAAATCAGAAGCCCTGAATATTACACTACCAAGTAACATCGTGGAATTACTAAAAAAAAAATTTTCTTTAAAGTGGCAAGCAAATGCGCTTAAATACCTTGGAATCTATATCCATAGAGACCAGGAAAAGATCCAGGAATATAATTACCTTCCGATAATGCAAAAAATTATAAAAACACTTCAGCAATATGATAAAGGAATATTTTCTTGGATGAGTAGGATAAGTATTATAAAAATGGATATATTGCCCAAAATACTTTATATATTTCAGACCGTCCCAATATTCCCCTCAACAAATATTCTGAATCAACTGCGTAAGGCCATAGGGAGCTTCATTTGGTCGGGGAAACCCGCCAGGGTCCGTAGAGAAGTATTAACTAGACTAAAAAAAGATGGAGGATTGGCCCTCCCAGATTTATCGGCTTATCTTAAAGCGGTGTTTATAACTAGGATTGTGGACTGGTTTCAGAACGCAGACTGTAAGCAATGGGTAAAACTGGAAGAAGAAGTCGCAGCCATAAAATTGAAATCACTACCCTGGATAGCGAAGGAAAGGCGACCCCCTGAGGGCGATATGCCCCTCTTGGTTGTTTCAACACTGAAAGTGTGGGACGGAATAATGAAACGGTGACTAGGGTCCACTTACAGAGGTCCAATGACCCCTCTCTTCAGTAATCCAGAATTCCCACCAGCAATGGAAGGTAGGACTTTCCTTAAATGGCAGAGAAATGAGGATACTAGGATAATAGAGACAATGGATGGAAATAGACTTCTTCCGTTAGAGGCTCTAGGTATGGAATACAAAACAAACTGGATGCAGTATTGACAGCTCCAGGAGTATATCCTCTCTCTGACGAAAGAGACTGTAATGGACAGACCATTGACGGAACTGGAAAAACTGCTCCCACAGGAGCAAAAACCAACACATACCCTATCCAAGGTATATATATACTTAATCTGAAATAATAAAGAAAAGGAGGTAAATTATATAAAAAGATGGGAGGAAGAATTGGGGATAACCATCCCCAAAGCAAAATGGGAAAAAGCAATTGCATTAACACATGAGCTATCAATCTCCTATAGACACCAAGAGAGAAACTTTAAGATATTAGCTAGGTGGTATAGATGTCCAGTAGATATGCACAAGATAAACCCAGATAATGAGGATGTATGTTGGAGATGTCGGGGGGCAAAGGGTACAATGTCACATATTTGGTACTATTGTCCGGGGGTCCAGGATTTTCTGGAGAAAAATATTTAGAGTCTATATGGCAGTGACAGGAATCAACCTACAACCTCATATATTTATATCAGTATTATCAATGATCCCAGGATCGGTGAAAAGCATAAAAAGGGGTATTTTAAAACATTTTCTGACAGCAGCTCGTACAAGCATAGCTAGGAGATGGAAAAGTGGATTAGAGCCTTCTATAGAAGAATGGGAGTGTGAGATGAGCGAGATGCTGTCTTTGGAAGAGAGGATGGTCTTGGAAACAGGTCTAAAAAAACAGATCACAACTTCTTGGCAAATTTGGAGAGACTATAGGGCCTCATCGATTTTATTAGGGAAACATAGGGGGGCGGGGTTTTTTTTTTTTTTGTGATTGGGTGTGTGCTAGGAATGATGTGATGTCTGGTTAATTTGAAGGAATGGTGTAGTGTTCTACTCAAAATTAGTGGTATATACAAGTAACTATATTTGATTGTATGATAAGAGGTTAGTTAGTAGGGTTTTATGAATAAATCAGGGACCTGAATATGAAAATGGAGAATGGGCTTTGTATATTACTGATAAAATATGAATGTGTAAATGTGGTAAAAAATTGTAAAAATTGTTTTGCTAAATAAAGATTAAAAAAAAAAAAAACTATTTAAAACAGGCCTCCCTTGACCCCAATAATATAGTGCCAATGGTACCTTCAAAATTCTAAACCCCTATCATACAGAACCCCCACCCCCCCCCACCCACATCACATAACACAAATAGACCATATAAGTGCAATATGTCTACTAATCCAAAAACATATAAAATAACCATATAAAATAACCTACACTGGATATTAGCAACATAAAATTAAGGAGTAACCCATATCATACGTATATATGCATAATCTCTATTACCAATAACTATAGTTACATAGTAGGGGAGGTCCAAAAAAGACACAAGTCTATCAAGTCCAGCCTGTGTGTGAAATGTATACTGCATATACCTACCCATAATAAATGGATAGCATAGTTGGAATATCATTATTTAAAGGGGTCATGAGCTACGTGATGATTAGTATGATTCTAGCACTGCATGACCCATAACCCCTGTTAAGATAATTTATCAGTTGGTAATGTGAACCATTTGGGGATGACCGCCGATATTAAACATAATGCTATATCAGTAATGGCACACAAACAATATATTAGTTGTTTTATCCAACCTATCAAAGATAGATTGTCCTGTTACCTATTGCTGAGGAAACACTGTAGGTCCAGATCTCCCTTATATAATGAGACCCTCTTCAATGTTGTTTTGGAGCCTCTATACCCCAAAATTTCATCCCTCCGTTTTTTTTTTATGTTTGTCCCTAAAACCCATTACGAATGTTCCTGACATGTTCCTCCATTCTAACCTTGAGGGCCCTTTTAGTTCTACCTACATAAATCAAGTTAACCGCTTGCCGACCGCCGCATGTACATATAAGTTGGCAGAATGGCACGGCTCCGCAAATGAGGGTACCTGTACGTCTCTTTGAATTTGCCGCCGTGTGGTCGCGTGCGCATTGCCGGCAGCGCGCGACCCTGCCGTGAGCTCCATGAGTGTGACCGCGGGTCCCGCAGACTCTATGTCCGCAGGGATATCCGCGATCGTCTCATGGAGCTGAAGAAAGGGGAAATGCTAATGTAACAAGCATTTCCCCGTTCTGCCTAGTGACACTGCCACTGATCACAGCTCCCTGTAATCAATAAACACTTATTGCGATTTTTTTTACCAAAAATATGTAGAAGAATACGTATCAGCCTAAACTGAGGAAAAAAAAATTTTTTTATATATTTTTTGGGGATATTTATTATAGCAAAAAGTAAAAAATATTGCTTTTTTTTCAAAATTGTCGCTAATTGTTTTGTTTATAGCGCAAAAAAGAAAAAAACGCAGAGGTGATAAAATACTACCAAAAGAAAGCTCTATTTGTGGGGAAAAAAAGACGTCAGTTTTGTTTGGGAGCCACGTCGCACGACCACGCAATTGTCAGTTAAAGCGACGCAGTGCTGAATCGCAAAAAATGCTCTGGTCTTTGGCCAGCCAAATGGTCCGGGGCTTAAGCGGTTAAATGGGCATTTAATTGCATACACCACCCCTATGGTGTCACATGAAATTAAGTCTCTAATGGTATAAGCATGATTGGTGTTAGGATTAATGAAGGATTTTAGTTTCCTTACATTATTGGGAACCCTTGCACAACTGTAACATTGACCACAACCATGAAAACCCTTGATGTTCCAGAACATCAATGGCTTAGACGGTGGTGGTTCATTGACATTGTGAACTAACCTATCCCTCAGATTGGGGGCTCGCTTGAATACAATCTTTAGTTTGTCTGGTAAGTTCCCTTTTAAATGAACATCCTGCTTAAAGCGGAGTTCCACCCTAAAGTGGAACTTCCGCTCATCGGATTCCTCCCCCCCTCCGGTGTCACAATTGGCACCTTTCAGGGGGAGGGGGGGTGCAGATACCTGTATAATAGAGGTATCTGCACCCACTTCCGGGTATAGCTAGCCGCAGCTAGCCGCAGAGTCCCCGCCCACCCCCGTTGTGTTGTGGGAAATACACAGTTCCCACAACACAACGGGGACCAGTGTAGACGCGCAGCGCGACTTGCGCATGCGCAGTAGGGAACCAGGCAGTGAAGCCGCAACGCTTCACTTCCCAATTCCCTCAGTGAGAATGGCGGCGGCAGCACCCGAGGATCGAGGGACGGTTCGGCCTCGGGTGCCGACATCGCTGGAGCCTGGGACAGGTGAGTGTCCTTATTTTAAAAGTCAGCAGCTGCAAATACTTTTAAATTTTTAGCGAAACTCCGCTTTAAGAACTTCCCCATACCTACTGATAATCTTCTCCACATCCCTATTTTGCAAATTGTATTCTAGAACAATACAAGTACCCATATCCATTTGAGTCTCTCCATTATTAATTTTATCCTCTAATAGGCTTTCTCTATCTATCTCTGATTTTACTCCTTTCTTTATCCAAAAACTCACCTTGATATCCTTTATCTCTAAACATTTGAGTTAATTTATCTGTTTGTAGTTCAAAGTCCTCACTTCACATACAGTTCTTTTTTATTCTCATAAACGGGGGCGGCACAGTGGCGCAGTGGGTAGCACTCTCGCCTAGCAGTAAGAAGGGTCGCTGGTTCGAATCCCGACCACGACACTACCTGCCTGGAGTTTGCATGTTCTCCCTGTGTCTGCGTGGGTTTCCTCCGGGTACTCCGGTTTCCTCCCACACTCCAAAGACATGCTGGTAGGTTAACTGGATCCTGTCTAAATCGGCCCTAGTATAGGTATGAATGTGAGTTAGGGACCTTAGATTGTAAGCTCCTTGAGGGTATAGGGACTGATGTGAATGTATAATATATATATGTAAAGTGCTGCGTAAATTGACGGCACTATATAAGTACCTGAAATAAATAAATAAATAAAATAAACTGTCCTCTAGAGATATTGGTTATCGAGGGTTTCTAGTGGCAGCTAGTGGTAGGAATGTATGAATTACTGAATCTGTTATGAATCTGTTTCTTTAAAATACGTTTTAGCTTCTATACCACGGAGAGTGTTATAGATCTCTAGATCCAAAAAATTATATTTTGTATGTATATTATCTTTGCTGATATCCCAAGTCAAACTAATATTTTTATAATTATTATTCATTGATTGTAATATAATTTTTATATCATTCATATTCCCTTTCCATATTACCAATAAATCATCAATTAAGCGTTTATATAACACAATTCTTGGGTGTAGATTATGCAATCTACCTTCCTGCTCCCATTTAGACTTATACAAATTTGCGACTCTAGGTGCAAATTTTGCGCCCATTGTGATACCTTTTACCTGTAAATAATATATATTATTGTACCAAAAATAGTTATGATTCAAACAAAATTCCAAACTTTTTAAAATGAATTTCCGATGCCTTCGCTTTATATTGATGTTCTTTTTCTGTGCCCACTTCACTGCTCTCCTAGCCCCCTGGTAGTCAATATTAGTATATATTGTGACCAGCACCATATTATCACTTCTCTCACACCCCTTTAGCAGCTGTATTGTGTGCCTTGTATCCTTCAAGAAAGCCTTTATATCCTTTACTAGATATACTTTATATATGTTTTTGGATTAGTACACATATTGCACTAATATGGTCTATCTGTGTTATGTGATGTGGGTTGCTGGATGATAGGGGTTTAGAATATTGAAGGTACCATTGGCACTATATTATTTAGGGTCAAGGGAGGCCTGTTTTAAATAGTTTAATGTATTTTTATATGTTTAAATAATTATATTGTTTAAAAGGTTGTGTGTCCGCTCCTCTATATCATCCTGCTATTATTAGTGCCGTTTAGGAGTGGGCTCACGTTTGTTTACTTAGGTATATAGGGCTATGGCATGTTGGCACAGGTTTATGCTGTTGCACTCAGCCGTGGGTCCATTATGTAACATCACCTTGAATTATACAGCGCAATTTGCGTTGGATAGGGCTATAGGATGATAGAGCGTCTTTTGGCTACAAGAAAATGTCTTCCCCTTTATAACAGACAAACAATCCGTCCAATCACAATCCCGCTGAGGAAGACACGTCATATTACTGTGTCGACACGTGTTGGGGAGGGGACAGGATGGTTTAGGAGGCAGCAACTGGTTTGTTTCAAAACGGAGGGACACACAATCTCAGCGTTTTTCTGCTTGTATTAGAGTGGTGTATTGAAGCACCTATACCATGTGAGTACCCAGGTTAAGGGGCTGTGGTTTAATAAATGCTTTTATAAAACGGTCTTACACTATCCAGACCTTATCTTTTTATATGTGTGTGGAGACAACTCTACCGGACAGTCAGGATCCCATAGTTCTATCTTTGCAGAACCCAGAGGTGGTTCATTTGCGTGTTTAGACCAAACTTAATTGTGAGGTCATACACCCTGAGGTGAGCAGATTCACACGGGGGGAGCACAAGAACAAGTTTGGAACACCATTGCAAGATTTGGATCATGTTTAAATGGACTTTATGATTTAATAATGCAGTTTTGATCTATTTGAATAATATTTTTGATGTGTCACATGCACTGTAGCCCTTTATTCACTATTTTTCACTTTATTTGTTGTTATATAAAATCAATTTATCAACACAGATTTAATTAATAAATATTAGTATAGCGCAGCATTTATATATATTTAATTTCTATTTAAGACCCTGGCTTCTGAATTTGGTGCGCATTTAGTATGTGGGTAGTGTAGAGACAGGTCACTTGTCTGTCAGGGGCAAGGTTCCAAATGAGTAGGGAAAGACTAGGGATCCACCACTTCTCCTGAAATCCTCCCGCTTGGGTTCGGACTAACCAGGCTGCATTCCACCCCTCGAGACAGACACTGTCAGTTTGACTGAGATCTGTTCTGCTACAATCCGCTGTTCACTTGTGAGTTTTCCCTGTCGTATGCCTTCCACCAGGCTTGTTGTGGATTGTTATATTCTGACTACAATACCAGTTCTTTCTGTTGCAACTGGACTGTGTGTGAGTTACTGCCGCCACACCATGCTGCACCATCCAACACCCCTCCTCCTTTATGCCTTGCCCTTTAGGCTAATATATACTCCTTACATTTTTGGCTCAAAGGATATTAGGAGTGTGCTATCATAAACTCAAACTGAGCCAAAATTCATTCTCTGTATGGCCAGTTTTATACTCTAAGGCCCCTTTCACACAACAGCTGCCTCTGTGCCCCTGTTGAGACATATCTGTTCTTCCCTATACTCTCAAGGGACAGGGACCGGTTTGTAGACAAGTGCAATCCGCTTCCTCCACAGTAGGTGGTGCTCGACCAGGGCGTACTGCAGTTGGAGAGGAGGTCAGGAGAAGCCTGGCCTCTCTATGACTTCCTGGTCCATGGAGGCAGCATTCTGGTTGGCTACGCTGTATCCAGGTGACCCTCGGTGGCCATCTTGTGTCAGCAGAGTCTTTTTAAGTCCCTGCCCCCAGGTTTAGGCGCACACTTTGCAAATTGGATAGGTGAGGGAAAGAGTACACATCTGACAGGGAGAGTGACTAGCGGGAGGGACAAGTTAGGGACTCCTTCTGTGAAGCCTCCCATTTGGACCCAGACTGGCAAGGCTGCATTCTACCCTCCAAGACAGACACTGTTGGTGCACCTGAATCCATTGTGTTTTCAAGTTATGTGGAACTGTGAGTGTTTCCCTGGCATGGTGCCCTCCCGCTGGTTTGTGTATTCAGTTTAAGACTTTCCTTCAATACAAAGTTCTTGCTACTGCAACCGGACTTTGTGTCATTACTTCCCACACCATGCTGCACCTACCCACATGTAGGAATGGGCTCTGGCGTGTTTGGATCAAACCCACCAGGAAGCCGGCACTGCACACTGGCAATCATAGGCAGCAAGTGTATGTGCAGCTACGGGTCAGGAAATCACTCACTGCCTATGATTGGTAGTGTGCAGTGACTGCTTCCTGGCGGGTTCGATCTGAAGACGCCTGAGCCTATCACTACCCACATGTTTGACACTCAGATCTCTGTAAGCAGGTCTATGACAGATGCTGCCTTCACTGATCATTTAACAGCTACATATGGCTTTCTGCTTTTTATTACTGGCAAATCTTTGCTGCTTTCTAGCTATACTTGCATGCTGGACCAACTTCTCTTTTTAGAATGTCTGTGTGGGCACTAACTTTCTTTGAAGACAGCTAACCTACTTGCTTTTGCCTTTGTTTGAGTGCAAAGTAAAGTATACTGCAAACTGGCCTGGCCAAAAGTGGTGTCTGGATCCACAGTTTGTTAATTATGGCTGATAATGTGTAAAATGGTAACTTTACCAAATGGTAACTCTATTAGCTCTTAGCTCTTTTTAGGATTTCACTAGAAAAAGGCATGTATTGTTAAGTCTGACTTGGTGATAAATCCAGGGAGCTTTTGGCTATATTTGCGATTTTTATATGCGTTGTCATGCAACACTGTACCCAAACAAACTTTATATCATTTTTTTCACACAAATAGAGCTTTTTGGTGGTATTTGATCACCACTGGGTTTTTTATTCGTTTGCAATATAAATGAAAAAAAGACATAAAATTTTGAAAAAAAACCCAATATTCTTTTACTTTCTGCTATAAAACATATCCAATAAAAAAAAATCCAAATAAGTGTATATTGATTGGTTTGCATGAAAGTTAAAGTGCCTACAAACTATGGTGTATATATACTAGATTTTTAAAAAATGTTTATACTACTAATGGCGGTGATCAGCGACTTACAATGCACAAAAAACGGCAAAGTTGCTGGTCCAACTTAAATGTTGGAATTTAAAGGCTTCAACATGTGAAACGACACCAACATTATATAAAAATAGATTTTATTAAATCAATTAAAATTCAAAGCAAAGCAAAGACTTTACAGCCTAACCTTCATACAATAGGTACTGTTGCAAGAATAGTTAAACAGGTATCGGAAGACTGTAATCAGTGTGGAGTAGCATAGAATCGGAGTAAGGTCTGTATGCTTCCGATAACTGAATACGCCAGGTCTGCGTTTCAGCAATCAAACAGATTCCTCAGTATCAGGAACCATGAATCAGACCGAGACAGAAGTAAAGTTAAATCACACTTGTTTAATAATAATAATAAGATAAACAGAGTAAGCGTAGTCAAAACAAGCCAGAGTTCAGTAACCGGATCGGGTAGTCAGCCAAGCAAATGTCAGAGAGCCAGAGATAAATGTAGTAGTACAGCAAGCAGGATCAGGAGCCAGAAGGAACATCAGCCGAGCAAGTCTTCAACAGGAACGCAGGAGAAAGTCTCTGTGATGTTGACAAAGGTGAAGGCAGAGATTAAGTGAGCTGGATGACTTTAAGTAGGCAAGACTGACGAGCAGAATCAACCGCAGCTGGGTAACTGTGGAGAGAGATGGGAGCTGGCAGTTAGCTGACAGCAGAGCGTCCAGCTCAGAGAAGGAAGGGCTGAGCCCAGACCTGTTTGTACCCCCTCCTCAACGACCCCTCCCCCTCGGAAGACCACTGGGCTTGAGGGGAAAATGTCTATGGAAATCACGGAGGAGGTCAGGGGCATGTACGTCCGAGGATAAGACCCAAGAGCGTTCCTCCGGACCATACCCCTTCCAATGCACCAGGTACTGTATGCTCCCACAAAACCTACGGGAATCAACAATGGATTGTACTTCATACTCCTCATGGTTCTCAACCTGTATAGGGTGAGGACGTGGCACTGAGGTGGTAAAGCGATTGCAGACCAAAGGTTTCAATAAGGAGACATGAAAACCAAAAAAGGAGGGTGTGCCCCAGAGGGATAATATGGATAGTGTATCACCGGGAAACCAAGTGGCTGGTGCAGAGAATCAGATATACAATTTTGTTAAAATTAATAACAACGATTTTTATTGGTTACAAAGTGTACAAAACATTCTATAATATAAAAGCAAAACAAAAAGAGGTAGAAAAGACAGTAATCAAACATAATCAAACTGCTAAGGTGCTGTCATGCAACAACCCAGGAAATTCAAGAATTTCTTCGCTGGGGTGAAGGTACGGCAACACGTGATACTCTACATGTTTCGGAATATAGAAAGGCTCAATTCCTTCTATACTGTATATTTCCTTCTTCAGGAGTTTCAAAGTAGCAGTTTAGATAAATTTCTAGGGAAAAGAAAAACAGGGATATATATGTATATGTGGGTATGTATCACAGAGTATAAGTATGGTTAGCACCAGCACGGAGTATAAAACAATTGTGTCACCAAGTATAAGAGACTGTTAAACTTTAAGCAAAGCATAAGGATAAAAACAAAATCTCAGTCTGAACAGGCATGAACATTTTGGTGTACTCACTAGAAAACTTGTCTCTTCAGCATAAAAGTTGCACACACAGGCATCAAGAGATGGACTCCCACCTCCTTCAGTCCAGAGGATTGAGGTTGATTGAGTGGAAAGCCAGCAGTGAGTGTAGCTGTATGGTTGGAACCCAGGAGAGGAAAGGAAAAATCTGGGGTGCTTCACACATTCCAGACTTGGCGTGGATCCCCACAGAGGTGGCCGGCCAGGGCTCACAAGAGCCACTAATCTTAGGCGGTCCAAGCACACATCTATGAAATTGGAATTGAAAAGAAGAAATCAGAGGTATATTTTGCTATTTACAAGCAATGAGTATGTAGAGCAAAATGCAGGGCGCTTGGCTCTCCAAGTTCATGCCTTGGGGTGTAGGGGTGTGTAGAAGGAATAATCAATGTGTATAGTAAATGAGGTTGTAATTACATACCTAATTTCTGGTGTTTCTCAGCATAGGCATACACTAATGCCCCATACACACGGTCGGATTTTCCGATGGACATTGTCCGATCGGAGCGTGTTGTCGGAAATTCCGACCGTGTGTGGGCTCCATCGGACATTTTCCATCGGATTTTCCGACATACAAAGTTGGACAGCAGGAGATAAAATTTTCCGACAACAAAATCCGATCGCGTCAATTCCGACCGTGTGTGGCCTGTTCCGACGCACAAAGTGCCACGCATGCTCAGAAGAAATTCCGACACGGGACAGCTCGTTCTGGTAAACTTAGCGTTCATAATGGATACAGCACTTTCGTCACGCTGCAATGTTCAAAATGGTTTAATACAGCGCACTCTCTTCTTCTTTATAATGTGACAAGAATTAAGTAGTTTTGCTGCTCATATTCACACACACTTCTCACAAACTTCTTTCGTTACTATTTATCGGGATTCCCTCAATATATTTTGATTTCTCACATCTGACAACATATTTTTTTAATTTTTTTGACTTTAATGTAGAATCTTTTTTTGTGTTTCTCTTTTTTAATTTTTTTTTTTGGTGATTTTGATTTGTACTCCCGAAAATGTTTGTGTGTTTTTTGTGACAAGTTCCCACAACACCATTGATATGTTGTTCTATTTAATCTGTAGGAGATTGTTTGGTGTTGTTGTCCCTTGTTAATTTCACATTTTATGTTAGAAATGTACCTGAATCCTCACCAACAAACTCCTTTTTGGATGAAAACACACACAGGAGAGTAGAATTTACCTAAAAATATTTTATTAAGGGGTCACAACTATAAACAAAGAGGGAGGCAACGCTGGAGAAACTGCAGAAGTGGGCGAAGCCTTGGACCCCCAGGGCAGACATCAATTATTTAAAAGCAAAATTGGTGGCCTGAGGAGTCCATATCTAAGGGAGGGCAGTCTGGTCCAGAAGTCCCAGAGATCCGCAAAGCAGCAGATGACATCTGTGTCCCCAGGCTGTGGTCATACGAGAGACTGCATCTTCTGTCAGACCAGACTGAACCCAGGGTCATCACTCTTTGGTCTTCCTTCCACGCTTCCTTCCAGCCTTTGGCTGTGGTGGTGGAGTTGTGGCAGCAGGAGGAGGAGGAGCATCGTCGATCTCAATGACATCCGTCTTGTGTGTCAGTTCCCCACTCTCCCCCTTACGTAGGACTTTATAAATCAGGTCCTCAGAGATCTTGCGTTGGCCCTCCTGCATGCCCTGCAATTTGGTGGCAGCCATGCAGGCAAAGGCCTCTTCAGGACTGGGGAAGGCTCTGAGGGACGCAGAAGCCTCCTGGATCAGCCTGTATGCTGAATCCTGCACAGGACTGGGAGTGGCCTTCCTGGCCTTTTTGTATGGCAGGTGGAGGGGAGGAACCTGAGACTCAGTCAGGCTGCGACTTGTCCCAGGCTTCTCTTGGCTGACACTTAGCCCCGCCTCCTCCTGGCTGCCACTAATCCCCGCCTCCTCCTGGCTGACACTAATCCCCGCCTCCTCCTGACTGCCACATTCCACAGCCTCCTCCTGGCTGAGGTCTTCCTGTGTATGAAAAAGGGACATAGTTTTAGTTTTTTTTACATCAATCACACACAATTTTCACCTCCTGACTGCTGCAAATTGAATGTTAACAAATATAACAGACTATCCTTCTGAGCCCAGCATTTTTCATTCTTGTCCCAATTTTGGGTGCCCACTACTGTCTATTGATATGTAAAACACTTTTTTTAATCAGCAATTAATGATCAATAATAACATCTATAGTAAACATAATTTCTTTATTGCCCAGAAATCTGTAGAAGAATGCTATACCTGACTCCAGCTGGGCTCCTCCACTTCTTCCTGGCTGGAAGGCCCAGGTTGGACATCAGAAGCCTCAGCTGGGATGGAAGGAAGTGTGGAAGGAAGAGTAGAGAGGGATTCCCTGACTTCAGTGTGGTCTGACAGAAATCGTAGTCTCTCGTAGTACCACAGCCTGGGGACATAAACGTCATCTGCTGCAGCTCCGGATCTCTGGGAATCCGTGACCTTCTTGCGCTCCCTAAGATATGTGCTCCTCAGGCCACCAATTTTAGCTTTTAAATAAGGGATGGTTGCTGTGGGGACCACCGGCTTCACCAACTCCAGCAGTTTCTCCAGCGCTGCCTGCCTCTTCTGTTTGTGGTTATAGTGGGGGTGTCTCACCTGCCACAGACAGGACAGCTCCCTGTACTTGTCTATGAACAGGGGCAGGAAATTGTGGTCGTTGAACCCATCCATTTTCTCTGCAAGACACAACACAAGACAAACCCTAATGTCAGGCCAAACTCCCCTAATCTTGTTACAATATAGGCTTCAATTTCGAAGCAGTATAGGCCCAAGTTTAGATCCTACCTTCGTTAGCACGATCGGCGTCTCCGATGCTCCTTCCTCCGCTCACAGATCGTACGTAAGACACGCGCGTTACGATTTATACACACTGCGCATGCGTATAACTCCGCCCGCCCCTGACATTCTTTCTATTCTATTCCCCGCCCCTTTTCATTCAGCGCAGTGGAGGAAGAGCACATGGCGGATAAACAGCAGGATCGTGCTAAGTACAGCAACGAGGAGGAGGAGGAGGAGGAGGAAAGGCCGGAGCCTGAAACGTCCCAATCCAGAAGGAGATTAAAGGACTCAAATATGTCCTTTGGGGAGATGTTGGAGATGGTGGACATCCTGAAGAAGGCCGACTATGATGGAAAGTATGGGCCTTACCCCAACCTCAATGTCCGAAAGGCCAAGATCATGGCGAAAGTGGTCAGGAGTCTGCACCGGAAATTCAGGGTACGACGATCGAAAGATCAGCTCAGGAAGCGGTGGTCGGACCTGAAATTACGAGAACATGAGCAGTACAGAAAGATCCGGAGAGTGCTGCAAAAAAGTAAGTAGTTGTGCTGTGTTCCTATTGTTCTTGTGTTTATTACGTTCGTGCTGCTCCATGTGCTTTTAGGAACTGTTGTACAGTTTAAAATGGCAACTTTCATGTTCATGGGCACATTATTCGTTTGGATCACACATTTTTATTTCGGACTATAAAATACCATTGTTTAGGCCATATGCATTTGGCCACCATTTTGAGGCCCTATACTTGTCTTCAAAGAATTGGGTTGTGTAGATGGCTTTGTTACTAGAATGAAATGCAAACTAGATTCTGTGTAAGGAGAGGACACTGAGCAGCTGTTTTCACATCTGGACACTGGAGCACTAGTGTGGGACCCCAGAACACCATTTTTATTAGGGGGGCCACACAGGTGCTCCAGTGTATACTATAGGGGGGGATACATCTGTGAAGCTTGTACTAAACAGGTAAAGTATCGCAGATTGACAAAGGACACTAAAAATGCTACATCTTGGAACTCTGCTAAAATAGATCATTGTACCCCACTTCCAAGCAATGTTTCATCTTTATAGTTCTGCCATCAAATATCTGTGTGCTAATTATACCATTTTTGTTTTACATAGGGGAGAAAAGACTCGGAGGACACCCCTCATCCGAGGAGACCAGAGACCCCCCCCCTCTGGAAGAAGGGGAAATCCACCCAACACAAGATGAGCAGGAGGAAGAAGACGTGGTGGAACTAGTCACCACAACAGGTGAGTGTCTGCGACCACAGGCTCCGATAAGAGATGGATGGCGGCATATTTTTTAGACCTAATTTATTTTGGGTTCCTCTCTTTTTAGGTGATCGTGAGGTTGTGGATGAAGATCCTTTCACATCAGAAAGTGCCCAGATCGTGATCGGGGAGATCATGGGGTGTAATTTACAATTGGAAATCATCAAGCAAAACATCAATGATGTTATTCCAAAATATAAAAACATCATTGATATTTTGGGGCGAGTTTAAAGCCCCTCCAAATCACTTTCTTCTTTTGTCTGCTACAATGTGCGAAATGTTTTTGTGATTTTTCCCAAAGCCAAATTTGGAGGATGCACACAGTGTGTCAACATGTGCTATCTGCCATCACGGGAGATCAATGGACACGTTTTGGGGGTGCAACCCCTTCCTCAATAATAAAGTAGCGGTGAGGAAGGGCTTTCTCCCCCAAAACACGTCCCTTGATCCCCCGTGATGGCAGCTAGCACATGTTGACATTGTGAAATTTGTGTGCATCTTCCAAATTTGGCTTTTCCAGGGGTGATTTCCCCCCATCTGAACGCAATATCAAACACAGTTCCTAAATACTCATGTCTGATATTGCCTTCAAGTTCTACCAAATGTGAACTTTGTAAGATCAAGATTTGTGTCTTTCTTGTGGGTTTTACACAGGCCTGTTTTCTATAAAATGCACATTTTGATTTTGGATAATGCCACCACAAAAATTGTTATACAACAAACATGTTGGTTTGTCAGAAAAACCTTTGGTAAATGCACATGTGATTGTGCAGGTATTAAAAAGATTGCTCATCAAGAATGTGTGGATTATTGTCTCAACGCTACAACACTTTTGGGGTGATGTAATTGTTGTTTTATGAGAAAATGGGGGTTATTTCCTAAGGGCAAATCCTCTTTGCACTACAAGTGCAGTTTCAGTGCAGTTGCAAGTGCACTTGTAGTGAAAAGTGTCTTTGCATTTAGTAAATAACAGCCAACAGTGCTTTGTAAGGTTACACAATCACGACATTTTCTGGACTCCACACATTTCTGTCAGGGTCAGCTAAAACAAACACAAGCAGTAAATGTCCACAAAGAAGAGCCTGGGGGGAGATGCCTGTCGAGAACTTGAGGTCCCGCAGGCTTCTCCCTGTGGCCAAATACCGCAGGGTAGCGACCAACCTCTGCTCCGGAGTGATGTCTTGCCTCATGCAGGTATCCTGCCTGCTAATATAAGGGGTCAGCGAAGCCAACAAACGGTGAAACACGGGGTCCGTCATCCTGAGAAAGTTCCTGAAATCATCAGGATTATTCTCACGGATCTCACGGAGCAAAGGCATATGACAGAACTGGTCACGCTGAAGCAACCAATTCTTGGTCCATGAACTCCTCCCCACCCTGTTCATGGACTGAACTTGTGTCAAGGTCAGGACCCCAACACCAAGCCCCCGCACAGCACGAACTCTACGAGGAGTACGCATACGAAACATGGCTAGAAAACGGTCGGCTGCTCAGAACGAAGTAACAGAACGCACTGAAGAACAGCAAGGCCTGTGAAGAGCGACCTGAAAAACAGCAACGAGCGGGCAAGATCGCACAGAAAACTCCGATACGAACTGACTGCACGCACTGAAGAGCTGATACAAACCCACAAGCACAAACTGAACGGCAGAAAACGATCTGAAAGCCACGAGTCTGAAAAAGCGCGAATCGTCTCTCACCAAACTTTTACTAACACGAGATTAGCAAAAGGAGCCCAAAGGGTGCCACGCTTGGTTCTGAACCGGCCTTTTCTAGTCTCGTCGTACGTGGTGTACGTCACCGCGTTGTTGGCGATCGGAAATTCCGACAACTTTGTGCGACCGTGTGTAGGCAAAACAAGTTTGAGCCAACATCCGTCGGAAAAAATCCTAGGATTTTGTTGTCGGAATGTCCGAACAAAGTCCGACCGTGTGTACGGGGCATAACAGGGAAAGCAAGATCCTCTTGGCTGTGTAGCAGAGGAAAGTGTGTGTATGAGTGGTAATAAGTACCCTGTGTGGGACAGGGTGTGGAGTTAACGGGCCAATCATTAACTTATACTCTTATACTTGGTGACACAATTGTTTTATACTCCATGCTGGTGCAAATCATACTTATACTCTGTGATACATACCCACATATACATATATATCCCTGTTTTTCTTTTCCCTAGAAATTTATCTAAACTGCTACTTTGAATCTCCTGAAGAAGGAAATATACAGTATAGAAGGAATTGAGCCTTTCTATATTCCGAAACATGTAGAGTATCACGTGTTGCCGTACCTTCACCCCAGCGAAGAAATTCTTGAATTTCCTGGGTTGTTGCATGACAGCACCTTAGCAGTTTGATTATGTTTGATTACTGTCTTTTCTACCTCTTTTTGTTTTGCTTTTATATTATAGAATGTTTTGTACACTTTGTAACCAATAAAAATCGTTGTTATTAATTTTAACAAAATTGTATATCTGATTCTCTGCACCAGCCACTTGGTTTCCCGGTGATACACTGTCCATATTATCCCTCTGGGGCACACCCTCCTTTTTTGGTTTTCTTCCTTACATGGGATGTGACAGTGATCCCCGGGAAAGCTCAAACATTGGCTCCTTTTCCTATTGTTGATTCCATATAAATCCGGGTAGCAAATACCCACGTGGCCCCCCTATTATGCAGGCAGCCAACATGTTTTGAGCCTTACTATTTTTTTCACCAGTATTTTAGCTGCTTTCAGCAGACTACTTTGAGACTGTCTTTTTCTCTCTCTACTCTTTTCCCTCCGCCCTCTTCTCCACTTATTTAAGGAAAATGGCAGAACTTTATAGTCAATCATGGGATAACTTTGTAACTAAACTTCAGCAAGACTATGGCCAGAACGAATCTCGTGAATCAGAGCTAAGCTTTTTATTCTCCAGCCTAACCAAATGGCTGGAGAAGAAATCGCTGACCTATTGGCATGTCCAGAGCTTTAAGGATTACATCAAAGATGACATAAATCCGTTAGGACTACGAGTCCAAATTTTTCCATCATTTGATAACATAAGTGCTACGTTTAAAACTGCCTGGGAGCATAATTTAAAAATATGTTCGATGGGAATGATGAAATTATTAATGGAGGAATATCAAAAACATATGACGGAGATAGATTTAAATATAGACCAGATATATTCAAAATCAAACCCCTAGAGACCCACCCCTCCTTTCCGAAACTCAATGAAAAATTAAAAATCCATATTGAACTTTTCAACAAAAACATTCTCTTGAAGAAAGAGGGCAAATTTCTTAGAGATAAACAAGCGTTTGAGGAAGGGAGGGCTTATAAATGGGCCCAACAATCAGGGAATAATAGGACCAAATGAAATCCGCGACCCTATCCCAAAAATACAGACACATCCGATTCCTCCTCCACATCATCCAATTCCCACTCCTCATATAGACAGCCTGGACGGAATAGGAAACCAAAAAGACGCCAAGAAGGCGATCACCCCATAGGCAATGACATGAAAAAAACATTTGTTAAAAAACAGTCACGGACTCCCCGTGCAGGTGACCAAAGCTCGGTGACAAACCCGCCACCATCAGCTAATGATTCCAGTATACCACCGTTAGTTGAAAATTCTTCATCAACACTTCCCGTGAGGGTTCCATCAATATTTTTCCCAAAAAACCAGGGGAACCCCCAAGCACCTCCAAACCCATGACCAGAGGAATTGCACTACCGTCATTGCATGTAGTGAACTTATCCTCACACACTCTTACCCCGGAAGAAATACGAGTGCTTTCAAAAGGCCTCACTTTCTGCCCCAATAATAAATTTGATAAATTCACAGTCATAAAGGACCTACACTTGTACACACGTAAATTATTATTAAAAAGTATGTTTGACAAAAACAAATATGACTATGAAGGCTGTCTCACCTTCAGTGAGCGACAAGCTCTTGATAACCTTAAATCACTGTTACAAGAAAGTGAGACCCCTGACCTAATAGACACCTTAGACTTGGAGACCCTCCTAGAAGGAAATGGGGACACACCTAGTACAATCAAAAAATCGTCTCTGAAGAAAGCCTCCTCTATCTATCCAGCTCCTAGCTCTAACCCCGGGGTAGTGACCTTTTTGAAGATGACATCTCAGGAGATAAAATCGCTCAAATCCACACCTCTCCATACTCCCAATTTGTCCAAAAATGAAAAACAGCTTTATCCAATCTTTCCACCAATTATAACATCACCATCAAACCAAGTGATAAAGGGGGCAACATTGTCCTAATGGACAACGATCTCTATAAAAAAATGTGTCTTAAAATTCTTAGAAACAGGGACTGGTATCGCCCAGTCGGCACCGATATTGTAGAGGCCTTCAATAAGAAATTCTACACGTTTGTAGATGAGGCTTTCCATAACAACACCATTTCCAAACAAACGTGGGAGTTCATTCGAACCCCATATCCCTGGGTGCCAACCTTCTATGCACTCCCCAAATTACATAAGAATCTAAAAGACCCCCCAGGGAGACCGATTCTATCAGGAAATGGTTCATTGACAGAAAATTTATCGAGACTCATAGATGAACACATCAGACCATTTGTCGTGACCATCCCTTCCTACATCCGAGACACAATCCACCTTCTTCAAATACTGCAGGATATCCATATCCCAAGTCAATGTACCCTTGTAACCATAGATGTAGAGGCTCTCTACAGTTCTATTCCCCACAGTAAAGGGTTGGTGTGTATTCGAAGGGTGCTGTCACAGACCAGCCATCATGAGACATCTTTTAATGAATTTATATCTGATTCATTGGAGTTTATACTCAACCACAACATCTTTTCCTTCGACGGGGGACTCTTCCTCCAGGTGCAGGGCATAGCCAGGGGCACTTGCTGTGCCCCTGGCTATGCCAATCTGTACCTGAGGGAATGGGAAAAAAACATATTTAACGATGAGGATCTCTCTATGTACCTGTGCCACGTCCTTGTGTGGCACAGGTACATAGATGACATCTTTATCGTATGGGATGGCACCCAGTCTCTATTGAACGAGTGCCTACAAGCATTAAATGAAAACCTTTTTAATCTCAAATTCACCATGACCTCAGACAAGAACACCATCACGTTTTTGGATGTTGAAATTTCAATTGATGAATCCAATGTATTATCTTCCAAATTATTTAGGAAACCCACCGCTGGAAACACAGTACTCCACTCCTCCAGCTTTCACCCCAAACCCTTAATTAACTCAATTCCCTACGGGGATATCTGAGAATCAAACGAAACTGCTCAAATCAATTAGATTTCAAACATGAGGCCAATAAATTAAAGTGTCGATTACTACAGCGCGGATATAGCCATAAATGCCTGAAAAGAGCATTCAGACGTGCCAACCAAAAAGACAGACGCCAACTACTAATTCCCAAACAAAAATCCATTACTGATGCCCCAACTAGAATAATTACAACATATACAAATGATCATATTAAAATCAGACAGATCTGCCAGAAATACTGGCATTTATTGACTTTAGACCCGACTATAGGTCCGTTAGTGCCCCCTAGACCTCCAATCACATACAGACGTTCCACCTCTGTGGGAGACTTACTAGTCAAAAGTGAGTTTAAAGGACAGGAAAGAGGTGATCCCTGTAAAGCAGTAGGCACGTTCCAATGTGGGTCATGTGCCTACTGCAAGTACATGGACATACGTAAGAATATACTCCTACCAAACGGGAAGCGTTTTGTTCCAAAACATTTCGCAAATTGCCAAACAACAGGAGTGGTATACATGCTAACATGCCATTGCGGTTGTTTTATGTGGGGAAAACGCTACAAAAATTATGGCAACGCATCTATCGCCACCTTAGAGCGATGCAAGCTGCTGATCCTGACCTCCCCCTGGGCAGGCATGTAACCCAAGTTCATGGAGGTATATGCCCCAAAATTTTGGTACTAATTCTGGATCACCTGCATCCGAGTTCTCAGGGGGGAGACCTTAATAAGACTCTCCTACAGCGGGAACTCCGCTGGATATCCAACCTTGATGCGACAATGCCACCAGGCTTAAACGAAGCTTTTAATTTAAAACCCTTTCTTTCTGGTTTCTCCACAGGAGGCTATGACAAAGAACTATAGGATAAATACTTACCACTTCAAGTCACCTGGTCCTATTTTTTCCTTTTACCAGGCAATCTAGTCTCACTATCCCTCATCCTCCATATATACTCATCAACCTCTGTTTTATCGGTTTTACTAGTGTGTGGTATCTGGCCGATACCCTTTGGTTAATGTTTTACAACAATTCCCTGCATAGGCGTGCGCAGGGGGTGTGCCAGGTGTGCCTGGGCACACCCTAATCCCTATGTACGGTACCCATACAGCCTACTGCCTGGGTTACCTCACCCGCAGTGCTGCTGGCTTCCCTACTCTCCTCCCGGGTGCTGTGGGGGATGTTTCAGGTTGGAGACCAGGGAAGGGGCTGGTGAATATATCATTTACCAGCCTCTTCCCCTTTTTTTAAAGGAATACAGTAAACATACTCACTCACTGTGCCCATTCATAACAGAAGCATAGTAAACTGTTTACTATGCTTCAGTTTGTGACTGAACAGGAGGTCCCTCAGCATAGAGCACTTCTGATTCATTCACTGCCCTGTGCAGCTGAGGCTGCAGAGTAAGGCACGTGTGTTTGAGCTTTGGGGTGCACACCCTAATGCAATAGGCTGCGCACACCTATGATTCCCTGCTTGTCACTCTAACCCATTCTTATCACACTCTTCGCCATCATGCTCCCTACCAGTCTGAATTTTGGGTTTAAATAAATGTCAATTTTGGACACAGTCAAAGGTCCACCCTACCAAATGGAGGAACATTAAACAAATGTATTCACTTTAACTGTCATCTTACTTGTCTGTCTTCAATATACATTTGTACTTGAATACCAAGAATTTGTACTTATATATGTATATGCTTTATTTCCAGGGATGCATTACAATGTAAAGATGGAACTCCCATGTCCAGCTAATCCATGAGAGATCAATTGAATTTTCTTCAAAGTAATTACGCTAACTATACACAATTATTGAACCCACGATCCCGGCTGGGATGGCTCGTCGGTGCTCCCCGACACGGAAAGGCCTCTGTCTCTCTTTTTTCTCAGGGAGACAGAGGCATTCTCTTAGCAGCGCTGATGCGCATGCGCACGACGATCGGTCTCGCGCCTGCGCATATGGTAGTTTTCCATCCTTACCCCGCCAGCCTGCTGTCTTTCCGTGTCGGCGGCCTTTGTCAGTGGATGATGTCACCGCGCCCTTTGAAGCGCTGGCGTCCTCCGCTGCTTAGGCTGAGGAATCGCAGTGGGCGGCCCACACATCGCTCACACAGACAGCTGATGATCACCTGGTGTGGTACGCTTTTGCTTACCTACTAATCAGCAGTGTCATTTGCATTTGAGCTTACCCCGCCTTTGAAGTTAATGATTGGCCCGTTAACTCCACACCCTGTCCCACACAAGGTACTTATTACCACTCATACACACACTTTCCTCTGCTATACAGCCAAGAGGATCTTGCTTTCCCTGTTAGTGTATGCCTATGCTGAGAAACACCAGAAATTAGGTATGTAATTACAACCTCATTTACTATACACATTGATTATTCCTTCTACACACCCCTACACCCCAAGGCATGAACTTGGAGAGCCAAGTGCCCTGCATTTTGCTCTACATACTCATTGCTTGTAAATAGCAAAATATACCTCTGATTTCCTCTTTTCAATTCCAATTTCATAGATGTGTGCTTGGACCGCCTAACATTAGTGGCTCTTGTGAGCCCTGGCTCTGTGGGGATCCACGCCAAGTCTGGAATGTGTGAAGCACCCCAGATTTTTCCTTTCCTCTCCTGGGTTCCAACCATACAGCTACACTCACTGCTGGCTTTCCACTCAATCAACCTCAATCCTCTGGACTGAAGGAGGTGGGAGTCCATCTCTTGATGCCTGTGTGTGCAACTTTTATGCTGAAGAGACAAGTTTTCTAGTGAGTACACCAAAATGTTCATGCCTGTTCAGACTGAGATTTTGTTTTTATCCTTATGCTTTGCTTAAAGTTTAACAGTCTCTTATACTTGGTGACACAATTGTTTTATACTCCATGCTGGTGCTAACCATACTTATACTCTGTGATACATACCCACATATACATATATATCCCTGTTTTTCTTTTCCCTAGAAATTTATCTAAACTGCTACTTTGAAACTCCTGAAGAAGGAAATATACAGTATAGAAGGAATTGAGCCTTTCTATATTCTGAAACATGTAGAGTATCACGTGTTGCCGTACCTTCACCCCAGCGAAGAAATTCTTGAATTTCCTGGGTTGTTGCATGACAGCACCTTAGCAGTTTGATTATGTTTGATTACTGTCTTTTCTACCTCTTTTTGTTTTGTTTTTATATTATAGAATGTTTTGTACACTTTGTAACCAATAAAAATCGTTGTTATTAATTTTAACAAAATTGTATATCTGATTCTCTGCACCAGCCACTTGGTTTCCCGGGGATACACTGTCCATATTATCCCTCTGGGGCACACCCTCCTTTTTTGGTTTTCTTCCTTACATGGGATTTGACAGTGATCCCCGGGAAAGCTCAAACATTGGCTCCTTTTCCTATTGTTGATCCCAATAAGGAGACATGAAACACATTTGAGATGCATATACTAGGAGAAAGGTCCAAGGCGTAAGCCACTGGGTTAATCCTGCGAAGGATACGGAAAGGCCCAATAAAACGAAGTGCGAACTTCAAAGAAGGAACACTAAGTCGGAGGTTGCGAGATGACAGCCAGACTCTGCCCCCAATCTGGTAGGAAGGTGCAGGCAGGTGTCTGTGGTCAGCATGGAGTCTGTACTTATCGTTAGCATGTTGCAAAGCCTCCTGAACTTGTGCCCAAGTGGAATGAAGACCACGGAGATGCTCCTCTAACACAGGAATACTCTGCGGAACAAACGAGTCAGGCAACAGGTTGCAAGCCATAATTCGCCATAAACGGGGACAATCGGGAAGCAGAATTCAAGGCATTGTCGTGAGCAAACTCTGCCCACGGTAATAGGTCTGACCAGTTGTTATGATGGTCAGAAATATAGCAACGTAAGAATTGCTCCAAGGACTGATTGGCTCATTCTGCAGCCCCATTAGACTGCGGGTGATACGCAGAGGAGAAAGCAAGCTGAATTCCCAACTGTGCACAAAAGGCTCGCCAGAACTGGGAGACAAACTGACTACCCCTGTCTGAGACAATCACCTTGGGTAGTCCATGTAAGCGAAAGATCTCCTGAGCAAAAATGGAAGCCAGTTCCTTAGAAGTGGGCAGCTTCTTAAGTGGAATACAATGACACATCTTTGAGAACTAGTCAACTACCATAAGGATAACAGTGTTGCCTTGGGAGTTGGGTAACTCCACAATGAAATCCATAGACAGGTGGGTCCAGGGCCTCTCTCCATTGGGTATGGGTTGTAGGAGGCCCACTGGAAGGTGTCGTGGAGTCTTACTCTGAGCACACACGGAACAGTCAGGTACGAAGGCAGTTACATCAGCCCATAGACTAGGCCACCAGAATTGTTGGTAAATGGCCCAAACGATCCAGGGTGGCCAGCTGCCTTGTGAGAATGGTAAGTCTGGAGCACGACAGTACGGAGACTCTCTGGGACAAAGCAGCGGTCACAAGGTTTCTCAGGAGGAGCATGGACCTGAGCAGCAAGAATTTTGTCACCCAAAGGAGAAGTAAGGCTGGTGCGAACCATAGCCAGGATACATCAGGAGGAATCACAGGAACCGGAATCGACTCCAACTTGGAAGCGGAGGAAAATCGTCATGACAAGGCGTCAGCCCTTACATTCTTAGTACCGGGTAAGAATGAGACAATATAATTAAAACTCGACAAGAAAAGAGCCCATCGAGCCCTTCTGGGAGAGAGGCGCTTAGCCTCAGACAAGAATGTGAGTGTCATGACCTTGCAGTAATACATTCATGACCTGTCTGTCTCTTACCTGGTCTGTGTATCAGCCTTGAGGCTTGTACTCTCACACCTGCATGCTTAAGTAATCTTCCCTCTGTGTGGCTCCACCCTAGCCTCAACAGGAACCACTATTTAACACCGTATTCTCCAAGCCTGCCTTGCCTTGCAATATTGTGTGTTTGGCTTCCTGTTTGCCATGTGCTCTAAGTTTGTCTCTGTCTCTGTTACCGATCTTGGCGTGTTCCCGACTATTCCTGTCTGCTTGTGACCCTGACCTTTGGCGCGTTCTCGACTATCCCTGTTTGCCTGTGACCCTGACTTTTGGCGTGTTCTCTGTTATCCTTGTCTGCTAGTCGCCCCGACATTTGGCTACCTCCTTACTATTCCTTGCTGTCCTGGGCTGCTGTTTCCTCTCCATCCTCCTGTAGCCTACCGTGAGCGTGAGCTGGGAGACCCTGGGGGCCGCGACCTGGAGCCAGTTGCAGCCCAGTCCATCCTCACCACTAGAGGCTCTGGTGAACACCAACTGGCTCTTAGACTCCGCGCCCTGGGGAATCTATGCTCTAACTCACTGTGGGATCCGTGTTGGTGCTCCAGGGGACCTGCCTTCCTGAACCACCCCGAGTTCCATCTGCAGCAGTCAGCCTTAGGGTCCACTATCATAGCGGTGCACTCCTGACCCCAACGGGGTGCATCTGTCACCTGGATACAGGTGACCTGACAGTTTTCACGGCCATGGACCCGTCTGATGTGCCGCTACCTGCCGATGATCAGCTGCAGGGCATAGTCCACAGACTTGAGACCCAGGAATCTAATCAGACCCAGGTGATGCGATTCCTTCAGGATCTGGCTTCCCGCTTTGAACAACTTCAAGCCTCCTTAGGCTCCCCAGTTCCACAACCGCAATCGGCTGCCGTATCAGCTCCGCTTACAGTCGCAGCCGCTAACCCTTTGCACTTACCAGCACCGTCCCGTTACTTTGGGGATTCCAAGGCCTGCAGAGGGTTCCTTAGCCAGCGTACTATTCATTTCGAACTCCAACCCCAAAACTTCAAGTCTGATCGGGCAAAGGTAGCCTATATTATTTCTCTCCTGTCCGGCGAGGCTTTAGCTTGGACTGCCCCTATGTGGGAGAGGAAAGACCCAGTGTTTTCCAGCCTCTCTAATTTTCTGAAACTCTTCCGGAATATCTTTGAGGAACCAGGTCATGTCTCTTCAGCGGCCAGCGCCCTCTTACGTCTCCGCCAAGAGTCTGCTTCTATGGGACAGTATGCTCTTCGTTTCCGCATACTGACGGCTGAGCTGAGCTGGAACAATGAGGCCTTAGTCGCAACCTTTCTGCATGGCCTTTCTGATAGAGTGAAGGACGAATCAGCAGGAAGAACCATCCCCACTGATCTGGACGAAGTTATCTCCCTGTGTAACCAGATAGATATTCGTTTTCAGGAAAGGACCTTAGAAAAGCGACACCAGCACTCCTCGGTCCTTAGTCAGCCCGAGCTCCCCTCTTTTCGTCCTGTGGAGCATCTCCTGCCAACTAAGGAACCCATACAGCTGGGCCAGACCAGGCCATCCCCCGAGGAACGTGCTAGGTGCAGAACTCTGGGCCTGTGTCTTTGCTGTGGGGGCAAAGGTCATTTTCGTAAAACATGCTCATTTTGTCCAGGAAAAGCTTGGGTAATACATCTGGAAGGTGGAGTATTGGACCCAGAAAAGTCATCTTCTCGTCTCCTTCTTTCGGTGTTTCTTCATGTTGGCGTTTCCTCCCACTCGGCCTTGGCTTATCTGGATTCGGGAGCCGCTGGCAACTTTATGGACTGGAGAACTGCATCTTCCATGAACCTTACCCTTTTACCCCTCACCACTCTGTTGGTGGTCTCGGCGATTGATGGCACTGTTCTTCCAGGGGGGCCTATCCGCTTCCAGACCCCTCCTGTTAAGATGTCGGTAGGGATACTCCACCAGGAGTGGATATCCTTTCTTATCCTTCCTAAGGTCTCAACCCCTATAGTATCGGGGCTTCCTTGGTTGCAGCTCCACTCTCCACACATTGACTGAACTTCTGGGCAGATCCTGGCTTGGGGTCCCTCCTGTTTCTCTTCCTGCCTACTCAAGGTTGCCCCTAAGGTGAGACTTCCAGTGGCTACCACCTCAGTATCTTCTGCCCTTCCTGCTGCATATAGCGATTTCCGGGATGTGTTCTGTAAAAAGTCAGCTGAGGTGCTCCCTCCTCCACAGGTCCTTTGACTGTGCCATTGACCTTGTTCCCGGAGCAGCTCTACCCAGGGGTCGTATCTACCCTCTGTCCATCCCAGAGACCCAGGCCATGTCTGAGTATGTTGCAGAAAATCTTGAAAAAGGATTTATCCGGAAATCCTCATCGCCTGCAGGAGCAGGGTTCTTTTTTGTTGCCAAAAAGGATGGTACCCTAAGACCCTGCATTGACTACCGAGGCCTAAACGCAGTAACGATCAAAAATCGATACCCTCTACCCCTAATTTCAGAACTATTTGACAGGTTGAAAGGTGCCTCCATTTTTACCAAGTTGGATCTCAGGGGTGCATACAATTTGATCCGAATACGGGAAGGGGATGAATGGAAAACTGCGTTTAACACTAGAGATGGGCATTACGAGTACTTGGTCATGCCCTTTGGTTTGTGTAACGCCCCAGCGGTGTTCCAAAACTTTATTAACAAAATCTTCAGGGATCTGCTTTACCAATTTGTTGTCATCTACCTGCATGACATTCTCATTTTTTCGGATAGTCTGTCGGTTCACAGAGACCATGTCCGGATTGTACTTCAGCGCCTTTGAGAAAATAATCTGTACGCCAAGCTGGAGAAATGTTCTTTTGAATGTTCTGAAGTCCTGTTTCTGGGATGCTTCGTCTCTAACTTCGGTCTTCGTATGGATCCTGGGAAGGTCTCGGCCATTACCAACTGGCCTCTTCCTGTCAGCCTCAAGGCCATGCAGCGCTTTCTTGGGTTCACTAATTATTACAGGCAGTTCATTAGGAATTACTCCTCTATTGCTGCGCCAATTATCGCCTTGACCAAGAAGGGTGCTAATGCCAAGGAGTGGTCCCCCGAAGCTGTCTCTGCCTTTCATGATTTGAAACAGGCCTTCATTTCTGGACCTTTGTTGAGGCGACCTGACCCAAGGGATCCATTTTTTATTGAAGTGGACGCTTCCTCAACTGGGGTGGGAGCTGTGCTTCTTCAATCCTTTGGGATAAAACGTCTACCATGTGCGTTTTTCTCCAGAAAATTTTCTCAGGCGGAGAAGAATTACGCTATTGGTGATCGGGAACTTCTTGCGATTAAATTGGCGTTGGAGGAGTGGCATCATCTCTTGGAGGGTTCCCCACATTCCATAACAATTTTCACTGACCATAAAAATCTGCAGTACTTACAGAATGCTAAACGATTGAATCCCAGACAAGCCAGGTGGAGTCTCTTCTTTTCCCGTTTTAACTTCACCATTACATTCAAACCTGGTTCCTGCAACAGTCGGGCTGATGCACTCTCTAGATCTTTTGACATTCAGGATGAGGAGCCTACCATTGAACCTGAGCCGATTATTCCTACTTCATGCATCCTTGCCCATTCAACCACCCTGAAGTCAAAAATTCCTCCTGGCAGGACCTTCGTCCCCACTGAGCTAAGAGCTAAGATCCTTCATTGGGGACATGACTCCAAGGTGGCGGGTCATGCTGGGTTTCTTCGATCCTTCCTCCTCATCAGTCGCCACTACTGGTGGCCTACTCTCCGTTCGGATGTCAAAGACTATGTTAAGGCTTGTCATGTCTGTGCCCAGTCTAAGTCCTCCACGCAGGCTCCTGCTGGTCTTCTCATGCCCTTGCCCATTCCCAAGGAGCCCTGGTCTCACATAGCCATGGACTTCATCACCGATCTTCCACCTTCTGAGAAGAATACGGTCATTTGGGTGGTAATTGATCGATTCTCCAAGATGGCCCATTTTGTTCCTCTTCCTGGTCTCCCTTCTGCTCCTGCCTTGGTTCCCATTTTCGTACGAGAGATTTTCCATCTTCATGGTGTCCCTTCCCATGTAATTTCAGACAGGGGTGTTCAGTATACTTCTCGCTTTTGGAGAGCCTTTTGCAAATCCCTCAACACTACCTTGGATTTTACCTCTTCTTACCATCCCCAATCCAATGGCCAGACTGAAAGGGTTAATCAGGAGTTGGAGGTCTTTCTCCGTACCTTGGTCTCGGCTCATCACGATGATTGGGTCTCATTACTCCCATGGGCAGAGTTCTCCCGCAACAATCATGTCAATGTCAGTTCTCAGAAGACACCCTTTGTCACTGTTTATGGAAGACATCCTCAGCTCCCTCTTCCTATGACCTGTTCTTCTGACATCTCAGCTTTGGCTACTGTTCAGGAATCATTCAATTCCTTGTGGGCTGACGTTCATGATTCCCTCCAGAAAGCTGCCAACAAGTTCAAAAGTTTTGCTGACCGTCGCAGGCGTAAGCCGCCTTCTCTACAGCCAGGAGACAAAGTCTGGCTTTCTACCAGGAACATCAGACTCCGGGTTCCTTCTCTCAAGTTTGCCCCGAGATTCATTGGTCCTTACAATATAATTTCTAAGCTGAATCCTGTTTGTTTTAAACTCCAGATCCCTAAAAGCCTCAGGATCTCAAACTCCTTTCATGTATCCCTTCTGAAACCTTTAGTTTTCAATAAGTTCTCTCGACCTCTCCCTACCTTGGCTCCAGTCTCTGAAGATGATCAGGAGTACGAGGTTAGTCAAATTTTGGATTCTCGCTTCTATAAAGGTGTCCTTCAATATCTCGTGGATTGGAAAGGTTTCGGTCCTGAGGAGTGATCTTGGATTTCTGCATCTGAAGTCTTCACACCTCGTCTTCTGAGGAAGTTCCATTTGAAGTTCCCCTCCAAGCCTGGTCCAAAGCGGGGGAGGGGAAGGCCTCGTAAGAGGGGTACTGTCATGACTTTGCAGTAATACATTCATGACCTGTCTGTCTCTTACCTGGTCTGTGTATCAGCCTTGAGGCTTGTACTCTCACACCTGCATGCTTAAGTAATCTTCCCTCTGTGTGGCTCCACCCTAGCCTCAACAGGAACCACTATTTAACACCGTATTCTCCAAGCCTGCCTTGCCGTGCAATATTGTGTGTTTGGCTTCCTGTTTGCCATGTGCTCTAAGTTTGTCTCTGTCTCTGTTACCGATCTTGGCGTGTTCCCGACTATTCCTGTCTGCTTGTGACCCTGACCTTTGGCGTGTTCTCTCTTATCCTTATCTGCTAGTCGCCCCGACATTTGGCTACCTCCTTACTATTCCTGGCTGTCCTGGGCTGCTGTTTCCTCTCCGTCCTCCTGTAGCCTACCGTGAGCGTGAGCTGGGAGACCCTGGGGGCCGCGACCTGGAGCCAGTTGCAGCCCAGTCCATCCTCACCACTAGAGGCTCTGGTGAACACCAACTGGCTCTTAGACTCCGTGCCCTGGGGAATCTATGCTCTAACTCACTGTGGGATCCGTGTTGGTGCTCCAGGGGACCTGCCTTCCTGAACCACCCCGAGTTCCATCTGTAGCAGTCAGCCTTAGGGTCCACTATCATAGCGGTGCACTCCTGACCCCAACGGGGTGCATCTGTCACCTGGATACAGGTGACCTGACAGTGAGATTCTTATGGTCAGTAAGAATGAGAACCGGCACAGTGGTACCTTCAAGGAGATGTCTCCATTCTTTCAGGGCTAAAATGATCGCCAACAGCTCTCTGTCACCAATCTCATAATTGCACTCCTCTGCAGGTGACAATTTCTTGGAAAAGTAGCCACACGGATGCATAGCACTCTCAGAGTTAGGACGTTGAGACAGAAGGGCGCCAACTCCAGTCTCAGAAGCATCAACTTCTAGGATAAAAGGCAACGTAGGATCAGGATGTGCCAACAGGAGCAGAAACAAAGGCAGCTTTGAGACTCTCAAAGGCCTAATGGACTCCTGAGACCAACTCTGTGGGTTACCGTCCTTTCTGGTCATATCAGTCAGGGGCTTGACCAGAGACGAGAAGTTACGAATAAACTTCCGATAATAGTTGGCAAAGCCCAGGAAACGCTGCAGAGGACGCAAACCCACAGGTCAGGGCCACTGTAGGACTGCCAAAAGTTTCTCTGGGTCCATCCAAAAACCAGCAGTGGAAATGACGTAACCCAGGAATTTAACCTGTTCACGATGGAACTCGCACTTCTCCAGTTTACAATAGAGATTGTTTTCTCTTAGTTTCTGAAGCACACAACAGACATCTGAGTGGTGGCTCTCCAGGGACTTGGAAAATATGAGGATATCATCGAGATAAACCACCACACATAACTGCACAAATCTCGGAGGACATCGTTAATAAATTCCTGTAAAACTGCCGGGGCGTTACAAAGGCCAAAAGGCATTAAGAGGTACTCATAATGGCCTGTTCTGGTATTAAATGCAGTTTTCCACTTGTCGCCCTCCTTAATCCACGAGATTGTATGCCCCTCTCAAATCAAGCTTCGTGAAAACCGTTGCTCCCTTGAGGCGGTCAAGAGCTCTGTAATCAATGGAATTGGGTAGGCATTCTTAATCGTGAAATGATTGAGACCCCTATATTCAGTACAAAGTCTCAGTTCACCGCTCTTCTTCTTCACAAAGAAGAAACCAACACCAGCAGGAGATGAGGATTTGCGGATGAAACCTTGAGAAAGTGCGTTTGCGTCATACTTCTCCATGGCCACGAGGGGGTATGGCACCAGGTTGAAGGTCAATTGCACAATCATAAGGCCGGTGTGGAGGCAAACTACCGGCTTGACCTTTGTCAAAGACATCTCTAAAATCGCGGTGCTCCTCCTCCAAAGGCAGCATCAATGAATAGGCCTGCAGCCCCAGAGTCGATTAGAGCCTATATCTTGATGGACAACTCAGCCCAAGAAAGGGTGACCAAAACCAGGGGCTTATCCTTCTGAATAACTGGGGACGAAACAACGCCACCTAAGGTCTGTCCATGACAGGACCTCAAGGTTGGGGCGTTCCCTGGACGGGTATGACAAGACTTCAAAAAGTGACCTGCCTGGCCACAATAAAGGCACGATCTCTCCCTCCTTCTAAAGGCTCTCTCATCTGCTAGAGAGATGCATGAAGCCCAAGTGCATGGGTTCATCTTCACTGACCGACTCACTACCAGGAGGCATGGGAGGTGAGGGAGGCACAGGTGGGACTGTAAAGCTCAAAGGCAATTGTACAGGAGGCTTCCGCAAGCGCTCCTTAAAAGAGAGTCTTTCTCTGAGTCTGGAGTCAATGAGGATAGCAAACGTGATCAACCTCTCCAGCTCAGTGGGTATATCTCGGGCTGCTATCTAATCCTTGAGAGAATCCAAGAGACCATGAGAAAAAGCAGCCATGAGGGCCTCATTGTTCCAAGCAACCTCGGCTGCCAGAGTATGGAATTCAATGGCGTAGTCGGCAACAGTTCTCGTACTCTGTTTGATGGACATGAGGCACTTGGCAGCAGAAGCGGAGCGTGCGGGAACGTCAAATACCCTTTTAAAGGAGGCCACAAACTCAGGGTAACTCAAGACAACAGTTTTTTGCATCTCCCATAGTGGGTTTGCCCAGGCCAAGGCTCTCTCAGAAAGCAAAGATATCATGAAACCTACTTTGCTTCTGTCTATGGGAAACGCCTGGGGCAGCATCTCAAAGTAAATCTCAACCTGGTTGAGAAACCCTCTGCATTGAACTGGATCACCCCCAAATTGCTGGGGAAGCGGAACGGAACCAGACATACCTCTTATAGAGGTAATACTCAAAGCGGGTGCCTGCACAGAGACTGGCGCAGCAGCAGGGACGGCCTGCAACTCAGGTTGTACCGGAGCAGTCACAGAGGGAGATTCCAGGTGAGCCGTGTGACTCAGGAGCGTTTGTAATGCTATGGCAAACTGATCCATGCGGTAATCTTGCTCATCCAATCTGGAAAAAATATTACCAAGTGGATTGACTATCTTCTGAATTCATGGCCTTCGCCTACAATCAGGAACCATGAATCAGACCGAGACAGAAGTAAAGTTATATCACACTTGTTTAATAATAACAAAAATAAAGTAAACAGAGTAAGTTTCGTCAAAACAAGCCAGAGTTCAGTAACCGGATCGGGTAGTCAGGGTAGTCAGTAGTGCTCATGTATACACATAGATGCAATGTATTCATTTTTATTTTTTATTCTTTATTTTATGTCGATCTGTGTTGCTTTAAAAGATTGTGATATATGCTTACATTTTTGCAGCTGTCAAACGCGTCAGAACATCAATAGTAAACTTGATCTTGTTGCCTTGGATGTATTGTACTGTACTATATATTGTTGCCGGCTTTTTTAACAATTTTTGTACTACAGCTCATGTCTTGACTTTTAATGTCAGAATCTATCAATCTTTTAACCTTTGTACCAATAAAATGAAACTTGAACATTTCACTATTATTCTTGAATCATACATTATTGGCTGCATTAAAGCCCCGCTTAGGGGGGTTCTTCGTCTTTTTAATATATATATATATATATATATATATATATATATATATATATATATATATATATATATATATATATATATATATACACACGTATT
Source organism: Aquarana catesbeiana (assembly GCF_042186555.1). Taxonomy (NCBI): domain Eukaryota; kingdom Metazoa; phylum Chordata; class Amphibia; order Anura; family Ranidae; genus Aquarana; species Aquarana catesbeiana. Next base: position 248,276,924 of record NC_133331.1, on the reverse strand, counting down.
GTGAGGGGGTTAGCTCGGCAGTGTGACCCCCTGGATGGATTCACTACACAAAAATTAGGCACAGCAAACAACAGTGAAGGTGAAAAAACAAAGGTGCTGTTTATTTACACTATTTACAATAGTCCAAAAACAGCAAAATAAAAATTTGGCCCCTCGCTACATCCAGGTTTCCCTGGCTATCAGCTAGGTGCAGCCTTGTGCTGTCCCCAGCACCTATCTCCCTGTTAAAAAGGCTTGCCACACAGGCACAGGCACAGACAGTTATCATGCTCCCCAGTCTAAACAGGCAAAAAACTTGTTCCAGGGTGGAGCAACTCCCTTTGCATGCTGGGGTTTTTTGTAGAGGCCTTAATGAGCCAACTCAATTCAGCTGGACTCATTACCTCTACCCCTGCAGGACTCTCAGCACTTCCCCCCTAGTGGTACAAGACGGCATAGAGCCTGAATCTGGGACACACATATTTGCCATCCTGGATGTAACCAGACGATTTTACCTGCCTGCTGTCACAATATATATATCTAACCCCCTAGACATACATAATACTCTAAATAAGGGTGCTAAATACTCACTATATTAACACCAAGACAAGTTGTCAGACAGGTTTCCAAGTCAGTCAGAGTGCCAAGTCCAGTTAACCCAAGTAGTAGGTACAGTCTAAAGCAGACACAGACTCTACAAAAGGGGGGCAAAGGGATAGGAGTTCAGTGGTAAAGCGTACAGAGGCAAGATTCAAAGAGAACGGGGTGAGAGATGAAACCCTCTTACCCACAGCTGGTGTGAGAAACACACATGTGCACTGCCCACCGAGACATCCATTCCTTAGCTGAAGCAGCATTCCTCTTTATGCCCCCAACGTGCAGCATCCCCGTCGAACGGCTTGGTCGATGACATCGTACTGTACCTACTATTTGTGTTAACTGGACTTGGCACTCTGTCTGACTTGGAAACCAAATAAATTCAGTTCAGCTAAACTTTCCTCATAGCTGAGCTCCTCCATGCCTCTAATTAGTTTGGTTGCCCTTCTCTGCACTCTTTAGTTCTTTTTGTGAACTGGTGCCCAAAACTGCACTGCATATTCTAGAAAGGATTTTGCTTGCTTTGGAAACTTCAGCTTGACATTGCATGCTATAATAAGGCTTATAATCTACCAGAGCACCCAAATCTTTCTCCACCATTGACTCCTCCTAGTATGCATGTTGCATGCATATATACCTTTACATTTATCAACAATAAACTTCATTTGTCCAATTAAACAGTGCATTAAGATCGGCTTGTAAGTTGGAGACATACTTTAAGCATGTTATTCCACTGCATAGATTGGTGTCATCTGCAAAGACTGAAATGGTACTTTTAATCCCAGACTCTATACCATTTGTACATTTAATAAAAAATAAGGTTCCCAACACTGAACCTTGGGGTACACCACTAATAACCTTAGACCATTCAAAGTATGAATCATTAACCACTACTCTCTGAATATGGTCTTTAAGTCCGTTTTTTTATCCATTTACAAACTGATTTTTTTCAAGCCTGTAGACTTTACCTTATACATTAGCTATGTGTGGGGAACTGTGTCAATTGCTTTTGCAAAATCTAAGTATACTATATCCACAGTGACTCCTTTTGTCTAAGATTTTGCTTACCTCCTCATAAAAAATAAAAAAAATCTTTTTTGTTTGACAACTTCTGTCTTTCATGAATGCATGCTGTCTGATGCTTAAAATATTTTTTCTAGCAAAAACTCATATATGTCCCTCCCTGCTCATCACCCTTCCTGTCAGGAAGAGAAAAAGGTGAGAAACAGGTCAAACTCCAAACTAACTTTGTCCAATTTAAATTCTGTAGAGGGAGAGGGGGTAGATTTGAACGCAGCATGACATGCGTTAAAGTCCGATTCTAATTTTTGGTGAAGAAGTTTACATTCTTTACATTCTTCTTCGACGGAAAAAGTCCCATCGGACTTTTTCCGTCGAAAATTCAGACGGACTTAGATAAAGAACATGTTCTATATTTTTCCGATGGAGTAAATTACTATTGGAAAAAACGCTCGTCTGTATGCTGTTTCGACGCACCAAAAACGATGCATGCTCTGAAGCAAGTATGAGACGGAAGCTATTGGCTACTGGCTATTAAACTTCCGTTTTCTAGTGCGGTAGTACATGTTGTACGTCACCGTGTTCTGGACAGTCGGAATTTGGTGTGACCGTGTATATATACTGTATATAAAAACCTTCAGAGTTTATTCCGACTGGAAAACCGGTCGTGTGTACAGGGTATGACACTTTTTATAACCAGTTAAAATCTTTTGCATTAGGCCTGTTGGCTATGCCAGATTTTGAAGCCTTTGCAGAGAGGGCATTCAGTGACCTCTGTAGAGGCCAGTGGAATAGAGCAAGGGTCATGTTGGCACAAAATGCTTTCCTTAAAATGAATCAAACCGAGTGGAAGTGCTTTATTCTCCAGTTATTTATAACATAAGAAGCACTCCTAATACTTGTGGGTTGTGCTTATTGTGATAGGAAGAATCAATAGTTCTAATTGTCAATTAAATACATAGGAAAAATGCACAGGCTACAAATGCCGTTAGTATGTGGAACTGTAACAACCACCACTTTTTATCACCTCCTCTCTCTCTCCCTTAGCATTGACAAATTCGATAATAGAGGTAAATATTACACTATAGAAAAAGACAAAATAGATCAGTAACTGTCAGTTAGATGCATATTGTTGCTTTAAATGCTGTCAACAGCAATGAATAGTATTTACTGCTATTGGCAACAATTCTTAAACCTACATTCAGGGCTGGATTTATAATTAGGCAGAATAGGAGGGGCACTGTGCAATCACATTCTCTGCCTATTTTCTGAGGTGTCTGGTGTCCTGTGGTGCATTGACAGGACACAATGCACCTCAGCATAAGGCTGCCCTATACAATGCCTGTCCAGCGCGTTTTAGAGGGCAAAGCTTATGTCGGGGTTCTGCCCCTAGGGGATGAGAGAGAGAGAGAGAGAGAGAGAGAGAGAGAGAGAGAAATCCAAACACTAATTGGACTGTGCACTTTTTCTCTGAATGTATCTGAAAATTAGAACTGTTGAAATAATAAACTGTGAACAGTAAAACAATTCTTACTGTAGAAATAAAACAAAACCGAAAGAGGTGCCTCTAAGTGCAGCATTAAAAAACTTTTAATATCCCAAAGGTATTAAAAACACTTACAGGATAGTGGATGAGAGTGAGCTCATGAGGATCAGTTAGGAAGGTGATCCAGCATCAGGATGTCCTTAGTGTGTGTATAAGTCCCAGGGGTTATCCGATCAGTAGCAGAAAGTCCAGGCCTGGCCAGCAGAGGGAAGCCACAGCAGTGGAAGCACCAAGGGAATAGCGGTGCTGCCGGGATCAGCATAGAACGAGAGTCCCGGAGATGGCGTCAGCTGGAGGAGACCAACAACCAGCGTGGACCGCAAACCGGAAGTGAGGTAATCAAATCGGGATGCGTTTCGGAACAACCGATTGGTTCCTTCTCCATACCAATGACTAGAAGCTAGAGGACATAGCTTCTTATAGTCAGGGGGCAGGCTGTGAGCGGGACTATGGGCAGAGGACAGGATGAAACAGTATAGGCTTGGTATTATGGTGTGCTGGGCCAGCACTAGGAGCATAAAGAATGACAAAAATAAATATACAAAAATACACAAAGATACATGCACAACAATGGGAAAAAGATTATGTAAAACAAAAAGAAAAAAGGAGGGGGAAACTCCAAAATGTCAAATGACAATGAACATGCAAGTGAGAGGGGGACATAGCAATCCAATTGCATATCCCTCTCTCCATATACATACATGGGTTGGTGCGGGTAAAAACACCATAGGACAAAAATTCACTAACCTATATGTATCTATGTACCTATATACACTAAAAAGATGTATTGGGTAAAAATATATATACATAATGTTAATGGTAAAAAAAGATAATACTAAACTTAAACATATGTATATATGCAGGGCTCAAAATTTCAAGTCCTGAGCTACTAGCCAGGCCTCAAGGGTTACTCGCCACCAGTTGCCCCGCCCAACCCTACCCCTCCCCTAATCCTGCCCCTAAACCTGCCCTCATAAATTATCTCATGAAATGGCACGTAAATGTTTTATGCAGATGTAGCACCCTCTACCATAGGTAGGTGCTAGAGTGAAGATTTTTTGGTAAGGAACTGTCAGTACAAGTACATTTAGGCAGGCCTAAGCTTCAGGCTAGGCCTGTTTGTTTTTATCTGGGGGCAGGGAGTGATTAGTGTAGCAGTGGGTGTGACCACCTGTGCTTCACTGCTTGAGCACCTCCCCTGCTTCCAGGAAAGAATGTTCTGGAAGAGGGGCAGGGCCTAAAACTGGAGTGGCAGGCAGCTCATGTGAGGAGCCCTGACCAATCCCCAACTGGAATTGGCAGGGCAGGCCCCCCATATAAGCAGAGGTAACAGGCCACTGGGAGGAGTTGTCGGCCGGGAGAAGTGGAGAATGGAGTACTAGGCAGCAGCAGGAGGACACCCTCATCTTGGGGGGGTGTGCCAATCACAGGAGGAGGCCCGGGAGAACTGTGAGGGAACTTCACCCTTACACGGTCATGGGTGAAGTACTCATCTTTACACGGTCATTGATGAGGAGTTCCTGGAGCAGAGGGGCAGGAGAAGCTGTTGGAACGTATGGTCCAGTTAAGTTCTCCATCATGGACTCGGGGCAGAGAAAGGTCGGTGAGTGTACCACAGTGGAGAACTGGATGTGGAGACATGCTAGGAAGTCTGGGAGGGAACTTCATCCTTACACGGTCATGGATAAGGTCCTCATCTTTACACGGTCATTGATGAGGAATCCTGGAACAGAGGAGAGACTGTGGGAAATAGTGTCAAATCGATGCGGCCCAAGCACGCAGGATTTGCAGGCTGGGCTAGCTTTGAACAGTAGTCCACCATTCAGCACATGCTACTAAACTACTAGGCCTCCGGGGAGAGGTACTACAGACCTCTGGCCTAGTAGCAGCAACTAATCAAAGTCAGCATTAGAAACTATTCAGAGTGGGTTCTTTTGCATATAAAAGAGGATGTGATGAGAAACATAATGTGCTACAGAATAGTTTTGTGCAGGAGGGCAGGATTCCTGGGAGCAATAGTCTGCAGGAGTTACGCAGAGGAGGAGCAGTAATCTGCATGGTGATGCAGGGAAGAGACTGTAGATGTTATACATGCCCATTATTTCTTCAAGGCTCAAACTAAGTTCTAATTTATAAATATGATGGCAAAGTAATTAGATCTATGGGCATCCCATATATCTTTTCCCCCAACCAAGTTATATCCCCCCAATAAACAAAAACAAAACAAAGCAAGTCATTGTTCATTGTCTCAGAAGCGATATATGGAGGTCTGGCAGTAGGGTTACATACATAGTTACATAGTTAGGTTGAAAAAAGACACAAGTCCATCCAGTTCAACCTTAAAAACAATAAATAAATAAAATAAAAAATATCGTACCATCCAATATACCCAATTTTATACCCACAGTTGATCCAGAGGAAGGCAAAAAACCCCAGCAGAGCATGCTCCAATTTGCTACAGCAAGGGAAAAATTTCCTTCCTGATCCCCCAAGAGGCAATCGGATTTTTCCTGGATCAACTTTACCTATAAATGTTAGTACCCAGTTATATTATGTACATTTAGGAAAGTATCCAGGCCTTTCTTAAAGCAATCTACTGAGCTGGCCAGAACCACCTCTGGCGGGAGTCTATTCCACATTTTCACAGCTCTTACTGTGAAGAAACCTTTCCGTATTTGGATATGAAATCTCTTTTCCTCTAGACGTAAAGAATGCCCCCGTGTCCTCTGGGTTGACCATAAAGAGAATAACTCAACACCAAGTTCACTATATGGACCCCTTATATATTTGAACATGTTGATCATATCCCCCCTTATTCTCCTCCTCTCAAGAGTGAATAAATTCAGTTCCTCTAATCTTTCCTCATAGCTGAGCTCCTCCATGCCTCTTATCAGTTTGGTTGCCCTTCTCTGCGCTTTCTCCAGTTCGCCGATATCCTTTTTAAGAACTGGTGCCCAAAACTGAACTGCATATTTCAGGTGAGGTCTTATTAATGATTTGAACAGGGGCTAAATTATATCTCTCTCTCTGGAGTCCATACCTCTCTTAATACAAGAAAGGACTTTGCTCGCTTTGGAAACCGCAGCTTGGCATTGCATGCTATTATTGAGCTTATGATCTACCAAAACCCCCAGATCCTTCTCCACCATGGATTCCCCCAGTTGTACTCCCCCTAGCGTGTATGATGCATGCATATTCTTAGCCCCCAAGTGCATAACTTTACATTTCTCAACATTAAACCTCATCTGCCACATCGTCGACCAATTAGACAGTGCATTGAGGTTGGCTTGTAAATTGGAGACATCCTGTAAGGACGTTATTTCACTGCATAGCGTGGTGTCATCTGCAAAGAAAGAAATGTTACTTTTGATCCCAGACCCAATATAATTTATAAAGGTATTAAAAAGTAAGGCTCCCAGCACTGAACCTTGGAGTACAACCACTGATAACCTTAGACCATTCAGAGCAAGAATCATTAACCACTACTCTCTGAATTCTGTCTTTTAGCCAGTTTTCTATCCATTTACAAACTGATATTTCCATACCTGTAGACTTTACCTTACACATGAGCCGCGTGTGTGGAACTGTGTCGAACACTTTTGCAAAATCCAAGTATACCACGTCCACAGCCACCCCTCTGTCCAAGGTTTTACTTACCTCTTCATAAAAAGAAATCTGTTTTTTTCCAGCAAGAACTCGTCTATGTGGTCTTTTATTAAACGCTCCAGTATCTTCCCGACTATAGAAGTTAAACTAACAGGTCTATAGTTACTTGGTAAAGACTTTGATCCCTTTTTAAATATAAGCACCATGTTCGCCTTGTGCCAATCCAGTGGTACTGTTCCCATCATTAATGAGTCCCTAAAAATTAGATACAATGGCTTTGAAATTACAGAGCTCAATTCTTTTAGGATCCGTGGGTGAATGCCATCAGGTCCAGGTGCTTTATCTACCTTTATTCTGTCTAAATTTTTCTGGACCATATCACTTTTGAGCCATTGTGGATCATTCGGGGCTGTGTCAATACCACCCCCATTATGGACATGAGCTCCCCCATGCTCTTTTGTATACACAGAGCTGAAGAAAGTATTTAATAAATTTGCCTTCTCTTTGTCCCCAGTCACCCACTCTAGATTATTTTGTAAAGGGCCAACATGCTCAGACCTGACCTTTTTACTATTAATATATTTGAAGAATTTTTTGGGGTTTGTCCTACTATCTTTTGCAACCTGTCGTTCGTTTTGAATTTTTGCATCCTTGATTTCCTTTTGATATGGAGATATGGTGGATGTTAGTAACTAGTGGCAACACACCGCTACACAGAATTAAGTTATAAAAATATTAACAACTTTATCCGTGCCCAACAATGCAGCCTGCCCGTATCCACCAATGCAGCCTGTGTCCACCGATGCAGCCTGTGTCCACCAATGCAGCCTGTGTCTGCCAATGTGAAAAAAGAAAACTAAAACGCTGATGTGGATTCTCTATAAAATAACAAAACAGCAAAAAGAAATGTGTAAGCTGCAACCAACCAATTAGTGCTGTGACAACTGTTGCTATAAATCAATATAAAATATGTTGGTGCGCTTATCAAACTATCCCCATCTGTTGGAGTGGTGCTTATATATAAAATCCTAAACCATAAAAATACCCTGATATCATAATCAGTAAAATGAATAAGTGCAAATAAATAATCAATCAATAAAGTGAATATATGCAAAAAAATTCATCAAAAAACATATACCCTGATATCACAATCAGTAAAGTGAATAGGTGCAAATAAATATATCAATCAATAAATTGAATAAATGCAAATAGATGCATCAAAAAACATATAAGGGAACACACATCCCTAGATATATGTAGATGGAAAAAAAAAAGCAATAAATAGTGTCTGTTTGTGTTAATCCAGCTGAGGTCTAAATGTCAAATCAATTGCTTTTAATGAACTTGCTTGTATTTCAATTCTCACGTATCACAGTTGCATAATGAATTACATCTGCAAGGTGATGATTCACATAAAGATAAAAGAAAAACCATCATTGCGCAGTGTTTTTAAATGCTACGAGACTGGGCAAACAATGTAATCCACTCACATATTTGCAGTAGCTGAATCGCTTTTGTTATAATGGTCAGACAGCCTCACTGCTCACACAGCTATCGCTGTGTTTGCCGAACATTATGCAAAGACGTCACTGACTTCTTCTCCCCACGCGTATCATCACATGTGACTTGACTTTCTCAAGGGTACCCTTTTTTTTCATCTACATATATCTAGGGATGTGTGTTCCCTTATATGCTTTTTGATGCATCTATTTGCATTTATTCACTTTATTGATTGATATATTTATGTGTCCGCCAATGCAGCCTGTGTCTGCCAATGTAGCCTGTGTCCACCAATGCAACCTGTGCCCACCAATGCAACCTGTGTGCAATGCAGCCTGTGCCCAATGCAGCCTGTGCCCACCATGAAGCCTGTGTCCACCATGAAGCCTCGTCCAATGCAGCCTGCGCCCACCATGCAGCCTGTGTCCCATGCAGCCTGTGCCCACCATGCAGCCTGTGTCCCATGCAGCTTGTGTCCAATGCAGCCTGTGCCCACTATGCAGCCTGTGTCTAATGCAGCCTGTTCTCACCATGCAGACTGTGTCAAATGCAGCCTATGCCCACCATGCAGCCCGTGCCCAATGCAGCCTGTGCCCACCATGCAGCCTGTGTCCCATGCAGCCTGTGCCCACCATGCAGCCTGTGTCCCATGCAGCCTGTGTCCAATGCAGCCTGTGCCCACCATGCAGCCTGTGTCCAATGCAGCCTGTGCTCACCATGCAGCCTGTGTCCAATGCAGCCTGTGTGCAATGCAGCCTGGGCCCACCATGCAGCCTGTGTCCCATGCAACCTGTGTCCACCTTGCAGCCTACCTGAGGAGGGGAAGAGAGGGGAACCGCTGGCCGGATGATCAGAGCAGAGAACATCACAGCTTTCATTTCAATAGCTGTGTGTTCCCCCGCTGTGCGCCATCACAAAAGACCCTCCCCTTGTCCGGGGAAATTAGAGTGATCTCCCATCCAATCCTAGGACAGGTGATGTGTATCAAAGTCCCGAAAAAAGAGAAGGGGCTGTATGTGACAGCGCACGGCGGGGGAACACACAGCTAGTGAAATTAAATCTGTGATGTTCCCTGCTCTGATCATCCAGCCAGCGGCTCTTTTCTCTTCCCCTCTGTGATGCAAGCGGGCGAGTGGAATTTTTGAGGGCTGTATATATGTGTATGGAGAATTGAGCAATGTATGCCCAGTGAATAGAGACCAGATGCATATGATGATATTATCTAGTGGGGGGCATACATAGTTAAGTAGTAATAGATGTAACAAATAGACTAAACATAGGTATATGATAAAGTATGGTACACAATGTAGTATTTATTAGAGGACCTAAGTAAAGGATAAAAATGAAGGGGAATGAACTAAAGTATTGCACTAATCTCAAAATCCTCATTTAACCCTCCAGGAGCCAGCATGTCCAGAGTGAAAATCCAATACATTTCTCTCTGGTAGAGCTTACAAAAGTGCTCAGCTGGGGGAGGTCTCTGGGCATAGCCTCAATAACCCAAACCTTCAAACCATCGGTTGATTTTTTTATGGTATTCAAGAAAATGCCTAGGGACACTGTGGATATCCAAACCTTCAGTAATGAAATGGCGATGTTTGCTGAATTGCTTACGTAATGTCATTATGGTTCGACCCACGTAGAAGAGACCACAAGGCATTGTCAGGCAGTAAAGTACATGGTCAGAGGAGCATGTATGGAATCTCTTAATAGAGTATGTTTTCCCTTTGACACAAAAAAATCCTTCTGACCATGTTTAACAAACCGACATAAGGACATTACGTAAGCAATTCGGCAAACGTGTTTTGTCACTGAGGGTCTTGCAAAGAGGCTTATGGCCATGGTAAATGCCTGTGATACCTAAAAAGGTGGGAAGAGAATAGCCTGGGGATATTGGTTTATTTTTAAGTTTGCTGGGTGCCAGCTTACTTTTGATATTAGGGGCTTTTCTATAAGCAAACTTGGGTTTATTAGATAAGACAAGGATAAGGAAGAAGATGTTGATCCTGTAGAAGCAACGGCCAATGTCTACACACAATATTTTCCATCTGTTTATGACGAGAGTGAAATTTGGTGATAAAACGCATTTTGTCCTTATTGTTTTCAACCTGAATAGGAGGACGTGACGCAGGGGGTGTATCTTTATAATGGAAATAAGCTGTATCCACGATATCAACTGGAAATCCCTTATCAAGGAATTTCTCTTTCAAAAATCTCGCTCTGGGTGTCGTAGTCTGTGCTTCTGGTGCAGTTATTTTTGAGCCTACAAAATTGACTTTTGGGTATGTTGTTAAGCCATTGGGGAAGATGACAGCTTTTATAGTGAAGGAAGGAGTTTCCTGCTGATGGCTTTGTTTAATTGCTAGCATGGATTTCCTTGCCATCATGATACAATTCCAAATCAAGAAAAGCCAATTTTTCTTTATCCATGACTGTGGTAAAGGATAAACCCATGTTATTGTCGTTACAATGGGTAACAAAATCCTGTACTCTGGATTCATTGCCATCCCAGATGATAATTATTATTATACAAGATTTACATAGCGCCGACAGTTTACGCAGCGCTTTACAATGTATAAGGGGGACAACACAATTTCAGTACAATACAAAAGGTACAGGAGGGCCCTGCTCGTAGAGCTTACATTCTAAAGGGAGGGGGTGGTGGTACAAAAGGTAATAGCTGCAAGCAATGATTTGATGAGAGTGGCTCAGGGACAATTATGTGGGTGTGGGATAGGCTTCCCTGAATAAATGAGTTTTCAGGGATCTCCTAAAGGTGGACAGGGTAGGGGCTAATTGGACATACTGGGGCAGGGAATTCCAGAGGATGGGAGAGGCTCTGGAGAAGTCCTGAAGGCGAGCATGGGAGGAGGTAATAAGGGAGTTAGAGAGCAGGAGATCCTGGGAGGAGCGGAGGGGGCGATTTGGGCGATATCTGTAGATGAGGTTGGTGATGTAGATGGGGGCGATGTTGTGAATGGCCTTGAATGTTATGGTTAGCATTTTGAATTTTACACGGTGGGGTAGGGGAAGCCAGTGAAGGGATTGGCAGAGAGGAGCAGCAGTCACGGATCGATTGGTGAGGTGTATTAGTCTAGCGGCAGCATTCATAATAGACTGAAGGGGGGATAGCCTGCTTAAGGGTAGGCCATTAAGGAGAGAGTTGCAGTAGTCGAGGCGGGAAATAGTCAAGGAGTAAATAAGTTGCTTTGTGGTGTCATTAGTCAGGAAGGTTAGTCAGAAAGTCCGTTCGCTGAGGAAGTCCTTACGGACGATACGCGTGCGAGGGGCTCCGTGACGTCAGTACAGCCACCTATCTGGTTTTATTCTTATATGTCCTATACTCCTGCACTGGGGATCAGTGCTATCTTTGTGAGTAATATTTTTTTATTCAATAAATTCAATATTTATCATATGGAGAGCACTATGTCCTGTTATTTTGTTTTAACATGATATATACCTGCTGATGAGCTTGACATTGGGATACTGCAAGTCTTGGAAAATATATGTGGCCAGCCTCCTTCATCTCTATAATTACCCTGTGGAAGGGACTGCATGAGTGACCTATCTGTTAGCGCAGAAGGTCTACTCAATAAGGTGAGCGGCCTAGACTTCTGGTGGTGGAACACAGTGGTGTTGATACACGAATGTCAAGTTTATCTTATCAGTGCACCCTTTCTTACCATCTGAGGAATTTCCTTTCTGCTAGTGGACAGTCATCCATCTCCTCGGATTAAGATACAATTCAGGACTTTGCCTCATATGTTTTATATGTATATGTTTTACATGTATTTGTTTTATTAAGCGCTGCACTGCTATATTTTGTGTATAATATTTTGTAAATAAGTACGTTTTCTCCTTCACTGATGAGGCTGCACTGACGGGCACTGATAAGGTGGCACTGATGAGGTGGCACCAATGAGGTGGCACTGATGGGCACTCAGGTGGCACTGATATGCAGCACTGATGGGCACTGAAAGGCTGCACTGATGGGTACTTATGGGTGGCACTGATGGGCACAGATAGACGGCACTGATGGCCACTGATAGGTGACACTGATGGGCACGGATGGACACTGATGGGTGGCACTGATGGACACTGATAGATGGCACTGATGGGTATCACTGATATGGAAACACTGGCAGGCACTGCTGATGGCCACTGATTGGCATCATATGTGGGCACAGATTGGCATCCCTGGTGGCCATGGGAGGCATACCTGGTGGTCATCAGGGGTGGCCATCCCTGGTGGCCTGGGTGGGCATCCTCGGGGGGGGGGGCTGCGCTGATAATCAGCGCAGACCCCCCTGTCAGGAGAGCCACCTGTCAGACGTGAGTGAGGAAAAGCCGATACACGGCTTTTCTTGTTTGCTATGCTACACAAGGCTCTCAAACAAACCTAAGAACACATCACCAGTAGACTTACAAAGGAGATTAGAGAGCTGGGGAATCACACTGCAGTGCTGGGGGTGAGAGTAGATGAGATGGAGAACAAAGCACAAGATTATATGGCTGAACTTGAAAACCATAAAGAAGAAAACCTGACCTTACAGATTAGACTCGAAGACTATGAAAACAGAGGGAAACACTCTAATTTGTGGATTGGGGCATCACTGAATCCGTAATTGATCTGGGATCCACTATGGCTGCCCTTTTCCAGGAACTTCAGCCTGCTATACCAATAGAACGCCTGGAAATGGACAGGGTGAATAGGGCTCTTACTCCAAAAAGACCTGATTACCCCCTCGCGACATCATTGCAAAGTTCCACTATTACTGCACAAAGGAACAACTCCTGGCCACGGCCCAAGAAAAGGACACCCTTAACTTTCAGGGGCATGATTACCAGCTTCTCTCAGATTTGTCCCAATGATCATTTCAAAGCACCGAGCCATAAAACCAAGACTCCTGGAGTTGCACCAACACCACATCACCTGCCAATGGGGTTTGCCATTCTCAGTCCGCTTCACCTATCAAGGTTTCAAATACAGCTGTAGATCACCAGACGAGCTGCAAGACCTGCACCTAGTAGAAAACCTTCCCAACTCCAGAACTTCCTGCAGAACATCAGTTTCAACCTCCCCGTGCAAACCACCATCTTCTGGTAAGTACAGAAATCAGCATTCGCATAAAAGAGGCAGCTTCACCTCTCCAGCCCAAGATCAAGAAGATTCTATGGACTAATGTCTGGATCCCCTTCCAAGTCCATCTTCTCACCCTTATGGTGGGTTCGGTTTTCAGGTGGTCATTCTGCTGTTCTCTATGACCAACCTCACTCAAGTACTCCACATGCTTTTGTTTAAACTGTGTCTAGTTCTTGTTTGGGTACTCGTTACTACTTTTGTCCCTTTTGTCCCACCCTATCAAATGCTTTTTCAGCATCAGTAGAAAGGAGTAGGGTGGGCTGGGCACATCTTTGAACATACTGGATTAGGGAAATTGTCCGTAGAGAATTATCTTTAGCCTCTCTATGTGGTATGAAACCAGTCTGATCTGCCGAAATCCAACTGGGTATGAGAGGGAGGATACGGTTAGCCATCACTTTGGCAAATAATTTAATGTCCGTATTTATCAAAGAAATTGGTCTAAAGCTGCTGCAAAGGGTGGGATCCTTGCCGGGTTTAGGTATAACAGTGATATGTGCTGAAAGGGATTCTGGGCGTAAGCCTGAGGTTTGGGAAATAGAATTAGCATATGCTGTGAGATGTGGAAGTAGGATATCTTGAAATGTCTTATAATAAAGGATAGTGAAACCGTCGGGGCCGGGGGCTTTACCTGATGGGGAGGATTTTAAAGCGGATTGGAATTCTTCAATTGAAAAGTCCTCTTCCAATTCCTTAAGGGCTGACCTAGATAATTTAGGAAGGTTCGCCGCCTTCAAATAGGAGAGGATTCGGGAGCGCCTCTCAGATGGGGGTAGAGGGGCTAAACCATTCGTAACATTATAAAGATCTGCATAAAATTCCCTAAATGCGGTTGCATGTACTAATTCTCCCGTTGGAAGTTTAATTTTAGGGATAAATGACTGTGTTTGTTTCGCTTTAAGGGATCTAGCAAGTAATCTGCTTGGTTTATTACCCCATTCATAAAATTTTTGTGATATGCGGTGAAATTTCTTTTTAGTGTCTAAGTCTAGGAGGTTTTGTAGTTCTTCACGTTTAAGCGTGAGGGCTTTGAGATGTGCGCTATGGAGTGATAGTTTATGTTGTTTATCAAGGTCGGCTATTTGTTGCAAAACCTGTGCTATTTGATGACCATGCTCCCTCTTCTTCCTGGCACCAAGCTCAATTAAACGTCCCCTTATAGTTGCCTTATGCGCTTCCCAAACAACAGATGGGGAGGCCACAAAGGATGCGTTCTCTTTAAAGTAATGCTTCAGGTGAGAGGCTAACATGGAGACTTCAGTTTGGTTAGATAAGAGAGCTTCGTTAAGTTTCCAGTTATTTGTGGTACGAGATAAGGTGGGCATGGTCATACACATCATCACAGGTGCATGATCGGATAGGGTTGCTGTACCTATATGGGCAGATTTGAGGAGAGGAACATGGAAGTGATCAAGGAATATATTATCTATTCTAGAGTAAGATAAGTGTGTTGCAGAAAAATGTGAATAGTCTTTATCCTTAGGGTGGAGCAGGCGCCATACATCTATTAGTTGATGATCTAAGAGCCTCCTTTTAACAAAAGCTAAACGCTTAAATGAAATGTTAGAGCGGCCCTGGGATGTGTCCATTGTAGGATCAAGGGGCATATTTATGTCACCAGCGAGGACAGTGATGCCTTTAGCAAATTGTGAAAGTTTAGTGAGGGTTTGCGAGAGAAAGGTTGGTTGATTCTGATTTGGGGAGTATATGTTTGCAAACGTGCATTGGGTGTTACCTATAAAGCCCTTGAGGAAGAGAAAACGACCATGGTCGTCTGTAAGCATTTCCGTTAGACGAAAAGATACCCTACTACTGAAACCAATGGCAACACCCTTAGCTTTGTTAGTGTCAGAAAGACCGTAGTACCACTGCGGAAAGTGGGGTGAGGTCAATCTGACCGGTGTGGTGTGGGTTAAATGTGTTTCCTGAAGGAAGGCAATAGAGCAGTTATTGCGCTTTAGCTCACGCATCACTTGGTGTCGTTTAGCAGCAACATTAAGGCCTCGTACATTATATGATGTAATTATCAGAGTTGCCATTGGTACAGCAGAGAGGTATATCCTAACCTATAATTCCACGCATGCCAACGTGAAGGGGGGAGGGAGAGGGAGGGATAGAAAAAAAAGGTTTGAGGGAGTAGAAAAAAGGGGAAATAACATACAGAAGAAACATACATGTATATCAAGACAAATGTGGGAATTACGAGAAAAACATGCAGAAATCTGCAGTGGTCCCTGAGGGGAGAGAAAGAACGGGGGCCATCTGGAACTCCGAAAAGAGTCCGGGTAAAAGACCTTATAGGCCGCTCGGTCTCACCAGCCCCAGAAGGAAGGGGGGGCGGGGGACGCCCCGAGGTGAAAGAGAGAAGGAGCAATGTGCCCCGCCAACATTCGGCCTGTTGAGAAAATACACTATAAGTACATAAAATGCCATGAGCTCCAGCAAAAAGTTTAGAGAAGAAAGGGAAAGAGAAAAAAAAAAAAAAAGGAAAAAGCAAAATAAAATAAAAATATTCCTTCCCTTTCTTCTCTCTTTCCCCCCACCTTTCCTCCTCTCCTTGCAGTTTAACCATTGATAACCAAAAACATTAAAAGTACAAACTATAATTGGAACATGAAATACCCAAAAGTAAAAAACTGTCGGGTCTAGATCCCTTAAGCCAATAAGGCTAGAAAAGAGTTCAAAGGGTCTGACCAGGGCCGAACAATTATTGAGGAATGGGCATCAGTATATACAAAGAGGAGAGAAGAGAAAAAAAAAAGGGGTGGAAGGAGAAAACAAAATAATTAGAGAGAGGCATATCTCAGCCATGCTTCTGTGCGGATCCGGGGATCGATGTGCGCCTTTTCTTAGATGGAGTTTTCCGCCATGGAGGGTCAAAGGGGTTTGAAAACTTCGGAATGTGGTCTTGCCAGCTCGAGAGCTCAACTGGTGGAAGATTGAGATCTTGAAGAAAGGTAGAGAGTTCCTCTGGGAAGCATAGGGTATGAGATCAGCCATTTTTGGTGGCTATCAAGCAAGCTGGGAAACCCCATCTGTAGTTGATTCCATCCATGCGTAAATGCTCAAGGAGTGGTTTTAGGGCTCTGCGGCGGTCAAGGGTTTCCTTGGACAGATCAGGGAAAATGTTAATGACTGCGCCATCAAAGTCAATGTTAGGGGTGTTGCGAAGTTTTGTCATGATGGCATTTTTATCCTCAAAATAATGCAGACGACAAATGACATCTCTGGGTTGGTCTGAGTTAGCATTACGAGGGCGCAATGCACGATGAACACGATCAAATCGCAATGGGTCAGTGACAGGGTTACCCAGAATTGTGTTGAGAATTCCACGGATCGACGGCTCCAGATCATTGTCTCTAGTTGCTTCTGGTAGGCCCCTGATACGTAGGTTGTTCTTGCGGTTGCGGTTTTCGAGACCTTCAAGTTTATATAGAGAGGCATGATGAGCAAAGGCTAGCTGGGTAACAGTCTCTTGTAACTCCTTTATGGCAAGTGCTTGGGAGTCCTGACGCTGCTCCGATTCCTCCACTCTGGCTAAGAGGTGGGACATGTCAGATCTTACGGCTGTAATTTCTTTCTTAATTGATTTTTCCAAACTGTGAAACATACCAGCCAGTTCTTTTTTAAGACCACTCATCAGTGATTTCTGAGCCAATGGGGGATCCTGGGTCCTCCATGAGGTCTGAGCAGTAGGATGAAGCAGGAGAACTTTCCCTTACAGAGGCAGCGTGCGAGGAGGGGGAAACACTCTGTCGGGAGGTTCTAGCTTGACTGTTACGTGCGCCAGCTAAGTATTGCTGAATAGAGCCAGAGGTAGCGGAGTGAGGTTTCACGCCTTTTCCGGATCTTTTGCCTATTGTAGAGCGAGTTTTAGGTGTCTTGGCGGGCATAGCTGGAGCTGTAGGGCCGGCAGCTGGGCAGGGCTCTTCACATTCACATCAGTTCACATTCACAAAAAGGGCTGCAAATCCACTGCTGAATAGAATAGGCTAGTGCAAATAAGTTCCCTTTTAAATACTGTAAGATAAGGTTATAAGCCTATCAGCTGAATAAGCTCTGAAGTGGAGGGGGATGTGATGCTGGAGGAGTCAGACATCAGGGCCCAAGATAGCGGCGGGCGCCCGCAATGCGGCTCGGCCTGTAGGCCCGGAACGGAGCGGGTGGTCAGATTAAAAAAAGACCCCTCCAGGGGCAAGGCAGGAGGGTCCAGGAGGCAGAGGGAGCGCGGTGGGGAATCGCCAAAGTGTAACAGGGCCGGGATGGCAGTGGATTGAATTTGCCTGTACGGAGCCCAGCTTTCAAACGTCCTCCTCAGTGTGCGTCCGGACACGCCCCCCGACCTTGCCTGCTTTTATTTCTTTATATTATGTTATTTTGATTTTCATGCTTTTACTTCTCCCCTATTCTAGATTCTCTCTGGCCCTTCCCCTTATCCTCCATGTCCACACACGTTGATCTGTGCATACAGCGCGTCACGATCACTGGTAAGTTTTGCTCCCATACACAGCTACCATGGCCCCCTTGAATATCCTCTCCCTGAATGTTTAATATACCTCAAAAGTGTACCAAAAGGTTCCACTCTTTTAACTTCCTGAAAATGTATATATTGTGCCTTTAAGAAACACACTTTACAGCGCATTCTACCCCAAAATTTTTTAGCTCCTTCTACCCTCAAACCTATGCTACAACTAAACAAGGTGGAACTCTTATAGCCTTCCACTGATCCACCCCATTCACCCTCAAAGCTGAAATTAAAGACCCGGAAAGACACTATTTAATCCTCTCAGGGCACATTATAGATTCTGCGATTACTATTGTCTCGTACTATGCCCCCAACATACAGCCCACGTCCTTTATTTCCCACCTTACAGTATGCATGTGGTAAACTTGCATAAGATG
This sequence comes from Aquarana catesbeiana, assembly GCF_042186555.1. Classification (NCBI taxonomy): domain Eukaryota; kingdom Metazoa; phylum Chordata; class Amphibia; order Anura; family Ranidae; genus Aquarana; species Aquarana catesbeiana. The sequence goes on along the minus strand of NC_133331.1, from coordinate 248,258,631 downwards.
GGTATGGTTATCATGTGTGGTGACTAACCATGTTTTCATCCCATTCCTAGACAAATCCCCCTACAATCTGTCCCCCAGTCCCGCTAAACTATCCTTCTCTCATCTCTTCACTCGACACAATCTAGTCGACACTTGGCATGAAAGCAACCCGACCAAAGGGCAATACACTTACTATTCCCACCCACACAAAACCTTTTCCTGTATCGACCATATCTTCGTAACTACTGGTATGGTACCTGAGATCCTAACATCGACCATTGTGTCTATTCCTTGGTCAGACCACAACGCAGTTTGCACCTCCCTTGCCTCACCCATCCCTACAGCAGGGAAGTAAAACCTTGGACAGAGGGGTGGCTGTGGACATAGTATACTTGGATTTAGCAAAAGCATTTGACACAGTTCCCCACACACAGCTAATGTGTAAGGTTAAGTCTACAGGCTTGGGAAGATCAGTTTGTAAATGGATAGAAAACTAGCTAAAAGACAGAATTCAGAAAGTAGTGGTTAATGATTCATACTCTAAATAGCCTAAGGATATCAGTGGAGTATCCCAAGATTCAGTGTTGGGACTCTTACTTTTTAATATCTTTATAAATGATATAGAGTCTGGGATTAAAATTACCATTTCAATCTTTGCAGATGACACCAAGCTATGCAGTGCAATAACATCCTTACAGTATGTCTCCAACTTATAAGCCAACCTCAATGCACTGTTTCTTTGGGCAACTATGTGGCAAATGAGGTTTAGTGTTGATAAATGTAATGCTATGCACTTGAGGGCTAAGAATATGCATGCATCATACATACTATGAGGAGTACAACTGGGGCAATCCATAGCGGAGAAGGATCTGGGGGTTTTGGTAGATCATAAGCCTAATAATAGCATGCAATGCCAAGCTGCGGTTTCCAAAGCAAGCAAAGTTCTTTTCCCCTGTACAAATAATTAGTAAGACCTCATCTGGAATATGCATTTCAGTTTTGGGCACTGGTTCTCAAAAAGGATATCGGGGAGCTGGAGAAAGTGCAGAGGAGGGCGACCAAACTGATAAGAGGCATGGAGGAGCTTAGCTATGAGGAAAGATTAGAGGACCTGAATTTATTCTCTCTTGAGAAGAGGAGATCAACATGTGCAAATACATAAGGGGTCCATATAGTGAACTTGGTGTTGAGTTATTTACTTTAAGGTCATCACAGAGGGCAATGAGGCACTCTTTACGTCTAGAGGAAAAGAGATTTAATCTCCAAATACAGAAAGGTTTTTTCACAGTAAGAGCTGTGAAAATGTGGCATAAACTCCCTCCAGGGATGGTTCTGGCCAGCTCAGTAGATTGCTTTAAAAAAAGGCCTGGATTCTTTCCTAGGGGTACATAATATAACTGGGTACTAACATTAGTATAGAGTTGGGAGGCCACCAGCATACGCTCTGATTATTTGCAGATGATATTTTGTTATTTTTATCCTTATGGTTCCCAATCTCTTACCCATACTCAGCAAGCTTTCTGCCATCTCAGGCCTGGTAGTCAATGCTAAGAAGTCCTTAGCATTAAATATATCTCTTTCCCACATGGAGCTAGAGTCTGCACAAGCAGCGCTTGCTTTTATGTGGGCCTCGAAAACCATCCCCTACCTGGGAATTCATCTCACAGCTTTCCTCAGTCAACTACCTGGCAATTCTGAGACAGGTGTCAAACCTGTTGACGCAATGGTCCTCCCTTCCCCAATCCTGGCTAGGTAAAAATCAGTGTATTCAAAATGACCATACTACCCAAACTATTATAATTTTTGTAGAGTCCTACCGGTCCCTGTCCCTGCCTATTACCTACGGCTCCTGCAGAAAGGAGCAGAGATGTTCATCTGGGGCTCAGTGAAACCCAGGGTACTAAAAAGTATAATTTACCTCCCTAAACTTAAGGTGGCCTTAAACATTCTAAAACTTGTCAGGACGTTCTATTGTTCTTTTTTAACAGTGATATGTTTTTTAACCTATTAATAAAAGATGTTCTATTGACTAGAATGATAATGAAGTTTTAACCTAAAAAAGTCAATATATGAATAAGAAAAAATAAATAATAATAATAATCCTACCTTAACCACTTTATATCCGGGCCAATTCTGACACTTCGCTCCTATATGTAAAAATCTACTTTTTTTGCTAGAAAATTACTTATAACCCCAACATTATATATATTTTTTTTAACAGAGGCCCTATAGAATAAAATGGTGGGTGTTGCAATTTTTTATGCCACATGGTATTTGCACAGTGGTTTTTTAAATGCATTTTTTTTGGAAAGAAAACACTTCCATGAATTAAAAAAAACTAGAACACTAAAGTTAGCCCAGTTTTTTATATAATGTGAAAGATGATGTTATAAATAAATAGATACCTAACATGTCATGCTTTAAAATTGCATCTGCTCATGGAATGGCGACAAACCATGGTGCTTAAAATACTCCATAGGTAATGTTTTAAACGCCTTTACAGGTTACCAGTTTAGAGTTGCACAGGAGGTCTGGTGCTAGAATTATTGCTCTTGCTCTGACATTCGCGACAATACCTCACATGTGTGGTGCAATCACCGTTTAAATATACGTGCGGGAGTAATGTATGTGTTCGCATTAGCGCATGGGCACGGTGGGATGGGGCACCTTTAAAAAAAAGTTTTATATTTTATTATTTATTATATACAATTTTTTTTTAAACACTTTTTTTTTTCAATTAACTTAATTGCTATCACAAGGGATGAACAACATCCCTTGTGACAGCATGGGCCGTGATAGGTCCTCTTTATGGAGAGATATAGGGTCTATTAGACCTCAAATCTCTCCTCTGGCCTCACAAGGGAGAGGATCAAACACAGATCGGTCTGATTGGCTGCTTCCCTGGCACTGGTGGCCAGGTAAACAAAGAGTTGCAGCCGGAAGTGACAACATACTCGTAGCTCCCGATTTCCGGGGTTACAGAGAGAGGGGAACAATGTCAGTTCCTCCCTACTCTGTACAGGGCAGCCATCATCGCCGGACGCATCCTTACCGGCCTGCGCAATGTGACCGGAGAGCCTAGGAAAGGCGGCCGCCGCCGCGGGAGGGGGCTGGGCCCCTTTCTGCCACCTGCAGAAGTGATCAAGTGGCTAATTAGCCACTTAGACCACTTCTGCAAAAAAGAGAATTGCAGACTGAAGAAATACATACCAGAATGATGCCTGTAGGTTCAGGCATCTTTCCTGTATACCCACTGAAACCAGGGGACGTCCATGCACGTCCACCTGGCAGGAAGCGGTTAATAAGAGCATTAATATCAGATTAAGTGGATAATCAGGAATGTATATGTGGACAAATAACAATGTTTCAATCATAAATTATTTATCATTAGTAGACAGAGTTTCTTCTGATGAATTCTTTTTTCATGAAATGTCTATGAAATATCTTCTTCTCTAAGTTCTGTTAGTTTAGAAAAACCTTGTTGAATAAGATAAAACAGACATAAATATGAAGTATAAATCTTTTGTCCAATCTTTTACCCGAGAGGATCTCTTCTTTAATTTTGAATTTCTTGATATTATCTTTGCTCTTCTTAGGAGCTTGTTATCCTCCATATTTATTTGGTTTTAGATGCAATTTCTGTAAAAGAAACGCAGTATCATTACTTTGGCATAAACAATTTATATTATTCTTGTACAATTTGTTTTTCAACAAATTTTAAAACATTATGTGACAATAGTTTCATGAATTTGTAAAACTATATGTAAATGAATAATACTACCTTATTTTTTCTTCAAAGAGAACATCTAATTAACATTACTTGAGACAACGCTACTGAGATTGCATTCTCAGATACATGAGTTTTCAAAACAAAAAATGCTTCAGAACAAACCTCAATTGTATTTAACACTGGAGCATTCTGCAAGTCTTTTTTCAACTTTTCAAAGGCATTTTTTTTCATTTGGACCCCATTGGTAATATAGTTAGGGTATACTGTATTACCTTTATTCCTCAAAAGATTATATAGCAGATTAACTTTCTCTGTGAAGCGGTGTACGAACTCTCTGCAATGATATATTTTATTCAAAAATGTATGCAATGCCTTATGCGTTGGAATTGAAGCAATATCTCCAACTGTTTCTTGCAACAATAGTCTCTTTCCTTGACCAATTTACATGTGAAGGTATTTCACCTAACTTTTCATCAGCTGAACTTTTGTAACATTTCATTTTAGGCCTGCAACTTGTAACAACATAAACCACTCAGACAAAAGAGCAATAAGTTCATCAGTATTTTGCATACTCAGCAGAATCATATCCACATGCTGACAAATACATTCTGGCCTTAAAAACTTGGACAGTATTTTTGCTATAGATTCATGAACTACACCATCACCGATACCTAGGCCAGGTATCAATTGTGTGAACGCATAAGTCTCTTTCTGAAATGTAAAAGCAAGTTTGTACTGACAAATTTTAGCTAAAGGGATGGAAAAATTACTATTAGAGATTTCTAGTGCAGATAACACTTTGGCCAGAGGCGTAACTAGAAACTTCAGGGCCCCGGTGCATGAAATGGCAGCAAGGGCATTGAGGGGGGATGTTGAGGTGGTATTGAGGGGGGGTGTTGAGGTGGTGTTGAGGGGGTGGCAGCGAGGGTGTTGACGGGGGTGGCAGTTGTGGTGTTAAGGGGGGGTGGCAGCGAGGGTGTTGAGGGGGGATGGCAGCAGTGGTGTTGAGGGTGGGTGGCAGCGAGGGTGTTGGGGGGTGGCAGCGGTGATGTTGAGGGAGGGTGCTTCAAAATTTAATTTTAAACTCAAAAGGGTCTTCTTCTGCAGTAGTCTGTAATAATTCTAACATTTCTATGGATGGTACTTCTTCGCCAGCCACACATAGCAGCAATTGTTGCAGTCTGTCTGTTGCTGTCACGATGTCTCTCCTGACTTCCTCATCAATAACAGGTGACTTAATTAGTTTAGCAAAATTAACAGTAACTCACAGATGAAATATGTAATTGCGTTGATCATTTGACAGATTGAAATGGTCCACATAATAGTCAAATATATCTCTATTAGAAAATGCATTTGCCTTTAAGTTATAAACAGGAAAGTCTTTTAAAACTTTCTTTAGTTGGTCATGTATTTGCAGTGCTACGTAATAAGTGTTTATGCTTAATCTGTGTTTCGCCATCAGCATCAACATCCTCTATTTACGAACTTTCAGGAATTTAAGAAGGTTGTGGCTTTGACTTGGATTCAGTCTTTTTGTCATCTTTTGTTATTACAGCAATCTGTCTACTGTCATTCTGTAACTAACAAAGGATTTGTCTTAGATTCTACTTAATTTTCAAGATCCTCTATGTAATTACAAAAAAATCTCACAGTTTGGACAATTAAGAGAATCTTGAGACACATTTTCATGTATTCCATTTTCTGCACATTGTAATCTCTGCCTGATTTAATGTACAAACATTTTTGGCAGGTATGTCAACATTATTAATCCTCTTATTCAATATTCTTAATATCTTTGACCAGTGATGTGAGTGGATGTGTGTAGGTTGTGCTCCGGCTCTTCCATCCTGCAGCCCATTCTGACCGATCTCCTACAAAACTATGCCTAGGGAGTTCGGCTGGCAGATGCTTTGAGTGGTCTTAATTTTCCCACTAGATCCTCCTTGAGCTGAGAGCTGGGAACTGAGAGCCAGTGTGGAAGTGTGGACATTGAAAAATGCTATTACCTTATCAGATTATCCTTGGTTTCTCTCCACCCCCCCCCATTACATTTCCCCCTGTTGAAGTTCTGTATACCTGGAGAGGATGGAAGATCGGCGTGGAGCTCGTTGAGCCGCTGAGTGCCTTTTGGACGTTGTTGCCCCCAGTGTCTCTGGGTGGTGGTTTATTGGATCTCCCCTCCTCCTTGCCTGTCCTCCTCTGTCTGAATCTTGGGCCTCCCCTGGTTGGTGCTGCTGTCCTAAGCTCTGTGTCACCTCTGCAGCCTCATGCCTGGATTCAGTTTGTGATCCATCCACTTCTTCTCTGACTCCCTCCTCCCTCTTCACTCTGACTCCCTCCTGCCTCTTCGCTCGGCGGTGATCGGTGGACCTTGGCTATCATCTGCTGCTGCCGGGGGTAAGTTTGTGAAACTTTGGCAAGCACTGAGAGCCATCGGTGAGGCTCGGAGAGACTTCTTTGAAGATTGGCTGTGACGGGTGCATCTTCGGCCAGCTAGGAATCAGCAAAAATCGGTAATATTCGGCGGAGCTCGTGTGAATACGAGGAATGCTGATTAAAGGGACAGGTAATTTCTTTATTTAAAATAAAACAAGAAAAAAATACTGTGTGTGAGAACTGAGCTGCAAAGCAGCAAAATAACTATAAAATAAGTCAAAGCAGGAGGAGAGGGGGAAAGGAAGAAAAGGGGAAAAAAGAGAAGTAAAGATAAAGGAGCAAGAAATAAGGAAAGGAACCAAAAAAGGTGAAAGAAGAAGAAAGAGCTGAATGGAAAGGAGAGGTGGGAATAAAATCACAAAAATGGCGAAGGAGGGACAGGGGGCTGTAGTCACTATACAAGATGATGGTGGATTTCCACAGCAAGTACACAGTGGTAAATCAGCAAAAGAAGTGGCTGCTTCCAAACTTGCAAAATTTGCACTGACATCAAAAGATGGTGAAAATAAAGTCACACAATATGATACTAGTGAAGAGCTGGAAGACCCAAGTATTGGAACAGAAATAGCTATACCACATAAAAATATGGTCCAACTAAAGAGTGATGGGAAAAAAGGGACAAAAATGAGAAGCAGCATACCGATAAACAGCTAAATGGCCAACATGAATTAGCAACATCACCAACTCCACCAGAGCCCACATTAGTAGATGTGCTAAAAGCGGTACAACAATGTCATAACTCTATATGAAATTTAACAGTGCAAGTGCAGGGTCTTAAAGAAGAATTTACTTTTCTTCGTCAAGATGTACAGAAAATAAGGAAAAAAGCATCAGCTTTGGAAGGACGTGTTAAAGAAATAGAGGATGCTTCACAGCCAATGGGCAAAGACATTTAATAAGTAATAAAGAAATCAGATATTAATGCCCGTAAGATGGAAGACCTTGAAAATCGACTTTGACTCAATAATACAGTGCCTTGCAAAAGTATTCACCCCCTTGACATTTTTTTTTTCATGTTTTGTTGCCTCACAACCTGGAATTAACATGGATTGTTTGAGGATTTGCATCATTTAATTTACAGAACAGACCCACATGTTTGAAGATTTTTTTTATTGTGAAGCAAACAACAAATAGGACATAACTATTCACCCCCTAAAGTCAATACTTTGTAGAGCCACCTTTTGCAGCTATCACAGCTTGCCACATCTTACCACTGGGATTTTTGCCCATTCCTCCTTGCAAAACTGCTCCAGCTCCTTCAAGTTGGATGGTTTGTGCTTGTGAACAGCAATCTTTAAGTCTGACCACAAATTTTCTATTGGATTGAGGTCTGGGCTTTGACTAGGCCATTCCAACTCATTTACATGTCTCCCCTTAAACCACTCAAGTGTTGCTTTAGCAGTGTGTTTTGGGTCATTGTCCTGCTGGAAGGTGAACCTCAGTCCTAGCCTCAAATCACACACAGAGTGGTGCAGGTTTTGCTCAAGAATATCCCTATATTTAGCACCATCCATCTTGCCCTCAACCCTGACCAGTTTCCCAGTCCCGACATCTGAAAAACATCCCCACAGCATGATGCTGCCACCACCATGTTTTACTGTGGAGATGGTGTTCTTTGGGTGATGTGATGTGTTGGGTTTGCGCCAGACATAGCTTTTTCTTTGATGGCCAAAAAGTAAAATTTTAGTCTCATCAGACCAGAGCACCTTCCTCCATAGATTTTGGTAAAGGAGCAAATATCCCCTAAATAATAATAAAAGGACTTTAAAGGCAACAAGAAAAAGGGGGTCTGAACAAAAATAGTTTTTTTGATAATTTATTTATTAGTATGTAGAAAAAAATATAAAATTATTCAGGTGCAACATATCACCAAACTTTGAACACCCCTGATGAAGGAACCCCACAAGTGTCCTGAAACGCGTCGGGATGAATGTCTACAATTGCCACGCATCAACGATTCAGTTTTTGCAAACTCAAAACGTGCCATTTTGTTTTTTGCTGAAAGTCATGGCTTTCTTCTGGCCACTCTGCCATAAAGCCCAACTCTGTGGAGCGTACGGCTTATTGTCATCCTATGTACAGATACTCCAGTCTCTGCTGTGGAACTCTGCAGCTCCTCCAGGGTTACCTTAGTTCTCTGTGCTGCCTCTCTGATTAATGCCCTTCTTGTTCGGTCTGTGAGTTTTGGTGTGCGGCCGTCTCTTGGCAGGTTTGCTGTTGTGCCATGTTCTTTCCATTTGGTTATGATAGATTTGATGGTGCTCCTAGGGATCATCAAAGTTTTGGATATTTTTTTAGAACCTAACCCAGACTTGTACTTCTCAACAACATTGTACTTTACTTGTTTGGAGAGTTCCTTGGTCTTCATGGCAGTGTTTTAGTTAGTGGTGCCTCTTGCTTAGGTGTTGCAGCCTCTGGGGCCTTTCAAAAAGGTGTGTATATGTAATGACAGATCATGTGACACTTAGATTGCACACAGGTGAACATCATTTCACTAATTATGTGACTTCTGAAGGTAATTGGTTGCACCAGAGCTTTTTATGGGCTTCATAACAAAGGGGGTGAATACATACGCACATGCCAATTATCAGTTTTTTATTTCTGAAAAATAGTTTTATGTATATATTTTTCTAATTTTACTTCACCAACTTAGACTATTGTGTTCTGATCCATCACATATAATTCAGATTAAAAAAACATTGAACTAAAGGCTGCAATGTAACAAAATAGGTAAAAAGCCAAGGGGGTGAATACTTTTGCAAGGCATTGCATTAGGCTGGTTGGTCTTCCAGAGCACTCCCTACAGAATTAGCAGAAACATGGCTATGATAGAGAATTGGGAAAGAACACCTTTCTATGTCCTTTTCAGTTGAAAGAGCATATTGAGTACTCAGTAGGCCTTTACCAGCAGGAACTCTACCACTGCCATTATTAATACGATTACTTAATCAATGAGATAAAGACTTTTTCCTTAGAAGAGTTAGATTATTGAAGGAAGTTCTTTTTAATGGAAACAAAGTTATGTTCTTTCTGGACTTTTCCCCAGATGCCAAAACAGCAGAAAATATTTCAAGATGTAAAAAAAAGTTGCAGACCTTGCAAAAGGCATTATAAATAAAAATGAATGAGATGAAGAAAGGAGAAGAATTTATAAAAAATGTTTTGTTTTTTTCTCCCTCTCTTTTTATATCTTTATATATTGGAGATGGTCAGTTTGGAATTTTATTTTTTATTTTAGAGCTGGGGGAGAGAGTCCAGTAAATTATTACTGAATGGACTCTGTATACTTAGTTCATGTGGGAAATGTATGGTTGTTGAATTTTGTTCTGTTTTTTATATAAATTTTCTATAAGCGTTCACCAGATAGCTAAAATGAATATAGAAATCTTCTCCGTACAAAGAAGGGACTTTTTTCCATTATTAGAAAAGATTATTTGAGTTTAAGATATGTTAAATTTAATGTGAAGTAAAGCAAAGTGAAGTAGATTGCTTTAAGAAAGGCCTGGATACTTTCCTAAATGTACATAATATAACTGGGTACTAACATTTATAGGTAAAGTTGATCCAGGGAAAAAAAGATTGCCTCTTGGGGGATCAGGAAGGAATTTTTTTCCCCTGCTGTAGCAAATTGGAGCATGCTCTGCTGGGGTTTTTTGCCTTCCTCTGGATAAACTGTGGGTAGAGAATTGGGTATATTGGATTGTACGCTATTTTAATTTTTTTTTTTTTATGGTTGAACTGGATGGACATGTGTCTTTTTTCAACCTGACTAACTATATAATTATGTAAATATTGCGCTAACTAGTGCGAACAAGAAAAAAGTGCTTTCAAAAAAGAAATAAAAAAGCTGCTACATAAGAATATGACAAGTATTCAAAGTAAAATGGTGTATAAATGTAGCGCTAATGTAGTGTACAATAAATATACAACCAAAGTGAATAATCAAATATGTAAAAAAAATAAATCATAATAAGTGAAAACATAAATGGATATTGAGTCCAATATGATGGTAAATCCTAATATGAGGGAAAACAGCACAAAGTCCACAGTATACAGATGGTGGTTTCACAGGACAGAAATGCCGATGGGACAGACGTATGGAATCTCCAAGATAAAAGATCATCCATTCAAAGAAAAGAATGCATACGCTTACCAGAGCTGGTGGACCAGAGTGTACATCCAAGAGGACTGGTGGATAGGGATGAGCTTCGAGTTCGAGTCGAACCCATGTTCGACTTGAACATCGCATGCTCGACCGTTCGTCGAATTGCGAACGTTATGGGCCGTTGGCACGTCAAATTCGAGCGGCGCGTCACGGCCCATAATTCACTGCGGCATCGCAGTGCATTGCTGGCTGATGTTTGGCCAAGCATGCACTATGACCCGCATGCTTGGCCAATCACAGCGCCGTCTGTACAGAGAGCCGTAATTGGCCAAAGCCAGGGTGGCTTTGGCCAATTATGGCTCAGGGGGTTTAGTACACACCCCACACTATATAAGGCCGCCTGCATGGCGGCCTTGTGTAGTGTGTTGCGGCAGCGGCGGAGAGAAAGACAGAGAGACAGCGTCATTTGATTTAAGTTAGATAGAGTAGGCAGGCGAGTCAGTTAGCTGCACAGTGTGTTGTGTATATATATGCATCCTAGATGTTGTGTGTGTGTGTATATATATATATATATATATATATATATATATATATATATATATACACACACTGTACTCAGTTTAGCTAGATCCGTTCCTGTTATTCTCTTCCTACTGACAGGCAGGCAGATGTTTTTACATTATTTACAGCTACCTGAAGAAAATTGGTGGTGTTCTTCTGATCCTATTAGTACCACAGGCAGGCAGCTACAGTATTTACAGTTATGCCCCATACACACGGTCGGACATTGATCGGACATTCCGACAACAAAATCCTAGGATTTTTTCCGACGGATGTTGGCAAAAACTTGTCTTGCATACACATGGTCACACAAAGTTGTCGGAAAATCCGATCATTCTGAACGCGGTGATGTAAAACACATACGTCGGGACTATAAACGGGGCAGTAGCCAATAGCTTTCATCTCTTTATTTATTTTGAGCATGTGTGGTACTTTGTGCGTCGGATTTGTGTACACACGATCGGAAATTCCGACAACGGATTTGTTGTCGGAAAATTTTATAGCCTGCTCTCAAACTTTGTGTGTCGGAAAATCCGATGGAAAATGTGTGATGGAGCCTACACACGGTCGGAATTTCCGACAACAAGGTCCTATCACACATTTTTGTCCTCTGCACAGTGTGCACCTAAAGCTACCTGAAGACAATTGCTGTCCGCATGTGCAGGGCGCTGCTGTCTCTGCATGTTATTCCAAAAGTTCTTTGGTGTGGGCCTTTTTTGAGACGAGTGCATCAGATCGCTGCTACATATGTCTCAAGCATATCTCGCGTGGCCAAAACATCATCCGCTTGGGCACCACATACTTGACCAGACATATGTCAACCATGCAGTTTGTTGGTAAGCGTACCTAAAAGACCCACACCAAAGAACAAAGAGGACCTCTCCTTGCTCCTCATCAACTGGGATCTCTAACCCCACTATACCTTCAGTCCTCTCTGAAACCTGCACTGAGAGGAATGAAGGTGTAGAATTAGGTGTGTCACAGCCAAGTACTTGCAGGCAATCTGCTATCGGTACACCGACGTCAGATTGTAACAGGCAAATTTCCCTGCCCCAGCTGCTGCACTGCCGAAGGAAGTTCGCTCCCAGCCATCCACATGCCCAGCGGTTGAATGCTAGCTTGGCTAAATTGCTAGCACTTCAGCTGCTGCCTTTCAGTTGGTAGACTCTGCCCCCTTCCGTGAGTTTGTGGAATGTGCGGTTCCTCAGGGCAGGTTCCCAAAAAGGCAATGTCTTGGCCTCGCTGGACGGGGTGGTCAGCGGTAAGGTGCATATTACCGCTGACTCATGGTCCAGCAGGCATGGACAGGGACGTTACCTATCTTTCACCGTGCACTGGGTGACTCTTCTGGCAGCAGGGAAAGATGCAGGACAGGGTGCAGTAGTGTTGGAGGTTGTTCCGCTACCACGCCTCCAAAATTCTACTAGTGGTGATTCTGCCACACCTCTCTCCTCCACCCCCTCCTATTCTTCTTCCTCCATGACCTCTTCCTGTGCTGATTTGTCCTCGGAACCAGCGGTGCTCCATAGGCATTCAAGGGGCTACGCAAGCACGCAGGCAAAAAGATGCCATGCGGTGCTTGAGCTGGTGTGCTTGGGGGACAGGAGTCACACTGGGGCAGAGATTCTGTCAGCTCTGAAGGGGCAGATTCAAAGGTGGTTGACGCCACGCCAGCTTAAGCCAGGTATGGTGGTTTGCGACAATGGCACCAACCTTCTCTCTGCTCTCCGACAGGGACAACTGACCCATGTGCCCTGTTTGGCTCACGTCCTTAACTTGGTGGTGCAGCGGTTCTTGGGCAGGTACCCAGGCTTACAGGATGTCCTGAGGCAGGCAAGGAAAGTCTGTGTGCATTTCCGCAGGTCATATAATGTCAGTGCTCGGCTGGCTGACCTCCAAAAGGAATTTAACCTGCCCAAGAACCGCCTAATCTGTGACATGCCCACCAGGTAGAACTCAATGTTGACCATGCTGCAGCGGCTGCACACGCAGCAGAGGGCCATCAATGAGTACCTATGCGACTATGGCACCAGGACAGGGTCAGGGGACCTTGGTTTTTTTTCCCCACGCCAGTGGGCTATGATCAGGGATGCATGTACTGTCCTGTCACCATTTGAGGAGGCCACGAGGATGGTGAGCAGTGACAGTGCATGCATCAGTGACACTGTCCCTCTTGTCCACCTGGTGGAGCACATGCTGCGTGGAATAATGGACAGGGCACTTGAGGCAGAACAGAGGGAGGAAGAGGAGGACTTCCTTACCTCTCAAGGCCCCCTTTATCCAGACAATGTTCCTGCGTGCCCACCGATCACACAGGAAGGGGATGAGAAAGAGGAGGAGGATTCTGTCAGCATGGAGGTGGAGCCTGGCACTCAGCATCAGCAGCAGTCTTCAAGGGATCATTTACAGTCCGAAGAAACCCATGGACTTGTACGTGGCTGGGAGGAGGTGGCTGCGGATCATGTAGTCCTTAGTGACCCTGAGGACTCCGGACCAAATGCCTCAGCAAACCTAAGCTGCATGGCCTCCCTGATCCTGCAAAGCCTGCAAAAGGATCCTCGTATTTGTGGTACCAAGGGGAAGAATGATTACTGGCTGGCAACCCTCCTTGATCCACGTTACAAGGGTAAAGTTGTGGTCCTTATCTTGCCGTCACAGAGGGAGCAGGGGATGAAACATCTTCGGGAGGCCTTGCAGAAAGGTTTGTGCAATGCATTTCCAGAGCCTGGGAGGTTACAATTTCCTGGTCCTCCTGGACAACGTGTTGCTGAGGCTTCGGTCACTCACAGAAGGAGCGTTCAGACAATTTTTTAGTCTGCAGCCCCAAGGTCTGATCGGTTCCAGGAACCATCGCCAGCATCTGATTCACATGGTACAGGATTACCTAGGGGCAAGATCAGATTTGGACACCTTTCCCACCGAAAATCCTCTGGGTTACTGGGTCTTGAGGATGGATCACTGGCCAGAGCTTGCACAGTATGCAATTGAGCTACTGGCCTTTCCTGCATCCAGCGTTCTTTCGGAACGCACATTCAGTGCTGCTGGAGGCTTTGTAACCGATCACAGGGTGCACCTGTCCACCGAATCGGTCGATCAGCTGACCTTCATAAAAATGAATCAGTCTTGGATCACCAGCTACCAAGCACCTGACGCTGATGTAACCAATTTTTTTTTTTATGCGAGATCCCTTCAAGACTGCCTATGCTGATGCTGAGTGACTATCCTGTTATGCTGAGTCACAATCCTTTTCCTCCTCAATTTTCATGCTGATAGCTTGTAAGAACATTTTTGGTTCTGGGCACTGCCACCAGTGGCCAAGGCCCAATTTTTCTGCCCCTGTTTAACAGGGGCGTATAATTACAATTTTTGATGCAATACTTTGCAGCAGGGCTCATTCCTGCACTCCAACTATAGCATCTGTGAGGGGTTGCAGGGTTGTGGCAATTATTCTGCCCCTGTTTAACAGGGGCGTGTAATTACAATTTTTGATGCAATACTTTGCAGCAGGGCTCAGTCCTGTGCTCCAACTAGAGTATCTGTGAGGGGTTGCAGTGTTGTGGCACCAGCACCAGTGCCCAAGGCCCAAATTTTCAGCCGCTGTTTAACAGGGGTGTATAATTACAATTTTTGATGAAATACTTTGCAGCAGGGCTCATTCCTGTGCTCCAACTATAGAATCTGTGAGGGATTGCAGTGTTGTGGCACCAGTGCCTAAGGCCCGATTTTTCTGCAACTGTTCAACAGGGACATGTAATTACAATTCTTGATCTAATATTTCACAGCAGGGCCCATTCCTGTGCCCACCAAGAGTAACTGTGAGGGCTTACAGTGTTGTGGCACCAGCACCACCAAAGGCCCAATTTTTCTGCCCCTGTTCAACAATGGCATGTAATTACAATTCTTGATTTAATATTTCACAGCAGGGCCTGTTCCTGTGCCCACCAAGAGTAACTGTGAGGGCTTACAGTGTTGTGGCAACACCAACACCTAAGGCCTCAATTTCTGCAGAGTATATAGGGCAGGCCCCTACTTTCAAACATCCAACTTCCAAATGACTCCTACTTGCAAACATGAGGAGACAAAAGGAAGTGAGATGAAATCTACCCCTAGGAAGGGAAATTCTCTCCTGTAAGAGTTAATATGGGAAAAACGTGTCTCCTCTTCACTGATGCTTTATCACCAATCCTTGTTTCACTAAAAACCCCAAATTTTCAAAAAACATTTGTCATTCGGACAGAAAGTGAGGTGAAATCTTCTGAAGAGGTGCACAGACAGCAAAACAAATGTTACAGGGGTAATAACCCTTCCCTATGTTTTCCAAAAAGCTTAAAAATAGATTTTTTGGCTGAAGCTACACTTTAAAAATGTACCAGTTCAAAATTACAAACAGATTCTACTTAACAACAAACCTACAGTCCCTGTCTTGTTTGCACCACCTGTATACTGCTGTTCAGAGTATATAGGGCCTGGGGGCCCCACGCCTTTGCTTTTTTTAATTTGGGTGCTGGGTTCCCCTTAATATCCATACAAGACCCAAAGGGCCTGGTAATGGACTGGGGGGAGGGGGTATCCATGCCGTTTGTCTCACTGATTTTCATCCATATTGCCGGGACCCAATATTACATTAAAGCCGCAAGCAGTTTTAAATGACTTTTATTCCTTTAAAAATGTCATTGTGCAGGGACTGTTCTAAGCACGGGAAACATGCGCGACTTTACAGGCATTCTAAAGACACCCCCAGGTACGATATTTAAAGGAATATTTCACTTTTATTTTTTCACTTTAAGCATCATTAAAATCACTGCTCCCGAAAAAATGTTCGTTTTTAAAACTTTTTTTTGCATTGATACATGTCCCCTGGGGCAGGACCCGGGTCCCCAAACCCTTTTTAGGACAATAACTTGCATATTGGCCTTTAAAATTAGCACTTTTGATTTTGAACGTACGAGTCCCATAGACTTTAATGGGGTTCTAAAGTTTGCGCAAAGTTTCGGTCCTTTCGCAGGTTTTGGTGCGAACCGAACTGGGGGCGGGGTTCGGCTCATCCCTACTGGTGGACAACAGCTGGGCTGAAGCATGGGAGACCGGAACAGAAGGACCAACCGACTTACATCCAGAGAGTATATAAAAGAAGAAGGTGGCTTCCAATAGTGTAGGTCATAAAAGGTGGGTTTTTATTATAGAACCAGCATACATGAGATAAAATAGTGATCACAAATAAAAGCAATGTGGGGAGCGGAAAAGCATAGCCCAGGGCTACGCTTCTCCGTTCCCCACATTGCTTTTATTTGTGATCACTATTTTATCTCATGTATGCTGGCTTTATAATAAAAACCCACCTTTTATTACCTAGCCCAGGGCTAAGCTTCTCCGCTCCCCACATTGCTTTTATTTGTGATCACTATTTTATCTCGTGTATGCTGGTTTTATAATAAAAACCCACTTTTTTATGACCTACACTATTGGAAGCCACCTTCTTCTTTTATATACTCTCTTGATGTAAGTCGGTTGGTCCTTCTGTTCCGGTCTCCCACACTTCAGCCCAGCTGTTGTCCACCAGTCCTCTTGGATGTACCCTCTGTATCCTTTAGATCGTTTGGTTGGTTCGGTCGTCTGTTCGTTGTGGATATCCATGCCTGAATGACTTGTTGTCGCTGACACTCGGGTCCACCGGCTCTGGTAAGCGTATGCATTCTTTTCTTTGAATGGATGATCTTTCATCTTGGAGGTTCCATACATCTGTCTCATCAGCATTTCCGTCCTGTGAAACACCATCTGTATACTGTGTGCTGTTTCCCCTCATATTAGGATTTACCATCATATTGGACTCAATGTCCATTTATGTTTTCACTTATTATGATGTATTTTATACATATTTGATTATTCACTTTGGTTGTATATTATTGTACACTACATTAGCGCTACATTTATACACCATGTTAAATTTAAAGCGGAGTTCCACACAAAAATGGAACTTCCACTTTTCGGAACCCTCCCCCCCTCCGGTGTCACATTTGGCACCTTTCAGGGGGGAGGGGGGTGCAGATACCTGTCTAAGACAGGTATTTGCACCCACTTCTGGCATAGACTCCCATGGGAGTCTATGCCTCTTCCTGTCCCTCCGCGCTGTCTCCTGGGAAACACACAGCTCCCAGGAGATAGCGAGGACCAGTTTCGATGCGCAGCGCGACTCGCGCATGCGCAGTAGGGAACCGGGAAGTGAAGCCGCAAAGCTTCACTTCCTGATTCCCTCACCTAGGATGGCGGCGGCAGCTGCCGAGAACCGAGTGGGTCCTCGGCGTCGCCTGCCGACATCGCTGGACCCTGGGACAGGTAAGTGGCCATGTAATAAAAGTCAGAAGCTGCAGTATTTGTAGCTGCTGGCTTTTAATATTTTTTTTTTTTGGCGGTTTAGGTGGACCCCCGCTTTAATGCAAGTTCTAGTATCTTGGAATATTAGAGGGATCAGTGACCCAGTGAAGAGACAGGCAATGTTCACTACATTAAAACAGTTTTCCCCGTCTATTATCTGCCTTCAGAAGACCCATCTAAATATACGTAAATTAAAACGATTGAAGCGTGCACAATATAGTAGGCAATACCATTCTATTTATACTACATATTCTAGAGGAGTATCTATATTGATAGCAAATGAAGTTGATTTCTTCTGCAGACAGGTAGAAATAGACACTAAAGGTCGCTATATTTTTATATATTGCGCAATGTATAGAAAAACGTATGTATTAGCTGATATATATATATATATATATATATATATATATCACCCCCATATCCTCAGAGATACCTAAAGAACTATTGGATTTTACTTCTGATAAAACTGAAGTCCCTTGGCTAATAGTAGGAGACTTTAATAATTACCTTGCCCTTATATTAGATAGATTTGGTTCAGCTGCTGGTTTGGCAATTCCAGTATGTACCTCTTTTGCTGGATATATTTGGGAGATTGGCCTCATGGATGTCTGGAGAACGCTGCACTCTAATGAAAGAGTGTTTTCTTGCTTCTCCAGTACCCATGGGACCTTATCTAGAATTGATTTAGCATTAGTTACCTTTACGATGCTACCTGTGATATCCGAGGTGACTTATGCAGCTAGAGGACTGTCAGATCATTCCCCGCTGGTTCTTAAAGTGATTGTAAACCCCCGTTTTTTTTTTATTTAAGATAACAAACATCATACTTACCTCCACTGTGCAGTTAGTTTTGCACAGTGTGGCCCTGATCGCCATCTTCTGGGGTTCCCCTGTGGCGCTCACAGCTCTTCCTCGCATCGGTAAACCCCCTGGGAGAAGCGATCTCCCTGGGGGTTACCTTGCGGGTGTGCTCCCGAGTCCAGCATTTGCATGCATAGACACAGAATGCCAGACTCGGTCCCGTCCCCAGGCACCCACGTCATTGGATTTGATTGACAGCAGTGGGAGCCAATGACTGTACTGCTATCAATCTATCCAATTAAGAGCCGAGAACCCCAGGCAGTGAGGAAGAGTGCATCTCTGCCGAGGGAACTAACCGCCTCAGGTCAGTAAAACGGGGGCTAGGGGGCCAGTCAGTGTCAGAAGTTTTTTCACCTTAATGCATAGGATGCATCAGGGTGAAAAAACACGAGGGTTTACAACCCCCTTAAGTTAGCTTTAATTTCAATTAAGAATCGCACACTATGGAAAATGAACCCTTACTGGTTTGATCTTTTTCCTTTAAAACAGAAAATAATAACTGATATCTTGGTCTATAGTACTATTAATAAGCCCTCTGTATCTTTACAGAGTTATTGGGATTCTCTAAAAGCTTATATGAGAGGCTTATTTATTTCTCAAATTTCAATGATTAAAAAAAGATCTAGGGCATGGGAACACTCAGTAACTGAAGATGTTTTAAAGGCCGAAGTACAAAATATAGCGAACCCTACCATAGAAAAATAACAGAAGTGGGTACAAAAACAACAGATATATGCTGATATCTCTCGCAAAAAAAGCAGAACAAAAACGCTTTTTTCTCCAGCAACCCTATTTTGATGATGGGGAAAATACAGGCCATCTTTTAGCAGCAATAGTAAAAGCGCAGAAACCAATGACACAAGTAGTAAAACTACAAGTTTCTCCATTTTAAACTGCACAAACTATTTCGGAGATCTCATAAGCGTTTGATGATTTTTATAAAAACTTGTATAGTAGTAAAGCATCCTATAATCCTATACATTTTCTTAACTCTATTACGTTAACAGAACTATCAGTAGATGATAGGGAGATGTTGGATCAGCCCTTGACATTGGAGGAACTCAAATTTGCCTCTGCTAGTTTGCCTAATAATAAGGCGCCAGGGGTAGACGGGTTACCGGGGGAAGTTTATAAGGTCTATGGAACTGATTTGTTGCCTGAACTACTAGAGGTGTTTAATACAGCATTGAAATGTGGTTACCTTCCACCCCCTATGTACGAAGCAATTATTATAGTTTTGTTGAAACCAGATAAAACCCCTAACAACCCTGAATCATATCACCCAATTTCACTACTTACGTCAGATGTTAAGCTTTTGGCAAAAGTGCTAGCCAATAGGTTGACAAAGGTAATATCTAAGATAGTGCATATAGATCAATCTGTGTCACGTACCTGGTTGGAGGCCGAAATGCCGAGAGGGCTCCCCTTGCGGCTGAGTGCAGTACACCCCTGAAGTTGGGTACAGAGGGTGTAGTGCCCAGAGAAGCACAGGTTGCCAGATGGATTCCGGAGAGAAGAGCTGATGGGCACCTGAAGGATACCGGGTAGTACAGGAAACAGCTGGGCTAAAGTCTATAAGAATCCTCGGTAATACTTGGCAAGGTGTGCACATGGAACAGTAGTGAAAGCCAGGCCAGGGGTCAAACACAATAGATCCGGCAAGAGGAGGAGGCGGGTTGCAGAAACGGGCACAAGCCAAAGGTCTGGTATCAGGAAGCAGGCAGGAACAGGTAACTGTAGCAAAGTCTGTTATACAAGCCGGGATCAGGTACAGGAGAAGACAAGTCGGTAAAGCAAGCCAGGGGGTCAAACCAGGAGAGCAGATCGGACAGATCAGGAACAAGCCGGGTCACAACAGGAATCCAAACAGTAGGCTCAGGAACACAGGAAGACTGACAAACCAGCAACTGCAGACACTATCAGACTTCCTTAAATAGGCCCATGTGACCTGCTGATAGAGATACTGGGTCCTAGAGCCCTTCTCCTGCCAGAGATGCTGGATCCTAAAGTCCTTCTCCTGCCATAAGTGCTGGTAAAGATGCTCGGTCCTAGAGCCCTTCTCCTGCTGTTGGTGCCAATTCTCCTACGGCCATTTCCCTGACAATCTGGTTTTATTCCAATAGATCTATTGCAGTGAATATAAGGCATCTATTTCTCAGCCTGCAAGTCCCATCTGAAAATTTGGGCAATAGAGCTATATTATTGCTTGATGCAACAAAAGCTTTTGATAGTAAAGAATGGGATTATTTATGGCATTGCTTAGAAAAATTTGGTTTTGGAGCTCAGTTTATAAGTTGGATACAACTTCCGGTGGCACAGGTGCAGGTAAATGGTCACATATCGGCTCCTTTTCCACTGCAACTGCACTGGCATTGGAACCGTTAGCTGCTTCTATTCACCAATCATCAAATATTATTGGGTTTCGTAGATCCTTAGGAGAGGATAAGATTGCCCTATATGCAGATGATACACTTTTATTTTTGGGAGACACACTAACCTCTTTGAGGGCAGTGATGTCTCTAATTATTATATATGGCTCCTTCTCAGGCTTTACAATAAACTGGGACAAGTCAGTTCTTTTACCCATAGACCCCCTGGTGACCAATCTGCCAAATTCAGCCTTCCAAATAACTGTAGTATCTATATTTAAATATTTAGGCGTATAAGTCACATCACAAGTAAATACTTATGTGGAGAGGAATTTAGTTCCATTATTTATGCGATTTAGGAAAGTGGAAAAAATCTGGAGTAAACTCCCTTTAACGATAATAGGTAGAGCATTTTTGATAAAGATGATATGGCTGCCACAATTATTTGTTGCATAACTGTCCAGTGTGCCTCCCTCGAAAAATTTTTAAACAAATAGATGCCCTGTTCAGAGAATTTATTTGGAGATGTAAACATCCCTGGATTAGGCTGGAAATTTTGCAGTTGCCTAAAGATGAGGGAGGTCTGGCTGTTCCGAATGCCAGATTGCATTACCTGGCATCCCAACTTCAGCAATTAAATAGATGGAATGTTATAGATTATGAGGATCCCATACAACAAATCGTACTCTCTCAGCTGCCGATAGATCCAACAGTAGCTTATCATTTCTACAGTAAACGTAGTTACCCTACATTTAATTTAATACATAAGATATGGACTACTATTCAAAAGGTACTGATAATGAGGGATATACCCAATATATGCCTCTATGGAACAATTTGCAATTGCCTGAGGTTGCAAAGCTTGATTTATGGAAGGCTTGAATTTTGCTTCTTTGTCTACTTTTTGACAATGAGGTTTTGCAACCATTTAATAAACTTGCAGAAAGATATAATTTGCCTAATAAATTATTTTTTTCAATATCTACAACTACGGCACGCTTTGCAGAGTCAAGCAAGGGCTTTTTTTATTAAAATATAATTATTCATCAATTTTAACTCAGTATCTGTAAAACGCTCTAAACAGGAACTTATAGGGAGCATATATTCTTCTCTCCAAACAACAGTTAGAACTAATCCACAAGCTTTGGGCGGTGGTGTAGGGATCTAGAGACACTTAGGGACGAAGAGTGGGAACAAGCTCTGAAGAATCTATTTGAAGTATCCTTATCTTCCTCACAATGCTTAACTTAGTTATTTATTATTCATAGATCCCATTATACCCCTTTAAAATTATACTCTCGGGGTAAAGCAGACACACCAAACTGTCCAAGGTGTACTACTGATACAGGTACACTTATACATATGCTATGGCGATGTCCTAAACTGCATCGATATTGGGAGGGTGTTTTTGATATTTAAAATTCGCTATGTTTCACACAAATTCACTTTGGTCCAAAGATAGCTTTGCTAGGGATTATATCAGAAGGCACCATCCCAGCTGAAATGTACAGCGGGGACGGAAAGTATTCAGACCCCCTTAAATTTTTCACTATTTGTTATATTGCAGCCATTTGCTAAAATCATTTAAGTTAATTTTTTTCCTCATTAATGTACACACAGCACCCCATATTGACAGAAAAACACAGAATTGTTGACATTTTTGCAGATTTATTAAAAAAAAAACCTGAAATATCACATGGTCCTAAGTATTCAGACCCTTTGCTCAGTATTTAGTAGAAGCACCCTTTTGATCTAATACAGCCATGAGTCTTTTTGGGAAAGATGCAACAAGTTTTTCACACCTGGATTTGGGGATCCTCTGCCATTCCTCCTTGCAGATCCTCTCCAGTTCTGTCAGGTTGGATGGTTAATGTTGGTGGACAGCCATTTTTAGGTCACTCCAGAGATGCTCAATTGGGTTTAAGTCAGGGCTCTGGCTGGGCCATTCAAGAACAGTCACGTAGTTGTTGTGAAGCCACTCCTTCGTTATTTTAGCTGTATACTTAGGGTCATTGTCTTGTTGGAAGGTAAACCTTCGGCCCGGTCTGAGTTGCTGAGCACTCTGGAGAAGGTTTTCGTCCAGGATATCCCTGTACTTGGCCGCATTCATCTTTCCCCTCGATTACAACCAGTCACCCTGTCCCTGCATCTGAAAAACACCCCCACAGCATGATGCTGCCACCACCATGCTTCGCTGTTGGGACTGTATTGGACGGGTGATGAGCAGTGCCTGGTTTTCTCCACACATAGACTTAAGGCCAAAAAGTTCTATCTTGGTCTCATCGGACCAGAGAATCTTATTTCTCACCATCTTGGAGTCCTTCAGGTGTTTTTTAGCAAACTCCATGCAGGCTTTCATGTGTCTTGCACTGAGGAGAGGCTTCCGTCGGGCCACTCTGCCAAAAAGCCCCGACTGGTACAGTGCTGCAGTGATGGTTGACTTTCTACAACTTTCTCCCATCTCCTGACTGCATCTATGGAGCTCAGCCACAGTGATCTTTGTGTTCTTCTTTACCTTTCTCACCAAGATTCTTCTCCCCCGATAGCTCAGTTTGGCCAGACGGCCAGCTCTAGGAAGGGTTCTGGTCATCCCAAACATCTTCCATTTAAGGATTATGGAGGCCACTGTGCGTTTAGGAACCTTAAGTGCAGCAGAAATTTTTTGTAACCTTGGCCAGATCTGTGCCTTGCCACAATTCTGTCTCTGAGCTCTTCAGGCTGTTCCTTTGACCTCATGATTCTCATTTGCTCTGACATGCACTGTGAGCTGTAAGGTCTGATATAGACAGGTGTGTGACTTTCCTAATCAAGTCCAATCAGTATAATCAAACACATCTGGACTCAAATGAAGGTGTAGAACCATGTCAAGGATGATCAGAAGAAATGGACAGCACCTGAGTTAAATATATAAGTGTCACAGCAAAGGGTCTGAATACTTAGGACCATGTGATATTTCAGTTTTTCTTTTTTAATAAATCTGCAAAAATGTCAACAATTCTGTGTTTTTCTGTCAATATGGGGTGCTGTGTGTACATTAATGAGGAAAAAAATGAACTTAAATGATTTTAGCAAATGGCTGCAATATAACAAAGAGTGAAAAATTTAAGGGGGTCTGAATAATTTCTGTCCCCACTGTATGTGATGTGGCTGAAAACTATGTATATGCTCTTAAAATTATACTACAAAAATAGATATCAAAATATCCGCCAAGGATAGATCAATGGATAAGGTCAATTAATCCTAATTTAAGGCTAGAGGATTTGGCATACAAACATCTAAACAATTCTTAAAAATTTGGCATTGATGTAGTCTCCAACATGTCTGAACAATCAGTTGAGTGAATTAATGATACTGAAGAAAGCAAATAATGATACAAGAGGGGGATAAGCATAAGTACTGTATATATATTACATTAAGGAGTATTAATGTGATAAATTGTCTTGAGTAAAGATGGAAGCGTAGTCTGGTGGGTGCAAATAGGCAAAATAGGAAATGTGTGTCTTTTTTTTGGGGGGGGGGTGATTTGGGGTGGGTTTGTGGGAAATGTATTATGTGTTTTTTTTTCTTTACAACTGTATTGTGTTATTTTATGAAAAAAACAATAAAAAATGATTTGATTGAAAAAAAATACCGTATATATTCTTACTAACTTTAACACATTATTTATCTTTTTCCATAATTTGTGCACAGTAAACCTGGATTTCTTCCCATAAGTGACTGTTGTTTAGATAAAAAGACACCTCT
The DNA here is from genome assembly GCF_042186555.1 of Aquarana catesbeiana. Taxonomy (NCBI): domain Eukaryota; kingdom Metazoa; phylum Chordata; class Amphibia; order Anura; family Ranidae; genus Aquarana; species Aquarana catesbeiana. The sequence goes on along the minus strand of NC_133331.1, from coordinate 248,234,474 downwards.
TTAAACTCTAGCTTGCTTTCTCTAGCTAATTCATCAATAAATTCCATATTTTTTACTCACCGTAATCAGATGTTCAGTTGGCTTAGTCATTGGACCTCTTGTCCACGTTTGACGAAACGCAAAACGTATCTTGGTTGATAGGTTCAAGACCGTCTTTTTCTCTAGATTTAAATATATTCACAAAATTGTGCAAGTCTCGTCCCTCTCATCAAGGATCGAGATTTCCATAAAAATGGAAAAATGACAGTGCCTGGCGGTGCCTGGCTCGCCAAAATGAAAAATATTCAAGATATCTAATATTTTTGTATCTTTAGGCATTTCCGAATGATTAGCATTGATAGCCAAACTGAGTTAAAAACAAAGTGTGATTTTATTGTCAGGCAATTGGCATCATAAATACAATATAAAAAGTATAACAGTTCAGTTCAGTGTAGGTAAAAATATAAGAAATAAAAGAAATGCTTATGAAAATGTGTCAAGCTTAGAGTATGGCTGTCCAGGCATGTGTGTCTTTCCATGTACTTCTGCTCTAAGCAGCATGTTCAAGAAGAAGCAGAAAATGACATTGTCTCAGGTCTCTGAGAGAAAGCACCTGTTTAAGCCTCTTAGAGAGTATATGAATAGCCTTCCATGTGTCTTTGTGTGTGTTTGTATGTCTGTGTCCTCCTGAGTGTAGATCTCTTGTCCTTTTATGCTACCTGTAGATTATTATTATACAGGATTTATATAGAGCCAACAGTTTGTGCACCGCTTTACAACATGAGGGCAGACAGTACACTTACAATACAAATCAATACAGGAGGGATCAGAGGGCCCTGCTCGTTAGAGCTTACAATCTAGAAATGAGGGTCAAGTGGAAACAAAAGGTAATAACTGGGGGGTGAGCCGATGGAGAAAATGAAAAAACAGTTGTTGTTAGGTGTGGGTAGGGTAGGCTTCTCTCAAGAGAAAGGTTTTCAGGGATCGTCTAAAAGCTAATAGAGTAGGAGATAAGCGGACAGATTGGGATAGGGCATTCCATAGGATTGGAGAGGCTTTGGAAAAGTCCTGGAGGCGAGCATGGGAGTTGGGGATGAGGGAGCTAGAGAGCAACAAAGAGAACGAGTAGGTTGGTATTTAGAGACTAGGCTAGTGATGTAGCTGGGGGCTAAATTGTTGATGGCTTTGTACGCAGTTGTTAGTATTTTGAATTTAATTCTTTGCTCGAGCAGAAGCCAGTGGAGGGATTGATAGAGAGGGGTAGCAGAGACAGAGCGATTGGTAAGGTGGATGAGTCTGGCAGCAGCATTCATGATGGATTGAAGAGGCGATAGACTATGTAGATGTAAGCCAATGAGAAGGGAGTTGCAGTAGTCGAGGCGAGAGATGACCAGTTAGTGAATTAAGAGCTTTGTTGTGTCATTGGTTAGAAAGGGGCGTATTTTGGAGATGTTGCAGAGGCTGAGACAGCAGGATTTGGACAGTGATTGGATGTGGTGTTTAAAGGAGAGTTCAGAGTCCAGGACTACACCTAGAACCTTGGCATGTGGGGATGGGCTTATAGTTGTGCCATCGATTTTGACAGAGAGATCAGGGGAAGGGGCATATGGCGGAGGAAAAATGCTAAGTTCGGTTTTGGATAGATTGAGTTTGAGGAAGTGGTGTGACAACCAGACTGATATATCTGATAGTAAATTAGTGATATGTGAGGAGACAGAGGGAGTGAGCTCAGGGGTAGAGAAATAGATTTGGGTGTCGTCAGCATAGAGGTGGTATTGGAAGCCATGGGAGGCTATCAGCTGACCCAGGGAGGAGGTGTAGATTGAAAATAGGAGAGGTCGAAAAACAGAACCTTGGGGGACCCCAACTGAGAAAGGAAGAGGAGAAGAGGAAGTAGAGTTGTAGGAAAAACTAAAGGTGCAGTTGGATAAGTAGGAAGAGAACCAGTGAAAAGTATGGAGTACGGAGTCACGGAGACCAAAGGCATGGCGTTTTTTGAGGAGGAGGGGGTGGTCAACCGTATCACAGGCAGCAGAGAGGTCCAGGAGTAGGAGTACAGAATAGTGTTGGTTGGTTTTGGCCGTTAGTAGATCGTTTGTTAGTTTTAGGAGAGCAGTTTCTGTGGAGTGTTGAGGACAAATCCAGACTGAAGGGGATCAAGAAGGCTATTATAAGTGAGGTGGACGCTCAGTCGGTTGTTGACCAGACGTTCGGGGAGTTTGGATAAGAAGGGGAGCAAGGAGATGGGGCGTAGGTTGTTAAGATTGGATGGGTCCAGTGAGGGCTTTTTAAGTATGGGTCTGACAAGTGCATGTTTTAGAGAGTTGGGGAAGATGCCAGAAGAGAGAGAGAGATTGAAGATGTGGGTTAGAGAGTGTAGCATAGAACCAGAGGGTGAACGTAGCATTAGATGTCATAACTCCACAAAGCTCAAAAGCTTGTACGGCAAACATATTCAGCAATTTCGTATACAAGAGGAGATACTAAATTCATAAAGTCATATATGGACTTTGATTGACAAGCCCACACGTAACACTCTATTCTTGTTCTGTAACGTGACTCTCGTCGTCTTATGTAGTATAGCCAAAAATCTACCTATGTAACACATATTACCAACTTATACAACATAAAAATAAATAAATACACACAAATACCATTAATTATGACTGATAATACACTAATCCTAACTAACAGTACTTAAAAATATATATAATATTCCTCTTATTACATGTATCCTGTCTATTCTTGTCTTCCATGACATTCTATACCAAGATATATATGTCTTATATGTTCATCACCTTCCAGCTAGTTAGATACACCAGAAATATCTGACATCATGGTCAGCTGAAGAACTTTATCACTAATCACCTGATCAAGGTCTTTCACATATTTTAATTATGATTAATCATAAAACCAAACCTATTTTTGCAAGCTTGCCATGAATATAATGTAACTCCTATAAGTGCTGAATTATGAATTTGGAATAATAATCTAACAGCTGCGAAATATAGTTCACCCATGAGAATGAATGCGACTTGCTTACAAAGAAGAGGAGCTGGCAAGGACATTTTTGGCAGAAAGACTGTGTGGTGTTGGGAAAGGCCACACAGTGAAGAGTGATGTAGTGGGGAGGGAGGGGAATATTTAACACAGTGGTCTGCAATCAGGACAGTGGGAGAATTTATATTTGCTAAAACATATTTACTAAAACTTGTTCTTTAAGGCTTTTCCTACACTACCTTAGTAGAAAAGTGTTAAAATCCAATGCTACTAAAAAGTTGCTATCTAAAACGTTAATTCTATAAAGCATATAATAATGTATAGTTTTTATGACAGTAAAGTTTATAAATAAATTCTAGATAGATTGTAGTACAACGTAGTAATGCAATATAACTTAAAGAGGAACTGCAGTCTGCTCACATAATTTGTAATAAAAACATCTTTGCTATTCTGAAGCTTCCCTCCAACCACTTTGCATATATTTTATATATACCGTGATTCTGTATTTGCCAAATATGCTACAGAAATCTCCTTCCACTGAGTCTGGCTGCAACCATTTTAACTGTGGGCAGCTGAAGCTGCTGCCTGTTCACTTCCTGGATTCACACAGACACACAGAGGCACACCTGCAGCTCTGTAGCCCTGTAGCTCTCATCGGCCCTCTTTTGACTCACCCCCCTCCCTTCCTAGCAAACTCTCATGAGAGTGAGAGAGAGAGCTGTGCATGATGTCATAAGCCTAGGCTTTTTACCAGACAAACATCAGGAAGTGGGCTGTATAAGGTACTTACCGGCAGAAAAAAATGTTTTACTATCCAAAGTTAAAACAACAAGGGCACAAGATTTAATAGATGGAAAGTTGAAAAAATTACTACAGGTCAAAGTAAAGCTATTGCTTCTTTAATTCTCATAGTTTCATGAGAGCCTCAGAAGCCCTGAAACCTAGGGTTAAAATTTCTCTTTGCACTAAGTACTTTATATTTCACTTAAGTAAATAGGTTAAGGGGTGCTGGCATCAATCATCCTGTCATGTTCAATCAATACTCTTGTTTTGTTTTTTTTCCCTTGCACACGACACTGTTATTTTTGCAAAGTTGATTTTCATTTTGTTCCACCTCACCACTAAACCATACATTATACAATTTTTTTGTATAGTTTTCCTTTAGATTTACCAAAACCATATGAGAAGGCAACTTGGAGATGGAGCTCTATGGGTCAAATCCAAAAGGTACATGAAAAACCACAAAAAAAGAGAGGAAAGTGCACCAAAAATAAGTGCACCAAAAATAAGCCACGTCCATAAATCATTGAGGATACAAAATAAGGTAGTACTGAGTATTACCAGGGAGGCGGACTTTTAAGGCTAAGAACCAGTGGAGAAGATATAGCAGTATAAAAAATATAAATTTATTGAAAAATACAATATCTAAAAAACAATGACAATTGTAACATATAGCATCTATGATTATTGTGCAGTGAGCCCTTGTATGTCTACGCGTATCACCATTAGGCTTCCTCAGGACACGGCCAAGGTTCACAGATGAGACAGAGAAGGAAATATGTCTCTCTATCTAGAATGAGATATAATGTCATTAGACACACACAACTAACACATAAACAAACTGTTAACGATAAAAATCATGCGCTAAGCAACTGCGAGAATAGGAAAGAACACCAAGCCGGTACCTTAAATTGGAATGCAAAATTATGCAAGTCACGGTAGCATGAGAAAGTTCAATCAGCAGTAAGAAAGCTGAAATTAAAGCAAATACAACCAGCGTTAATCAGCGAGCATATGCATTTGGGCAGAGAAAACTTTATAGGTTTGTTAAAGAATGAGACTTACTATATTAGATATAGCTAAATATCTCAGCAGGGGCATGTAAACAATATTCCTAAATAAGGGAGCAGCCATTAGAGGGAGGAGGGCCAACACCGGATTCACCACTTAGATCCTGGATTTAGTATCAGCAATGCTGAAGGCTCAATACAATCCCATCGCTGCATCTATAAGCATATAATGACACCTATAAAGTTTTCTCTGCCCAAATGCATATTCTCGCTGATTAACAGTGGTTGCATTTGCTTTAATTTCAGCTTTCTTACTGCTGATTGAACTTTCTCATGCTACCGTGACTTGCATAATTTTGCATTCCAATTTAAGGTACCGGCTTGGTGTTCTTTCCTATGCTCGCAGTTGCTTAGCGCATGATTTTTATCGTTAACAGTTTGTTTATGTGTTAGTTGTGTGTGTCTAATGACATTATATCTCATTCTAGATAGAGAGACATATTTCCTATTCTGTCTCATCTGTGAACCTTGGCCGTGTCCTGAGGAAGCCTAACGGTGAAACGCGTAGACATACAAGGGCTCACTGCACAATAATCATAGATGCTATATGTTACAATTGTCATTGTTTTTTAGATATTGTATTTTTCAATAAATTTATATTTTTTATACTGCTATATCTTCTCCACTGGTTCTTAGCCTAAAAAGTCCGCCTCCCTGGTAATACTCAGTACTACCTTATTTCGTACATGACAAACCATAAATTGAATAATTAATAGTTTATTGCACTTGAGATCAATCAAGCAAGAACTAAAGGAAAGCATATAAAACTTGAAAAAACTGTATTGGTCAAGGTATGACACAACTGAAACAATGTTATTAAAAAGCAAGTATTAAAAGGCAAACAAAACCACTTGATGGATTCCAGGTAGAGAAGGGTTACCACAATCCAAACGGTTGGCTGATGAAACATGGAGCCATGTTGAGCCTGATGAAAACCCAGTCCAGAATTCCAGGTGGCACTGTGCAGGAAGGTCAGCAGACTGGAACAACAGGCAGATGCAGCAGACTGAAGACTGGAACAGACTGGAACAGCAGGCAGGTGCAGCAGACTGGAGACTGGAGCAGCAGACTGGAGGCTGGAACAGGCTGGAAGGAGATTCTGACTGGACAGGAGTACTGGAACAAGGCAGAGGCAAAAGCAGGGTCTCTGGAACAAGCCAGGTCGGTGTCAGGCAGACAGCAGAAGGACCAGAGGAGCAGGCAGGAGCAACGTCAAGACAGGCTGGGGTCAGATGCAGGCAGACAGCTGGGAAAGTCAGAGGCAAGCTGGGTAATACTCAGGAACAGGTTCAGATAGTAGGGTACACACAGGAACGCTGTAGATCAGACAGCAACGTCTCCGTTTGTCAGCCTGGTTTAAATAGCCTGCCCGGCGTCAGGGGCCGTGCGCGCTCGCACATGCGCATTAGCACCCGCGATCACGCACCAGCAAGTCCGGGTCTCCTGTTACTGGAAGGATCTTCCTGATACAGGGGAACAGGAACCCATGGGGTGCTGTGGATCGCAAGCTTACTGGTTGCCGTGACTACATGTTTCATGCTCCTGCACTTTATCAAAGATATGGAAAGTAAGGCAACAGCAATATTTAAACTCAATACGGGAGGAGGAGGGAGGGGAGGAGAGGGCAGAACCATCAAGCCTGAGGATAATTGTTAACCCCTCTCACCCCTGTAAATGGCATAATCAATTACAACATATATTTATAATAAATCTATATTTCTTATAAAAAATATTTAACTCAGACACTATACAGTGTGTGAATAATTATGCATAAAGAAAATGAAAATGAAAAAATAAAATAAAAATAAAAATGATTACAAAATAATAATATAAAAAAAAGGTGGGGAGATGGATAAATAAATGAAATAAATACACAATTGTTGAAAATGATTCTGAAAAATTGTGAAAGGAGCAACATAACTGGGGGACGTGACAACAATTATAAAAAGGGTGCTCAGCATGACTGGACTGATATGTTGACATAATCTCGGTTACAAACCTGCCAAAAACATTATTGTCACATGATGCTATGGATGTCAAGTTCCTCATTGTGGCCATCAGGGGAGAGAGAATCCAACATATAGATCCAGAAGGTTTCCCTCCTGCAAAGGAGGGAAAACCTTTCATTGTCAGTGAAGGTCCCTTTGGGTATTGCTTCAATCGTAAACACCTCCAGACATTTAATATCTTTATTGTGCATATGGTGAAAGTGGCGTGGAACACTGTGTTTATCACATCCCTTTTGAATGAACCTACGATGATCACCAGCCCTTGCATGTAGGGCTCGTATCATGTGACCAACGTATAAAAGTTTGCATGGACACCGTAGGATATATATAACAAAGTCAGTCAAGCAAGTAATAAATTGTTTGATATGAAAAATGGCACCCTTGTTAGTAGCAAATGCATCGACCATGGGTTATGAATTGGCAAGTGAGACAGCCTCGTTTCCGACCCTGAAAGATACTGACCCTGTCATCAAAATAAGCCCTAATATCAAACAAGGGTCTTTTGTTGGAGCTCTGTAACTTGCTCGGGGTGAGGATGTTTTTAATAGTATGTGATTTCCTGTAAGTTATATGTCGGAACGGGAGGCAACTGAGAAGCCAACTGTTATTGGAGCAATAGTATCTTATAATGTTTCTGAATGATTTTTGAAATGGTCTTATATTTGGTGTTAAAAGTGGAAACAAGAGAAAGGAATATCCTAAAGATTTGGTCCATGACGCCTTTACTCATCACATGACCAAGCCATCAAAACACAAGGACACCACCTAAAGACAACTTGATTTTATGGCTAGATCTGTTTACACTTTTAACACCAAATATAAGACCATTTCAAAAATTATTCAGAAACATTATAAGATACTATTGCTCGACAAACAATAACTTACAGGAAATCACTTACTATTAAAACCATCCTCGCCCCGAGCAAGTTACAGAGCTCCAACAAAAGACCCTTGTTTGATATTAGGGCTTATTTTGATGACAGGGTCGGTATCTTTCAGTGTCAGAAACGGGCCTGTCTCACTTACCAATTCATAACCCATGGTCGATCTGAATTTGCTACTAACAAGAGTACCATTTTTCATATCAAATTACATTTATTACTTGCTTGACTGACTTTGTTATATATGTCCTATGGTGTCCATGCAAACTTTTATACGTTGGCCGCACGATACGAGCCCTATGTGCAAGGGTTGGTGATCATCGTAGGTTCATTCAAAAGGGATGTGATAAACATTGTCCCACATCACTGTGAAAAACAGTGTCCCACACCACTTTCTCCATATCCACAATAAAGATATTAAATTACTGGAGATGTTTGCAATTGAAGCAATACCCAAAGGAGTAAGGAGAAAAGTGTGACCTGACCTGTCCACAGTAAAAGGCCTCCATCCCATGCTATATGAAATAGAAACAAAAGAAAAGAATGGGACTTTAAATGAGGCTTATTGCTGCATAAATGAGTGTATGGAGTAAATATATGATAAAACCTGTATTGTATCAAAGGCAATTCCATGGTCTAGAAATGCATGATAATGTTTTCAAAACATAAACATAAACATAACCATATACAAAGACTGAAATATTGGTAAAAATATACAATGAACACATACACTGTATACAATGATGATACATAATTATACATATACATAGATGAGTACATGCTGGATAAAAGCCGAACTGTTTTGGCATTACCTGAAAAAAAACACTCTAATGCCGCGTACACACGGTCGGACTTTCCGGCATACTTGGTCCGGCGGACCAGAGTGTGCCGGACAATCCGCCCGTGTGTGGGCGGCGGCGGACTTTTCCGGCGGACTTCTTCCCAAAAGCCCGCCGGACCTAGATTTTAAACATGTTTGAAATCTTTCCGTCGGACTCAGTTTCGGGCGGAAAGTCCGCTCGTGTGTGTGCTGGTCCGACGGAAAGCCCGCTCGTGTGTAGGCTGGTCCGACAGACCAAATACGACATGAGGGGATGGTATTGCATCTCGCGCTCGCTGCAATAGGAAAAACAAATCTTCCTATTGCGGCGAGCGCGGGGCATACCAGGCCCTTAGGTCTGGTATGGATTATAAAGGGGAACCCCGCTACGCCGAAAAAACGGCGTGGGGTCCCCCTAAAATCCATACCAGACCCCGATCCGAGCACGCAGCCTGGCCGGTCAGGAAAGGGGGTGGGGACGAGCGAGCGCCCCCCCCCTCCTGAACCGTACCAGGCCGCATGCCCTCAACATGGGGGGTGGGTGCTTTGGGGGAGGGGGCGCCCTGCGCCCCCCCCCCCAAAGCACCTTGTCCCCATGTTGATGAGGACAAGGGCCTCTTCCCGACAACCCTGGCCGTTGGTTGTCGGGGTCTGCGGGCGGGGGCTTATCGGAATCTGGGAGCCCCCTTTAATAAGGGGGCCCCCAGATCCCGGCCCCCCACCCTATGTAAATGAGTATGGGGTACATGGTACCCCTACCCATTTACCTAGGAAAAAAGTGTAAGTAATAAAACACACTACACAGGTTTTTAAAATATTTTATTAAACAGCTCCGGGGGGGGATCTTCCTCCGGCTTCGGGGGTCTTCTTCCGGCTTCGGGGGTCCCTCCGCTTCATCTTCTCCCGGCGTCCGGTTGGTTCTTCTCCGCTCTCCGGCCTCTTCTCCCGGTGTCGCAGGTCTTCGGCCGGCCCCTCCGCTCTCTTCATGTAGCTCTATTGCGAGCGGAGGTCCGGACTTCTGGGCTTCTGGGCTTCTTGGCTTCTCTTCTCTTCCCCCAGATGTTGACACGACGCTCTCTCCGGCTGGACTGGTCTCTGAGGGCTGCGTTGTGACTTATATAGGCGGAGACCCCGCCCCCATATGATGTCACAGTCCCTGGGCATGCTGGGACTGTGACGTTTTAGGGGGCGTGGTCGGCCGAAGACCTGCGACACCGGGAGAAGAGGCCGGAGAGCGGAGAAGAACCAACCGGACGCCGGGAGAAGATGAAGCGGAGGGACCCCCGAAGCCGGAGGAAGATCCCCCCCCCCGGAGCTGTTTAATAAAATATTTTAAAAACCTGTGTGGTGTGTTTTATTACTTACACTTTTTTCCTAGGTAAATGGGTAGGGGTACCATGTACCCCATACTCATTTACATAGGGTGGGGGGCCGGGATCTGGGGGCCCCCTTATTAAAGGGGGCTCCCAGATTCCGATAAGCCCCCGCCCGCAGACCCCGACAACCAACGGCCAGGGTTGTCGGGAAGAGGCCCTTGTCCTCATCAACATGGGGACAAGGTGCTTTGGGGGGGGGCGCAGGGTGCCCCCCTCCCCCAAAGCACCCACCCCCCATGTTGAGGGCATGCGGCCTGGTACGGTTCAGGAGGGGGGGGGGCGCTCGCTCGTCCCCACCCCCTTTCCTGACCGGCCAGGCTGCGTGCTCGGATCGGGGTCTGGTATGGATTTTAGGGGGGGCCCCACGCCGTTTTTTCGGCGTAGCGGGGTTCCCCTTTATAATCCATACCAGACCTAAGGGCCTGGTATGCCCCGCGACGGGGCTCGCAAGGTGTCAATCTAGCCGATAAAAGCGGCAAGATTGACATCCTTTTCTAGTCCCGTCGCACCTGAGTCACGTTCAAAATGAACGGACTTGTCCGTGTGTGGGCAAGTCCGTTCATTCTGAAAGTCCGCCGGAACTCCGGCGAAAGTCCGTCGGAAAGACGGGCGGACTTAGCCCGCCGGAAAATCCCGGCGTGTGTGGGCAAGTCCGTTCGTTTTAAAGTCCGGCGCACCTGGCGGACAAAGTCCGTCGGAAAGTGTGCCGGACCAAGTAGGATAGAAAGTCCGCTCGTGTGTACGCGGCATAAGCGTTTCATGAATCATGTTCACTCATCAGGAGTATGGATGCAAAAATTCATTCACTGTAAGTACAGAAAAATCAGATATATAAATATAATAAACCCTTCATAAAAATAAAGGAGGGAAAACTTTCTGAACAATACAAAAAATTTCCCTTAGGGAGTATTTAGATATACTAATACTTTTCGTGACTTTGATAAAGTGCAGGAGCATGAAACATGTAGTCATGGTAACCAGCAAGCTTGCTATCCACAGCGCTCCATGGGTACCTGTTCCCCTGCCTTTGGCACTGCAGTGACGTCACCCAGCGCACCCGGTCCGTCTGGCGGTGCTCGATTCCACTGAATTGGAGCCTGAGACATACAACACCCGGCACTTGCAGCACAGCCTGGCTCTCCTGTGTTATCAGCTCAGACACTGGCCACAACAGGCAGTGTCCACCGGAGTCCGTGATCACTCCACCTGCACGGATGATGTCATCTTCCTCCTGTTACTAATACCCAGCTGTTGGCGGTGTCATTCTCTGTTCTCCATAATTTACCATCTCTGGATACAGGTTTCACTTCAGCTTACTCTGCTGGCAGAGGGATGTAACCTTCTCCATTTCAGTTTTGATCAGGCTCAACATGGCTAACACCCTTTCTCCATGTTTCACCAGCCAACCGTTTGGATCGTGTTAACCCTTCTCTACCAGAAGCCATCAAGTTATATTGTTTGCCTTTTAATACTTGCTCTTTAATAACATTGTTTCAGTTGTGTCATACCTTCACCAATACAGTTTTTCAAGTTTCATATACTTTCCTTTAGTTCTTGCTTGATTGATCTCAAGTGCAATAAACTATTAATTATCCAATTTAAGGTTTTTCATGTACTTTTTAAATTTGACCCATAGAGCGCCATCTCCAAGTTGCCTTATTTTTGTATATTCATTGTTCCAGTGGTTGACGGCTGCACTGGGTTCAGTCCATCAAACCTTGTTGGATTATGACATTCCTATACATGACCCATAGTTTTAGATTTTTGTTTTAGCGTTGCAAAACCATATGACGTCAAACCTAAATACTTTTAATTTGTATGCAATCAGGCAGGCCTTTGCTCTACATAGTTGAAGGTAAATCTAAAGGAAATTGAATAAGACAATTGTATAATGTATGGCCAGCTTAAGATAAGTAAATTCACTTTAAAATACACTCCTTTAGTAAATCAATACCACAGTAAGGTATGAAAAACAGACATTTATAGTCACTGACTAGCTTACAATAAAAGGCAGATGATACTAACACATGCTGTGATGGATGATTTGGACCTAGACCCAGACAGACAAAGGTGTATTACAAACGTCATTGGCACCACCCAAGTGCTTACCAGCTTATGGAGGACCTACAAAGGTTATAGGCTAAATGTTCCATGGAGAGATTTAGGGAGCTACTGTTTATATAAGGCAGAGGATGTGACTTTTACTAAACATTGTTTGATGGAGAATCGATCAACTGCCATTTAAAACACATGGACCTGTAAGATTCCCTGCCAGAGAATTTTTGATGAAAGTCACATTCTCTTTATAAATACACCTCTTGGTAGGAATTTTAAAGGTGACCCAAAAGACAGCATTGCTTGAGTTAGAGAAAAATTATTGGAAGCAGTTACTGCAGTATGAAACATAACTGAATTTTCTTGAAAGAGAAAACTTCTTTGAAAGCCATTCTTCATTACAAATGCCTTAAAAGCCAGCCTTTAATTTTTGTCTACTTCCCAAGAACCCAAAGTATCTCCTCAGATAAGCATACACTGTGCAAATATAGTTTGTTAGACATACCTGAATTAAATATTTGGTAAAATTAGGCTCCTGTTTCAATAAAACAACTCACAAACACCTAGAAAAGTGCTACCTATTATCAAGCAAACAGTTGTCTTGAGAGTGGTGTTTTGAACAAGACAGAGTTAATTGTAATATAGAGTGTGGGTTTTTTTAACATGCATTCAGTATAACCGATATATTCTAACATGAGAATTTATTTATACAACTTTAGTTTAAAGAAGGTGGCATCAAGTTTTTTTTTATACAATAATGATGATTAATTTTTTTCTTGTTTTTTTTAGGATGGCCTTTTTGGTGATCTGTCAAATCTTACACAGCTATTTCTGTACGGAAACCTTCTACAGTCGCTCCCAGCTGGTACCTTTTTTGGCCTCTCAAGCCTGGATCGCCTTCTACTTCATAGTAACCGCATAGTGACTATTTCTCCTGCTGCTTTTACAGGCTTAAGTAGCCTTACTATTCTCTTTCTCTTTAACAACAGCCTCTCTTCTCTCTCAGGAGACTCTTTGCGCTCTCTTCCTTCCCTCCAGTTCTTGCGCCTCAATGGAAACCCATGGCACTGTGATTGCAGTTGTAGATCACTATGGGGCTGGTTTCGTTCTTCCCCAGGTATCTCCAGCTCCCCAGTAACTTGCTCTTCCCCTCCTGCTCTTAAGGGGAGGGACTTGCGCTTTCTAGAGGAACGGGACATGCGGCTCTGCACTTCACACAGTCCTTTGCCCACTGGGAACCTGTCAGGATTATCATTTCCACCCAAGCCTTCCTCTTTCTACAGAGGTCAGCCTGGGCCAAGTGAGAATAACATCAGAGGATGGGATGATAGGACAGAGGAGGATGTAGAAGGAGAAGACATAGGCAATGGTGCAAATAGGTCTTTTGGGGGTCTTGGGATTACACTGATGGTGTCTGTACTTATTGTGAATGTGGAACTAGACATTTGAGCTGTGCAAACTTTAAAATTATAACCTTATACTCTGTAATTACTTTCTGAAAAAAAAAAAATAAAAAAAAAAAAAAAAAAAATATATATATATATATATATATATACATATATAATATATTTGTGTCTGTTATTTTTTTAACCAGCAAGCAATTGTTGAATTGTTCTTAACTTTGGGTAAATCACCCAAAACACAGTTTATCACAGTTTATTTCATATATTATAAATATAAGGGGCTTTATAGTATCTATATGTCTGTAAATATTCTTATCAATATATTTAACATAAGGGTCTCATCATAAAAACAAACACTGGTAATGTTCTCACTTTTTCCTGGAAGCCAATTACATTTCAAACCTGCAGTAAAAGATTAAAAAGACCATCAGCATTCACTAAAAAAAAAAAAAAAAAAAAAAAGACGAACAGTCCAACTACTGCCCTAATGATAGTAAAGGAACCTTTTGGTGGCTGCTCACACAGTCATGTTTTCCTAAAATGCCCAGCTTGCCTTAAAAAACAGGAATACTGTGTAAATGGCTATTCTTTTGCTTCTCCAGACCTCCCTAGTGCTGCAAGCAGGAAGAGAGCAGTAGTGTCTCAGCCCACAGAGACACCTGTCACTCTTTCTAATATTGTGCCTTGTTTTTAATGTAAGCTGGAGGCTTTACATAAAAATAACCACCAATATCTGTGGCCATAGTGCCAAAGCGTAGCAGCAGGTTCACTTTACAGACTCCAGACATCAGACAATATTCAGAAAGCATGGTCCAGACCTTACTCAAAGTGTTTTGGAACAGCTTTATCCACACTAGCTTGCACACACACGTATTCCTGTTCACACTATGGAGTTCAGAGATGCTGCTCAACATGCTATAGACTGTTCTACTACTAGTTTATTGTGAGGGAAAACAGTACCAGGCAGATAAGGTTTTCTTTTTAATCAGAAAAAAAGATTTTATTTTGTTGACAAAAGGAAAATAATCGCATACACAGACATTTGGGTTACAGGCAGCTCATGTAGAGAATATACAAGAACATAGGCGTGAGCACAGGGTGTGCCGGGTGTGCCTGGGCACACCCTAATCACCCTGTGTGATGCAGATTCCCCCTGTTTAAATCCCTGATATTTCACCAAACCCCCTAGCAGGGCTCCTAAAAAAAATTGTAAAAAAATATAAAAAATAAATTATAATGTAAAAATATTCAAAAATAAAATAATAGAAATAAAAACTACTGACACCGTCAGTATATATGCACATACACACATACATATGTGTTTGAGCTTTGAGGTGCACACCCTAATGCAATAGGCTGCGCACACCTTTGTACAAGAATATATAACACATGCCCTCAAACCTGTGTATTATACTGTCAAATGTAGCTCCAGTACTATTCAAGGAGAACTTGAGTAGAAAGAAAGAAAATACAGAATAGAACAAACAATTAACCTAAATGAGTAATACAACTGGTGTGCACTTTCCTCGCAAACAAACGGAACAGATATTCCATATACAGTATATGCCTTCCTTAATGTATCACACTCAACATTACTATTGATCCCAGCAGGCCCCCAGACTGTACAGTGACATTACCCCCTACTTTCCGCTATGCCACCAACAATCTGACAAGGACAAGTTGCGGGGGAGAACCCCCGGGGACTCCAGCCACTCCTGCCATATTTTGGTAAATTTGCTTGGTACTTTTCTGTGCTGATATGTGTTTTTTTCCCTAATGAGAATCTTATTAACTTCTTGAATCCATTGGTGGGGTGTGGGGGCATGGGGGGAGATCCAATATTCTGTAATCAGTTTCCTGGCAAAATACAACAGCCTCAGTATCGCTATGTATGTAGTAGGGGGGTATAAGTCCTCCTCAAATCCGCCAAGTAGGCAAGTGACTGGGACAAATTGCAGCTGCACATTATAGGTATGATTAATAATTCCCAGCACCTTCTGCCAATATTGGTACCACCTATCCCCATCTATAGGACCTATATCAGCTTCCCATTTTTCTCTACAGGACAATAGGTCAGGAGCTTGGAAATAGGTAAGTAAACAGGCGTAGATGCGGGAGATAATTCCTTTCTTATCTGTGGCAGTGAATATAAATTGAAGAAAATCCGAGTCCTCCAATCACAGGGCTGAACCCCTACTCTGTGCTCTAATAGCATGTCACAATTGTAAGAACATAAAAAATAGGTTGTGCAAAGGGGGGAACTCTTCCTGTATTTGATCAAAAGATTTCAATTCTAACCCATCATATAACTGTACGAGGTATTTGATGCCAGCTTCTATCCACACAACCTGATTGGAAGGTTTACTTAGTTTGGGGTACAAATGGTTATTCCAAGTGGGAGTAGACTCCATAAAGCCTTCTATACCCAGTCTACCTTTCAATTCTGTCCAGAGTCTCAGAATCAGCTTTATCGTGGGGCTATATGTGGTGCCAGATCCGGAAGTCCCTGTTCTATCCGAGACATTGCAGATTAATCCACAGGTGAAGAGATTAACAGAGTTCTAGAGGGGTCTAACGAATTTGGTATATCCTACCCAGTTAAATGTTGCAGTTGGGCAGCTAAAAAATATATAAGGGCATGTGGTACGTCTACTCCACCCTGATCCTTAGGGTATTGAAGAGTAGTCAGTTTGATCCTAGCCACTCCGTATTTTCCATAATGTTGCTCGATATAATGAGTCCACTCGTTGAAATCAGTATCGTGGTATCCACATAGGGGCATTATGGAGGACATACAACAGCTGGGGAGCCCAAACCATTTTAATTAGGTTGGCCCTCACTGAAAGAGGTAATTTGCACCAGCTACCAAGTTTATGTTGAAACTTTTGTAAGATGGGTTTGAAGTTTAAGGTTATATAGTCGTTGACATTGGCAGTCACCATTTTACCCAAGTATTTGAAGGATTGTACTCCACCTTGTATCTTGTATCTCCACCTGTGATGCTACTGCTGGTAGGGGTGTCGTCAATGGGTCTAACAATAAAAGAGAGGATTTATGCCAATTTATAGCAAATCCAGATAATTGCCTAAACTGTTCAATGAGTCGTATGATTGTTTCCAAAGATACAGCAGTATTCCCCAGGTATATTAAGGTGTCATCAGCATAAAAGGAGAGCTTATCTTCCCTCTCAGCACGTCAAAACCCCACTATATCACCCCCCCACCCTGGCCGCCAGAGGTTCCAGCAGCAGGGCAAAAAGTAAAGTAGCCCTGCCTAGTCCCCCTATGTAGAGGAAAGGGATCAGAAAGGGTCCCATTAATCCGAATTCTTACATTAGGAGCTGAGTACTGCAGTTGGGTCCACTTAATAAAGTTCTCTCCCAACTGAAATTTGTTCATGACAGCCCATAGGTATCTCCACTCAACGCTGTTGAAAGCTTCGAGGGAGAACACCGTCCTATTATCCGGGTTATCAACCGGTAAATGTACATTCACAAACAATTGTCTGATATTCAGCGCATGTGCATCAAAGTGTAGCGCTAGAGTGCCAAATTAAATAACCATAATTGATGTTGTAAACAAAAGTAATGTAGTAAATTATACATATAACATGTGTGATGTGAATTTGAGCAAAATTTGATTTGCGCAAAATTTCTGTTTCTTTTGTTAGCTGCTAATTACTGGTTGGGCAGCGCAGAGTATTTTTTGTTTTTTCTGATATTCAGTGCAGTCGACCTAGCCGGTATGAATCTTGACTGATCTAAATGAATTAAACCTGACACCACCTTTGCTAACCTTGTGGCAAGTACTCTAGCCAACAACTTGACGTCCGTATTTATTAAGGATATAGGTCAGTAAGAATCAGGCAATACCGGGTCTTTGCCAGGCTTGAAAATCACTACAATGATGGCTTTGTTCATAGAGGGCGGTAACCAGCCAATCTTAGCATCATTTAGGGTTTCCAGCAAGATAGACTAGAGAGGTTCACTATAGTGATTGTAGATCTCAGCTGGAAGCCTGTCCGCACCAGGGGACTTTCTATTGGCCATACCTGCCACAGCTTCGACTAATTCTTCCAGTGTTAGGGGAGCATTAAGAATTTTGCGACCATCAGCAGTCAGCGACGGAAGAGGACAGCAATCCAGAAATTTCAACAGTGTCTCTTCCATCGGGGTCACCTTAGAAGAGTAAACTTCCCTAAAATAGTCATTAAAAATAGTTGATATTTGCATCAAGTCCTGCACCTGTTCTCCTGTAGGGCTCTGAATAATATCTATATGGGATAGTCCTTGCTGTGAATGGGAAATAACTGCCAAAAGGTGGCCTGTATTTTCCCCTACATCAAAGTATCGCTGCTGCATGAAAAAGCGTTTATTTTCTGCAGCAGTGGTGACAACTTGTTGGTACAGTTTTTGCATTTCCAACCAGCTTCGTTCAGCAGAAGGTGAGTGGTCTGCAATATAGTTCTCTTCTGCTCTCCGTACCTCGCTAAGTACAAAGGACTCCCATTCCTTAGATTCAGTCTTAATGTGAGATATTTGCCTAATATGAAAGCCTTGAAGGTCGCACTTGACAGCATCCCAGACCATTCCCATTGCAGCCGTACCCTTGTATAAAATGTGTTATAGCCTTAGGAATAGGATCATCAGCAGGAAAGAGCTGGAGCCAAAAGGGGTTAACTTTCCACAATCTCACACCATGCCTTCCAGGGACTGAAACAAGTGCCCACAAAAGCGAGTGGTTTGAAATACTACGTGGAGCATAATCAATCCGTGAAACCCTGATTTGTGCAAGGTTACATAAACATAGATCAATAAGGGATAAACCTCTATAAATAGCAGAATAACAGGAGTAACTTCGTTTGTCTGGATATCTGTTCCTCCACACATCCCTCAAGCTAATCTCCAAGATCAATCTAGCAAAGGGGGTAGGGCCACCAGGACCAGCAGAGTGGCCATCGAGAGGAGTAAATTTGTCTAGAGTCGTATCAAGAAGATTATTAAAATCTCCCAGGACCCATAAGGGTAGATTAGAATATGGAGCTTGAGCTAGACATTTTAAGCTGTCCAGAGAAAAGGGTGGATTGACATATTATATTTGCTACTATACATACAGTACATAACATTTCAGCCAGTTTATACAGTAGGATAATATATCTTCCCTGATCATCTATGTGAGAGTGCAATAGGTGAAAGGGAACATCATTAGAAATTAATATGCTAACTCCCCTGGAGAAGGCAGTGTGCGTGGAGTAAAACATAGTCTGGTAAGCACGGGATTTCAACAAAGAAAGGGTGTCATTATTAAGGTGCGTTTCCTGCAAACACACTATTGCAGACCTGTAAGGTTTCAACGCAGAAAACAGTGCAACACGTTTCACTCCATCACTCAGCCCCCTAACATTCCAGGAAATAAAATTGTAATCAGTTGCTACCGACATATCCAGGTAATTAGCAATACATGCAAGGCCTGAGCCCCAGAGGAGAATAATACAGATAGACAATCCTCCTAACCAGTAACATATACGGTAGAAACGTGAAGAGGCCCAAGAGGCCTCCACTGTTCCAGAAGACTTGGCATGACACTTGGAAGCGTTGCACAGGGCCAGAAGAGAATCCAGACAGGAAAGGAACAGGCAGTCATTGGAAAGGGTCAGTGCAGGATATAGCATTGTGTAGCTGACATCAAAACACCTTAGGCGCTTTTTAACCTCTATAAACTTTGCCCTTTTGCATTGTAGGTCAGCAGAGAAGTCAGGGTAGAAGGATATGCTAATATTATCCACCTTCATGGCATCCCCCCATTCTTGCTTGTTATAAGGCAATATCCCGGTCCTTAACAGTCAGGAAATTAAATAGAAAGGGACTGTTCTCCAGGGCACAGGGGCCTGCCAGGGACTCGATGTGCCCGTTCCACTGCAAACATTGGAGAGAACACCTCTTTTCCAAAAGCCTCCACAAGCCAATGAATGCAAAGGGATTCTTCCCCTCTGTCTTTTCAGGCATGCCCACTGCCCGCACATTATTTTGTCTAAGCCTGTTTTCCATGTCCTCCAGCCGGACAGCATGGCTGGAGGACAGAGACTGCACTTGCCGCAGCTAATTTTGTAATGGCACCACATAAACCTTAACTGTACTCATACGGCCCTCCAACTCCGTTGTGCGATCTGTACGTTTTTGCATGTCCTGTTGGACCAGTGCCAGTTCTATTTTCACCCCTTAATTTTAGGGTTGCAAGAGTGGTTTTGCAAGTGGCACTGCTGCAAATATTTGTCTCAGTGTAGGTTCAGGATCCTGTGTGTCAGGGGCAGTGGACTCAATGGCTGATACAGGGATAGTAGTACTCACTGTGTCCCACATGGAAGCTTCAGCAGGATCCTCTGGCCAAGCAGGGCTACTGTCCTCCCCTACAGGGGAGGCTGGAGCAGGATCCACAGTCAGGAATCAATTTAGCAGGAGTATCCTTGGGTACGTTTTTTGCAAACAGCTTTTGTGCAGCTTCCTTTGCCGAACGGGGCACGCAGACACCATCTCAGGTCCCGAGTAGTGATCTTTGTCTCTTTTAGACATGTTGCCACAGATAAATCACTGCTAGAGAGTAGAGATGAGCCGAACACTGCCCAGTTCGGTTTGCAGCAGAACATGTGAACAGGCAAAAAAATTAGTGCGAACATGCGAGCACCGTTATAGTCTATGGGACACAAACATGAAAAATCAAAAGTGTTCATTTTAAAGGCTTATATGCAAGTTATTGCCAAAAAAAAATATATGGGGACCTGGGTCCTGTTCCAGGGGACATGTATCAATGCAAAAAATAGTTTTAAAAACTGAAGTTTTTTCAGGAGCAGTGATTTTAATAATGTTTAAAGTGAAACAATAAAAATGATATATTCCTTTAAATATCATGCCTGGGGGGTCTCTTTAGTCTGCCTGTAAAGTAGCACATCTTCCCCATGTTCATAACAGTACCACAGCAAAATGACATTTCTAAAGGAAAAAATGTCATATAAAACTGCTCGCAGCTGTAATGTATTGTCGGATCCCGGCAATATTGATAAAAATCATTGAAAAAAATGGAGTCCCCCCCAGTCCTTTAGTAGGACCTTTGGGTCTGGTATGCATATGAAGGGAAACCCCGCGCCAAAATTAAAAAAAAAATGGTGCGGGGGTCCCCCCCCAAAATCCATACCAGGCCCTTATCCAAGCACACAACCTGGCAGGCCAGCAGGAAAAGTGAACCGTACCAGGCCACATGCCCTCAACATGGGAGGGTGCTTTGGGGTCCCCTCCAAAACACCCTGTCCCCTTGCCCGGGGGTTGTGGGGGTCTGCGGGCGAGGGGCTTATCAGAATCTGGAAGCCCATTTAACAAGGGGGCCCCCAGATCCCGCCCCTGCCTATGTGAATGGGTATTGGGTACATTGTACCCCTAGTCATTCACCAAAAAAGTGTCAAAAAAGTAAAAATGACAGGAGACATGTTGAGGGCATGTGGCCTGGTACAGTTCAGGAGAGGGGGGGCTCTCTTGCCCCCCCTTTTCCTGCAGCCTGCCAGGTTACATGCTCGGACAAGGGTCTAGTATGGATTTTGGGGGGACCCCCAAGCCATTTTTTTTATTTTGGCACGGCGTTCCCCAGACCTGAAAGACCTGTTATGGATTTAAGGGGGGTCCCCACGCCATTTTTTGGGGGGGCTGGGTTCCCCTTAATAGCCATACCAGACCTGAAGGACTGGGAGGGACTCATGCTGTTTTTTTCAATGATTTTTATGTATATTGCCGTTATCCGGCAATACATTACAGCCACGAGCAGTTTTAAGTGAATTTTTTCCTTTAAAAATTTAAATTTGCTGCTCTCATTCATTACACTATGTACAGCCGCTATGTATGCAGCCTTACATAGTGTGTCATGGCTCTCTCAGCAGAGTGTGCTGTGATTGGCCAAAGCATGCAGGTCAGGTGCATGCTTTGGCCAATCAGCAGGAGTCAATGCACTGCGATCTCACAGTGCATTATGGGACGTTCCGCGGGCGCTTGAATTTCCCGCAAATGCCCCATAAAGTTCTAAATTCGGCGAACACCCGATGTTCGAGTCGAATATCGGGCTCATCCCTACTGGAGTGATGTCGCTGGTGTGTGGAGGTCAGTGCGGGTCTAAGGTAGCATTTACAGCCCAGGAGAGAGAGGGAAACAGGATCATATACAGGAGTCTCGGCGGAGTGAGTCTTCAACACGTCTTACTCCATGCGCCGTGAGCCACGCCCCCCACCACCCCCAGATAAGGTTTTCTAGTGTGTTGAATTGTTTTTATTTCTCAAGATTTGTAGGATGTAAACTGGCATTCAAATACTGTCATATTTGGTGTCTGTGAGCACTTTTGCTTAGCTTACAATCACACAGAAACAGCTGAAACATAAACTAAAGCTTAGTACACACTAGTAGTTTTTTTTTTGTGCAACCCAGCAGGACTAAATGAAGAAAACTGCCAGCTCAGGAGAAGCCATTGTACTAACTATCCGATGTTAGTACAGAAATCTCCCCTGCTGTGCTATTGTGTTCTGACAGGGGGACGGCCCCCCGCCAGGACACTCTGGTCAGCACTCTCAGCCATTGGCTGAGAGCGCTGATCAGGAGGCGATCAGTAGACTTTTTTCAGTCATGCCCCATCGACAGAAGCCGGCCCAACTGTCTACTTCTGTCAGATTGGCTGCAGTGCACACGGGCCGAATGTCAGTCGGTTTCTATTAAACTGGCCGATGCCGCGCAACATTCGGCCTGTGTGTACTTGGATTAAGCAACAGACTGGAAATGTCATTATGTTTTCACCTCTATTCTACAAAGAGACCAATTAGCCATAGTGACAATAATCAGAACATGGGACCTTGCTGTCTAATTATCATAGGATGGCTATGAAAACTCTAATTTAGCAAACATGGATACCTCCATAAATATTTGAATGTTTTTTTTTGTGTATATTTTTTAATTTTTTTATTTTTAGAAAGAAAGGGGAAGGTGGACATACAGAGAGAATAATTCATCTGTTCGGGCACCTTGCCCAAGTTCAAAAAATAAATGTTTTAAAAAGCTGTGCAATAGTTCCCTTCTCACCAGAGAAACACAGCTCTGGTCTCCCAAAGATGCAATTTACACAACCGTCTATGTATCAAAACAACAACAAAAATGACTGCGCTAAACCAAATATAGTACGAAAATAAATAAAATATAAGTGCCTAAAAAAATGAAGCAATAACAATATAAGTATACTACAAATGTAATAAGTTGCCACTAATCACTGCTATGTGTTCCCACACCAAACCATATATACAGTATATATAAACAAATAGTGCAGCGCAACCAAAATCATCTCAACAATCCATAAAAAAAACATAAAATTATCTTATAAATAATAACCACACGCACAATTCGTATACAGTATCTCACAAAAGTGAGTACACCCCTCACATTTTTGTAAATATTTTATTATATCTTTTGATGCAACAACACTGAAGAAATGACACTTTGCTACAATGTAAAGTAGTGAGTGTACAACTTACATAACAGTGTAAATTTGCTGTCCCCTAAAAATAACACACAGCCAGTAATGTCTAAACCGCTGGCATCAAAAGTAAAAATGTCCAAATTGGGCCCAGTTACCCATTTTCCCTCCCCGGTGCCATGTGACTCATTAGTGTTACAAGGTCTCAAGTGTGAATGGGGAGCAGGTGTGTTAAAATTGGTGTTATCACTCTCTCTCTCATACTGGTCACTGGAAGTTCCTAATGGCACCTCAAGGCAAAGAACTCTCTGAGGATCTGAAAAAAAAGAATTTTTGCTTTACATAAAGATGGCCCGAGGGTATAAGAAGATTGCCAAGACCCTGAAACTGAGCTGCAGCACAGTGACCAAGACCATACAACGGTTTAACGGGACAGGTTCCACTCAGAACAGGCCTCACCATGGTTGACCAAACAAGTTGAGTGCATGTGCTCATTGTCATATCCAGAGGTTGTCTTTGGGAAATAGTTGTATGAGTGCTGCCAGCATTGCTGAAGAGGTTGAAGGGGTGGGCGGTCAGCTTGTCAGTGCTTAGACCATATGCTGCACACTGCATCAAATTGGTCTGCATAGCTGTCATCCCAGAAGGAAGCCTCTTCTAAAGATGATGCACAAGAAAGTCTGCAAACTGTTTACTGAAGACAAGCAGACTAATGACATAGATTACTGGAACCATGTCCTGTGGTCTGGTGAGACCAAGATAAACTTATTTGGTTCAGATGGTGTCAAGCATGTGTGGCGGCAAACATGTGAGGAGTAAAAAGACAATTGTGTCTTGCCTACAGTTAAGCATGGTAGGAGTGTCATGGTCTGGGGCTGCATAATTTCTGCCGGCACTGGGGAGCTACAGTTCATTGAGGGAACCATGAATGCCAACATGTACTTTGACATACTGAAGCAGAGCATGATCCAATCCCTTTGGAGACTGGCCGCAGGGCAGTATTTCAACATGATAACAACCACAAACAAACCTCCAAGATGACCAGTACAGTGGTGTAGTGGGTAGCACTCTTGCCTAGCAGTAAAAAGGGTCGCTGGTTCGAATCCCAACCACGACACTACCTGTCTGGAGTTTGCATGTTCTCCCTGTGCCTACGTGGGTTTCCTCCGGGTACTCTGGTTTCCTCCCATTCTCCAAAGACACGCTGGCAGGTTAATTGGCTTCTGTCCAAAATTGGCCTTAGTATATGAATGTGAGTTGGGGACCTTGGTTTGTGGGCTCCTTGAGGGTAGGGACCAATGTGATTGTGCGATGTATGTGTGGAGCGCTTTGTAAATTGATGGCACTATATGGGTACCTTAAATAAATAGGGATAATTGTAGACACGCACCCACACTCACTCAGGTTGAACTGGATGGACTGGTGTCTTTATTCAACCTTACTAACTATGTAACTATGTAACTATGACCACTGGCTTGCTAAAGAAGCTGAGGGTAAAGGTGTTGGACTGGCCAAGCATGTCTCCAGACCTAAACCCTATTGAGCATCTGTGGGGCATCCTCAAACGCAAGGCCTCTAACATCCACCAGCTCCGTGATGTCGTCATGGAGGAGTGGAAGAGGACTCCAGTGGAAACCTGTGAAGCTCTGGTAGACTCCATGCCCAATAGGGTTAAGGTAGTGCTGGAAATTATGGTGGGCACACAAAATATTGACACTTTGGGGCCAAATTGAACATTTTCACTTAGGGGTGTACTCACTTTTGTTGCCAGAGATTTAGACATTAATGGTTTTTTGTTGAGTTATTTTGAGGGGACAGCAAATTTACACAGTTATACAAGCTGTACTCTCTTTACATTGTAGCAAAATGTAAGTTTTTCAGTGTTGTCACATGAAAAGATATAATAAAATATTTACAAAAATGTGAGGGGTGTACTCACTTTTGTGAGATACTGTAAGTGATCATAAATATAATACAAAACAACCCACAATACTAGGTTCATATAGTGAATAAAAGATACTGTATATACAGTGCCTTGAAAAAGTATTCATACCCCTTGAAATTTTCCACATTTTGTCATGTTATAGTATCTCACAAAAGTGAGTACACCCCTCACATTTTTGTAAATATTTTATTCTATCTTTTCATGTGACAACACTGAAGAAATTACACTTTGCTACAATGTAAAGTAGTGAGTGTACAGCTTGTATAACAGTGTAAATTTGCTGTCCCCTCAAAATAACTCAACACGCAGCCATTCATGTCTAAACCGCTGGCAACAAAAGTGAATACACCCCTAAGTGAAATTGTCCAAATCGGGCCCAATTAGCCATTTTCCCTCCCCAGTGTCATGTGACTCATTAGTGTTACAAGGTCTCAGGTGTGAAAGGGGAGCAGTTGGCTTACATTTGGTGTTATCGCTCTCATACTGGTCACTGGAAGTTCAACATGGCACCTTATGGCAAAGAACTCTCTGAGGATCTGAAAAAAAGAATTGTTGCTCTACATAAAGATGGCCTAGGCTATAAGAAGATTGCCAAGACCCTAAAACTGAGCTGCAGCACAGTGGCCAAGACCATACAGCGTTTTAACAGGACAGGTTCCACTCAGAACTGGCCTCACCATGGTCAACCAAAGAAGTTGAGTGCACGTGCTCAGCGTCATATCCAGAGGCTGTCTTTAGGAAATATACGTATGAGTTCTGCCAGCACTGCTGCAGAGGTTGAAGGGGTGGGGGTCAGACTATCAGTGCTCAGACCATACGCCGCTGTCAGAAACCATGAATCAGACCAAGACAGAAGTACAGTTAAATCACACTTCTTTAATAATAAAAGTAAACTGAACAAATGTAGTCAAAACATAGCCAAAGTTCGGTAACCGGAATGGATAGTCAGACAAGCCAAAAAGTCAGGAAGCCAGGAATCAGCGTAGTGAAACAGCAAGCAGGATCTGAAGACAAAAGGAATGTCAGCCAAGCAAGTCTTTAACAGGAGCACTGGAGAAAGTCTCTGTGATGTTAACCAAGGCTAGGCAGAGATCATCTAGGCTGGAAGGTTTAAGTAAGCAGGATTGACGAGCAGGATATCATCAACAGGTGAGTCACTATGGAGAAATAGGAGCTGGCAATTAGCCGCCAGCTCAGAGAAGGAAGGGCTGAGCCCAGCCCTGACAGTACCCCCTCCTCAACGACCCCTCCCCCTCGGAGGACCAACAGGCTTGAGGGGAAAATGTCTATGGAAATCACGGAGGAGGACAGGGGCATGTACGTCCGAGAATGAGACCCAAGTGCATTCCTCCGGACCGTACAACCGTACCCTTTCCAATGCACCAGGTACTGTATGCGCCATTCTGGGAGAGAGGCGTTTAGCCTCAGACAAGAATGTGAGATTCTTATGGTCAGTAAAAATAAGAACTGGCACAGTGGTACCTTCGAGGAATTGTCTCCATTCTTTCAGGGCTAAAATGATCGCTAACAGCTCTCTGTCCCCAATCTCGTAATTGCACCCCGCAGGTGACAATTTCTTGAAAAAGAAGCCACAAGGATGCATAGCGCTCTCAGAGGTAGGACGTTGAGACAGAAGGGCGCCAACTCCAGTCTCAGAAGCATCAACCTCAAGGATAAAAGGTAACATAGGATCAGGATGTGCCAACACAGGAGCAGAAACAAAGGCAGCCTTGAGACTCATAAAGGCCTTAATGGACTCCGGAGACCAACTCTGTGGGTTACCGTCCTTTCTGGTTATATGAGTCAGGGGCTTGACCAGAGACGAGAAGTTATGAATAAACTTCCAATAATAGTTGGCAAAGCCAAGAAAACGCTGCAGAGGATGTAAACCCATGGGTCGGGGCCACTGTAGGACAGCTGAAAGTTTCTCTGGGTCCATCGAAAAACTAGCGGTGGAAATTACATAACCTAGGAATTTAACTTGTTCACGATGGAATTCACACTTCTCCAATTTATAATAGAGATTGTTCTCTCTTAGTTTCTGAAGCACACGACAGACATCTGTGTGGTGGCTCTCCAGGGAGTTGGAAAATATGAGGATATCGTCAAGATAAACCACCACACATAGCTGCAACAAATCTTGGAGGACATCGTTAATAAGTTCCTGGAAAACTGCCGGAGCATTACAAAGGCCAAATGGCATTACAAGGTACTCATAATGGCCTGTTCTAGTATTAAATGCAGTTTTCCACTCGTCACCCTCCTTAATCCTCACGAGATTGTATGCCCCTCTCAAATCAAGTTTTGTGAAAACTGTTGCTTCCTTGAGGCGGTCAAATAACTTCGTAATCAATGGAATCGGATACACATTCTTATTTGTGAAACGATTGAGACCCCTATAATCAATACAAGGTCTCAGTTCACCACTCTTCTTCTTCACAAAGAAGAAATAAGCACCAGCAGGAGACGAGGATTTGCAGATGAAACCTTGAGAAAGTGCGTATGCAACATACTCCTCCATGGCCTTATGCTCCAAGACCGACAAAGGGTAAACCCGGCCTCGAAGGGGTATGGCACCAGGTTCAAGGTCAATTGCACAATCATAGGACTGGTGTGGAGGCAAACTACTGGCTTTAACTTTTTTAAAGACATCGCTAAAATCGCGGTACATTTCTGGCAGGGAGGAGAGTAAAGAGGTGCATAGGACCTTGGCTACCTTCTGGAAGCATGTCTTACTGCATTGTGGCAACCAGGAGGGAACCTCAGCATGGAGCCAATCAAAAGAGGGGTTGTGTCTCTGTAACCAAGGATAATCAATAACCAGTGAAAACTTAGGTGAGGAAATAACTTGGAATTGGATTATCACATGGTGAAGAGCTCCTACAGCCATGGACAATGGAACAGTCTCATGAGTCACATGGGCAGGCTGTAGGTCTCCCATCAAGAGCCTCAATGGCAAGTGGAGTGGCACGCAGCTGCAGCAGAATCGAGTGCTTCGATACAAAGGTAGCATCAATGAACAGGTCTGCAGCTCCGGAGTCAATTAGAGCCTGTATCTCGATGGACGACTCAGCCCAAGAAAGGATAACCGGAACCAGGGGCTTATCCTTCTGGATAACTGGGGATGAAACAATACCACCTAAGGTCTGTCCATGACAGGACCTCAAGGTTCGGGCATTCTCTGGACGGGTAGGACAAGACTTCAAAAAGTGTCCTGCCTGGCCACAATAGAGGCACAATCTCTCCCTCCTCCTAAGGGCTCTCTCATCCGCAGAGAGACACGTGAAGCCCAAGTGCATGGGTTCACCTTCACTGACTGACTCGGTACCAGAAGGCATGGGAGATGAGGGAGGCAAGGGTGGGACTGCAAAGCCCTGAGACAAATGTACAGGAGGCTTCCGCAAGAGCTCCTTAAAAGAGAGTCTTTCTCTGAGTCTGGAGTCAATGAGGATGGAAAACGTGATCAACTTCTCCAGCTCAGTGGGTATATCTCAGGCTGCTATCTCATCCTTCATGGTATCCGAGAGACCATGAGAAAAAGAAGCCACAAGGGCCTCATTGTTTCAAGCAACCTCTGCTGCCAGAGTATGGAATTCAATGGCCTAATCGGCAACAGTTCTCGTACTCTGATGACATGAGACACTTGGCAGCAGAAGCGGAGCGTGCGGGAACCTCAAATATCCTTTTAAAGGAAGCCACAAAGTCTGGGTAACTCAGAACAATGGGTTTTGCGTCTCCCATAGAGGTTTTGTCCAGGCCAAAGCTCTCTCAGAAAACAAAGATATCACGAAACCTACTTTGCTTTTGTCTGTGGGAAACGCCTGGGGCAACATCTCAAAGTATATCTCAACCTGGTTGAGAAACCCTCTGCATTGGACTGGATTGCCCCCAAATCTCTAGGGAAGCGATGCGGAACCAGACATACCTCTTATAGAGGTAATACTCGAGGCGGGTGCCTGCACAGAGACTGGAGCAGCAGCAGGGACGGCCTGCAACACAGATTGTACCAGAGCAGCCACAGTGGGAGATTCCAGGTGAGCCATGCGACTCAGGAGCGTTTGTAACGCAATGGCAAACTGATCCATGTGGTGATCCTGCTCATCCAATGTGGGAAAAAATATTACCAACAAGTGGATTGACTGCATCTTCTGAATTCATGGCCTTCGCCTACTGTCAGAAACCATGAATCAGACCGAGACAGAAGTACAGTTAAATCACACTTGTTTAATAATAAAAGTAAATAGAACAAACGTAGTCAAAAGATAGCCAAAGTTCGATAACCGTAACGAATAGTCAGACAAGCCAGAAAGTCAGGAAGCCAGGAATCAGCGTAGTGAAACAGCAAGCAGGATCTGAAGACAAAAGGAATGTCAGCCAAGCAAGTCTTTAACAGGAGCACTGGAGAAAGTCTCTGTGATGTTAACCAAGGCTAGGCAGAGATCATCTGGGCTGGAAGGCTTAAGTAAGTAGGATTGACGAGCAGGATATCATCAACAGGTGAGTCACTGTGGAGAGATAGGAGCTGGCAATTAGCCGCCAGCTGAGCGGCTGGTTGCACACTGCATCAAATTAGTTAGCATGGCTGTCGTCCCAGAAGGAAACCTCGTCTAAAGATAATGCACAAGTAAGCCTGCAAACAGTTTGCTGAAGACAAGCACAAGGACATGGATTACTGGAACCATGTACTGTGGTCTGATGAGACCAAGATAAACTTATTTGGTTCAGATTGTGTCAAGCATGTGTGGCGGCAACCAGGTGAGGAGTCAAGAGACAAGTGTGTCTTGCCTACAGTCAAGCATGGTGGTGGGAGTGTCATGGTCTTGGGCTGCATTAGTGTTGCCACCACTGGGGTGCTACAGTTCATTGAGAGAACCATGAATGCCAATATGTACTGTGACATACTGAAGCAGAGCATGATCCCCTGGGCTGCAGGGCAGTATTCCAACATGATAACGAACCCAAACACACCTCCAAGATGACCACTGCCTTGCGAAAGAAGCTGAGGGTAAAGGTGATGGACTGGCCAAGCATGTCTCCAGACCTAAACCCTATTGAGCATCTGTGGGGCATCCTCAAATGGAAGGTGGAGGAGCACAAGGTCTCTAACATCTACCAGCTCCATGATGTCGTCATTGAGGAGTGGAAGAGAACTCCAGTGGCAACCTGTGAAGCTCTGGTGAACTCCATGACGAAGAGGGTTAAGGCAGTGCTGGAAAATATTGGTGGCCACACAAAATATTGACACTTTGGGCCCAAATTGGACATGTTCGGTTAGGGGTGTACTCACTTTTGTTGCCAGTGGTTTAGACATCAATGGCTGTGTGTTGAGCTATTTTGAGGGGGCAGCAAATTTACACTGTTATACAAGCTGTACACTTACTACTTTACATTGTAGCAAAGTATAAATTCTTCAGTGTTGTCACACAAAAAGATATAATAAACTATTTACAAAAATGTCAGGGATGTACTCACTTTTGTGAGATACTGCACATCCAAAAATGTAAATGTATTTTATGTGATAGAACAACACAAAGTGGCACATAATTGTGAAGTGGAAGGATAATGATAAATGATTTTCCAAATTTTTTACAAAAAAATATGTGAAAAGTGTGGTGTGCATTTGAATTCAGCCCCCCTGAGTCAATACTTTGTAGAACCACCTTTTGCTGCAATTACAGTTGCAAGTCTTTTTGGGTATGTCTCTACCTGCTTTGCCCATCTAGAGAGTGAAATTTTTGCCCATTCTTCTTTGCAACATAGCTCAAGCTCTGTCAGATTGGTTGAAGGACGTCTGTGAACAGCAATTTTCAAGTCTTGCCACAGGTTCTCAATTGGATTTAGCTCTGGACTTTGACTGGGCCATTCCAACACACAAATATGCTTTGATCTAAACCATTCCGTTGTAGCTCTGGCTGTATGTTTAGGGTCGTTGTCCTGCTGGAAGGTGAACCTCCGCCCCAGTCTCAAGTCTTTTGCAGACTCTAATGCCGCGTACACACGAGGGGACTTTACGGCAGACTTTGCCCAGCGGACTTTTCGACGGACCTTGTCCGCTAGGTGCACCGGACTTAAAAACGGACAGACTTGGACACACATGATCACTCCAAAAGCCCACTGGTTTTGAATGCGGTGACGTACAGCACATACGACGGGACTAGAAAAAGGAAGTTCAAGCCCCACTACAGCACCCTTTGGGCTCCTTCTGCTAATCTCGTGTTTATTTCGTGTTAGTAGAAGTTTGGTTAGAGACGATTCGCGCTTTTCACACTTCAGCTTATTTCGATCGTTTTCTGCGGTTCAGTTTGTGAGGTTTGTATCTGCTTTTCAGTGCATGTTGGTCAGTTCGTAACCTGCCTAGCAGGCCGTTCTGGTCCGCTCGTTCCTGGTTCAGGTCGCTCATTCAGGTCGCTCTTCATAGGCCTTGCTGTTCTTCAGTGCTTTTGTTATAAGTTTATTTGTTTGACCAGCTGACCGCTTTGAAGCCATGTCGCGTGGACGTACTCGTTCTCGAGTTCGTGCTGCGTGGGGACTTGGTGTTGGGGTTTAATACTTTGACCCGAGTCCAGTCCATGAACAGGGCGAGGAGGAGTTCATGGACCAAGAATTGGTTGCACCAGCGTGACCAATTCTCGCACATGCCTTTGCTCCGTGAGATCCGTGAGAATAATCCTGAGGATTTCAGGAATTATCTCGGGATGACGGACCCCATTTTTGAACGTCTGCTGGCTATGCTGACCCCCTATATCAGCAGGCAGGATACCTGCATGAGGCAAGCCATCACTGCGGAGCAGAGGCTAGTTGCCACTTTACGTTACTTGGCGACTGGGAGAAGTCTTCAGGACTTGAAGTTCTCGACAGGCATCTCCCCCCAGGCTCTGGGGATCATAATCCCAGAGACCTGTTCTGCCATCATTCAGGTCCTGCAGAAGGACTATATGAAGGTAAGTTTTATCCTTTAACATTACATGATATGTATTAAATGTTTGCTAATGCATTGTCTAAATGTCCTCGTTACCTAATTACCATGCTTGGAATATGCTGTGAATGTCCCCTTTATCTTCATGCATGCCTGTTTTTTTACATTAATATTTTTTTTCCCTACATGCATATGTACCTTCAATAACCTTCCCACCATGCAATCCTGGGTCCATTTATATCTCTAGCCTCTAGTCCCTTGAACAATGTATATTGTCAGCTCCATTGTACTGTTTGACCCTCCCCCACCCCCTTAAATGTTTGCAACTGTCAGGTGTGTTTTTAAACAAATTAGAACCCCTCCCCCACCCCCTCAAATGTTTGCAACTGTCAGGTGTGTTTTTTAAACAAATTAGAACCCCTCCCCCACCCCCTCAAATGTTTGCAACTGTCAGGTGTGTTTTTTAAACAACCCCTCCCCCCACATTCAAATTGATCAATGGGCCATCAGAGGGGGTGAGTAATCTTATAAGTGGGCCTTATGTTTTTTTAGAATTAAAAGCAAAAAAACACATATTAATAATGTTCGACTGCTGTTGTTCAAGAATGTTTTTGTGTAATCTGATATCCAAGTTATGTTTAAAAGTATTTATCTTATTTTTTTTATTGTTTCACTCCACAGTTTCCTTCCAGTACACAGGAATGGCAGACTGTGGCCTCCCAGTTCGCTGACCGCTGGGACTTTCCCAACTGTGTCGGGGCGATCGATGGGAAGCATGTCCGCATTGTGCCACCACCCCATTCGGGGTCTTATTTCTACAACTATAAGGGGTTCCATAGTGTAGTTTTGATGGCGGTGGTCTCGGCACAATTGGAATTTATGTTCGTGGACGTGGGTAAGAATGTCCGGATGTCTGATGGAGGAGTCTTTGCACAGACCGAGCTGTGCCAGCGTCTCCAGACTGGTGGCCTGGGATTGCCACCTGATGACCAGCATGTTGATGGACTCCCCTCAGTTTTTATCGCCGTTGAAGCGTTTGCTCTCGGCGAGCACTTGATGAGGCCGTTCCCCCAAAGGACACTCACCCCTGAGAGGAGGGTATTTAATTACCGTCTGGCCAGAGCAAGAAGAGTTGTGGAGAATACCTTTGGGATTCTGGGCAGCCGGTTCTGCTTGTTCCTCTTGTCCATAAATCTGGCAGACTATAAAATAAATCATGTGATACTGGCTTGCTGCATTCTCCATAATTATTTGAGAAGACATTCAGCTACATATATGACCTCTGTTGGGCCTGAGGCCGGACTTGTAGCTGACCAAACACTCACAGGCCTGGAAATTGGCCGTATTGGCTTGGCCCCCCAAACCGCACGTCAAGTGCGTGACGGATATGTGAATTATTTTAATGGTCGGGGGGCCATTGCTATTCAACAAGAGCTATAATTTATTACAAAAATAAAGAAAATTATTTTTTACTAAAATATCTTGTTTTTATTCTTGTTTGCATTTAGTTTTGTCTGTCTCCTAGTGCACTTGTAGTGGCAAGTGCATTTCCCTTTAGTTAATAAGGCCCTTTGTCACTGTAACCACACAAAAATTAGCAAAACATCTTATTGATAAATAATCAGCCACACACATTGTAGTAGTAAAAACATTTTACTGTGTGCACATTGAAAGGTGCATTTTTTGTAAAGGATTTTTTTTTTTTTAAATAATTTCTTTTTTTTTTGTTATTTTAGGCATATTTCCACAAAAATAGACCTTGTTTACAAAATTACAATTAACAACAGTGTTTTTAAAAACATACAAAAAAAAAAAAAATGAACTTACAAAGTTCAACATGTTAATAACGGTGCTGGTGATGTCACCCTTGTAAAGCCGACAATTTGCAGATGCTCCAAATTGGGTATGAAAAAAGGTTCAAGTCAGCATGTGCTATCTCCCATCATGGGGGAGCAATGTACGTGTTTTGTGTGTGCAATCCCTTTGTTACTCTCACAAACAAACATTTTGATGATGAAGGGGTTGCAAACACAAAACAAGTACATTGATATCCCCTGATGGAAGATAGCACATGATGACACACCGTGTGCATCTGCAAATTGTTTTTTTTTTTTTTAAAACATTCTAAAATTTAACAATACACAAACTTGACAATGAAATGAAGAACATGATTGATGTTTTTAGGCAAAACGTTATTATATTCTGCCCAAAACAGCAATCATGTTCTTCATTTCCTGTTGCATGGTGTCCAGCCGATTCCTCATGCTGTCAATTTGGTCACGCATTCGATCAACTTGGCCTTTCCACAACATTATCTGGCCAATAAGTCTTTGTGCACTGTCTGTGCTAAATGGCTCTACCGCTTGGCCTTCCACAACCAGAACCTCACCTAAAATGTGTTTTTAAAAAATGGGTTAAAATATGCACGCCTAAATAGATTTCCTTAAGCTGGGGTCTCAGTCACTCACTTGGTGGGGTTGAAATGTCGCACACTTCCTCCACCTCTCCTTCCTCCAGCTCGTCGGGTGGGCGTGGTCTTAGGCTGGGGCTTGGGGTAATGTCAGCTTCAGGCTGGTGACTTGGGGGGGTCCTGGGATCCTTGGACTGTTGTCTGAGTCTTTTCTCCCCTATTATAATTAAACAAAAGGTATAGTTAAAACACAGTGATATTTCTTTTTAAAAAAATTAATATGAAACGTTGGTTATGAATTGGGGACAATTGTCATTTTTTGGCCACAAAAATTTAGAAGACAGGATGAAAATTCCCTCTGAACAACAATTAAAAACAATACACATTTTCATGCAAGTTTCACAGATGCAGACACCTCAATGATCTCCTGTGTGCATTACCCCTCAAAAATGTATTTATGGTCACATAGTACACTAGTGCTTGTGAGTCCAGATGTGGAAACAGCTGCTGTGTCCTGTCCTTACATTACACTGAATCATTTTTGAAGAAGCATTATATTTTCAAACATAACACCACATCACCACATTTTTGGAATCCGACAAATTCTCAAGACCTAAATGTATGTCCAACCCTGTACCATCGTTTTTGGCGAAAAAAATATGTCATTTTCATAGTATCATATGTATTTTACAAATAACGGTCTTTACGAACGATGCTGTATAAACAAAAAAAATATGGATCAGCATGCAAGTTAAGTATCTCAATAGGAACACACAAGTACTTACTTTTTTTAAGCAGCTTCTTTATTCACCAATATTGGTCCGGCTCCCTACTTTTGATGTCAGACCACCGCTTCCTCAATTGTTCTTTTGACCGTTTAGTGCCAAATTTTTCTTCTAGAGCGGTGACAACTGAGGCCATTACTTTGTCCTTCCGCATA
The DNA here is from genome assembly GCF_042186555.1 of Aquarana catesbeiana. Taxonomy (NCBI): domain Eukaryota; kingdom Metazoa; phylum Chordata; class Amphibia; order Anura; family Ranidae; genus Aquarana; species Aquarana catesbeiana. The sequence goes on along the minus strand of NC_133331.1, from coordinate 248,199,399 downwards.
TTCGGGCGTGTGTACGGTCCTTTTTTCCCCTCGTAGTCCTCCCTTCTCAATATGGACACCATCTCCACCATCTCTTCAAAAGCCATGTTGGTGGCCTTATATCTCCTCCTGGATGTGGATGATTGTGGCTCCAGGCTTTCCTCCGCGCTACTTCCAGTTAATCTCTCTGCCATCTTTCTCTATATACTCCCACTGCGCAACGAAGAGTGAAGAGGCGGGGACAAATCGTACTAAAGAACGTCAGGGGCGGGCGACGCAGGCGGAGCATGACACATGCGCAGTGTATATAAAGCTATTACAATGGCCTACGTATGTCCGTGCAGAAGTAGCGAGCTTCAGAAACGAAGGTAAGATTAAACGTGGGTGTGTGTGTGTGTGTGTGTGTATATGTGTCCCCTAGATTCTGCCAAATATAATCCTGGGAGTTCTGACTGACATTACAGTTTTTATGTTGTGTCTTGTCTTTCAGCAAAAATTAATCCCTTTAAGGAGGCTGATTTTTTTACAAGATTCATTGATTTGTATCAGGAAAACAAAAACCTGTGGGAGGTCAAACACCCATTATATTTCAATAGAGATGTGAGGAAGGCAACACTGGGCACACTTTTGGAATTTGTGAAGACTCGAGTCCCCCAGGCAGACCTCAAGTTTTGTGGATAAGAAAATTGGTATCTTGCGCAACATGTACAAGCGGGAACACAATAAGATCTAGGAGTCGCTCAGATCAGGAGCAGCAGACGACCAGGTTTATGTACCCAAGCTGTGGTACTACCAAAAACTGCGATTTCTAGATGACCAGACAGAAGCAAGGCAATCACTTTCGACCCTTCCCCCCACCCTTCCCTCCAGCCTTCCCCCCACCCTTCCCTCCAGCCTTCCCTCCACCTCCACCCCAGCTGAGGAGTCCCAGGAAGAACTGAGCCCTTTCATCCTTGATGAAGTGGATGCGCCCAGCTTCAGCCAGGTATCCTTTTTTGTTGAATTTGTGATTGTGTAAATATTAATGATGTAAACATCTCAAATTTTTAAGTGTTTCATAAAAAATGACTTCATCACAAATATTAATATGTAGACATATCACTAGACAGTAGTGGCCAAAAATATACTTCAGCATAGGTGTGCACAGCCTCTTGCATTAGGGTGTGCACCCCAAAGCTCAAATACATATGCATGTGTATATGTACAGATGGTGTCAGTAGGGCAGTGGACAGTGTCAGTAGTTCTATTTTTATTCTTTTTAAAGTATTTTATTTTGTAACATTTTTTTTTTGGGATGAAATATCAGTGGTCTAAACAGGGGGGAATATGCACCACACAATTAGGGTGTGCCCAGGCACACCTGGCACACCCTGTGCGCACGCCTATGTACTTCAGATATTGGTGAGCAGCTGGAATAATGGTGGGGTCAAATAGATAGCCTTTACTATTTTTTTAATTATATTTGCAAGTCATGAGCTGAAAATTGTGTGTGATTGCGTAATCCAAAATTACAACTATGTCCCTTTTTTTTTACCCAGGATGAGCTCAGCCAGGAGGAGGCCTTGCCCAGTGGGAGAGAGGAGGAGGCCTTGCCCAGTGGGAGAGAGGAGGAGGCTGTGGCTGGGCCCAGTAGAAGCCGCACGGAGTGTCAGGTGCCTCCCCTCCGTATTATCACCAAAAGGTCCAGAAAAATGACCCAAACTGAGGAGGAATCACTAGCCCTCATTCGTGAAGCCAGCCAAATTCTCAGCACACCACCCAATGCAGAAGAGGTGTATGGGACACATATGGCCACCAGATTGCTGGAACTCGAAAAGGGGCAACGCCTCCTCTGTGAGGGTCTGATTTTTCAGGCACATCAGAAGGGCTTGAGAGGGGAGCTTACTGCTAAAACATATCTAGCAGATGAAGCCACTCCTCCTCCTCCTCCTCCTCCTCCTGCCCCAAGTACACCACCAGAGGCACAGCCTCTGAGGAAGGCTGCAGAGAAGCATGCAGGGAAGGCTCCACGGAAGAGTCGAAAGTGATTGCCTGGCTTTTATCTGGTCTGACTGTGCTCCCTGTGCTCCCTAGTCACAAGATACCAATTTTCTTGTCCTAAAACTTGATGTGTGTCCTGGGGGACGAAAGGCTTCACAGATTCCAAAAGTGTTTCCAGTGTTGCCTTCCTCATTTTTTTTCCAAAAATAAATGGATTTTTTCTTTACCTTACATTATTGACTATATGTGTTTTGATTCCAAAACGACATTTGGTTTGGGACAGGTCAAAAAGATTATGTGTGTTTTTTCCAAAAGGCTAAATCATTTTGAAAATCAAGTGCAAAGTACTAGTGAAAAGTGCACTTTAGAAATTGCACTGCAAGTGCACTTGTTGGAAGTGCAGTCGCTGTAAATCTGAGGGGAAGAGCTGAAATGAGGGGAAGCTCTGCTGATTTTATCATACAATCATGTGCAAGAGAGGTTTTTTTTTTGTGGTTCCTTGCATGTGCCCCTCGGATCCACAGCGAATGCACTTCAAAATGCTCTTTCTGTGCAATTCCAAGTACAATTTGCACTTGTAGTGAAAAATGAATTTGCCTTTGGAAAATAAACCCCCCTATGTCTAATTACCAAGGGACACCAATCTCATTAAGGTTCATTAAAACAACACAAAATATTAAGGTTATTGTGGTAACTTGAAACTCCAAAACTAAAAAAAAAAAAAAAAAAAAAAAATTTGGATAATTTAGCACACATTGTAAAATAGATAGTGTTTCAATATAAAAAAAAAAAAAGATGAGTCCAAAATCTAATTTAATACTTTATTTATGGAGATCTGGCTTTTTAAATATATCATATTAGTCATGGCATGAGGATAAACCATGAAGAAAGTAGTTTGTGAGAACTCTGTGTGAATATAAAGCAGCAAAACAACTTAATTCCTCTCGCAGTAAAAAGAAAAAAAAGCGCTGTATTAAAAGATCACAGAAGAGGAATGTGCTAGCTTCAATACGAAGGCTAGTTTTACCAGACCGAGCGCTTCCGTCTTGTACTTACTTCAGAGCATGCGTGAGTTTTGGTCCGTCGGACTAGCACACAGACGACCGGTTTGTCCGCTAGAAAGCAGAGTCCGTTGGATAGATTTGAAACATGTTTCAAATCTAAGTCCGTCCAACTTTTGATAAAGCAAAGTCCGCTGGAGCCCACACACGATCGAATTGTCTGATGAAATCGGGTACGCCGGACCAAGTCTGCCGTAAAGTCCGCTCGTGTGTACGCGGCATAACAGGTTTTTTTTCTAAGATTTGGCCCAATCTATCTTCCCATCAACTCTGACCAGCTTCCCTGTCCCTGCTGAAGAAAAGCATCCCCACAACATGATGCTGCCACCACCATATTTCATGGATGGGATGGTGTGGTCAGGGTGATGTGCAGTGTTAGTTTTCTGCCACATATAGCATTTTGCTTTTAGGCCAAAAAGTGCTTGCTTCTCATCTGACCAGAGCACCTTCTTCCACATGTTTGCTGTGTCCCCACATGGCTTCTCACAAACTGCAAACGGGACTTCTTATAGCTTCCTTTCAACAATGGCTTTCTTCTTGCCACTCTTCCATAAAGGCCAGATTTGTGGAGTGCACAACTAATATTTGCCTCGTGGACAGATTCACCCACCTAACCTGTGTCTCTACCTGCTTTGCACATCTAGAGAGTGAAATTTTTGCCCATTCTTCTTTGCAACATTGCTCAAGCTCTGTCAGATTGGATGAAAGACGTCTGTGAACAGCAATTTTCAAGTCTTGCCACAGGTTCTCAATTGGATTTAGCTCTGGACCTTGACTGGGCCATTCTAACACACAAATATGCTTTGATCTAAACCATTCCGTTGTAGCTCTGGCTGTATGCTCTGCGGCTTCTTCACAGTTATCTTGGGCACTAGATGAATAAAATAATTCATGTAAATCATGTAAAAGTCCACCAATATTGTGTGTAAATCACGATAATAAAGTACATCTAAAACATGCATTCTTCAAATCTAAATGAATATGCAGAAGGATGTGCTTCACTACTGTGCTCCAGTGCCTTGAAAAAGTGGTGGAGCACAGCAGTGAGGCACATCCTTCTGCATATTCATTTAGATTGAAGAATGCATGTTGTACTTTATTATTGTGGTTTACACACAATATTGGTGGACTTCTACATGATTTACATGAATTATTTTATTATCTATTCATTAATCATTTAGTCTTATTATATTTTTAAGGTGGTTATCTACATTGCCTTAAAAAAGTATTCATCCCCTTTAAATTTTCCACATTTTGTCATGTTACAACCAAAAACGTAAATGTATTCTGTTGGGATTTTATGTGATAGACCAACACAAAGTGGCACATAATTGTGAAGTGGAAGGAAAATGATAAATGGTTTTCAATTTTTTTTACAAATAAATATCTGAAAAGTGTAGCATGCATTTGTATTCAGCCCCCTTTACACTGATACCCCTAATTAAAATCTAGTGGAACCAATTGCCTTCAGAAGTCACCTAATTAGTAAATAGAGTCCACCTGTGTGTAATTTAATCTCAGTATAAATACAGCTGCTCTGTGAAGCCCTCAGAGGTTTATTAGAGAACCTTCGTGAACATACAGCATCATGAAGGCCAATAAACACACTAGACAGGTCAGGGATAAAGTTGTGGAGAATTTTAAAGCAGGTTTAGGTTATAAAAAAAATATCCCAAGCTTTGAACATCTCACAGAGCACTGTTAAATCCATCTTCTGAAAATAGAAAGAGTATGGCACAACTGCAAACCTACCAAGACATGGCTGTCCACCCATACTGACAGGTGGGGCAAGGAAAGCATTCAGATCAGAGAAGCAGCCAAGATAACTCTGGAGGAGCTGCAGAGATCCACAGCTTAGGGGGGAGAATGCGTCCACAGGGCAACTATTAGTCGTGCACTCCACAAATCTGCGCTAGATTTTAGTTAGGGGTATCAGAGTAAAGGGGGCTGAATACAAATGCATGCCACACTTTTCAGACATTTATTTGTAAAAAAAAATTTAAAACCATTTATCATTGTCAGTCAGGTGTAGTACACGGGCTCCTCTCACACATAACCCTGAAGCACTCTTTCACTAAACGTTCACTTCACATACACGATTTGGGCTGCTCATGGGGCGTTAGTTACTGTCACGTTTCTTTGCATTACACTATTTTTCGACACTCGTTTTCAAAGGGCGACCCTTCACCTATGCAGACAAGGTCGCCAAATGTTGAGTTTGCTGACAGTGCAAGCTTTGGCAGGCCTCGCATACGTCATGAATTATAGAACATTCCTACTTAGGCCATACCAGACTTTAGTTTCCCACCCCAGTACGCCCCGGGGCTCTAGCTTCACAGGTTTGTGTTCAGCACCGACGGGCACCCGGGCTATTGGTTACCTTGCGAGTCACCTCCTGGCTCACCTCAGTTGCCACGCACTCTTTTGAATTTTCTAAGTTTCCACTCAACAGCATTCGAACGCAAACCAGCTTCTTCACTACGCCTGTTGTTCCTTTTTCTGTCCTCCTTTTCCCTCTTATCTATTTTTCTGTATACAACTCCACTCACTATCCTACCTTTAAGACTCCTCTTTACACATGCACCTCCCTCTCCTTGTCTTATAGCTGGAGCCATGTCACAGGCCGACAGCAAAGACCGCACCTCCGCCCCTCTGTCACCCTTCGCTCGTTCAGAGCGCGGCAACATGCAGTCCCTCAGGGGATGGACCATCCCTAAACTCACAGTGGAGCTGTGACGTAGGGGCGTTCCCTACCCCGCCACAGCCAGGAAAGCCAACCTCTTAAGGCTGCTCTTCCCACCGCCAGCGGCAGCTGAGTCCGTCGATTCCATTCGAACCAGTGGCACAACGATATGTCTCCTCGGCACCACACGTCTTGTTCTATTTATCACGCAGCTTACTACAGTTCGGTCTCTATCGCGAGGCATCTACTATACACTTAATCATTATTTACACTAATCTACTCATATGCTCGTACATACTAATAACTCAGTTGATACTCCGCTTCACGTACTCAGCTCGTCAGTGGCGCAACGATACGAATCCTTGGCACGACACCACACGATTCCATGACTGCTGAAGCACAATGGACCTAGGTCCTAATTAACATAACACAATGGGATCAAATCCCCCACCACTGCTGGCAAGGTCAAGAAAACCGCCATCTGCCCATCAGTTAATAGCTGACGAACGCCCCACCACAGCCAGCGCCTGTTCCACACCTCGCTGCAGGCCAAGTTTGAAGATGTCCAACCCAATGTCCTTAAGGTGAATGCCATCTGGTCTCAAAAGATCATCATTAGTACCCTCCAGATCCTTGTGACGGATGATGAACCCACCGGTTTGCCGAACAAACTTGGCGACCTGGGCGTTAACTTTTCAACAGAAGCGTTCTAGCCGGGGGCCAGGTATTTCCCTGGCCCACACCAGGAGAGCAATGATTTCTGACCAGATGAGCACCAAACTGGTATGAACTGCATAGCATTGAGCAATATCCTGCTTGATAGCAGAGATTAAGTACACAGAACGTGTGTAACCCACATCATTCCCTCCAGCGTGAAGAATAAGATGATGGGGCCAGACACGTGGGACCGAAGGTGCAAACACTCTGGAAGGACTTGAGGCCAGCGTAAACTGCAAAGCCCAAGCCAGCGGATCCTGGAGAGATCATAGGTAAAACCCAAATTCTTCCTGTGGCTCCGAACTTCCGCCCGATGAGCGGCCCAGTAAATGAAGGAATTTCCCACGATCCAGACCATAGCCGGGTAATGATCTGAAATTTAAAACCACAGGTGTGGGCGGATGTACAAAGAAAAACGAGATGATTCCCACCTTCCCAAACGCTGGAGTTCCGTATCAGAGAAACCCATACTCGAAGCTGCGGTGGCAGCACCGATTCGAAAGGAGTGGGTCGCAAATTCACGCGAAGGGAGGCCCAGTTTTTCGAGGCAGCAACGAAAAACCTGCAAAAATTGGAACCTGCCAAGAGAGGAGGAATCAGCGTGGACAAAGAAAATAGGGGGTGTGAGGACAGGAAGGGGGAGTTCAAAGAAACAGGGCAGAAGGGGCCCCCACAAGGTTTTTGATGTGCACAACAAAACCAACACGCATCACTCTGACAAGGTAACGTCCTCCGCCAGGACGCCACCCACCAAGGACGTGGATTTCGAAATCAGTTTGCCGATGGGAAAGGGCCCGAAAAGCACCCACGAGAAAGCCACTTGGAAGAGAAGGGTCTCGAATGGGGAAAAGCAAATGGACGGCAACAGGGAAAGGATACCAGAGAGAATAGTGAGGGAAACCGGGCGCCGGGAATCGGGGGAATGAGTCGCACGTCTCCAACCCCGCAGGACCCGACAGACAGGGAATGCTTTTGTGATGTCCTCCCACCGAAGGAGCTGAAACCAAAAGGACAAAGCACACATAGCCGACGAAACCGTGGAACCAGAAGAACCTTTTTGTAGTAAATAAACAAGGTAAGAAAATAAAGCCACGCATCTTTCCTGTGAAGACAAGATGGAGAACTCACCGCCCGACACCTGGACCCATTTGTCCCACACGTGACAGTACGACGCCTACGTCCGCAGGGACAGCGACACCCGGAGGAGGTATAGCAAACATCGGAAACAAGGTTCCACAAGTAGGCTGGACAGGGGAGGTCCTCCGGGGAAGCCAACGGGGCAAGAGCGCCAAAACGATTGAGCTGTGAACGAGACAGAGCATCGGCAATATCATTAGCAGTTCCAGGGACATGCCTAGCTCTAAAACATACGTTAAACTGAAGGCACTTTAAAACCAAAAAACGCAGCAACGACACGACCCGAGGGGATCTGGCAGACTGTTGATTGACCACCTGCACCAAGCTCATGTTATCGGACCAGAAAACCACCTGGCAATTGCGCAACCACTTGCCCCACAGCTCAATAGCGACAATAATCGGAAAGAGCTCCAGCAGTGTGAGGCTGCGGGCCCATGAGGCCGGCCAACACTCAGCAGACTACTCTCTTTGGAAAAAGGCACCAAAACCACAGGAGCCTGCCGCATCAGTGTATAGCTCCAGCTGTGAGTTCGGTACCTCCTCCAGCAACCAACATGACTGGCCATTGTAGGACTGGAGAAAGGATAGCCACATCCCCAAGTCATCCCTCCACCATTATATCCGTATCACCAAGCCATGGGTTTGGTGATACAGATATAATGGTGGAGGGCAGCCACCCCCTTTGTGGCCCACGCCAGGCATCTACAGAAAGCCTTCCCCATGTGGATGACTCGACAGGCAAAGACCAAGTGGCCCAGCAAAGACTGAAGTTATTTCAACTGCAGTTTTTTAGCCCCTTTTGGCAAGCGGACCAGGGAGAGTAACCTGGCCAGCCTGTCACTGTGCAGCTGGAAAATCATATCCATGGTGTCGATTTCAATATCCAAGAAGGCCAGAACTGTCACAGGGCCCTCAGTCTTGTCAGCTGACAGCGGGATGGCAAACCGCTCGCAGTTGTCCTGAAAAACAGACAGGAGCTGCTGGCACTTACTGCTGTCAGCTGGACCCACAAAGAGGAAGTCATCCAAATAGTGTAACACGGAATGTAAACCAGCCGCCTGGACAACTACCCATTCAAGTAAACTACTGAAGAGTTCAAATAAATAACAAGAAATGGCACAGCCCATGGGAAGGCACATGTCAAGAAAGTAGCTTCCCTGAAAGTAGCATCCCAGCAGATGGAAGCATTCCGGGTGGACCGGGCAGAGGCATAAGGTGGACTCATCGTCTGCCTTGGCCAGCAAGGCCAAAGGACCAGCCGCCCTGATCAAGTGGAGCGCCTTGTCAAATGAATCATAGTGGACCCTGGATTCCTCCTTGTCGATGCCGTCATTGACCGAGGAGCCAGAAGGATAGGACAGGTGGTGAATAAGGCAGAATTTTCCCTAAGCCCTTTTGGGGACCACACCGAGGGGGGAAACCCTCGTCGCATCTCTGAGACGATCACCGGGGCCCTCCGGTTTAGAAATGTCAGGCTTGACCCCCGGCTGGGAAAGAGGTTGTTTTCCCTTTCAGAAGCACCAGCTGGCTGGGTGAGTGCACCCGCAAAGTAAGCACTCGTGCTTAAAACGGCACGCAGTATACCACTTGCAGTGGCTTTCATTGAACAGCCAGCATAGACCTTTTGGGGGGGCAGCCGATGCTCCGGAGGGAGCGCCGGCTGGGGACTGAAAGGACGAAGGCCTGTGGGGGCACATAAGCACAGGCTACCGTCCTGGCAATCAAAGCGGAACTCCTTCCTTGACACCATTTTTTGGTGAAACTGGGTGTCATAGTGGAACCAACACTGGCCCCCGTACACTTTGTAGGCACCCCAAATGAGATCAAGATAGCAAAAGAGTGATGCAGCTAACTCCGGAAAATGCTCGCAAAGCACTCCGGTGTAAGCACAGAACCCCTGCAGCCAGTTCCCGAACGTCCGAGGAAGCTGCTTAGATTTATCGCCCTTTGCCCGACGAGATTTGTTAATCATCTCATGGTCGGGAGGGACTAAAGTGAGGAAATCCATAAATTTGCAACGCCAGATTCTATCCTTGACGTCTTCCGACAGGTGCGTGCCGGTAGGCAAAACTGCCCACAAAGCGCTACCCACGGAAGAGGCGAACTACATGCTGGACCCGACACACACATGCGAGACAGGACTGATTCTCCGACCGTAACAATGCGTTCGTCCAGCGGACCCGATACGGCAGCGTCACTGGACCTACCCCAAATCAAATCACAATCATACTCACTGATTCGCGGGTGTGCAGCTGAAGAAGGGAGACCAACAGCAGGTCCAGGAGGAACACCCGGTGCAGGATCGTCCGTGGGAGGAGCCGGCAGGGGGCCGCGATGGCCATTACCTTGAGGAATGTTGATGGCTGGCGAGGCCAAAGGATGTTGGCGGAAGGATAGGTCCAGGGGCGGCGGTCTGGCCCCCGACCCTGAGGAGCCCGGGGGGCTGAGGACGGCAGCCGAGCAGCATCTGGAGCAGCCGGAGACCCAGGATGGAGGGCTCGCAGTGGGTGCAGCCCACATCCCGGGCATGGCATGCGCATCTCCCGCCCTGCCGGGCGCAGGGAGATGGTGTTGAGCAGCAGGCAGGGGCAAGGTCGCAGCGGCAGGCCCCCAATGGCAATCTCCATCCCTGCCAGGCGCAGGGAGATGGTGGGGCGAGACTGTGGCAGCGGACGTCCGGTAAGAAGCTCCAGCCCAGCCGGGCGCAGGAAGCTGCTGATGGTCAGAGATCAGTGATGAGGTGATGCGAGCAGGTGACCATCAGCCATCACCAGCCCAGCCGGGCGCAGACAGATGTGGGAAGGCAGGGGGACGAGGCAGGGGGTGAGCGGCATGTTCAGCACTGCCATCCCCCACCCAGCCGGGTGCAGGGGAGTGTGGGAAGGCAGGGGTCAGCGGCAGGGGGTGAGCGGCAGGTGCAGCTCTACCATCCCCCACCAAGCCGGGTGCAGGGGGATGCGGTAAGGCAGGGGTCAACTGCAGGGGGTGAGCGGCAGGTGCAGCTCCACCATTCCCCACCCAGCCAGGTGCAGGGGGATGTGGATGTACAGTGGACAAGACAGAGGAAGTGTGGACTGTATTAATATTTGAATCTCCCGCCCTGCTGGGCACAGCTAGAGACGCTGGCAGTGACATGTCAGCAGAGCCAGACAGCATGGAGGAAGGAGGAGGATGGGCGGCCCGTGCAGCAGCTCCGGGCTGGCGTGCCCGGTGTTTTGCACCGGGGGACGATCTCCGAGTGGACCCCCCACCCCCGATCTGCCGAGCGCCGGCGGAGCGGGGGTGAACCAGGCATACCGGTAGCCGGCACCGTGAGCGATGTTTAAAGGCTGGAAGTGCCGTGGCTCCCTCCCATGCCGCCGAGCAGGCGCCCGCAGGGGAAACAGCCGGAGGAGCCTGAACGGACCGCTGGAGGGCAGAAGTGTGAATGGATGGCGGGGGGACCCGCCGGGGAGAACTCCGGTGGTGGACAGCAGCAGGGGGAGATGGAGGGGGGAGAGTCAGGACCAGTGTCAACAGGAGCTCCAGAGGGAAGTGGGGGTGGAAGGAGAGTAGGAAGGCCTAGAAGGACTGGGGTTTAGGCGGGAAGGAGGACAGGTGCGTCTCCTGGCCCTAAAAGCTGGAGGCCCCGCAGGTGGCAGTGGAGCAGGGAGAGGGGGGGACATCTCAAGAGTGAGGAGGGAGAACAGCCATTCAGCCTGACCTTGGAGAGCCAGCTCGTGGACCCTGGCCAACAGGAGATCAGTGTCCATGGCAGTGGCGCAGGGTCCACAGCAGCATTTCCAACCGACTCTTCCGAAAGACCCAGAATTCCCTGGGGCACACGTTCCCTGAGCTCAGACCCATCCCATCCCCAATGTTTCAACCAATCGTTCCCCTTGTGCGGCACCTAGCCATGCCTCCATTAGTCAAGGCTCTCTTTCCCTAGGGAGGGGGCTCAAGAGGCCTTCATTTGTCACACAGCTCCCGCAGCCCGGTCTCCATCGTGAGGCACCTGCCACAAGCCACCAGTCGTTACTCTTTCCATCGATTCATACGTTCGTACATACTCTCAATTTTAGACAATATGCAACTCAATTTCAACTACGGGACTTACAACTTTAGCCAATGCCAGCTGCTTTACCTTTGCGTCACGGGCCACAGAGCGCATTCTAAGGTACGTGCTACCTCAAGCAGCACAACACTTCATGGCTAGGCCAAGTGGATGTCCGGTGGCTGGGGTTTTACATTTCCTCACACCTGACTCCCTCACTGACCGCCTTCTTGGTGCACGGATTTACGTCAGCGTTTCACACCGGCCTCGTCACGCTACCCCACTGGACCTACGAGCGCAGGATCCTCCTCTCAGCGACCACTGGCGAGCTAGCCAAAGATACCTCATTACAGTCCGAACTGGACCGGGGGGTTCATCATCGGCCCCTTTGCTGAATCAACTTTCACTACTTGGAGAGTCAGCCCTATCGCACTTATCTAGGGCAAATTTTCAAATAAACTTTGGTCAGTGTACGACCTGTCTAGGCCTCATTCTTCACACATCCCAAGTTTAAACTCCCTAATTTCTTCCGAGGAGTTTTCCCTTAAATATGCATCGATTGACCTAAATTTTCAAGCTGCTATTAGCATAAGCACTGGCGCATGACTGTCCAAAGCGGACATGTCAGACGCATCTAAATTACTGCCCACTGAGCCATCCTTCTGGTGATGACATGGCATCAAATGGAAAAGTACAAGACCCCAATCAAGTTCTCAGGCTGGACCCATCAGCTGTAGGACGAATTCCTTGCAAACTGGAACGGCATATCCATGTTTTATCCGTTAGCATCAGCTTTATCACCTCAGGTGGTCATGGATGCCGCAGCCTCCACAGGCTTCGGTGCAATTTTTGGCCATCACTGGTTCGCAGGACCATGGCCACCAGAGATCTTTCTAATCCCTGGTTTTGGTTAGTCATCCTCACTTTTTGAACTATATCCCATTGTGGCAGCTGCTCAGGTCTGGGGCCATACTTGGACAGGACAAACGGTGGCTTTGCCACAGACAACCAGGCCATGGCTGAAATTATGAACAAAGGCAGGTCCAAATTGCTCACCATCATGTCCTCCCTACGCTGGCTGGTGCAGTTGTCCCTGCAGCATCAATTTAATGTTCACCGCATTTATATCCCGGGTAAGTACAACGTTGCCGCAGGCACACTGTCCTGTTTTAACTTTTCTCTATTCTTTCAGCAGAGCCGACCCAACCACATCTCCTATCCCATCTTGGTCACAGCTGACGATGGTTTAAAGACACACTTTCACAACGCGACCCATCTCATTAATCAGTCATTCTTCTGCAACACACTGAAGGCCTATCACCCCGCTTGGAACACCTACTACAGGTTTCTAGCCGCATGCCCCGGAGCAGCGTCAGGAGACATCAAGCACATCCTGGCCTTTATATCGTATTGCCAAATGCAGCTGGCTCTATCTCATAACACCATCAGGCTATACTTAGCCGGCATCCAGCATTTTTGTCCTTACAGGACCCCGGAAAGCCATCCTTATTCACAGCCCATACAGTCATATCCATCCTACGCAGCATCCAAAAGCATCAGCCCGTAGCCAACTACAAATGCTTACCCATCACAAGTGGCATCCTTAGGGACATGTTGACCTTCCTTTCACATTCCCCCTTTGGTTTCTACCCAGCCTGGTCATCCAAATGTCCATCTACCTGGCCTTCTACAGCTTTTGCGGCGTAGCAAGTTTACCTTTAGTGGCTCCGGTCGCCAGATAATGTACAGATGCCACCTGGCTCGCTTTTAAGATCCTTTCGTTTACACCTCGTAGTGTTCAAACCCATCAATCCGGCCCCGAGGTCAACATCAAGCTCTTCCAGACCAACAATGTCTGGTGCCCAGTAGCGATACTCGACCGGTTACTGTCTTACCTACCCAGCCGGTCGAACTCCAGCCCTTACTGCCTTTTCCGACCAGCCCCCTGAGTGGCAGCGAGTATATTAGGCACGTTAGGATCCACCCAGTTAACCTAGGCCATGACCCCGGCCGGTATTCTGGACATTCCTTTCGAATCGGAGCAGCCTCGGCTGCATCTCAGCATGGGGTACCAGACCATTTCTTGAAAAGGTGGGCAGGTGGAAATCCTCCCACTTCGCTCGATACATTCTGAATTCTCAGGCTAGAAATGTTGCAAACTTTCACCAAGCTTGCTCAATAAATGTCACAGGACCAATAAAGAGTTACTTCCCTATCCTAGTATTTTTGCCCCATTTTTTTACATACTGGCCAGCAGACCAAGGCACACCTCAGGTCTATGTTATGTTGCGAGTCTTATGGCGTGTTTATGTGGTTCATATCTGTCCCGGTTGAAGGGCTTCAACCATAAATGCATACAAGAAAAATAGTGGTCAGTGAGACTTTAAATTATTATTATTATTATACAGGATTTATATAGCGCCAACAGTTTACATAGCGCTTTACAACTTGAGGGTAGACAGTACAAATACAATACACTTTAATACAGTAGGAATCAGAGGGCCCTGCTCCTTAGAGCTTACAATCTAAGAGGGAAGGTCAAGAGATACAAGAGGTAATAACTGTGGGTGATGTGCTGATTGAGAAGATAAATGTACAGTTGTTAGGTGGGGGCCAGATAGGCTTCTCTGAAGAGATGAGTTTTCAGGGATCGTCTGAAAGTGGATAAAGTCGGAGAAAATCGGACGGATTGGGGTAGAGCATTCCAGAGGATGGAGGAGGCTCTGGAGAAGTCCTGAAGGCGAGCATGGGATGAGGTGACAAGGGAGTATTCATCAGGAGTGTGGTACAAGAGATATCTATAAATGACTGGTCAATGGTTAAAAAAAAAAACCTGAATACCAACACGTCTGATAACAAATAGGCCAGGCACTGAAGAGGAGGTATAGGCCTCCAACAAGGGTCTATATAAGAGCTGAGGGCCAGCAGGTCGTTTCCATTATCACATCTACCAGAGAAGCACTGGAATTTTTTATTCTTTTCACACGTAAGGCACACAGGGCCATAGATAATTTTTTGTTCTGGGAGGGGTTCAGCAGCAGGTACTAAGTAAAAGTATTTTTAAATAAAATAAATTGCGCCAAAATTATAAAGACTGGAAAAAGGAAAAACGATATGTGTTGCCCTTAGTAGGTAATCACATCCTTAATTATATTTTATCAGATACTTTAGAAAATCAAACCCGATTTCAGTTTTTTTTCCTTCTTCCAGTATTTATGAACGGTGCCAAGTAGGGTTGGCTATTGTCCAGTATCCAAACTGAATAGGCGCAAAGTGAGTGTGCTGCCTTCCTACAAGGAGATGGTGCCCTTTGCACCTCCTCAGTAAGGTTGGCTATTATGGTGCACAGTGCAAAATGTTGTGTCAGACAGAGCACTCACTGACTTTAACTTTTACAGATTAAAAAATAAAATAAAAGGGGGGAATGCACTGCCTACCACAGGATGGTGGACTGTAATAGCCGATCTTACTGGGCAGCCAGACCACCAACATTAATTTACCAAGCCTGACCACCAACATTCACCAGAGCTTGCCCACGAGCCATCCCACCAAATCCACACATCGGCTACCTCACCTGTACGCGCTCAGCCCCCCCTCAATCCTGTATATACAGTATCGCACAAAAGTGAGTACATCCCTCACATTTTTGTAAATATTTTATTATATCTTTTCATGTGACAATACTGAAGAAATTACACTTTGCTACAATGTAAAGTAGTGAGTGTACAGCTTGTATAACAGTGTAAATTTGCTGTCCGCTCAAAATAACTTAACACACAGCCATTA
Organism: Aquarana catesbeiana; assembly: GCF_042186555.1. NCBI lineage: Eukaryota > Metazoa > Chordata > Amphibia > Anura > Ranidae > Aquarana > Aquarana catesbeiana. Next base: position 248,184,023 of record NC_133331.1, on the reverse strand, counting down.
ATGTCTAAACCACTGCCAACAAAAGTGAGTACACCCCTATTTGAAAATGTCCAAATTGGGCCCAAAGTGTCAATATTTTGTGTGGCCACCATTATTTTCCAGCACTGCCTTAACTCTTGTGGGCATGGAGTTCACCAGAGCTTCACAGGTTGCTACTGGAGATCTCTTCCATTCCTCCATGATGACGTCAAGAAGCTGGTGGATGTTAGAGACCTTGCGCTCCTTCACCTTCCATTTAAGGATGTCCCACAGATGCTCAATAGGGTTTAGGTCTGGAGACATGCTTGCCCAGTCCATCACCTTTACCCTCAGCTTCTTTAGCAAGGCAGTGGTCGTCTTGGAGGTGTGTTTGGGGTCGTTATCATGTTGGAATACTGCCCTGCGGCTCAGTCTCTGAAGGGAGGGGATCATGCTGTGCTTCAGTTTGTCACAGTACATGTTGGCATTCATGGCTCCTTCAATGAACTGTAGCTCTCCAGTGCCAGCAGCAGTGATGCAGCCCTGACCATGACACTCCCACCACCATGCTTGACAGTAGGAAAGACACACTTGTCTTGTTAGAAGAGATTTCCTTCTGGGACGACAGCCATGCAGACCAGTTTGATGGAGTTTGTGGCGTATGGTCTAAGCACTGACAGGCTGACCCCCCACCCCTTCAACCTCTGCAGCAATGTTGGCAGCACTCATACATCTATTTCCCAAAGACAACTTCTGGATATGATGCTGAGCATGTGCACTCAACTCCTTTGGTCGATCATGGTGAGGCCTGTTCTGAGTGGAACCTATCCTGTTAAACTGCTGTATGGTCTTGGCCACAGTGCTGCAGCTCAGTTTCAGGATCTTGGCAATCTTCTTATAGCCTTTATGTAGAGAAACAATTTTTTTTCTCAGATCCTCAGAGAGTTCTTTACAACAAGGTGCCATGTTGAACTTCCAGTGAACAGTATGAGAGAGTGAGAGCGATAACACCTAATTTAACACACCTGCTCTCCATTCATACCTGAGACCTTGTAACACTAACGAGTCACATGACACCGGGGAGGGAAAATGGCTAATTGGGCCCAATTTGGAAATTTTCACTTAGGGGTGTACTCACTTTTGTTGCCAGCAGTTTAGACATTAATGGCTGTGTGTTGATGTATTTTGAGGGGGACAGCAAATTTACACTGTTATACAAGCTGTACACTCACTACTTTACATTGTAGCAAAGTGTAATTTTTTCAGTGTTGTCACATGAAAAGGTATAATAAAATATTTACAAAAATGTAAGGGGTGTACTCACTTTTGTGAGATACTGTATGTCAGCCCCCTCAATCCTGTACATATGCCAGCCCCCTCACATCTGTATATATGTCAGCCCCCCTCACAAACCTGTATATATATCAGCCCCCCCAAACCTGGATATATGCCAGTCCCCTCACAGCTGTATATATGTCAGCCACACCCCCCACACACCTGTATATATGCCAGCCCCCTCACACCTGTATATATGTCAGCCCCCACACCTGTATATATGTAAGCCCCCACACCTGTATATATGCCAGCCCCCCTCACAGCTGTATATATGTCAGCCGCACCCCCACACACCTGTATATATGTCAACCCCGCACACCTGTATATATGTCAGCACCCCCACAACTGTATATATGCCAGTCCCCTCACACCTGTATATATGCCAGCCCCCCCCCACAAAACCTGTATATATGTCAGACCCCCCCATCTGTATATATGCCAGCCCCCCTCACACCTGTATATATGTCAGCTCCACCCCCCACACACCTGTATATATGCCAGCCCCCCTCACACCTGTATATGAATGTCAGCTCCACACATACACAAATCTGTAAACACCCAAGCCTCTGGCCCCTCCCTGTACACAAACAGCCCCTGTCCCTTTCCTTCACAGCCCCTACTTGTAAAGGAAATCTTCCTACCTAGTCCCAGCTTGTTTTCACAAAGCTGACATGTTGCTGACACAGAGGAGCACAGTACAGGCCGCTCACACAAGGGGTGCACATGCACATAGTATCCAGAGGTGACTCGATGTCTGAGCTCAATGACACAGAGAGCAGCAGAAGCTTCACCCGTCCTGCCTTCTTCTGGCCCGGGCGGGCCCCTCGGGCCCCTTACAGTTGTAGCAAAGAACAGAGAGAAGCACATCGCTCCAGGCAAACTCAGGTGCAGGATGGATCACAGGTGCAGACCTCGGCTCACCACCGTGGAAGACGAACAAGACAAGGAATTGGTTGCACACTGGAACTCCAAATTATCTCGATGTCATCTTTATTGTCAAAAAAGGGTCAGACAGATACAGGCAATGGTAGACGTTTCACAAGCGATAGCTTGCTTGTTCACAACCTGTGAACAAGCAAGCTATCGCTTGTGAAACGTCTACCATTGCCTGTATCTGTCTGACCCTTTTTTGACAATAAAGATGACATCGAGATAATTTGGAGTTCCAGTGTGCAACCAATTCCTTGTCTTGTTCCCCTTACAGTTGTATCGGCTGTACCCCCCTCATGGCGGCCCTGACCGTGGAGGCGGAGCTGCCGACAATCAGTTCATTCAGAGAAGAGTGAAGGAGAGGAGAGAGAAGTGACAGCCAGCCCCGCAGGCAGGCAGAATAAAAGCGGCTGCCCGACTCCTGAACCAGGCAGCCATAGCGCTGATAGTTGTCACACAGTCACTTGTCCATGCAGAGACCACACTGCAGTCCTTCCAGCTCACCTCAGCTCTGCCGCAGTGCCCAGGGGTGCCCGCTCAGTAAGACGGCCCTGGCTGATTTTGCGACATCCTAAACACAAGTGAGTGTCTATGGTTGGGAGACGATATATTTAGTGTAATATATATCTTGACAATAATATGTATGTTTTCATAATAATAGATAATTTAAGCTCCTGAAGAAGCGACAAAAGTTGCAAAACCTGTAAAGCGGATTCCATGAAGACAAGTGATACCCCAAATTTATGATATGTAAAACTATAGCATTTTGGTGTGCCCAGTTTTACAAAATATCTTATCCTCTTGGGGATCCATATCTAAGTCCATTTATATTTTACATTTTTGTATCTTTCTACTGTACTATTGTATTTTTACGTAGACCAATAAATTTGTTACATTTTTTTATGTGCCTTTAAAGTCCACTACCTTCCCCCAATTTCCATTACGTTAGAGCTTACAATCTAAGAGACATGTGGAGAGATCTTACTTTAGAAGAGGATCAAAGTTACGTATATGGTTGTTCAGGATCACCCTGATTTTTGTATGTTGATGTACAGTATGTTGATTGCTGGTAATCTGGATCTCTTTAGATTTAGACCTTTTTTCATAAAGCCCATATCTATTTACACCTATATTTTTGTCTACTATTGTCCTCTTGTACAATGCATTTACACTAGGTTTTTAATAACTTGTCATTCAATATTGATTCACTCTCCACAAGACACAGATCTTAAATGTTAATGTGTAACAGTATTAACTCATTGTATTCTCTTTTATATAATTTTTCACTTTATCTACTAAATTCACAAAGGATGTAAGAATTTGGCACAGGAATGAGTGCAGGATCTGCCTCTCAGAAAAGCATTTTCTGTGCTAACAAGTGACAGATGGTGTGAAGGATGAGTTAGAGCGGGGGATGAGGAACAAGCAGCAAAACAAGGCCACATTTAAGAGGCTCTAGAGGAAAATGTGTGGGGAGTAGGGAGAACCATACAGAGAAAGAAGAAAGCAACAAAGTAAAGAGTATACAGTTATTATTTTCAGAATTTATATAGTGCTAACAGCTTATGCAGCACTATGCAGTATAAAGTAGAGACAATGCAGTTACAATACAATTTAAAACAAGAGGGTTAGGAGAGACCTGCTCATGAGAGCTTACATTCTGAAAGGTTAGGGGCAATGTCACGAATGTCACGTCTACCTCAATGCAGGTAGTCAGACACTATAGCTAGCTACTGTGTGCTTCACCTATAGCAGCCCGCTTTCCCCTAAGACAAGCAGGCCTACCGGTACTTGGTTGCCCCCAGGACTTATACACGATGCTATAGTGCCTGGCCACCACACCAGGGCAGACGCGTACAGAGCAAACAACAGACATAGTTAATACATAGTTACATAGTTAATCAGGTTGAAAAAAGACACAAGTCCATCTAGTTCAACCATAAAAATAAATAAATAAAAAATAATATCATACAATCCAATATACACAATCCTATACCCACAGTTAATCCAGAGGAAGGCAAAAAACCCCAGCAAAGAAGAATACAATTTGCTACAGCAAGGGAAAAAATCCTTCCTGATCCCAGAGAGGCAATTGGATTTTCCCTGGATCAACTTTACCTATAAATGTTAGTACCCAGTTATATTATGTACATTTAGGAAAGAATCCAGCCCTTTCTTAAAGCAATCTACTGAGTTGGCCAGAACCACCTCTAGAGGGAGCCTACTTCACATTTTCACAGCTCTTACTGTAAAGAAACCTTTCCGTATTTGGAGGTGAAATCTCTTTTCCTCTAGGCGTAAAGAGTGCCCCCTTGTCCTCTGTGTTGACCGTGAATAACTCAACACCAAATTCACTATATGGACCCCTTATATATTTGTACATGTTGATCATATCCCCCCTTAATCTCCTCTTCTCAAGAGAGAATAAATTCAGTTCCTCTAATCTTTTCTCATAGCCGAGCTCCTGCATGCCTCTTATCAGTTTGGTTGCCCTTGCCTGCACTTTCTCCAGTTCCCCTATATCCTTTTTGAGAACTGGTGCCTAAAACTGAACTGCATATTCCAGATGAGGTCTTACTAATGATTTGTACAGGGGCAAAATGATATCTCTCTCTCTGGAGTCCATACCTCTCTTAATACAAGAAAGGACTTTGCTCGCTTTGGAAACCGCAGCTTTGCATTGCATGTTATTATTGAGCTTATGATCTACCAAAACCCCCAGATCCTTCTCCACTATGAATTCCTCCAGTTATACTCCCCCCAGTATGTATGATGCATGCACATTCTTAGCCCCCAAGTGCATAAATTTACATTTATCAACATTAAACCTCATTTGCCACATTGTCGCCCAATTAGACAGTGCATTGGGGTCGGCTTGTAAATTAGAGACATCCTGTAAGGACGTTACTCCACTGCATAGCTTAGTGTCATCTGCAAAGACTGAAATGGTACTTTTAATCCCAGACCCTATATCATTTATAAAGATATTAAAAAGTAAGAGTCCCAGCACTGAACCTTGGGGTACAGCACTGATAACCTTAGACCATTCAGAGTAAGAATCATTAACCACTACTTTCTGAATTCAGTCTTTTAGCCAGTTTTCTATCCATTTACAAACTGATATTTCCAAGCCTGTAGACTTTATCTTACACATTAGCCGTGTGTGGGGAACTGTATCGAACGCTTTTGCAAAATCCAAGTATACCACGTCCATAGCCACCCCTCTGTCAAAGGTTTTACTTACCTCATAAAAAGAAATCAGATTTGTTTGACAACTTCTGTCTTTCATGAATCCATGCTGTCTGTTGCTTAAAATATTTTCCAGCAAGAACTCATCTATGTGATCTTTTATTAAGCTCTCCAGTATCTTCCTGACTATAGAAGTTCAACTAAAAGGGTTATAGTTACTTGTTAAAGACTTTGTTCCCTTTTTAAATATAGGCACCACATTGGCCCTACACCAATCCAGTGGTACTAGTCCTGTCATTAATGAGTCCCTAAAATTAGATACAATGGCTTTGAAATGACAGAGCTCAATTCTTTTAGGATCCGGGGGTGGATACCATCTGGTCCTGTCTCTGAATGTCCCTGACAGAAAACGCCTGTAGAAGTCATAATGTGCAAAGACACATAGAACACAATAGAAGTGCTTCTAGAGGCAGGGGAAAAAAATGTCAGACGCCTGTAGAATCAATGTTTTTTAAGTCCAGTGTGCATGGAACCTTAAACTTATTGCCCATGGGAATATACTTTGCAGTGAGTTCACAAACAGTCTTTTTGAAGAATTCCCATTTCTGTTCTGTGTCCATTGATGCCAATATTCCCTCCCAGTCTAAGACCTGGAGAGCAGCCCTCATCCTTGGAAAATTTGCTCTCTTAAAGTTAAGTGTTTTTATCTTTCCCATATGTGTTTTTTGCTTACAGCTAACATCAAATGAAATCATGTTATGGTCACTGCTACCCAGATGTTCCTTTATATGAACATTAGTAATAAGCTCTGCATGGTTTGAGATTATCAGGTCCAACAGAGCATCATTCCTAGTTGGGGCCTCAATAAACTGGACCATAAAATTGTCCTGTAATAGGTTTATAAATTGTTTGCCCTTTAACTGTTCCAGCAGTGCCATTACTCCAGTCAATTTCTGGGTAGTTAAAATCCCCCATTATCTCTGTACTAGCCCTTGCAGCCCTTTCCATCTGTGCAAGGAGCTGAATCTCCACCTCCTCATTAACACTGGGTGGTTTATAACAAACTCCAATGATTAACTACGCACATCTATATGCAGTTCCACCCATAATGCTTCAGCCTCATCACACTTTTCATCAATTAGGTCCTCATTCACACTCACTTTGAGATCCCTTCTCACATTAAAGACAGACCCCGCCACCTTTCCTTTTTACCCTGTCTCCGAAAGAATGCATAGCCAGGAATATTAATAGCCCAGTCATGTGAAGAATGAAGCCAAGTTTCAGCAATAACGATTACATTTTAGCTCTCCTCATGCACGAGAGCTTCCAACTCACCTATTTTGCTTGGCAAACTTCTGGCATTGGTGAACAAACACTTTAATGCATTATTACATTTTGCTCTGGTGTTTTGCATATCTTTTTTAGTAGTACAAATGGCACTATCATTTCCAGTGGTTGTTTGCAACATGGGAACTTTCTTGTCACCTGCCATAACCCACCCCCATCTATCCCCATTCCACCCTCCATTAAAGTCTGACCCCTAACTGATCTGTCTGCCCGATGGAATTCTAGTTCACCCCCCCTCAATCCTAGTTTAAATACTCCTCCATCCGTCCCATAAACCTCTCCCCTAACACAGCAGACGCCCTTCCATTCAGGTGCAAACCATCTTTAGCATATAAGTTGCACCCCAATGAAAAGTCAGCCCAGTTCTCTAGAAACCCAAACCCTTCCTTCTTACACCAGATCTTAAACCATGCATTCAGCTCTCTAATCTCTCCCTGACTTTCCTGTGATGCGCATGGCACAGGCAATATTTCAGAGAATATCACCTTGGAGGCCCCTCCCTTCAACTTGCAGCCTAGTTCTTTAAATTGATTCTTAAGGAACCTCCACCTTCCATGTATTCTGTCATTGGTTCCAACATGGACCAAGACAGCTGGGTCATGCCCAGCCCCTCCCAGTAATTTATCAACCCGGTCCACCACGTGCCGAACCCTGGCACAAGGGAGACAGCAAAACCTTTGGTTGAGGCGATCCTGGCGACAAATTATTCCATCAGTCTTTCTGATTATAGAATCTCCTATTACCACCAACTGTCTAAGCCTACCTGCACTCCCCTCACCACCCCTACTAGATGGGCTGCTCTCCTGGCTGTTAGGGGTAGCAGTGACATCTACAGCTGCCACCTCTGTGTTGGCCACCTCCACATCTTCACTCAACTTGGCAAATTTGGATTGATGCACAGGACTGGCCATCCTTTTTTGTGAGCCCCTTCCACTCCCTCTAACTATATTAACCCATCTTCCTACCCGATAATCCTGACTTGCCCCTCCACCCTCCACATCAACCCTACTGACCACCTGGTCAGTGGTCAGTAGAGCAGAGGACCCCTTTCAAGGTTGACATTCTGCCCAGTGTTGCAACTTGCTCCTCCAGATCTCCAATGTGAGCTTCCAGAAGGGCAACCCGCTCACATCTGTCACAACGGTATCCAACCTGGAGCTGTTGCACCAATTTTGCATACATATGGCACACTGCACTGAGCAAAACCTTCAACCCTGCTAGCACTCATTTCCCAGTTACAATACAATTAGTAAGTTTAAGAAGTTACTTACAGGTTAAAAGACTCCTGTCTTAATTCCTGTTTTCAACTAATGGTTATTAACTCTCCACTTTAGTTCAAAATTCCACTTATGTTCACAGAGAAAATTGAGTACTGTCCGTGATACTTTTTTAATTTTTTTTTTATTTGCACTAACATACAATTTTTCAGGACAAGCTTTCGGGGTATTCGGGGTTTTCTCTGTCATAACTGCACTAATACGGCTACAATCAAATCACTTATGTTCACAAAATCCAGGTGCAAGCCAGCATTAGCAGAGAGCCAGCTCCAAAGGGAGTTGTACAGACACTTATATACACCTGTGAACAATTAACCAATCCCCTTAATTAGCAGAGGGAAAAAATGTGCTCTTTAAAAAGTGTCAGAAAAAGGAGGGAAAAAAGTATTTTAAAAACTGATAGTAAACTTATAAAATAAGCAGAAAAAACACAACACTTGCAACCACAAGTAGTCAAAAGCACAACTCCTGGTTATTAACTCTCCACTTTAGTTCAAAATTCCACTTATGTTCACAAAATCCAGATGCAAGCCAGCATTAGCAGAGAGCCAGACTACTTGCAGTTTAGCAGACTGATGGTTCTAAGACGATCCAGGTAATAAGGCAGGCTGAGTTCAGGGAATAGTCCAATATCCGTTCCAATGACAGTCTAGGTGAAAGGCAGACTGAGTTCAGGGAATAGTCCAATATCTGATCCAGATCATACACAGGGAAATCCAACAGCAAAGCAAGGCAGACAAATGGAAGGCTTGATCAGGAACAATGCAGGTAACTGTCTCTATCACAAGCAAGGGATAGAGTGTTCGGTTTGCTTATATCAGGTGACTGATCAGATCAATAACCTTGCAGGTGAACACAGACAGGGGAAAAGTAACAGCCAACACCCATGTCCTGGAATAAGAAACAGGGGCACTAAGTGAATATGACAGGCAATTGATATAAGTAAAAGTTTAGTCGTTAGATAGAGGTGGGGTAGGCTTCTCCAGAGAGAAGTGTAGCGGACACCTACTTTTAGGTAGGTGACATTTTTTGCTAGCTTCCCATGTCAGGTAAATTTAGACAGGCTTGTTCAATTACCATTTGAGTGGCAGGTAGTTTATGTGATAGTCTCGACCAATCATTTATTTGCTTGGTAATGCCCAGGACTCTCATATAAAAAGGGGGGTCGCATGGTGTCCGGGTGTTCGAGTCCAGTCCTGCTCTGAGGAGCGAGAGAGCCAGTCTGGTTCACAGAGCTTCACCTTAGCGAGAAGGGTGAAGAACCGGTCCTCATGGAGTAACAGACGACGTCTTGCAGCGTGTGATTGCTGATGTTGTTGGTCGTCCCCTGCGGAGAGGGGAGCGGGCCACAAAGTGGAAGGAAACTGGGTGATCGATTGCTTAGGAGCGACATACGGGCTATTGATCAAGTGAGTGAAAAGTCCAAGGGAAAAATACTGTCCAGAGGCTGAGGGATGTTGGTACGCAAGTCAGCAAGACAGGTGGTTGTGGCCTGTAACTTTGGGTTCAGCATTGCCCCGGGATTAAAATCAGCCAAGCGGGAGAGGTCATTCAGAGTGACTCTTATCGTTTATTCTCTGTCAGAAATCTACTTCTATCTTCCCTGAAAAGTAATCATCCAGTTTTGAATTGCTGTTACCTGTAATGCTGTGATTCTTTGCAAGTGAGCCAAAGAAAAGATCAGAAATTAACCAAAGAGCATCTCAAAGAAAGTCCTTTTCCCATCCCAGTTTATGTTGATGAATAAAGCATTAAGAAAAAGCATTAAGGACTGTGACTTTTAAATCTATGGGCTGCGAGGGTTGAGTGGTAAACGTGAATTACAGATATAACAATTATTAAGCCGCTCCTTCGGGGGTAAGCGCTGCAGAAGTTTTTAGGTATTACCTAAATGCAGACAGAGTAGGAGATTAAGGTAGAGAGTTTCAGAGGATGGGGGAGTCTCTGGAGAAGGCCTGGAGATTAGCATGGGAGGAGGTAATAAGGGAACTAGAGCAGGAGGTTTTTGGAGGAGCGAATAGAACAGTTTGGACGATATTTTGAGACAAGTTCGGTGATGTAGTTCAGGACAGAGTAATGAATGGCTTTATACATTGGGATTTTGAATTTTATTCATTGGGTAAGCAGAAGCCAGTGGAGAGATTGGCAGAGAGGGGTGACAGACACTGAGTGAATGGATAAGTCTGGCAACATTCATCATAGACTGAAGAGGGAATAGTCTGGGAATAGGAAGGCCAATGAGGAAAGAGTTGCAAGAGTTAAAGTAGTTGTAAACTCTTTAAAACCACTTTTTGCTACAGGCAAGCCAATAATTTGGCTTACCTGTAGCTACAATGGATATCTCCTAAACCTGCACGGTTTAGGAGATATTCCCTGTATTTGCATGTGCCGACGTCATCGGCACATGCGCACTGAAGCAATGGCACGTACATGCCGTTGCTTCAGTTAGACTGTGCCATCACCGGCGGCTCCCGCATGCATGCGCGGGGGGGACGTCATCGCGGCTCCGGCCAATCACAGCGCTGGAGCCCACGATACCCGGAAGTAACTCCGGGAGCGATGTCGGCCGCCAGGGCAGGGTACCAAGATGGCTGCAGGGGCTTCGATCTCAGGTAAGTCATTCATAATGGGCTAGTATTTTATGCCTTTGTCTTGCAGGTTTTTTTCTAGGGTTTACAACCACTTTAAGGCGAGAGATAATAAGGGTGTGAATAGGGTGTCATTGGTTAAGAAGGAGTGTATTTTGGAAATTATATGGGGGAAGGTGGCAACAAATTTTGACAGTAATGGGATTTGAGGCTGCAAGGAAAGGTAAGAGTCCGGGATTCTAGCTAGTACCCTGGCATGAGGGGAGGGACTGATAGTTGTGTTGATCTTGAAGGAAAAGCCAGGAGAAGGGCATGGAGAGTGTAGAATGTACTCTGGGGTGCCTTCATTTTAATGAAGCATAACTGGAACTTAAATAAGGGTTGGGTTTACTGAAAAATAGATATGCATAGATTCTATTTACAAAAAATGATATACATAATTACATTTACAAATAAGGAATTGAAAATAGGGAATAAAGTGACAGGGTGATAGAGTGAGACAGAGAGTAGACATGAGGTCTTCACCAAGCTAAACACTCTTTCACACCAGGGCTTCCTGTCCAGTGGTCCCAGTGAATTGCAGTTTTTATTTATCATAAAAATCAGGTCATAAAAATGCATTCCTGTCCCAGGGTCAGAGTTGAGTTTTTTTGAACAGATGATTACACAGGATAACTATAGTTATTTTGCCCCCCAGCAAGCATCCTGCAATACTTAACAGGTTTGGGCAGTATATACCACCAGGAGTTCTACTGGTCAGTATGCTGATGATCTCAGGCATTTATCCAGTTCTTTTGTTGTTTAATAGGGATGAGCCGAACACCCCCCCCCCACACCAGAACACGCGAACAGACAAAAAATTTGTGCGAACATGCGAGCACTGTTAAAGTCTATGGGACATGAATGTGAAAAATCAAAAGTGCTCACTTTAAAGGCTTATATGCAAGTTATTGCCATAAAAAGTGTTTGGGGACCCGGGTACTGGCCCTGGGGACAGGTATCAATGCAAAAAAAAGTTTTTAAAACTGCAGTTTTTTCCGGTGATTTTAAGAATGCTTAATGTGAAACAATAAAAATCAAATATTCCTTTAAATATTGTGCCTGGGGGGTCCCCTTAGTCTGCCTGTAGAAAATTTTTTCCATGTTTATAACAGTACCGCAGCAAAATTACATTTCTAAAGGAAAAAATGTCATTAAAAATTGCTTGCGGCTGTAATGTACAGTCAGGTCCATAAATATTGGGACATCGACACAATTCTGATCTTTTTGGCTCTATACACCACCACAATGGATTTGCAACGAAACAAACAAGATGTGCTTTAACTGCAGACTTTCAGCTTTAATTTGAAGGTAATATACATCCAAATCAGGTGAATGGTGTAGGAATTACAACAGTTTGTATATGTGCCTCCCACTTTTTAAGGGACCAAAAGTAATGGGACAATTGGCTGCTCAGCTGTTCCATGGCCAGGTGTATGTTATTCCCTCATTATCCCATTTACAAGGAGCAGATAAAAGGTCCAGAGTTCATTTCAAGTGTGCTATTTGCATTTGGAATCTGTTGCTGTCAACTCTCAATATGAGATCCAAAGAGCTGTCACTATCAGTGAAGCAAGCAATCATTAGGCTGAAAAAACAAAACAAACCCATCAGAGAGATAGCAAAAACATTAGGTGTGGCCAAATCAACTGTTTGGAACATCCTTAAAAAGAAAGAATGCACCGGTTAGCTCAGCAACACCAAAAGACCCGGAAGACCACGGAAAACAACTGTGGTGGATGACCAAAGAATTCTTCCCTGGTGAAGAAAACACCCTTCACAACAGTTGGCCAAATCAAGAACACTCTCCAGGAGGTAGGTGTATGTGTGTCAAAGTCAACAATCAAGAGAAGACTTCACCAGAGTGAATACAGAGGGTTCACCACAAGATGTAAACCATTGGTGAGCCTCAAAAACCGGAAGGCCAGATTAGAGTTTGCCAAACAACATCTAAAATAGCCTTCACAGTTCTGGAACAACATCCTATGGACAGATGAGACCAAGATCAACTTGTACCAGAGTGATGGGAAGAGAAGAGTATGGAGAAGGAAAGGAACTGCTCATGATCCAAAGCATACCATCTCATCAGTGAAGCATGGTGGTGGTAGTGTCATGGCGTGGGCATGTATAGTTGGCAATGGAACTGGCTCTATTGTATTTATTGATGATGTGACTGCTGACAAAAGCAGCAGGATGAATTCTGAAGTGTTTCGGGCAATATTATCTGCTTATATTCAGCAAAATGCTTCAGTCAATCACCTGACCTGAATCTGATTGAGCATGCATTTAACCTGCTGAAGACAAAACTGAAGGGAAAATGCCCCAAGAACAAGCAGGAACTGAAGACAGTTGCAGTAGAGGCCTGGCAGAGCATCACCAGGGATGAAACCCAGCGTCTGGTGATATTTATGCATTCCAGACTTCAGGCTGTAATTGACTGCAAAGGATTTGCAACCAAGTATTAAAAAGTGAAAGTTTGATGGATGATTGCTAATCTGTCCCATTACTTTTGGCCCCTTAAAAAGTAGGAGGTACATATACAAACTGTTGCAATTCCTACACTGTTCATCTGATTTGGATGTAAATACCCTCAAATTAAAGCTGAAAAGTCTGCAGTTAAAGCACATCTTGTTTGTTTCATTTCAAATCCATTGTGGTGGTGTATAGAGCCAAAAAAAGATAAGAATTGTGTCGATGTCCCAATATTTATGGACTTGACTGTATTGCCGGATCCCGGCAATATACATAAAAAATCATTGAAAAACACGGCGTTGGTTCCCCCCAGTCCATTACCAGGTCTTCGGGTCTGGTATGGATATTAAGGGGAACGCCACGTCAAAAATAAAAAAAAAATGGTGTGGGGATCCCCCCAAAATTCTTTACCATGTACCCCATTCCCATTAACATAGGGGGGCCTGGATCTGGGGGCCCCCTTGTCAAAGGGGACTTCCAGATTCCGATAAGCGCCCCACCCGCAGACCCCCACAACCACCGGGCAAGGGTTGTGGAGATGAGGCCCTTGTCCCCATCAACATGGGGACAAGGTGCTTTGGGGGAGACCCCAAAGCACCCTCCCCATGTTGAGGGCATGTGGTCTGGTATGGTTCAGGAGGGGGGGTGCTCTGTCCTTCCCCCCCTTTTCCTGCGGCCTGCCAGGTTGCATGCTCAGGTAAGGGCCTGGTATGGATTTCGGGGGGGACCCCATGCCATTTTTTTTATTTTGGTGTGGAGTTCCCCTTAAAACCTATATCAGACCCTAAGGGCCTGATATAGATGGGGGGGGGGAGAAACCCATCCCTTTTTTTTTCTTAATTCTGTCATAGGGCTCCCCTTAACCACTTCAATACACTATATTATATATTGTACACTGCACTATATACCCTGCACTGTATTATATATACTACACTGACTGTACTATATACTCTGAACTGCAGTATATATACTATACAGACTGCACGATAGACTCTGCAGAAAAATTGGGCCTTAGGTGTTGGTGGTGCCAGAACATGGTAACCCCTCACAGTTACTCATGTTGGGCGGAGGAATGGGGCTTGCTGTTAAATATTTTATCAAAAATTGTAATTACATGCCCCTGTTAAACAGGGGCAGAAAAATTGGGCCATGGGTGGTGGTGGTGGTGCCCTAAACCAAAAATATTTTTGGAAGCTAGCGTCATCATGATTGAGGAGGAATAAGATAGGCAGCATAGGTAGTCTTCAAGGGATCCAGATCCATAGCAAATTCAAACAGTTACATCAGCATCAGGTGCTTGATAGCTGCTGATCCAGGACTGATTCATTTTTATAAATGTGAGCCTAACACCAGAGTCTGTGGACAGGCGCACTCTTTGATCCATTACAAACCCTACAGCAGCACTGACTGTGCGTTCAGAAAGCACACTGAATGCAGGACAGGCCAGTGACTCGATTGCATATTGAGCAAGTTCTGGCCAGTGGTCCAGCCTCAAGACCCAGTAAACCCAGTGTATGCTCTGTTGGAAAGGCCTCCAAGTCTGCTCTTGCCCCTAGATATTTCTGCACCATATAATGCAGACACTGGCGATGGTTGCTTGAACATATGGCGCTGAGGACTGCCACCCTCTCCACCGCTCTTCCTCTGACCGAACAAAGCATCAGGAACATGTTGTCCAGCACCAGGAAATGGTAACCTCCCAGGGTCTGGAAATGCGTTACACAAACTTTTCTTCAAGGCCTCCTGAAGATGTTTCATTGTCTGCTCCCTCTGCAAAGGCAGGATGAGTTCTGCAACCTTACCCTTGTAATGTGGATCGAGAAGCTTTGCCAGCCAGTAATGATCCCTCTCCTTGATACAACAAATCCTAGAGTCCTTTTGCAGGCTTTGCAGAATCAGGGAGACCATGCAGCGTAAGTTTGCAGTGGCATTCGATTCTGAGTCCTCTGGGTTACTAAGGATCACATTATCCGTAACTACCTCCTCCCAGCCACGTACAACTCTTTGGGTTTCTGGGGACTGAAAACCATCCATTGAAGACTGCTGCGTTATATCCTGCTGACACAATCCTCCTCCTGTTTGGCAGATCCACAGGAATGCTATCTGGATAAAGGGGGCCTTGAGAGGAAAGGAAGTCCTCCTCTTCCTCCCGCTGTTCTGCCTCAAGTGCCCTGTCCATGATACCACAAAGCATGTGCTCCAGCAGGAAGACTAGAGGGACAGTGTCAATGATGCATGCATTGTCACTGCTCACCATCCTTGTGGCCTCCTCAAATGGTGACAGGACAGTGCATGCATCCTTCATCAGTAGCCACTGGCATGGCGAAAAGAAGCCAAGATCTCCTGACCCAGTCCTGGTGCCATACTAGCACAGGTACTCATTGATGGCCCTCTGCTGTGTGTGCAGCCGCTGCAGCATTGCCAACGTTGAGTTCCACCTGGTGGGCATGTCACAAATGAGGCAATTGGTGGGCAGGTTGCATTCCCTTTGAATGTCAGCCAGCCGAGCACTGGCATTATATGACCAGCGGAAATGACCACAGACTTTTCTGGCCTGCCTTAGGAGATCTTGTAAGCCTGGGTACCTGGTCAAGAAACGCTGCACCACCAAATTTAGGACGTGTGCCAAACAGGGAACATGGGTCAAGTGTCCCTGTCAGAGGGTGGGGAAAAGGTTTGTTGCCATTGTCGCATACAACCAGCCCTGGATGAAGCTGGCATGGCGTCAACCACCTTTGAGCCTGCCCCTGCAGAGCTGAAAGAATCTCTGCCCCAGTGGGGCTCCTGTCCCCTAGTCAGACCAACTCAAGCACCGCGTGGCATCTTTTTTGCCTGACTGCTTGTGTTGCCCCTTGAGTGCTTAGGGAGCACTACTGGTTCAGAGGACATTTCTGCAAAAGAGGCCATAGAGGAAAAAGAAGAGGAAGGAGGGGAGCATACAGATGTTGTGGCAGAATCACCACTAGCTTTTTGGAGGCGTGGTGGCGGAACAAGCTCCAAAACTGAACCCTGTCCTGCATCCCTCCCAGCTGCCAGCAGAGTTATCCAGTGCGCCATGAAGGAAAGGTAACATCCCTGCTCATGCCTGCTGGACCATGAGTCAGCAGTAATATGAACCTTACTGCTGACTGCCCTGTCCAATGAGGCCAAAACATTGCCTTCCACATGACGGTAGAGAGCCGGAATAGCCTTACATGAAAAGAAATGGCGTTTTGGAACCTGCCCCTGTGGTACAGCACATTCCACAAATTCACGAAAGGGGGCTGAGTCTACCAGCTGAAAAGGCAGCAGTTGCAGTGCTAGCAATTTAGCCAAGCTAGCATTTAGACGCTGAGCATGTGGATGGCTGGGATCGAATTTCTTTTTACGGTTAAGCAACTGGGGTAGGGAAATTTGCCTGCTGAATTCAACTGGTGGTGTACTGCTAGCAGATTGGCAGCAAGTACTTGTGACATCTTTTGCTATACCTTCATTCCTCTCAGTGCAGGTTTTTGAGAGGTATAGTAGGGTTTGAGATCCCAGATGAGGAGCAAGGAGAAGTCCGTCTTTTTCTATCATGTGGGTCTTTCAGGTGCTGCTGCCAATGGACTGCATGGCAGGTCATCATATGTCTGGTCAAGCAGCTGCTGTTCTGGCCATGCTTGATCCACTTCAGACATAGGTTGCAAACAGGAATGGTGCGATCTGCTGCGCACGTATTGAAAAAGGCCTATACCAAGGAACTTTTAAAAGTCAGTGGCGAGTCAGTAGCACCCTGCACCTGCGGAGCTCTGCGGTGTAATGCAATTGGGTTGCTGCCCTTAAGCTGCCCTCTGGAGGACATCCTGCCTCAGAGTTGTGCCTCCTCCTCACTTCTCTCAGGCACCCAAGTATAGTCAGTGACCTCATCATCCCTGAAGCTTGGGGAACATGACTGCCAGTTTCTTGTTCTTCTGTGGCACCCCATCTCTCTAGGCTCACGTTGCTCCCTTCCTCAACCTGTGAACCAACATCAGAGCATTCAAATTGCTGTGCATCCTCCAGCAGAATGTAACCGACACTGGTCGAATAATTCTGGGGACTCCTCCGTGCATGATGGTGGGGCTACGGAAGGAGTAAATGTGGACAAGGAGCCGGTGGAATAGGACGCTTTGGCAGCTACGTTGGAAGGCAAACTACTCTGAGCCTGGGTGACAGAGGATGAGGAGGATGAGGATGGCTTTGTTATTCACTCCACCAACTCTTCTGCATGTTGTGGCTCAATAACACGGCCAGCAGTAGAAAAAAAGGACAAGCATGCCCCACGACCACCTGCAGAGGATGCACCATGTCCACGACCACTACTGTTGACTGTAGACACAGAGGCTGCTTGCCCTCTTTTAGTGGCCTGTGAGCCTCTGCCTCTCCTTCATGGCCTTCCGGACATGATGTTTTTTTCTTTTTTGTAACACCGCACTACACTGTATTATATACTGTGTACACCACCTGAAGTGTATTAGAAACTGTACACTGGCTGCACTGCATTAGAAACTGTGTACACCACCAAAAGTGTATTAGAAACTGTACCCACTATATTATATACTGTGTACACCTCCTGCACTGTATTAGAAACTGTACACTGGCTGCACTGTATTAGAAACTGTGTACACCACCAGTAGTCTATTAAAAACTGTACACACTGTATTATATACTGTGTACACTGTCTGCACTGTATTAGAAACTGTACACCACCGAATGCACTGTGTATATATATATATATATATATATATATATATATATATATATATATATATATATATAATGCAGAGTGTGTGTATATGTGTGTGTATATATATACTGTATATATAAAATTATATATAATTTGTACTTGGAGTTTATGAAAGAAACGTAATCAAGGAAAACATGAGACAAGTGACCTGGGGTGTGCCAATAGTCACGTGGTCAGTATGCCTAAAGGGGGCATACTCCAAATATGAAATGAAAAGGAAAAGATAAGAAAAAAGGGGACCGGGTGGGTGGGATACGAGAGGGAAAGCCAACAGGAGAAAGGAGGAGGAGGGCGGGTTTAAATACAGCCCGATTCCTCCTACAAATTCAGGCTGCCATGCGGCCAGCCTTCCCATTTGTACTTGGAGTCTATGAAAGATCGAGTAAGAAAAGTAATTAAGGAAAACGTGAGAAGTGACCTGGGGTGTGCCAATAGTCACGTGGTCAGTATGCCTAAAGGGGGCAAAAATAAAGACAGTAGGATGAATCAGCATGCCTTCCATCTTCTTAACTGCCAACGGGACGTTGAGCGCTGAAAAAACTGACAATAACTTCCGTAAATCAGCAGGGGCTTGCTTTGAACTCTCTATGAAGAGGAAATCATCCAAATAGTGAATGACTTCATGACAGCATTCCACATGGGTAAGTATCCAACTGGGGTTCTCTACACAGTCAAACATTAAACAATGGAATACTGTGTATATCTGTATTTGCATCATTGTACCATCATTGTATTCCAATATTGTATGTATCCTATAGCCAGTATCTCTATATTTTAATTGTAACATGACATTTGAATCCTTTGTATTTTTAATAAAGAATTTTCTATATTCATTTCATCTTGAATCTTGTTACATTGCTGCTAAAAAGCCCCTTGGGGGAATTTTCCTTGCCTGAGTATCCAACTGAGAGCCTGCGCAAAGGTGTCAAAATGGTGGCAAAATAATACAGCCCCCCTCCACTTCACCCCATACCACTGCCAGAGTGATGGCATGATCGGAAGGAGTTTAAAAGCATCCACTATATCAGCTTTGGACAGACAAGAGCTCTCCCCAACCCTGATGATTTGTTGAATTGCCTGACACACAGATGCATATTTTAATAAAAATTCTTCTGATGGAATTAAGTAGTTAAAGCTAGGTATATCAGAGCAAAGAAAGGTGGACAAATCATAAATTAAACGCAGTTTAATAGAAAACGTCCCTTTTACCAATCCAAACGAAAAAAGGCCTAGTGCTCAAGGCACAGCATACCCCTCAGGATTTGAGGACAGACCAGAAGGTATTTAAAAAGGTTTTCTTTATTAATACAAAAATTAGTTACACAATAAATATATAAAATCAATAATATTGTACAAAATTGCAAGCATAGTAACTGCCCAATAGAGCAGCAGCAAAACAGTGCAAATGGATATATAGAATGACGCCTGACATGTTTCAGACTAACTGTCCTTCTTCAAAGGCTATTGTGTCATCTATAGCAAGCATGTTCTATAAAGTAAGCATAATTAGATATCAGTATAATAATGCAATCAAATTGAAATCGCTTTATACAGAGATTGAATAATCATCTGATCAATAAACATGGCAAAGGAAAAACACATATTGTCGTGCATACCTGAGCTGATCAGCGCCAGACATAGGAGGGAGGCAGAATGGATACAGCCTACGCAATGAGTGCCTTGCAGTGTGGAAATAAGGATATGTGGCTGGAAATAATGAAGCCAAACTAAAGCATGAGAGGTATGGGCTGGATGAACCCACAATTGCTGCAGGCATTCCCACTGACTGGAGATCACTCCAGTCAGTATAAGGTCAGCCAACAGTTGCAAAGGTATGCTTCATATCTTCCTATAAGGGAGATACAATTAGTAATAGTAAGTATATTAAAATGACAAAGTAGATAACAAGTAGATAATAGAAATGTCATGTGAAGTGCTAGATATGAACTTGCCTTAACAAGGATAAATGCAAATCAGTGGGTCCAAGCAGAAAACAAACACCAGCAATATGGGTGCTGTTGCTGACACAGGCCTATAAATAGCCAGTATGGCCATTAATAAACAGCTGAGTGTGGGCTGCAACTAGCGCCCAACTCAGCTGAGGCCGATGAGGCAGAGCATTGCGCCAGGAGTGGCTGCAACGATCTGCCTCAGAATTCCCAGGCAGGGCGACGCGTGGCATGGCCACGCCCCAAGGGGGCGGAACCGTGTCCCGCAACATCCCGCCATGGGCGCGTGTAGGACCCGCCCATCTGCGCTCCAGTGTGGAACGCAAACAGGAAGGAGCGCAGTACAAAGGCTGAGCTCCAAAGGGTGAGGAGAGCCAAATCGCCACAAAAAGGAAGGCGATCGGGCATCTCCCACGCGCCAGACAGCAAATGGCGGTGTCCAGTCCAAAACCCCATGCAATAGAAAATCTGTGTGTGGCCCACACAGGAAGACAGTGAAGGGACAAAAAATAAATGAACTGCAAAGATAAGCGGAAGGATGCGCCCCCTAATGGTAGGTGGTGGTCAGCTCAGGCAGAAGAACCCTCATTGTAATACATCGTTAGAAATTATAGAAAGTATCTGGAACAAAAGAACACAAACAATTAAAGAAATATATGGTATACATAATGAACTATATTGGAGTTACAACAAGAGATATACAAGTCCAGAAAAATATCAACAGGGGTAGTATAGTGCTAAAAATAGGCTAGATAAATAACCCAGATAGAAAATAGAAGATAATATGTATGAAATTGTTTTGGGATGAAAAATCAGCATGAAAATTATAATGTCTATACCGGAGAGGGCAAACTCCAACAAGGACCAGTCAGAGGTCCAATTCACAGACCCCTGACTGGAATCCCTCCAAGAAAGGCTTAAAATTAAAGGCCTCATTCAGGCCTGGGGGGTGCAGTGACGTTGAGGTGGAAGATCCACCTCAACACACTTTGTAGAAGTGCTTTATTGGAGTCGCCCCCTCTGGGGTTGGTAGGGATGTGATCTAAGGCAAGGAAATGCACTTTAGGAGTGTGATCTGGATGCATGAGACGACAGTGTCGTCCAACGGGGAGGTCAGGATCCTTTTTGTTTATACTGACGGTGTGACGGTAGATCTGTTGGCAAAAGGGTAATTTGGTCGTGCCTACATAGAAGCAGGTACATTCACACTGAATTAGGTATACCACCCCCACAGTGCGGCAATTCACAAAATGTTTGGATCTAAATGACTCCCCATTGGGCAGCATCGCCGACTTGGTGGTATTCATGTACTGGCAATAATTGCAATTGCCACATCTAAATGTGCCAGTGAGTTTCCTGTGGTCTCGTGTATTTGCTTTGAATTCACTGTGGACCAATTTGTCACGTAGGGAAGGGGCCCTTTTGTAGGTGATAAGAGGCTGGGTAGGTACAAAGGGTGCCTTTTACCAATCCAAGAGGGTTGACCCTCCAACTCTGGAATAGTGGTGAAGAAAAAGGACCAATGACAAAACCCTTACCCAGTTCAGACTGGAGCAGCAGGTCCACTGCCTCCATGTCTGCAGCTGATGACCTTAGATTTGGACTTTCAAACGTAACAAACCTGTGTGGAAACCCCTCGTGAAACCCTCCACCAAAAACTGACACAAACTGGATGAAGGGTGAGAGGTCAAACAAGCCTGTAAATATGCCACATCGATGCGGCTTAGTCAACTGTTCTTACCCTGCCTAAGAGAACAGGCTGACTTTGGGTGAGCCCTGAAACAGCTGGCTCATACGTGCAAAAAATGGCACTGACTATGTTGCATACGCCATGATTGAAGTCATTATAAATTTGAGATCACCCCAAATACTGAATAGGTCGACCTAACTTATCGAATGCAGCAGCCTGAGCCAGGGCCGGGAGGGAAATAGGGAAAGCCCTGGATGTGCCTGGTAGAACCAAAAGTTCAGTAATGGGGCATCAGTATGCGGTATGCAAGGGTGACTGGCATGTCGCACAAACCGGTTACCTCAGTCCAGCAAAATGTCGGCAAAACAGCTCAGTATCCACCCTACTCCAAACTGTTACTGCCTGATGTTGGGAAAACATGGCAGCGGCTTTGGCGGAAAATGATTGATGATAATCGTAAAGAGCAGTACCCCCAAACTTATGTCCCAACTCTACCACCGCATAAAGATAATGATCCAGCTCATCCCTCCTATGTGGGCTTACTGAGCAAACAATATCCCTGAACATGCTGAAAGCCGAGATAAATTCCGGGATAGAGAGCTTGCGGTTAAGCCTGTGGTCCCTGATCTTAACAATCACTGAAACATCACCACAGGCATAAGACTTATTATCCGCCACTTCATGAGCGGCAATCAACAAAGATGCCAAATTAACGTCCTTGCCTTCTAAAATGTCTTTCCTAATATTTCCAGGAATAAAATGAGCCAGGGTAATGGAGGGAACACCAGCGCTTGTACCTAAAGCTAATGGCATAGGGCTTGGAACCACGGGGGCTCCAGAACCTGCTGAAATCACAAGATCCACTGTGGCCGGACACGGATGGCTCTTCAAAACCTCAACCCTGGCCCGTAACTCCTGAAATGAGTTTGCCAGAGAGCTCAGGGTGGAGTGAATCTGCATAAGAGATGTAACAACAGTTCGCAGGTTGACCTGCTTAGCACTGGAGCCTGAAGTGTTTGGAAACAACAATCTAAAAAGTTCCACCTTGCAAGCTGACGCTGTGTATGAAATACCCCTAAGATGTAACTCCGCCATCAGTCTCGGGATGGTCCAGGACCTCAGAGAGGGTGTGCTGTCATGTTCCGAACCCCTGGCCAGAGAAGGAAGGATGGAGGCAAAGTCTTCAATGCCTGTGACATGACCTAAATAACCAAACAAACCATCATAAGCAAACATCACCTACCAACTGAATCTATAACGTCCCTTAACAACCCTCTTTAACCTCTCCACCTGCCTACTAATCCTTCATACCCTTATGCGCATAAGAAAGCGTACACCATACCAAAATGTGGAGGCTGAGTAACCTGCGGTGCAACAAGCCAATTAAAAACGTCCACTCAGGCCTACAGAAACCTGAAAACGTGTGAAATGGGTGAGGAGACTTGCCACTGCACAAGCCAATTAGAAACGATCGTCTCAACCCGCTGTCACCTAAAAAGTGATAGGTAAATACTGCAGAGGTGAAACGTGACCTAAATCGTAAAGGCAAAGCACGATGAAGCAAGAAAAATACATAAAGCAACCATGACTTACCTTCGACCTTGAATTTCCCTCACTAAACGTACGAGGCCTGCGCTTGGTGACCGATGCCCACCCTGAGATACAACGTATGAGCGGAGCTGAAAACGTGTCAGACCCCTGAAACAGAAACCAAGTAACTTGAAGCAAAGCAGGCAACTTTATGTACCCCAACCCATGGAAAACCTGAAGATGTGTCAGGCAACTGAAACGTAACTGAGTGCTGAAAAGTCATGATGCATGAACGTGATATGAATGTGTAAGAAACGGATGAGGAGACTTGCCACTGCACAAGTCAATTAGAAATGAAACATCTCAATCCGTTGACACCCATAAACGTGATGGGTGACCCTATAGTGGTATGAACCGTGAGGCCTAAAAGGACCATAACCCCTGTATGTGCTTAGGCAGCCGATAAACGATAAACCAACAAACACCTACCTGAGCTGGACTGAAACTGGAAGAAAGATACCTCATGACCCTAAAGCCTCGTACACATGATCAGATTTTCTGCTGAAAAAAACGCAGACTTTTGTCCGAAGGGCGTTGGTCCAAAACTTGTCTTGCATACAAACGGCACACAATTATCAGCCAACAAATCCGAATGTAGTGACGTACTAGACGTACTACAAGCCAATAAAGAGGAAGTTTAAT
Organism: Aquarana catesbeiana; assembly: GCF_042186555.1. NCBI lineage: Eukaryota > Metazoa > Chordata > Amphibia > Anura > Ranidae > Aquarana > Aquarana catesbeiana. The sequence continues at coordinate 248,160,270 of NC_133331.1, read as the reverse complement.
TGTCATGCGCCACCCTTTGGGTTCCTTCTGTTAATTTCGTGTGAGTAGAAGTTTGGTGAGTGTCGATTCGCGCTTTTCAGTTCGTGCTTGTCATGCCATTCATCAACCAGCCATGTTGCGTTTTCGGAGGAGAGAACGTGCTATCATTGGGCTTGGAGTTATTGCTTTGACCCAAGTCCAGTCCAGGAACAGGAGAAAGAGGAGTTCTTGGACCAAGAACTGGTTGCTTAATCGTGACCAATTCTCTCATATGCCTTTGCTGCAGGAGCTCCAGGAGAATAATCCTGATGATTTTAAGAATTATCTCCGGATGATGGACCCCTGCTTTCACCGTCTCTTGGCATTGCTGACCCCCTATATTAAGAAGCAGGACACATGCATGTGGCTTGCCATTACTCCCAAGCAAAGGCTTATAGCCACCTTGTGGTACTTGGCGACGGGGAGAAGTCTTCAGGACCTCAAGTTTACGACTGGGATCTCCCCCAGGCTCTGGGATTTAATGAATAAAGGATTAATAAGTGGGTGTGGCGCTGTCCTTAAATAATACCATACAAAACTACCATATGAAGAGTGATTCACTTTAAGTGGGGAGGGGGAGGGGAAAAGGGAAAAGGGAGGGGGGGGAGTTGAAGGGGAGAGGGAGAGGAGGGAAAGTGACAGCTGGTATATATTAAAGTGACTTGTGCTACTTATAATCAATAAACTATCAGACACATATAATGATACGTGACATGTGTACAGTGCAGCTGTAGTGATAATTACATAATCCTTATAGATTGTGTGGCATTGAAAATAATAATATTGTTATCACACACTTGTAATAGACTGGCTAGAAAAACCGTGACTTGTGCTCAGTGCAACATAGGTGAAAATAAACAGTCCTTGTGAATTCCTTGGCGTTTCTTTAAACTAGGCAGGTATATCCAACATGCATCTGCTACTTGTATTTCTGTGGTGACCGGGTGCTTGTGTCTCTTATTGTGATCATGCAGACACTCACCAGCTTCCTTAACCCCTGCAGGGGTAACACGCAGTCACAGTGTATGCCACTGTGTGACAGTCCTTAGCGCTTTCAGGATCGTGATGACATTTGAACATAAAGGAAAGAGGAGATTCCCATAGTGTAAAACCATAAACACTTTTTATTTGAAATAGATGACAGAGTGGTACTCACATCTTAGTAGTTTAAAACAGGCAACCAAATGTCATCAGAAAAGCATCAGGTTCAAAAGCTGTATTCACTGGGAGATGATGCAAGGCGTCAGGTTTAGGCCACGCCCTACGCGTTTCGTCAGAGGACGTCTAAGGGAGCGATTATCTGGGATTTAATGCTTGCTAATGAATTGTATTAATTTCTTGATTCCATAATTACCATTATTGTAATATGCTGTGAATGTCCTCATGTATGCTGTAAGCTTTTTATGCTCCTTTTTTGTCCTATATGCATATTTTCCTTCACTAACCTCCCCAGCATGCTATCCTGGGCCCATACACACATAGCCTAGTAACTTAACAAGTATTTTGTAAGCTACATTTTTGTGCTTACCCTAAATACCTCCTAAAATGTGTCCAAATGTTATTGTTGTCCTCAAATTCAGGCAAATTGCAAGAGGCCATTTTTTTGGTGCACAAACTCATTTGGAACCCTCCCCCCCCCCCCCCCCAAAATTGCTAAGTCAACTGATACAAATACTCTATCTGCTGACTCTGCAAAACCCATACACACTATACCTCTTTTGTGGTAATTTTTCTGGATGAATTCACTCAAGAATGTAGTGCAAGGGCCTGCCTAATTACCTTCAAATTGGATCGTAGAAAGTTTTTGTCTCCTATTATCTTGATAGGTAATTTATGAATGTCAAAATGTGCTTCAATTTGGACAGTGTATATCCATATTTTTGGATTATGACACTTCCTACCTATCCACTAGGCTTCCAATAGTGTAAATAAGGAGGGGCTGGCCAAAGTATCACACATTTATGCATTCAGCTCTCATGGAAGTGTAGAGGGTTACCTGTACAAAACATCCCCCCCCACCATAACATTTTTCTAATGGGCCACCGGGGGGGGAGGAATCTGATAAATTGACCTTACACTTTTGTCTTTAAATACTCATTTAAATGTTATACTTATGTTTGCCAATAATGTTTTTGTCAAATCTGCTTGCAATGTTATGTGCAGAAGTAGTAATTTCTTCTTTCTTTTTTTATTTCACAGTTTCCTTCCAACCCACACCAATGACAGGATGTTGCAGGCCAGTTTCAGCATCAGTGGGATTTTCCCAACTGTGGTGGTGCTATTGATGGGATTGTCCCATAATCCAACTCGGGCTCATATTACTTCAATTACAAGGGCTTTTGCAGCATAGTGCTGCTAGCTGTTGATTCTGCAACATATGAGTTCCTTTTTTTGGATGTTGGGAAGAATGGCCGCAACTTGGATGTGTGTCATAATGCAGACAGAGTTCTACCATCGGCTCCAGAATGGCACCTTAAATTTGCCACCTGCTGAGGACAATATTGAGGGATATTGAGGGATTCAATTTTGTTTTTATGGCAGATGAGGCCTTTGCTCTGGGGGAACATGGTATGAAGCCCTTTCCTATGAGGAAGCTCACCCCAGAGCAGAGAATCTTTAACTACAGGCTCTCTCGTGCCAGAAGGGTAGTTGAAAACACCTTTGGCATCCTCTCCAATCGCTTCAGGCTGTTTAACCCCCATCAACCTGGCACACTATAAAATAAACTATGTTGTTTTGTGCTGTTGCAACCTCCACAATTTTTTATGGAGGAATGCTAGCAGCTACCTTTCCTCACTGCCAACTGATGTGGACCCCGCAGTGTCAGGCCCAGCTGAAGAGGCTGCAGCTTGTGCATCTTAATGCATTAAGTTCGAAAACATTGTGCTTTTTAAACTCCTTTAATTTCTTTGAGGCCATAAAATTGCCTGAGTTGGGCACATTTTAGAGCACATCGTCACTGTAACTACACCAACTTAACAAATACACTGGTATTGAGCATTGAATGATGGATTAGAGTGACCAAAATAAGGTATAATATTTGCCACCAACGTCCCTTTATAAAGAAAAACAGAAGTTAGACCAGACTTGGCAGTGTGGGATTTTATCGGTGCTTGGTATAGTAAAATTAGTATATGACAACAAAGTATGAAAAAATAAATTATTTTATTACATCATAAGAAAGCGAGACAAAGACAGTGATCACATTACACGTCACTTATTCTGTACAGTGTATCCACAAGTCTGTTCAATTTTCCATACATGAATTTAACATGTTTCCCCATGTGGCTTCCTCAGGAACATGCGTGGATATTTTTCTCTAATAATTAAGTACAAATGGATAGATTCGTTATATAGATTTTAAATACAGACAAATATACAGAGAGTAATTAAGACAAAATACATGTATACATACATGGATGCATCCATGGGATATGACTGGGGGTTCTCAACCAACAAACTCTGACTCCACAGTTTAGGAGATTCATAGATCAATCTGTATTGAGTGGTAACAGGGCGGACCATTGGACACCATAATCCATACAGGAAAACAAACCACCGATCAGCGCCTGATAACCCACTGGGAGGAGTGTCATTAGTAGTCTTTAATATCTTTGTAAATTATTATCACCTATGAAATTATCAAAAGATAATGATATATGATATATCAAGGTCTATGTATATGGACTTCTCATTTACAGATATAATACTACTGTTCAATGAAAAAACTGGGAGCCTAGGTGTCTGTCAGGGAAATGGCCATGTTGTGGGCAATTCCGCCAGTAACCATCATGGTTGCAACAGGTGATTTCCGTGCGACTGCGCGCACGCAGATGCACGACAGCCAGATCACGGCAGTCTGCACACGCTAGTGCGCGCATGCCCTGATCTTGTGGGCACCCCCCCCGGCCTATTTAAACCTGCCACTGACACTTGCAGTTTGCTTGATTATCAAACAGCTCCTGTGTTCCTGTGCCTTGTATACTCTGAAGACCCCTGCTTTGACCTCTGCTTGGCTTGACCTGTGTTCCTGTTTATCTCCTCGCTCTGACCCCAGCTTGGCTGACTACTCTCCGATCCTCTGCCCTCTGTGTATGACCCGGCTTGTTTATGTACCTTTCTTGCACTGTCTTCTGGTATCTGATCCCTGGCCTGGCTACGGACCCTGTTTCTGGTTTACCCTGCTGTTGCTACTCAAGACTTGTCTCCGCACGGCTGCCACAACGCACTCTAGCTACTTACAGCCAACCAGCCTGCTTGCAGTATCCCTGGCAACCCATGCACCTCTGTGCATCGCATCCCCTGTATAAAATCCAGAGAAGCGCTACACTCAGCCGCAAGGGACGCCCTCTCAGCAACCCGGCCTCACACTACAGACTTGACAGTATAATCCAGCCATGACTGAGGCCGGTAGAGGTGCGTCACCATTAGAGACTTTGTGTCAACAAGCCACTATTCTTCAAACAGTAAAATTACTGCTCTATCCCAAAAACAAGTATATATAAATATACAGTTAATAATGTGAGAAATGTATAGCTGCAACTAAAAATGTGAGACACATCCACTTAATAAACAAAAAAAGCAAAAATAGCTGCGCTGCAACTTATGAAATGAAATAAAAATGAAACAATGTTATCACCTTAATACATACAGATTGTACACCCATATATTGTGGACTAACAGTGAAGAAAAAAGTTTGACTGTCATCATAAATCAAATATAATAAAATGACCCATGGATCAATGAACATGTACAGTCCAATTCCAAAGTGCATAAAGTAAAAAGTTCACTGGTAGAGTAATCTTTCAAAGGAGGGATTGACAGTCATCCAAGCGGTGTGAAACATGCGACCTTATCACCCGGAAGAGCGTGATGACAGAAAGGTTCCTCCACCTTTAAAAAAACTGCCCCTTACCAGCTCCTTTGATCTCTTGTTAAGGAGATCGTGTAGGCGTGTGGCTATCTACCCCAGCCTTGGGTCTATACTGAGAACGGATCCCAAATGCGTCTCCTCACCAAGAATCTTCTAGATGATGGATGGGAACTCGTTCCCCATGAAAGTATATGTAAAAGAGGCTTCCATAGCGTAACACGTTTGGACAAATTTATTAAAAAAATGAAGAAATACACTTACAATGTCGTATAAAAACTCGTATAAAACCAAATGCCGGCCGGCTTCAGACTGTTGCCCGTTGCTTCCGGGATCAGCGAGGATAGTGGTGATGTCAGCACGCCACTCCTCCCTACGCCGTTTTGTCACAACTGACGTCTTCCAGGGCCACTATTCTGACCCAAGCAGTTCAGAAGTTACAGGAAGGTTATCTTCAACTAACGGATAAGTTGCAATACCTGTCAGAGTCATCTGCTCATGAACAATCCTCTGCAGCGACAAGAAAAAGTTCAGATCCTTCAAGACCTATTGTACCTAGCCCTTCAACCCAGGACTTTTGCTTTAGAGACTGTTAAAGTCGGGTTCCTCATCTCTTTGCTGTCCGATGAACCTCAGGCCTGGGCCCATAACTTATGAGAACAAAAGAGTCCAATCATTTGCACAGTGGACGCATTCCTGGGGGCTATGGCACAACTCTATGAGGATCCCCTGCGTACTGCCACCGCTGAAGCCGCCCTGCATTCTTTGCAGCAGGGTAGGCGACCAGTAGAGGACTATACCGTGGACTTCCGTCGGTGGTCCGCAGACACAACCTGGAATGAGGCAGCTTTACTACACCAGTTCCGCCTAGGACTCTCTGAATCCCTCAAAGATGAGTTGGCCAGAATCAGGATTCCCACTACACTTGAGGGTCTCATCCAATTATCCATCCAACTGGATCGACGTTTGCGGGAGAGACAGTCTGAACAATCACAAACCTGCAGACCCGCCAGTACATCCACCTTTGGATCAGTTCCTAAGCAGATTGGCCTGTTACGTTCCGCACTAACTCCTGATGAAAGACGTCGCTGTATCCAAGCCAATCTCTGCCTCTACTGTGGAGGAAACGGACATTACCTATGTGACTGTCCCAGAAAGTTCAAGAAGCCACCCACCTACTCTCCAGCTTATTTCCAGGTTTCCGGGACTTCTCCCTCACAACTTGTTCTCCCCATCACACTGCAGTTGGGAGAAGAAGAGATCCGGCTCCAGGCTATAATCGATTCTGGAGCATGCAGTTGCTTTGTGGACTTGAACCTGGCAAGAAACCTTAGGTTGCCCCTCCTCCACAAGAAACGGGGTCTGGAAGTCTGTTTAGCAGATGGCACATTACCTAACTCCGGCCTTGTTACTCAAGAGACTTCTCCTCTCCTTATTACTTCTCCCGATGGCCATCGGGAATTCATACGTTTTGATGCCTTGAGTTCACCTATGTCTCCAAATATCTTTGGTATCCCTTGGCTCCAAGCCCATAACCCCCAGATCGATTGGATCAAAAAGGAAGTCCTGTTCACTTCCCCCTATTGCCAACAACATTGTCTCATCCCTGAATCCAGAGATACCACCAGTTGTCTGACAGTCCAGTCTGTATCCCCCACTAACCAGGATGTACCCCGTGCGTACCACAAATTCCTGGACGTCTTTGATAAGAGAAAGGCCGATGTTCTACCACATCGGCCATATGATTGTCCTATCGAACTGCTTCCAGGGGCCGAAATTCCATTTGGACGTATATTCCCCCTCCCTGAAGTGGAATTGGGAACACTACGACAATACATAGATGAAAGGGCTTCATCCGTCCTTCTTCCTCTCTTGCTGGTGCCGGCATTTTCTTTGTCGAAAGAAAGGATAAGACTTTGAGACCATGTGTGGACTATAGGGAACTAAATAAAATCACCATTAAAAAATGATATCCACTTCCACTGGTCCCTGAACTCTTCCAGAGACTTCGTTCAGCCCAAGTGCTCACCAAACTCGACCTCCGGGGTGTCTACAATCTCGTTCGCATCCGTGAGGGCGATCAATGGAAGACGGCATTCAGAACGAGGCTCGGGCACTTTGAGTATTTGGTGATGCCGTTTGGGCTCTGTAACACTCCGGCTACTTTCCAGAACTTCGTAAACAACATCTTCCGGGAATATCTTGACTACTTCGTCATCATCTATCTGGATGACACCCTTATATTCTCAACCACCTTGGAGCTCCATCGGACTCATGTAAAAACAGTATTACTCACACTAAGGAAACACGGACTTTACGCGAAAGCAGAGCAGTGTGACTTCCATACAATTCCTAGGGCTCATCATCTCTACCAGTGGTGTAGCTATGGGTCCACAGAAAGTGCAGGCAATCCTAGACTGGCCAACTCCGTCAGACAAGAAGGGTGTACAAAGGTCTGTAGGCTTTGCAAACTTCTATAGAAGGTTTATAAGGAACTTTTCTTCCATCATTTCGCCCACAACCCAAGTAGCCCGCCTACATGTTCGCTTCCTGTGGTCCTCCGAAGCCCAATTTGCCTTTGAGAAACTGAAGTCTTTGTTTACCTCTGCACCAATTCTTCAACATCCTGATCCTGCCCTGCCCTACATTTTAGAGGTCGATGCCTCAGAGGTAGCTACAGGAGCAGTACTTTCACAGTGCCTGGGACCAAAGTCTCTGCTTCACCCTGTGGCCTTCTCCTCCCGGAAAATGAGCCAGCCCGAGAGAAATTACGACGTAGGCGATCGTGAGCTTCTGGCCATTAAGACAGCCTTAGAAGAGTGGAGATACCTTCTTTAGGGAGCTATGCACCCTATAATGATATTCACTGATCACAGAAACCTCGAGTACCTCCGCACTGCCAAACGCCTGAGACCCCATCAAGCTCGCTGGGCTCTGTTCTTTTCACGACTTAACTTTCACATCACCTACCGCCCCGGCTCCAAGAACGGCAAGGCCGATGCTTTATCCCAAATGTTCCCTGATACTCCAGAAGAAACAACATCCAGCACGATCTTGTCTCCACAGAACTTTCTTTTGATTCAACCCGATCTAAGGACTTCTCTTGAACAGGCCTCCCTCCAATGCCAGGAAACAGAGACTTCCTCTAAGAAGCCGGGGGGGTATCTCTGGTACCGGGACAAGATCTTTGTCCCACAACAAGCCAGAATCCAGGTCTTTCAAACTTCCCATGATCATCAACTTGCTGGCCACTTCGGTGTATGGAAAACTATGGATCTTATTTAGCGATCCTTTTGGTGGCCTACCCTGAAAACCGATTGCAAAAGTATGTAAGCTCCTGCACTACCTGCCAGCGAAACAAGGGGTCCAACATTAAGTCTTGGGGTCTGCTACGTCCTTTGCCGGTACCAGAACAACCATGGAAGTATATATCTATGAACTTCATAGTAGAGCTGCCCCCCTCCAAAAAATTCACAATGATCCCAGAAGGAGTACCTGTCATAGGCACGAATCTTGGACAGACGGTCTAGTCTGTCCAAGTTTCGTGCCTATGACAGGTACTCCTTCTGCTGCAGACACAGCAAAAGCTTTCATAAAAGAGATAGTCAGACTTCATGGCCTTCCTGACAGCATTGTGTCTGATAGAGGGGTCCAATTTACTTCCCGATTTTGGAGAGAGCTCTGCAAAGTTTTGTCTATTGAAGTATGCCTATCCTCTGCCTATCACCCCCAGAGCAACGGTCAGACTGAAAGGACTAATCAGACCTTAGAGCAATATTTATGCTGTTTCTGCTCCATTTTTCAGGATGACTGGTCCTCGCTACTCCCCTGTGCGGAGTTCGCATACAATAATTCAGTACACTCAACCACCAATCAATCACCGTTTTGGGCTAACTATGGGTTCCATCCTTCATTCCTACCTAATGTCATTCCAGGGACCTCAGTCCCAGCAGTTCAAGACAGGATAAAATCCATTCAGGCTAATCATCAAACCCTCCGGTTAACCATGCAAAAGGCCCAAGAGGACTACAAGGAACAATATGACAAGAAGAGGGGAGAGGGCCCTAGCTTTAAGGTTGGAGATGAGGTTTGGCTCTCCTCGGCAAATCTTAAACTTCCTTGTCCCTCCCGGAAATTGGGACCAAGATTTATCGGCCCATTCAAGATTAGACGGGAGATTAACCCAGTAGCTTTTGAACTGTCACTTCCGAATTCTTGCAAAGTGCACCCTATGTTTCACGTCTCACTACTTAAAGCTGTTAGTTCTTTTTCAGGAAGGAAAGAAGATCCTCCGCCTCCAGTTTCTGTGGGAGATGAGACAGAGTTCGAAGTTGAAGCCATTCTGGACTGCCGCCGGAGAGGTAGGATCATTCAATTTCTTATAAAGTGGAAGGGTTACCCAGCAGAAGAAAGTTCTTGGGAACCTGCAGCCAATATACATGCTCCTAGACTTCTGCAGAGATTCCAAGTTTGTTACCCCAAAAGATGGGCCCGGTTGGGCACCTGGAGGCTGCCCCTTGGGAGGGGGGCACTGTCAGGGAAATGGCCGTGGCAATTCCGGCAGTAACCGTCATGGTTGTGCCAGGCAAGTTTCCGTGCACCTGCGCACACACAGATGCGCGACAGTCAGACCACAGCAGTCTGTGCACGCTGCTGCGTGCACACGTGCGTGCATGCCCTGATCTTGTGGGCACATCCCCCGGCCTATTTAAACCTGCCACTGACACTTGCAGTTTGCTGGATTATCAAACAGCTCCTGTGTTCCTGTGCCTTGTATACTCTGAAGACCCCTGCTTTGACCTCTGCTTGGCTTGACCTGTGTTCCTGTTTATCTCCTCGCTCTGACCCCGGCTTGGCTGACTACTCTCCGATCCTCTGCCCTCCGTATACGACCCGGCTTGTTCCTGTACCTTTCTCGGACTGTCTTCTGGTATCTGATCCCTGGCCTGGCTGCGGACCCTGTTCATGGTTTACCCTGCTGTTGCTACTCAAGACTTCTCTCTGCACGGCTGCCACAACACACTCTAGCTACTTACAGCCAACCAGCCTGCTTGCAGTATCCCTGGACCTCTGTGCATCGCATCCCCTGTATCAAATCCAGGGAAGCACTGCACTCAGCTGCAAGGGACACCCTCTCAGCAACCCGGCCTCACACTACAGACTTGACAGTGTCCAACCCAAATATCGCTGCAACTGTTTGGCTACTTCCAGGTTACACCTAGTATCCTGAGAAAATATGAAGAGTATTCCACATATGATTTGCGAAAACAGGGAGGGGGGACGAGAGAGACATCTTTGTTCTGACCCATTTTAAATAAAGAAAGGAAAAAAAGGAATTGCTTGCCTGTATATATTTATCAAATGCGTATGTTGAGAAGTCTTAGGTGATCTGATCTAAAAATGGACACAAAAAGTAAGGTAAAGATATTACCCTCCAAAGATGAGAAGAACCAAGGCTTAATGACTCACTGGGTTAAGCCTAAGTATAGCATAGACAGACTCCCTTAAAAGATAAGGTAATACCTGTATGCAGCTCTGTGGACATTGTGGCTACCAGAAAACTCCTTCTTCATTGCCACATGGAGCTATAAATACTCCTGGTATTGAGCATTGAAATCATAAAACCACACATTGTTTAAGAAAAAACATTTTACTCAAAGCACATTCACATGTGCATTTTAAGGTTTTATAACAACCAACATCTTGGTGTATAAACATGTATGTTTGCCATTATTTTGCCTTTTTTGGGGCTAAACAGGCATGTTTGAAAACATAAGATACACATCCCCAACTCAGGAACTTACAAAGTTCGAGTTTGGTAAAGTGAAGGCAATATGAGACATCAGTATCCCAAGACTGTGTTGATGTTGCTTTCCTCAGATGGGGTAATCTCACCCCTCTAAAAGCCAGAATTTGAAACCATGTAGAGGCATAATTGTTAAATGTCCTTTATGATCCCCTGCCTAAAACGTGTGTAGCTACAAACAGGTTCGTTTTTAAAGCCCCAAAACCCACAGTGTGTCAACATGTGCCATCTCCCATCACGGGGTATAAATGTACGCGTTTTGGGGGTGCAATCCCCTTCCTTATAACTAAAGTAGGTGAGAGGAAGGGGTTGCACCCCCAAAACCCATACATTGATACCCCGTGATGGGAGATAGCACATGTTGACAAACTGTGTGTTTTGGGGCTTTAGCAAACTAGATGTAGGGAAAGACACACATTTTATGCATGGGATCATGAGGGAAAAAATAATCTTTTGGCACAATTTGTGTGCATCTTCAAATTTTGGCTTTGCGATTCTTAAAAACACATACTGTAAAGATTACAATTAACATTACTTAGGGCAGTGTTTCCCAACTCTCCTTCTCCAGATGCATTCCCAGGTCATGTTTTCTATATTTTTTGCTTTTGTCACAGGTGATGATGTGATTTTCAAGATTAGTAATTCACACAGTCGTTTTTATACTGAGGAAAATACAGAAAACAGTGGAAAAAACACATATGCGAGAGCGCCCAGGCTGCACAACCCAAATGTATACAGAAAAAACAAGACAAGGATTCCCCAGGGGGGTTTTTTAGGCAGCAATACATTGAATGTTATTGTAATAATAAAGTAGATAAAGTTCATGATGTATTTAGAATATGTAACGAGTAATGAGTTACATATTCTAAATACATCATGAACTTTATCTACTTTATTATTACAATAACATTCAATGTATTGCTGCTTAAAAAACCCCCCTGGGGAATCCTTGTCTTGTTTTTTCTGAATACAGAAAACAGAACCTGAGATAACCTGAAAGATAAAACCGCATGACTAATCGCAGCCTATTGGAGGCAATGGCAGTGTTCCAAGTGGTGCAACACCGAATTAGCGGCGCCACACCAATTTGAAAAAGTAGTTCCTGCACTACTTTTGCCGATTTCAGGTGCGACTTCAACAGACATCTGTGCATGAAGCCACACAAATGTCTATCAAGAAGCACCTGAAATCGCGCTGACCTTGGTACTTAGAAATCGCGCAACTTCAAGTGAAGTAGCCCAATTTCCAAGTAGCACAATTCACATCAATGTGAACCAGGGCTTAAAAGTCAGAAAAACATGTGAAATATGAAAAGTGTAAACAGGAGCCAACAAGTGGAACAAAACTTCAGGCCAGATGAACTTAAAATTTGGCAAGCATGTCGACATAATCACATATTCTTCTCTGTTAAGCAGTGGCAGCCTCCTTTATTTGCTCAAGATCATTTAAACACTGCATCATATCTGCACTCATTTGGCCAGTTGTGCATCTTGGAAGTTTGAGGCCTTGTAAGAAGAGAAAAAAGTATTAGGAGAATGATGGTCAAGTGGCTGAGGCCCTACACAGTGAAATATGGTCAAATTACTAGTCAAATTGTGTAAATACTTACAGTATCTCACAAAAGTGAGTACGCCCCTCACATTTTTGTAAATATTTTATTCTATCTTTTCATGTGACAACACTGAAGAAATGACACTTTGCTACAATGTAAAGTAGTGAGTGTACAGCTTGTATAACAGTGTAAATTTGCTGTCCCCTCAAAATAACTCAACACACAGCCATTAACGTCTAAACCGCTGGCAACAAAAGTGAGTACACCCCAAGTGAAAATGTCCAAATTGGGCCCAATTAACCATTTTCCCTCCCCGGTGTCATGGGACTTGTTAGAGTTACAAGGTCTCAGGTGTGAATGGGGAGCAGGTGTGTTAAATTTGGTGTTATCGGTCTTACTCTCTCATACTGGTCACTGGAAGTTCAACATGGCACCGCATGGCAAAGAACTCTGAGGATCTGAAAAAAAGAATTGTTGCTCTACATAAAGATGGCCCAGGCTATAAGAAGATTGCCAAGACCTTGAAACTGAGATGCAGCATGGCGGCCAAGACCATACAGCAGTCTAACAGGACAGGTTCCACTCAGAACAGGCCTCGCCATGGTCGACCAAAGAAGTTGAGTACACATGCTCAGCGTCATATCCAGAGGTTGTCTTTGGGAAATAGACATAAGAGTGCTGCCAGCATTGCTGCAGAGGTTGAAGGGTCAGCCTATCAGTGCTCAGACCATACGCCGCACACTGCATCAAATTGGTCTGCATGGCTGTTGTCCCAGAAGGAAGCCTCTTCTAAAGATGATACACAAGAAAGCCCACAAACAGTTTACTGAAGACAAGCAGACTAAGGACATGGATTACTGGAACCATGTCCTGTGGTCTGATGAGACCAAGATAAACTTATTTGGTTCAGATGGTGTCAAGTGTGTGTGGCGGCAACCAGGTAAGGAGTGCAAAGACAAGTGTGTCTTGCCTACAGTCAACCATGGTGGTGGGAGTATCATGGTCTGGGGCTGCATGAGTGCTGTCGGCACTGGGGAGCTATGGTTCATTGAGGGAACCATGAATGCCAACATTTACTGTGACCTACTGAAGCAGAGCATGATCCCCTCCCTTTGGAGACTGGGCCGCAGGGCAATATTCCAACATGATAACGACCCCAAACATACCTCCAAGACGACCACTGCCTTGCTAAAGAAGCTGAGGGTAAAGGTGATGGACTGGCCAAGCATGTCTCCAGACCTAAACCCTATTGAGCATCTGTGGGGCATCCTCAAATTGAAGGTGGAGGAGCACAAGGTCTCTAACATCCACCAGCTCCACGATGTTGTCATGGAGGAGTGGAAGAGGACTCCACTGGTAACCTGTGAAGCTCTGGTGAACTCCATGCCCAAGAGGGTTAAGGCAGTGCTGGAAAATAATGGTGGCCACACAATATATTGACACTTTGGCCCCAATTTGGACATTTTCACTTAGGGGTGTACTCACATTTGTTGCCAGCGGTTTAGACATTAATGGCTGTGTGTTGAGTTATTTTGAGGGGACAGCAAATTTACACTGTAATGCCCCGTGCACACGATCGGACATTGATCGGACATTCCGACAACAAAATCCATGGATTTTTTCTGACGGATGTTGGCTAAAACTTGTTTTGCGTACACACAGTCGCACGAAGTTGTCAGAATTTCCTTTCGCCAAGAACACGGTGACGTACACCACGTACGACGAGACTAGAAAAGGCCAGTTCAGAACCAAGTGCGGCACCCTTTGGGCTCCTTTTGCTAACCTCGTGTTAGTAAAAGTTTGGTGAAAGACGATTCGCGCTTTTTCAGACTCGTGGTTTTCAGATCGTTTTCTGCTGTTCAGTTTGTGCTTGTGGGTTTGTATCTGCTCTTCAGTGCGTGCAGCAAGTGACGCGTGACTCTTGTCATTCTGTTCTTGTTTGTTAGTTACTGTTTTTCAGGTCGTTCTTCACAGGCCTTGCTGTTCTTCAGTGCGTTCTGTTACTTCGTTCTGAGCAGCCGACCGTTTTCTAGCCATGTTGCGTATACGTACTCCTCGCAGAGTTCGTGCTGTGCGGGGGCTTGGTGTTGGGGTCCTGACCTTGACACAAGTCCAGTCCATGAACAGGGTGGGGAGGAGTTCATGGACCAAGAATTGGTTGCTTCAGCATGACCAGTTCTGTCATATGCCTTTGCTCCGTGAGATCCGTGAGAATAATCCTGATGATTTCAGGAACTTTCTCAGGATGACGGACCCCGTATTTCACCATTTGTTGGCTTTACTGACCCCTTATATTAGCAGGCAGGATACCTGCATGAGGCAAGCCATCACTCCGGAGCAGAGGCTAGTCGCCACCCTGCGGTACTTGGCGACAGGGAGAAACCTTCAGGACTTGAAGTTCTCGATAGGCATCTCCCCCCGGGCTCTGGGTATCATTATCCCAGAGACCTGTTCTGCCATCATTCAGGTCCTGCAGAAGGAGTATATTAAGGTAAGAATTTTATCCTTTAACATCACATTTTATTGTATTTAATGTTTGCTAATATATTGTATTTCTTTCCTCATTCCCTAATTCCCATGATTGTAATATGCTGTGAATTTCCCCTTTGTCTTCATGCACGCTTGATATTTTTGTAATGATTTTTTTGCTCCTTCATACATATTTGCCTTCACTTACCTCCCCAGCATGGTCTCCTGGCCCTATATTCACCTCATGTAGTCACTTAACAATGTATTTTATCAGCTCCATAGTAATGCTTTATCCCAAACACCCCTAAAATGTTTTGAAATGTGATTTGTGCTTTAAATTCAGGCAGAGTGCCAGAGGCTTTTTTTGGGGGGTCCCCAAATCATTAGGAACCCTCCCTCCCCCCAACTGCTAAGTCAGCTGATACCAATTCTCTATCTATACTCAATCATCTATCTGCTGACTTTGCCAAACCCTTACACACTATACCCATCTCTTTTGTGGTCAGATTTATAGATGAATTTCCCAAAGCATGTAGTGCAAGGGCCTGCCTGTATACTTTCAAATGATACTGTTTAAAGTTTTTGTATCCTATTATTATCTTGATAGGTAATAGCAGAATGTCCAAATATGCTCAAATGTGTACAGTGTGTATTTATATCTTTGTATTATGACACTTCTTACCTGTCCAGTGGGCTGCCAATAGTGTAACTAAGGAGGGGCTGTTCAAAGTAATACCCATTATTTAGGCATTCATCTCTCAATGAAGTGGAGAGGGTTACCTGTCCAAGAGTTCCCCCCCTCTACAATGTTAGAAATGGCCCATGGGGGGGGGGGGGATCTGATTGTACCTTATACTTTGGTGTTTAAAAATTACCTCTAATAAATGGAATCTTGATGTTGGCCAACAATGTTTGTGTCTAATCTGCTTTCCCTGTTTATGTGCACAAAGACTAATTTGTTTTTTTTATTTTACTCCACAGTTTCCTTCCACGCCACAGGAATGGCAGACTGTGGCCTCCCACTTTACCCAGCGGTGGGACTTTCCTAACTGCGGAGGGGCAATTGATGGGAAACACGTCCACATCGTCCCACCACCCAACTCGGGGTCGTACTATTATAATTATAAGGGGTTCAATAGTATTGTGATGTTGGCGGTGGTGTCAGCTACTTATGAATTTCTGTATGTGGACATGGGGAAGAATGGCCAGATGTCCGATGGTGGAGTCATCGCCCAGACGGAGTTCTACAGGCGTCTCCAGAATGGCAGCTTGGACTTGCCACCTCCAGAAGACAATGTGGAAGGACTCCCATTCGTCTTCGTTGCTGATGAAGCCTTTGTGCTGGGGGACCATCTTATGCAGCCATTCCCGATGAGGACCCTCACCCTGGACCAGAGGGTTTTTAATTACCGGCTGGCCAGAGCCAGAAGAGTGGTGGAGAACACGTTTGGAATCATGGCCAGCCGGTTTCACCTATTTCTTACACCCATACATATGGCGGAGTATAAACTGAATCATATTATCCTGGCGCGCTGTGTTCTACACAACTTTTTACAGAAACATTCTGCCAACTATGCTGGCTCAGTTGGGCCTGAGGCTGCAATTACAAATGAACCAACCCTGACGGCGCTTGAAAGTGGCCGTCCTGGCTTGCCCTCCCTGAGTGCCTGTGATGTCCGGCTAAGATACCTTGAATTCTTTGCGGGTAGGGGGACTATCAATATGCCAGACAATGTCTAAAACCTTTTTCAAATAAAAAAAACCCCAAAAAATACTCAAATCTTTGGTGACATTTACTGCTTGTGTTTGTTTTAGCTGACCCTAACAGAAATGTGGTGAGTCCTGAAAATGGCGTGATTGTGTAACCTTACAAAGCACTGTTGGGTGTTATTTACTAAAGGCAAAGACACTTTGCACTACAAGTGCACTTGAAACTGCACTTGTAGTGCAAAGTGGATTTTCCCTTAGGAAATAACCCCCATTGTCACAGAAAACACCAATTTGAGCACCACAAAAGTGTTGTAGCTTTGAGACAATAATCCACACAATCTTGATTAACAATCTTTTTAATACCAGCACAACCACATGTGCATTTACAAAAGGTTTTTAAAACAAACCAACATGTTTGTTGTATAACAATTTTTGGGGTCACATTAGAAAAAGTTGAAATTAAGATAAAACAGGCATGTTTAAAACCAACAAGAGACACAAATTTAGAACTTACAAAGTTCACATTTGTTAGAACTTGAAGGCAATATCAGACATGAGTATTTACAAACTGTGTTTGATATTGCGTTCAGATGGGGTGAAGTCACCCCAGGAAAAGCCAAATTTGGAAGATGCACACAAATTTCCGAATGTCAACATGTGCTACCTGCTATCACGGGGGATCAAGGGACGTGTTTTGGGGGTGCAACCCCTTCCTCACAGCTACTTTATTATTGAGGAAGGGGTTGCACCCCCAAAACACGTCCATTGATCTCCCGTGATGGCAGATAGCACATGTTGACACACTGTGTGCCTCTTCCAAATTTGGCTTTGCTAAAAATTTACACAAAAATGAAAATTTGTTTTACCACAACAAAAACCCAAGGGATTTTGAGGGGTTTTAAACTCTCCTTAAAACATCAATGATGTTCTTCATTTTTTGCTGAACATCATTGATGTTTTTTTGGATGTTTTCCAAGTCCCTATTACACCCCATGATCTCCCCAATCAGGATCTGGGCACTTTCCGAGGTGAATGGATCTGGATCTACAACATCACGATCACCTATAAAGATAGAAACAAAAACACACCATGTATTATAAATATGGCGGCATCCATCTCTTACCTGAGCCTGTGGTCACAGACACTCACCTGTTGTGCTTCCAATTTCCACCACGTCTCCTTCCTCCTGCTCTGCTGGTCTTCGGTGGATTTCCCCTTCTTCCAGAGGTGTGGGGTCTGTGGTCTCCTCAGATGAGGGGTGTCCTCCGAGTCTTTTATCCCCTATGTACAAAAAAAATAGGTATACTTAGCACACAGATATTTGATGGCAGAAATAGGAATATGAAACATTGCTTGGAAGTGGGGTACAATTGTCTGTTTTGGCAGAGTTCCAAGATGTAGCATTTTTCTTGTCCTTTGTCAAGCTTGAATACTTTACCTGTCTTGTACAAGCTTCACAGATGGAGACACCCCTATAGTTTACACTGGAGCACCTGTGTGGGGCCCCCTAATAAAAAGGGTGTTCTTGTGTCCCACACTAGTGCTCCAGCGTACAGATGTGAAAACTGCTGCTGAGTGTCCTCTCCTTACACAGAATCTAGTTGGCATTTCATTCTAGTAACAAACCCATCTACACAACCAAATTAGTTTCAGACAAGTAGGCCGTAAAAAATGTGGGCAAATGCATATGACAAAAACAATGGTGTTTTCTAGGCCGAACGAACAATGTTTGATATGAACGAATAATGTGCCCATGAACATGAAAGTTGTCATTTTAAACTGGATAACAGTTAAAAAAAGCACATGGAGCAGCACGAACGTAATAAACATAAAAAGAATAGGAACACAGGACAACTACTCACTTTTTTGCTGCACTCTCCGGATCTTTCTGTACTGCTCATGCTCTCTTAATTTCAGGTCCAACCACCGCTTCTTGAGCTGATCTTTCGATCGTCGTACACCGAAATTCTGGTGCAGACTCTTGACCACTTTGGCCATGATCTTGGCCTTTCTGACATTGGGGTTGGGGTAAGGTCCATACTTCCCGTCATAGTCGGCCTTCTTCAGGATGTCGACCATCTCCAACATCTCCCCAAAGACATATTTGATGCCTTAAATCGTCTCCTTCTGTATCCAGACGTTTCTGGCTCCGGGCTTTCCTCCTCCTCGTTGCTATAATTAGCACGTACCTGCTGTGTCTCCGCCATGTGTTCTTCCCCTACTGCGCCGAACGAAAAGGGGCAGGGAAGAGACTAGAAAGAACGTCGGGGCGGGCAGAGTTACATGCATGCACAGTGTGTATAAAGCGTAACACGCGTGCGTAGTACGTACGATCTGTGAGCGGAGGAAGGAGTATCGGAGGCGCCGATCGTGACAACGAAGGTAAGATCTAAACTTGGGCCTATCTGCTTCTAGATTGAGGCCTATATTGTAACAAGATTAGGAGAGTTTTGCCTGACATAAGGGTTGTTTCTTGCAGATAAAATGGATGACTTCAATGACCACAACTTCCTCCCCCTGTTCATAGACAAGTACAGGGAGCTGCCCTGTCTGTGGCAGGTGAAACATCCGCATTATAATAATAACAAAAGAGGCAGGCAGCGCTGGAGAAACTGCTGGAGTTGGTGAAGCCGGTGGTCCCCACGGCAACCATCCCCTATTTAAAAAACAAAATTGGTGGCCTGAGGAGCACATATCTTAGGGAGCGCAAGAAAGGTCACAGATTCCCAGAGGTCCGGAACTGCAACAGATGACATTTATGTCCCCAGACTGTGGTACTATGAGAGACTTTGTTTTCTTTCAGACCAGACTGGAGTCAGGGAATCCCTCTCAACCCTTCCTTCCACTCTTCCTTCCACCCCAGCTGAGGCTTCCAATGTCCAACCTGGGACTTCCAGCCAGGAAGAAGTGGAGGAGCCCAGCTGGAGTCAGGTATAGAATTCTTCTACAGATTTCTGGTCAATAAATAAATGATGTTTACTAGATGTTATTATTGATCACTAATTGCTGATTTAAGAAAGTGTTTTACATATCAATAGACAGTAGTGGACAAAAATAATTGGGACAAGAATGAAAAATGCTGGGCTCAGAAGGATAGTCTGTTATATTTGTGAACATTCAATTTGCAACAGTCATGAGATGAAAATTGTGTGTGATTGATGACAAAAAAACTAAAACTATGTCCCTTTTTCATACACAGGAAGACCTCAGCCAGGAGGAGGAGGCTGTGGAATGTGGCACACAGGAGGAGGCTGTGGAATGTGGCAGCCAGGAGGAGGCGGGGGTTAGTGGCAGCCAGGAGGAGGCGGGGCTAAGTTGCAGCCAAGAGAAGCCTGAAACCAATCGGAGCCTGACCGAATCGCAGGTTCCTCCCCTCCGCCTTCCATACAAAAGACCCAGGAAGGGGAGTCATGTGCAGGATTCAGCCCTCAGGCTCATTCAGGAGGCTTCTGCGTCCCTCAGAGCCTTACCCACTCCCGAAGAGGCCTTTGCCTGCATGGCTGCCACCAAACTGAAGGGCATGCAGGAGGGTCAACGCCTGATGTGTGAGAAACTTATTTATAAAGTCCTAACTAAGGGGGTGAGTGGCGAAATCACACCCAATACCGACGTGATTGAGTTGGACCATCCTCCTCCTCCTGCTGCCACAACTACACCACCACAGCCACAGCGTGGAAGGAAGCGTGGAAGGAAGGAAGACCAGAGAGTGATGGCCCTGGGTTCAGTCTGGTCTAGCCAAAGATGCAGTCTCTTGTATGACCGCAGCCTGGGGACACAGATGTCATCTGCTGCTTTCAGGATCTCTTGGACTTCTGGACCAGACTGCACTCCCTTAGATATGGACTCCTCAGGCCACCAATTTTGCTCGAAAAGAATGGATGTCTGCCCTGGGGGTCAAAGGCTTCACCAATTTCTGCTGTTTCTCCAGCGTTGCCTCCCTCTTTGTTTGGTTGTGAGCCCTTAAAAAAGGAATTTTTGTTTCAATTATACTCGCCTATGTGTGTTTTCCTTCCAAAAAAACAGTTTGTTGGTGAGGAGGCAGGCACATTTCCAAATACAATGTGAAATTAACAAGGGACACCAACACCAAGCAACCTCCTTGAGATTAAATAATACAAGATATCAATGATGTTGTGGTAACTTGACACACAAAACACACACAAAAATATTCTGGAGTAAAAACCCAAAAAAAGAAAAATAAAACAGCCCTTGAATATAAACGCCCTTGAAAAAAAAAAATTTTAAAATTAAAAACAACCAAAAAAAAAATTGGTCAGATGTGACAAATCAAAATATATTGAAGGAATCCCGATAAATATTAAAGAAATAAGTTTGTGAGAAGTCTGTGTGAATATGAGCAGCAAAACTACTTCATTCTTCTCACATGATAAAGATGAACAGAGTGCGCTGTATTAAACTATTTAAAACATTGCAGCGTGACGAAAGTGCTGTATCCATTCCGAACGCTCATTTTACCAGACCGAGCTGTTCCGTCTCGGAATTTCTTCTGAGCATGCGTGGCACTTTGTGCGTCGGAACTGGCCACACACGGTCGGAATTGACGCGATCGGATTTTGTTGTCGGAAAATTTTATAGCCTGCTCTCAAACTTTGTGTGTCGGACAATACCGATGGAAAAAGTACGATGGAGCCCACACACGGTCGGAATGTCCGACAACACGCTCTGATCGGACATTTTCCATCGGAAAATCCGACCGTGTGTGCGGGGCATTATACAAGCTGTACACTCACTACTTTACACTGTAGCAAAGTGTCATTTCTTCAGTGTTGTCACATGAAAAGATAGAAATATTTACAAAAATGTGAGGGGTGTATTCACTTTTGTGAGATACTGTACCTACCCAATCTATTGTTGCTTGCAACCTGCTTGCCCTTCAGACACCTACACTACTAGTAATGTACACACTGCAACTACTATGGAATCTTGGCCCTGGTGCCTGTGTCTACAAAACTTGGGTACCTAGCAACACTGCCAGCTCCTTCCACCTCTTCCTTCTCCATGCTAATGTTAACGCACTACATACTTTGCTAATGTGTGGAGTGGGTGTTTGGTTTGGACATCTAAACACTTGACATGCAGACACATTTGAAGCCAGATTCAAAGAATACTTGCACAAACAAGAGGCTCACAAATAGTTTCTTCCACTTCTGGGTCTCTTTGGCCCTCTGTTTGACTTGCGTCAGGGGATGTTACTATCATATGTACTTCATACTCCTCATGGTTCTCAACCTGCATAGGGTGAGGACGTGGCACCGAGGTGGTAAAGCGATTGCAGACCAAAGGTTTCAATAAGGAGACATGAAACACATTTGAGATGCGCATACTAGGAGGAAGGTCCAAGGCGTAAGCCACTGGGTTAATCCTGCGAAGGATACGGAAAGGCCCAATAAAATGAGGTGTGAACTTCAAAGAAGGTACACAAAGTCGGAGGTTGCGAGACGACAGCCAGACTCTGTCCCCAACCTGGTAGGAAGGTGCAGGCAGGCGTCTGCGGTCAGCATGTAGTCTGTACCTATTGTTAGCATGTTGCAAAGCCTCCTAAACTTGTGCCCAAGTGGAACGAAGACCACGGAGATGCTCCTCTAACGCAGGAATACTCAGCGGAAGAAACGAGTCAGGCAACATTGAAGGTTGGAAGCCATAATTCACCATAAACGGGGACAATTAGAAAGCCAAATTCAAGGCACTGTTGTGAGCAAACTCTGCCCACGGTAATAGGTCTGACCAGTTGCTATGATGGTCAGAGATATAACAACGTAAGAATTGCTCCAAGGACTGGTTGGCTCTTTCTGCGGCCTCATTAGACTGCGGGTGATACGCAGAGGAGAAAGCAAGCTGAATTCCCAACTGTGCACAAAAGGCTCGCCAGAACCGGGAGACAGAATACCCCCGTCCGAGACAATCACCTTGGGTAGCCCATGTAAGCGAAAGATCTCCCAAGCAAAAATAGAAGCCAGTTCCTTAGAAGTGGGCAGCTTCTTAAGTGGAATACAATGACACATCCTTGAGAACCGGTCAACCACCATAAGGATAACAGTGTTGCCTTGGGAGTTAGGTAACTCCACAATGAAATCCATAGACAGGTGGGTCCAGGGCCTCTCTCCATTGAGTAGGGGTTGTAGGAGGCCCACTGGAAGGTGTCGTGGAGTCTTACTCTGAGCACACACGGAACAGGCAGCTACGAAGGCAGTTACATCAGCCCGTAGACTAGGCCACCAGAATTGTTGGAAAATGGCCCAAACGAGTTGATTCTTCCCAGGGTGGCCAGCTGCTTTGGGAGAATGGTAAGTCTGGAGCACGGCTGTACGGAGACTCTCCGGGACAAAGCAGCGGTCACAAGGTTTCTCAGGAGGAGCATGGACCTGAGAAGCAAGAATTTTGTCACCAAAAGGAGAAGTAAGACTGGTGCAAACCATAGCCAGAATACGATCAGGAGGAATCACAGGAACCGGAACCGACTCCAACTTGGAAGTGGAGGAAAATTGTCGTGACAAGGCATCAGCCCTTACATTCTTAGTACTGGGTAAGAATGAGACAATGTAATTAAAACTCGACAAGAAAAGAGCCCATTGCGCCCTTCTGGGAGAGAGGCGCTTAGCCTCAGATAAGAATGTGAGATTCTTATGGTTAGTAAGAATGAGAACTGGCACAGTGGTACCTTCAAGGAGATGTCTCCATTCTTTCAGGGCTAAAATGATCGCCAACAGCTCTTTGTCACCAATCTCGTAATTGCACTCTGCAGGTGACAATTTCTTGGAAAAGTAGCCACACGGATGCATAGCGCTCTCACAGTTAGGACGTTGAGACAGAAGGGCGCCAACTCCAGTCTCAGAAGCATCAACTTCTAGGATAAAAGGCAACGTAGGATCAGGATGTGCCAACACAGGAGCAGAAACAAAGGCAGCCTTGAGACTTTCAAAGGCCTTACTGGACTCCGGAGACCAACTCCGTGGGTTACTGTCCTTTATGGTCATATCAGTCAGGGGCTTGACCAGAGACGAGAAGCTACGAGTAAACTTCCGATAATAGTTGGCAAAGCCCAGGAAACGCTGCAGAGGACATAAACCCATGGGTCGGGGCCACTGTAGGGCTGCCGAAAGTTTCTCTGGGTCCATCGAAAAACCAGCAGTGGAAATGACAGCCCAATGACAGTTTTCCACTCGTCGCCCTCCTTAATCTGCACGAGATTGTATGCCCCTCTCAAATCAAGCTTCGTGAAAACCGTTGCTCCCTTGATGCGGTCAAAAAACTCCGTAATCAACGGAATCAGGTAGGCATTCTTAATCGTGAAATGATTGAGACCCCTATAATCAATACAAGGTCTCAGCTCACCGCTCTTCTTCTTCACAAAGAAGAAACCAGCACCAGCAGGAGATGAGGATTTGCGGATGAAACCTCGAGAAAGTGCGTCTGCAACATACTCCTCCATGGCCTTATCCTCCAAGACCGACAAAGGGTAAACCCGGCCACGAGGGGGTATGGCACCAGGTTGAAGGTCAATTGCACAATCAAGGCCGGTGTGGAGGCAAACTACCGGCTTGACCTTTGTCAAAGACATCGCTAAAATTGCGGTACTCCTCCGGCAGGGAGGAGAGTGAAGAGGTGCACAGGACCTTGGCTACCATCTGGAAGCACGTTTTACTGAATTGTGGTGACCAGGACCAGGAGAGAACCTCAGCACGGAGCCAATCAAAAGAGGGGTTGTGCCTCTGTAACCAAGGATAACCAATAACCAGCAGAAACCTAGGTGAGGCAGCCACAAAGTCGATTAGAGCCTGTATCTCGATGGACGACTCAGCCCAAAAAAGGGTGACCGAAACCAGGGGCTTACTGGGGACGAAACAACGCCACCTAAGGTCTGTCCATGACAGGACCTCAAGGTTCGGGCATTCCCTGTGACCTTAATAGAAACCTTCGCGCCAGTGGTGTCGATAGCAGATAATATATATGAATTACATATACTGGTGGTACATCTAGTAAGAAAACATTCCCAACAATAAAAAAAAAAAAAAAAAAATTGTGGAAATATATAAACAATCAGTGTAAGCTGCTCCCCAATTTTTGAATAATCAAAAAAATAGATAATCAAAAAAAGGAATGTAAGAAAGATAGGGGGCGCTAGATACCATAATATTCAAGTGCTCCAAAAAAATATATATATATCTCCTGCATTACCAAAAAAATGGAAATGTAAGAAAGCTAGGGGGCGCTAGATACCATACTATTCAAGTGCTCTAAAGAAATATATCTCCTGTGTTACCAAAAAAAATGAAAATCATAATATTGACAAATCATAGTTAGATTACACATTGAAGTGCCCACATTAGTGAAAACATATATAGTGATTGATTGTCCACATAAAAAAGTGATTGAAGTAGTTGAAGTGATATCTTTCAATATTATCCCAATCTTGTTGCTGTAAACAAAAGGGTTTCACTATTGCACTAGATGCAATGCTTGTAAAATAACCAGAAAACCAGGTACCAAGAAAAAGAAGACCCAATTCCAATCTATAGTAACACAACAACAATTTGATATCAAACCTCTCATCACATGCGATTCTGACCACGTAACATATGTTCTGGAATGCCCATGTTCCCTTCAATACGTGGGCAGAACCACACGCCAACTGAAAGTAAGAATAAATGAACATTTAACAAATATTAAAAAGGGATACCCTAACCATAGTGTCTCAAGACACTTCAAACTTTACCATGATAGTGACCCATCACTATGTACATTCTATGGGATCGACAAAATCTCTAGGGATTGGAGAGGTACCCATATGAAAAGGGCAATATCTAGGAATGAAACGTACTGGCTTTATAAATTACGGACTATGCAACCACATGAGATGAATATAGATCTGGACCTTAATTGCTTTCTTACAAATGATTGAGTCCAGGAGTGTCTAGGAATATTATTATTTGTCCACGTCAGATCGTGAGAGTGAGTTGGGCACCACTTGTATTATGATTGTGGTCAGAGATAGTTGTCCAGGGTGGAAGATGGAATACTCTTCCCCCCGCTTCTTTGTCCTCTTTATTATTTGAGTCAGACGGGGATAGGTCATATTGCAGCCTTTTAAGGTTTATTAAATACTATTTAGTTTTGTAATCATTTTTGTATGTAAACCGAGACTGGGGCTGTTATAGTATTCAGGGTTACATGAGTCCCCCCCCCCCGTTTTTTTTCTCTATATAAAAAACACCACCATTAATTTTATTCACTTATATATTTTTCTCACTTCCCCACCACCTATATGGATGGATTTACCTACCTGTTTTTAACCAGTAGGGGGACTATAACAACATGCCATCTCCCCCTAGGAGATGGTTGACATGAAGTCACATTCTTTTTTAAATAAGGAGTTTTTTTGTGAACAATATAGTAAATATCCACAAGATGGAGCCAAGCTCCAAACCATAGTTGAACTTTCCAACTTTATTGCTATGAGCACAGTTCCTGTGGCTCATTTGCCAATTACCCGCCCCCTTCCTGTTCCTAATAAAAAGTCACATTCGCTTTTAAATAAGGAGCTTTTGTGAACAATATAGTAAATATCCACAAGATGGAGCTAAGCTCCAGACCATAGTTGAACTTTCCAACTTTATTGCTTTGAGCACAGTTCCTGTGGCCCATTTGCCAATTACCCGCCCCCTTCCTGTTCCTAATAAAAGCCACCATTTTAGTGACCAACGTACGCTTCCCTGAAGACGTTCACTACGAAACGTACGTCAGAGCGGTACGTGGTCACATGTCCTATCATCCAACAACATCCGGATCCTTTGGCTGCCCCCCTGTGTAAGCTGGAACGCACGCCAGCGTGGAGGAGACATGAAAGGCTTTTTCTGACTGCGAAGTCACCCTGACATGCAAGCAGCCCCAGTGCCGGGTAGGCACCCACCAATGTAAGCGGCCATTTGGCTTTTTAATTTGTTTACTTTTTTAATAAATGGTTTTACGCTATGGAGACTGTTTTTGTTTCCTATGTATCTTTATCCTATCTTGAATGAGCCTGACGGGAACGATCCATGCCTATAATACCAACCACAGTCCGGCCATCCATGTGAGCAGGCACAACCCTGCACAAGCGCTAGTGACTCTCTTTTTAACTAAAGGAGTCATTGGTATCTGGTAAACAGATATCTACTACTTCGAGGTGTTTTCCTTTTCTTTTGTTTCTTTGGTGATGGAAAACCTTTTGTTTACAGCAACAAGATTGGGATAATATTGAAAGATATCACTTCAACTACTTCAATCACTTTTTTATGTGGACAATCAATCACTATATATGTTTTCACTAATGTGGGCACTTCAATGTGTAATCTAACTATGATTTGTCAATATTATGATTTTCATTTTTTTTGGTAACACAGGAGATATATTTATTTAGAGCACTTGAATAGTATGGTATCTAGCGCCCCCTAGCTTTCTTACATTTCCATTTTTTTGGTAATGCAGGAGATATATATATATTTTTTTGGAGCACTTGAATATTATGGTATCTAGTGCCCCCTATCTTTCTTACATTCCTTTTTTTGATTATCTATTTTTTTGATTATTCAAAAATTGGGGAGCAGCTTACACTGATTGTTTATATATTCCCACAATTTTTTTTTTTTTTTTTTTTTTTATTGTTGGGAATGTTTTCTTACTAGATTACTAGATGTACCACCAGTATATGTAATTCATATATATTATCTGCTATCGACACCACTGGCGCGAAGGTTTCTATTAATTTCTACTGTTTGAGTTTGAATAATTTGGATTTAAACTTGTCACTTATCGCAGCCATGGATGTATTTAATTTTATGCAAAATAGACAAATTAATGTAGAAGAGATTTTCCAACAAACATCTACTAATAATGTAGATTTGGATAAGGGATTCAAACAACTAAAATATGACACTGAAAAACAAATTAGACTGTGGTGGGATATTGCATCTCTGGAGATGTATATAGGCAAAAATTTAACCCCCAGAAGTTTAAGATGGGATGTTAGCCCAATGATGGAGTGGAGGATTTGAGACTACTCGATGAGTGGTACCAATTCTTCAACGCCTGTGAACAAAAACTAATGCAAATGATGGTAAGAAGGCGCGAAGCCAAAAAAGCTGTCTTGGAATCTTAGATCAAAGAACTCAAGACAACTATGGAACCACTTATGTCCTCTAAAGAGTATTTAGACAAAGCTAAGGAATTAAACACCCATCTAGCCAAATACGATGGGGAAATCAAAGATAAAAAGCTCAAAAAATATTTTAGAGATACTAAGGACTATGAAGACAATAGGGTATACAAATGGCAACAAAATTTACAGCTGAACCCGTCCCAAGAACCAACAGTGGAGAGGGAAGTTGAAGTACACAACACTGTAGCACCTATGGCAGCCCAAAGTAAAGGGGACCCCAGTACACCCCACAAAAACAATAGGACAGCACATGGTCCTATTAAGTACCCTAAGGGGAACTCTTACCCATACCCTGCCACATACCATTCACCATACAGGGGACCTAACTATAATAGACCCCCCCCCCCCTACTGACTATAGACCCCCAGACTATGGCTACTATGCCAACAACCGCAATCAGTACCCATCAAGGACCCAAGGGGAAACTTTAGAGGTAATTTCAGAGGGAGACCAGTACACAACCCCTACCCACACCAGGGAGGGGGGGAATGGAGAGACTGGAAAGAACCATACAGAATCCCTTCCAACTCACAACAAAACCATATAGAAAGAGTAGAAAGAGAGGAACAAGAGGCAGAGGGAGAAAGAAAAAGGAAGAGAAACAACTAAAAGCAGGATTATTTAATCTAACCACCATAGAATTTTCGGATGCAGAATTGGAAGTCTTGGCACAGGGACTAAAATTTGCGCCAAATAAGAACATAGATAAGTTCAATCTGTTCGTAGATATTGAGAAATATATAAGAAAACTAAATATCAGGAAACATTTTGCAGGGCAAACCAGCAACACTAGGATTCAGGAAATAACAGACCCTTTTGTACACAGTAATTTGAAAAACAATTCGGTGTTCAATCCCCAAAAGGGTTCTCACCACCACATAGAAGTATTCAAGAGTATGGTCCAAGATGAAGTACGACAGATTGAAATATCACAACACAAAAACAACCAAAGAATATGGGAGGGAATAAAAAAACTGGAAGAGAACAAACAGATAGTGGTGAGACCTGCTGACAAGGGGGGAGGTTTGGTAATATTAACCAAAGAAAACTATAATACAGAACTAAGGAGACAGTTGAATGACACCTCAACGTATAAAAAGCTTAAAAGTAACCCTACCCCACAACTGAAACAACAACTATTAGATTGGATTAACCAAGGTACCAGTAAACAAATATTAACTCAGAAGGAAGCAGATTATTTGAATCTAACTACACCCAGAATTCCGGTACTCTACATAGTACCAAAAATACATAAAGATAGGGTAAACCCACCAGGCCATCCAATAGTGAGTGGGATTGGCTCTCTGTACTCTAGGGTGGGGGAATACCTTGACACTTTCCTCCAGCCTCTAGTCCCACAGAGCCAATCCTATCTCAAAGATAGTCGAGAACTAATTACACTGTTACAATCTACCATCATCACGGATCAAACCTTACTAGTAACAATAGACATCGAGTCTTTGTATACAAATCTTCGCCAAACAGATGTGTTAGAATCAGTGAGGTGGGCTCTCACCAACCAATCCACCCTGAAAAAATCACAAATTAAATTTTTAATTAAAGGATTATCTATGGCCATGGGGAATAATTATTTCTGGGCATTAAACGAATACTACAACCAAATTGGCGGTGTAGCCAAGGGAGCCCGCTATGCACCTAGCGTGGCGAATATCACGTTAAATAAATGGGAATCAGAGACCATTTTCAAAAACAGACCTCACTCACTTCTTCTGTATAAAAGATACATAGATGACGTGATGATTCTGTGGGAGGGAACCAAAGAAAGTTTTAACAAGTTTTTGCAGTGTATGAATATGAATAAGTACAATCTAAAGTTCACAGCGGAGTACAGTTTGGCCACGGTGAATTATTTGGATCTAACACTCTTCAAACAAGGTGATCATATTAGTACAAAGACTTTTTTTAAAGAAACTGACCGTAACGCATATGTCCCTACACACAGCTGTCACCATCCGCAATGGATAGGAGCTGTACCGAAAGGGCAATACATGCGTATACGGCGAAATTGTGATAATATTTTGGATTATTTCACACAAGCAGCAATTCTCACCACTAGATTTAGAGAAAAAGGATACCCTGCCCATATCTTGACAAAATTGGTCTCACAGGTGGCAAATATGGACAGGCAGTCCCTATTGGTCTCCAAACCAAAAAAAGAATACAAGGGTGACTGTGCGTTCATATCGGGCTTTCATCATCAATACAAAACAGTAGAGGGTATCTTCAAAAAATTCTGGCCTATCCTACTCAAAGATAAAGATCTCCAATCTTCCCTGCCCAATAAACCTAAGTTTATCTACCGAAGGGCCCCTACCCTTAGGAATCGCTTGGCTCCAAATGTACCAGATCCCCCCGGGAAACCTCCCACTTTCCTGGATGGTTCTGGGTTTCACTATTGCACTAGAAGCAATGCTTGTAAAATAACCAGAAAACCAGGTACCAAGAAAAAGAAGACCCAATTCCAATCTATAGTAACACAACAACAATTTGATATCAAACCTCTCATCACATGCGATTCTGACCACGTAACATATGTTCTGGAATGCCCATGTTCCCTTCAATACGTGGGCAGAACCACACGCCAACTGAAAGTAAGAATAAATGAACATTTAACAAATATTAAAAAGGGATACCCTAACCATAGTGTCTCAAGACACTTCAAACTTTACCATGATAGTGACCCATCACTATGTACATTCTATGGGATCGACAAAATCTCTAGGGATTGGAGAGGTACCCATATGAAAAGGGCAATATCTAGGAATGAAACGTACTGGCTTTATAAATTACGGACTATGCAACCACATGGGATGAATATAGATCTGGACCTTAATTGCTTTCTTACAAATGACTGAGTCCAGGAGTGTCTAGGAATATTATTATCTGTCCACGTCAGATCGTGAGAGTGAGTTGGGCACCACTTGTATTATGGTTGTGGTCAGAGATAGTTGTCCAGGGTGGAAGATGGAATACTCTTCCCCCCGCTTCTTTGTCCTCTTTATTATTTGAGTCAGACGGGGATAGGTCATATTGCAGCCTTTTAAGGTTTATTAAATATTATTTAGTTTTGTAATCATTTTTGTATGTAAACCGAGACTGGGGCTGTTATAGTATTCAGGGTTACATGAGTCCCCCCCCCCCCCCCCCCGTTTTTTTCTCTATATAAAAAACACCATTAATTTTATTCACTTATATATTTTTCTCACTTCCCCACCACCTATATGGATGGATTTACCTACCTGTTTTTAACCAGTAGGGGGACTATAACAACATGCCATCTCCCCCTAGGAGATGGTTGATATGAAGTCACATTCTTTTTTAAATAAGGAGTTTTTTTGTGAACAATATAGTAAATATCCACAAGATGGAGCCAAGCTCCAAACCATAGTTGAACTTTCCAACTTTATTGCTATGAGCACAGTTCCTGTGGCTCATTTGCCAATTACCCGCCCCCTTCCTGTTCCTAATAAAAAGTCACATTCGCTTTTAAAAAAGGAGCTTTTGTGAACAATATAGTAAATATCCACAAGATGGAGCTAAGCTCCAGACCATAGTTGAACTTTCCAACTTTATTGCTTTGAGCACAGTTCCTGTGGCCCATTTGCCAATTACCCGCCCCCTTCCTGTTCCTAATAAAAGCCACCATTTTAGTGACCAACGTACGCTTCCCTGAAGACGTTCACTACGAAACGTACGTCGGAGCGATACGTGGTCACATGTCCTATCATCCAACAACATCCGGATCCTTTGGCTGCCCCCCTGTGTAAGCTGGAACGCACGCCAGCGTGGAGGAGACATGAAAGGCTTTTTCTGACTGCGAAGTCACCCTGACATGCAAGCAGCCCCAGTGCCGGGTAGGCACCCACCAATGTAAGCAGCCATTTGGCTTTTTAATTTGTTTACTTTTTAAATAAATGGTTTTACGCTATGGAGACTGTTTTTGCTTCCTATGTATCTTTATCCTATCTTGAATGAGCCTGATGGGAACGATCCATGCCTATAATACCAACCACAGTCCGGCCATCCATGTGAGCAGGCACAACCCTGCACAAGCGCTAGTGACTCTCTTTTTAACTAAAGGAGTCATTGGTATCTGGTAAGCAGATATCTACTACTTCGAGGTGTTTTCCTTTTCTTTTGTTTCTTTGGTGATGGAAAAACTTTTGTTTACAGCAACAAGATTGGGATAATATTGAAAGATATCACTTCAACTACTTCAATCACTTTTTTATGTGGACAATCAATCACTATATATGTTTTCACTAATGTGGGCACTTCAATGTGTAATCTAACTATGATTTGTCAATATTATGATTTTCATTTTTTTTGGTAACACAGGAGATATATTTATTTAGAGCACTTGAATAGTATGGTATCTAGCGCCCCCTAGCTTTCTTACATTTCCATTTTTTTGGTAATGCAGGAGATATATATATATTTTTTTGGAGCACTTGAATATTATGGTATCTAGCGCCCCCTATCTTTCTTACATTCCCTGTGACCTGCCTGGCCATAATAAAGGCACAATCTCTCCCTTCTCCTAAAGGCTCTCTCATCCGCAGAGATATGTGTGAAGCCCAAGTACATGGGTTCATCTTCACTGACCCACTCGGTACCAGGAGGCATGGGAGGTGAGGGAGGTACGGGTGGGACTGCAAAGCTCAGAGGCAAACGTACAGCAGGCTTCCGCAAGCGCTCCCTAAAAGAGAGTCTTTCTCTGTGTCTGGAGTCAATGAGGATGGCAAACGTGATCAATCTCTCCAGCTCAGTGGGTATATCTCAGGCTGCTATCTTATCCTTGATGGAATCTGAGAGACCATGAGAAAATGCAGCCACGAGGGCCTCATTGTTCCAAGCAACCTCTGCTGCCAGAGTATGGAATTCAATGGCGTAGTCGGCAACAGTTCTCATCTGTTTGATGGGCATGAGGCACTACTTGGCATCTGAAGCGGAGTGTGCAGGAACGTCAAATACCCTTTTAAAGGAGGCCACAAAGTTAGTGTAACTCAAGACAACAGGTTTTTGCGTCTCCCATAGAGGGTTTGCCCAGGCCAAGGCTCTCTCAGAAAGCAAACCTACTTTGCTTCTGTCCGTGGGAAATGCCTGGGGCAGCATCTCAAAGTAAATTTTAACCTGGTTGAGAAACCCTCTACATTGAACTGGATCGCCCCCAAATCGCTGGGGAAGTGGAGCGGAACCAGACATAACTCTTATAGAGGTAATACTCGAGGCGGGTGCCTGCACAGAGACTGGCGCAGCAGCAGGGACGGCCTGAAACTGAGGTTGTACCGGAGCAGCCACAGTGAGAGTTTCCAGGTGAGCCGTGTGACTCAGGAGCATTTATAACGCTATGGCAAACTGATCCATGCACTGATCTTGCTCATCCAATCTGGAAAAAATATTACCAACAAGTGGATTAACTGTATCTTCTGAATTCATGGCCTTCGCCTACTATCAGGAATCAGGAATCAGACCGAGACAGAAGTATAGTTAAATCACACCTGTTTAATAATAATAAGGTAAACAGAGTAAGCGTAGTCAAAACAAGCCAGAGTTCAGTAACTGGTTTCGGGTAGTCAGCCAAGCAAATGTCAGAGAGCCAGAGATACACGTAGTAGTACAGCAAGCAGGATCAGGAGCTAGAAGGAACGTCAGCTGAGCAAGTCTTCAACAGGAACGCAGGAGAAAGTCTCTGTGATGTTGACAAAGGTGAAGGCAGAGAGCTGGACGACTTTAAGTAGGCAGGACTGATGAGCAGAATCAACAACAACTGGGTAACTGTGGAGAGAAATGGGAGCTGGCAATTAGCCGACAGCTGAGCGGCCAGCTCAGAGAAGGAAGGGCTGAGCCCAGCCCTGACAGTTACATCAACAAAGTGGAAGGTCTGTGCTGGGTCCAGGTGTCAGATCCCACGCCTCAAAACCAACATTCTGGTTCAGCCGAACACACTCACTTTCCTCTAAAAAGAAATAATACACCATTAATCCACCCCAAGTCACATCTGTTTCTAGCATCCATTTTGCTGCATTAGTTGACCAACCTTGCACTGGGGACAATGTTTGCTTCTGACTAGTGGACTACACCATGCTGCACTGTGGTTTTTTTTCCCCTTAAAAATGCATTGAAAAGGGAAGGTGATGACATTTTACAGAGGGCAAACACTGGACAAGTGCCAACATTCAAAAACTCATGCAGTTGCCCCCCACCCCTCTTGTCTTGTAGGGGATATATGAGGATCATTCTAGCAGGCGTGACTCTGTGTGACTGTGATCCCCGGGGCCTCTCCTCTACCCATGTCTACTCTGGCAAGGCTGCATTAATGGCCACTGATGAGCCAGGCAGCAACCAGAAAGTGTTCTTTACCCCTTACGTTACGCACTAAGCCCATGCCCTTTGACCCACCTAGAATCACCCCTGTCGGTGGCTAAATGAGTGTTTGAAGTTGGCACTTACTGGGGGGAAGATGGCCTTGTTGTCTCCAATGTTGGGGCCCGAGCAAGGGTAGCCTCCCGTCTTCCCTTCTGGTGGCTTGTCTGTAGCCTCATTTTTTTTTGTGCCTCCCTGTTAAAAGAACAGAAAAAAAATAGTTTCAAAAATAAATCAATGGCAAAACACCACAAAAAAAGGAATTTTCATATCTGCTTTATGTTTAACTTCATCTTTAAAAAACAAATTCAGACAAAGATTAGAAAAAACATTGACTCGATTTTTCAAGGCCTACTTGGAGAAAGCACATATACAGACAGCTAATTTACACATATACATATTGGTTAGATACAAACGCTTACTTTTTTGATTATGTGATGGATGGACTCCACCTGTTCATGCTCGCCTTTCTTTAGATCAGACCATCGCTTTCGGATTTGGTTCTTCGTTCGTTGCACCAAAAATTCTCTCTCCAAAATGGTGATGACCTTCTCCAAAATGAGGTACTTTCGGCTGTTGGGCCTTTCGTAGTTGCGCAGCTTGCAGTCATACTCATGCTTCTCAAAGATGCGCACCATCTCCACCATCTCATCCTTGCTCATGGGGGTGGCTTTGTGCCTGCTCCAAATTCCCTGAATCCTCCATGCTGTCACTCCTGAATGTTCCGCTGTGTGTGTCGCATGTAGAAGAGAGATGGTCACACCTCAGCGCCATGACGCACTGAGAGTGGAGTTTCACGCATGTGCAGTGTATATAAAGCCATAACGCGCAGTCCATGGAACGGCCGCAGGAAAAATCTGAGAGTGGAGGACAAATGATCGACATCGCCAACACGCGAAAGGAGCCCTAAAACTAAGGAACAATTGTAAATTGGGGCATCATTGGTTAGTGGCCTATACTGTTTAGATTGAGGCCTACATTGGGACCAGATTATGAGTTAAGCCTGACATTATGGTTTGTCTTGTGTTCTGTCTTGCAGGCATTTGCTAATTTATCATGATGGATAAATTCGCTGCGCCCTACTTTTTGCCTCAATTTATCGACCAGTACCGGGAGCTGCCCTATCTGTGGAAGGTGAAGAGTAGGGATTACTCTAATAAAATCAAGAGGAAGGCAGCGATGGAGAAACTTCTGAAAGTGGTGAAGCCTCTGTACCCCAGAGCAGACATCAATTTTGTGAAGAGCAAAATTGAGAACCTGAGGAGTACATTTAATAGGGAGCACAAGAAGGTCCAGGAATCACAGAGATCGGCATCAGCTAATGATATCTATGTCCACAGGCTGTGGTACTACCACAGCCTGCATTTTTTGTCCGACCAAACCCAGCCCAGGCCATCACTCTCAACACTCCCTTCCACGTCGGATGAGGCCACAGCTCCACCCTGGTCCTTCGACACAGGATGAAGATGTGGAGGAGCCCAGCTTGACCCAGGTATAGCATTATTGAACATATTTGTATCCAAAAATAGAATGATGATAACTAGACTTTATTGTTCAAAAATGTTTGCCTTAACAAAGTGGTTTCCATATCAATAGACAGTAGTGGCCAAAAATGATTGGGACAAGAAGGAAAAATGCTGGGGTCAGAATGATAGTCTTTTCTATTTCTCCACATTCAATTTGCAACAGTCATGAGCTCTAAATTGTGTGTGATTGATGACCAAAACAAAAAATAAAAAATACTAATTATGTCCCATTTTAATACACAGGAAAGTGGCAGTTTGGAGGAGCCAGTGGCCAGTAGCCACACAGTGTCACAGATCCCTCCCCTACGCCCTCCTGCTAAAAGGGCCAGGAAGACCAGGAACCTAAACGAGGCCAGAGCTGCCTTCCTCAGCCATGCAACAGCGGCAATTAGTACGGGCCCAGATGCAGCTGAAGCATTTGGCTGTCTGACAGCCAGTAAGTTACGGGATATGAATGTGGAGCAAAGGAGGATGTGCCAGGAACAAGGGGGGGGGAGAAATTTCCTCCAAAACCCATATCTCTGATTTGGATGCCCCACCTCCACAGTCACCACAGCAACCCCACCAACCACAGCAGCCCCACCCACCACAGCAGCATGCCGGACATTGGCAGTTCCAGCCCCAAGACACCCAACAAGCCCGCTGGGCTGGGGATTTTCAGCCATACAATTTTTAATTTGCTTTTTTTTAATTATGATTTTAGTTATACTTTATTTCTTTTTGGAAGGCATACATGTCTAATTTATTTTAGTTTATTATTGGAAGAATGCACAAGAAAAAAATGGCCTCAGCCGGTGTGGAAGAGAGCGTTGACAGCGATGGCCTGGGTTTAGTCTGGTCTGTGAAAAACCGCAGGCTGTGGTAATACCACAGCCTGGGGACATACCAGTCA
This sequence comes from Aquarana catesbeiana, assembly GCF_042186555.1. Lineage (NCBI taxonomy): Eukaryota > Metazoa > Chordata > Amphibia > Anura > Ranidae > Aquarana > Aquarana catesbeiana. The sequence goes on along the minus strand of NC_133331.1, from coordinate 248,123,825 downwards.
TCTTCTGCTGCTCCCGATCTCTCAGAGTCCAGGACATTCTTGTGCTCCCTATAAATGTACTGCTTAGGTTCTTAATTTTGCTCTTCACATAATTGAGGTTTGCCCTGGGGTACAAAGGCTTCACCAATTCCAGCAGTTTCTCCATCACTGCCCTCCTCTTGATTTTTATAGGACCTTCTTGGGATCCCTATTAAATTAAAAAAAAAAAAAACAATTTGAAAAATACTTGGCTATGTGTTTTACTTAAAATGACAGTTTTGGAGTAGGCACGTACATTTAAAAAATACAAAGTAAAATTAACAAGGGACACCAACATAGTTGTATCTTTGATCTTCAAAACTATGGGATCATGGTGTTGTGGTAACTTGACACCAAAAAAAAAAAAAAAAATTCTTTATCACTAGAAAAAAAGTCTTTTTAAATTTATTTGGTAGAACTCCATCAGTATGACCAGCAAAGCAGCTTCATTATTATCCCATTATAAAGAAGAAGAGAATGTGTGCTGCATTTGGAGATTTCATAATTTGCCGCGTCACAAATGTGAATTCTCCATTACGAACGCTAGTTTTACGAGACCGACCGCTTCAGGCTCGTACTTGCTTCTGAGCATGCGTGTTTATACTTTGGACTTTTGTCCAACGGACTTGTGTACACACGCTCAGAAAATCCGACAACAGACATTTGTCCGCAGAAAATTTTAAAGCCTGCCATCCAACATTTGTCCGTGGAAAATCCGACAACAATTGTCCGATGGAGCGTACAAACGGTCGGATTTTCCGACAACAGCCTGTCATCACACAATTCTCGTTGGAAAATCGTGTGTACGCGGCTTTAGTTGCTAAGCAGGAACAACAACTACAGGAAAAAAAGGAACAAAACATACAAAAGCTAAGACTTGGAAAGACGCATGGCTATATGAAACTCAGGTAGGAAATGAAACATCCTCACGACAACACATCGCATGACTAAACATGTAATACAGTGAGTGACCTCTGAATAAAGGAGGGCCAGACAAGACGAAATAAATAACCTGGCCACCGACCTGTGAGGTGCCTAGGTACCCCTAGCGGGTGCCCTCCACTGGCCAACCCCACATGACGTGCTGGAATACAGCCGTGCCGATGGTGGAAGCCGTGCTGCCCCAATGTCCCAACTAAAGAAAAAATAAATGATTACCCCACGATGTTTCGATGTTTGCTGGCACATGCTTCTGCACCAACTCCCACCCACAGCTATGTAAAAGGCAACTGCATGAAAACAAAAAACCAGTCAGCAAAAAAAAAAAACAAAACAAGGAGACGCAGACCATGACGAGACCGGTATGCCACGCCCCACCAACAAGAAGCAGGTTCGAGCATTTTTAGGAATCGCTGGCTATTATCGCTGCTTTATTCCCCATTTTTGCCTCACAGACTGCTCCCCTGACCAAATTGACAAAAGGGAAGGAGTCTGTCATGATCAAATGGACCCCCGAAGCAGAAGCAGCTTTTGAAGCCTTAAAACAGGCCTTATGTAGTCAGCCAGTGTTATACTCACTGACATTCCAAGGGACTTTGTGGTCCAGACTGATGCATGAAATGTTGGGTTAGGAGCTGTGTTGTCTCAGGTTTTAAGGGGGAAATTACACCCTGTAATTTACCTCAGCCGGAAATCGAAGACCCATGAAGAAAATTACGCCACCATTGAGAAAGAATGTTTAGCGATAAAATGGGCTTTAGATTCTCTCCGGTACTATCTCTTGGGTAGACAACTTGAACTGGTAACAGATCATGCTCCATTAAAGTAGATTGCACAGAACAAAAGAGACCAATAGGAGGTTGAATAGGTGGTTCCTGGCACTTCAAGAATTCAGTTTTACAGTGAAATATCACCCCAGTGTTAGAATTGGAAATGCAGATGCTTTGTCCCCTGTGTACGCGTGCCTGGCAACCTGTGTCCCAACCCTAGGGTTGAAACAAGAGGGGGGAGGGGGGTTTGTGACAGGAAGCCAGGAAAATCTATGGGTTGTGTCCAAGATGGAAGATATATTGGTCCCAGGTTTATGCTGTACACTGACTGCTTTTGGGTTTCTGCTGGGTAGTGAGCCTGTATGGGGCTAAATGAGGGTTAACAAGCTCAGGTGTAACAGATGAAGTACTCAAGGCTCTATAAAACTCCCAGGTTGCTTCAACAAGGGGCTCCACCCTGGAACCAGTATGCTGCGTAGGACTGGGGAGCAACTTCTGAGTGTTGGGATTAAGTCTGTATGACTAAAAGACTATGTTTTTCTGTGTGTCAGACAGTTTTTTTGGCAGCGGTAGGCTGTTCCAGACCAGAAAGATAGGTTCCTGTGTTTTGCAGTTAAATACCCAAAGTGGCAAGGGTTTATTTTCTGATTTGTTTTATTTTTTTGTTTTTGATACCTACACTTGTAACCACAGACTTGGAAATAAACCACTGTTTTGTTTTCACAAAGATCCTGCTGTCTGTCCGTGCCTACACCTACACCCTGCTACTGAGCTAATCTCTTACATTATATATACACTACATTGGTAAAAGTATTGTGACGCCTGCCTCTACAAGCACATGAACTTTAATGGCATCCCAGTCTTAGTCCGTAGGGTTCAATATTGAGTTGGCCCACCCTTTGCAGCTATAACAGCTTCAATTATTCTGGGAAGGCTGTCCACAAAGTTTAGGAGTATGTCTATGGGAATCTTAGACCATTCTTCCAGAAGTGCATTTGTGAGGCCAGGCACTGATATTGGATGAGAAGGCCTGGCTTGCAGTCTCCGCTCGAATTCATCCCAAAGGTGTTCTGTCGGGTTGAGGTCAGGACTCTCTGCAGGCCAGTCAAGTTCCTCCACCTCAAACTCGCTCATCCATATCTTTATGGACCTTGCTTTGTGCACTGGTCCAAATCATTTGGTGGAGGGGGGATTATGGTGTGGGGTTGTTTTTCAGGGGGTTGGGTTTAGGCTTGGCCCCTTAGTTCCAATGAAGGGAACTCTTTAAGTGTCAGCATACCAAGACATTTTGGATAATTTCATGCTCCCAACTTTGTGGGAACAGTGTGGGGATGGCCCCTTCCTGTTCCAACAAGACTGCCCATCAGTGCACAAAACAAGGTCCATAATGACATGGATGAGCGAGCTTGGGATAGAGGAACTTGACTTGCCTGCAGAGAGTCCTGACCTCAACCCGACAGAATACCTCTGGGATGAATTAGAGCGGAGACTGCAAGCCAGGCCTTCTCGTCCAACATCAGTGACTGACCTCACAAATGCACTTCTGGAAGAATGGTCAAACATTCCTATAGGCACACTCCTACACCTTGTGGACAGCCTTCCCAGATGAGTTGAAGCTGTTATAGCTGCAAAGGGTGGGCTAACTCAATATTGAACCCTATGCACTAAGACTGGGATGCCATAAAGTTCATGTGCGTGTAAAGACAGGCGTACTGTATATGACCTATGTCATGTATGATACAATGATGCCATCTATAGGTGTGTCAATTTGACACACAGAGCAGTGGCTCAGGAGCAAGCTGCTTGCTATGTGGGCACTCGGCAGGAGACCTGAGAAGAGGAGGATCAGGGCTTTTCTGTGCAAAACCATTACACAGAGCAGAAGTGAATGCCCAACCTCCACCACACGCAGCACATCCCAGCCGGCATATCCAGCCGGCTATTCCATCCATATCCATGAACATCCATCTGATGACCCTGCCAGTACCGGTGAAATACTTACCTGTGAAGTTTGACGGTCCGGATATCGTTCCACATTCCCTGGGTGGCACCATGCCTTCATGACTCCATGTCTATGACAGGGGAGTCCACTGGATCCGGTAAGTGTTTACGCCTACCATTTTCTGTTTTGATGCCGTTGTGAGTTGAAGAGGTGTCCATGTAGTGATCTTCCAAGTCTCCTTCCAACATTCGGAACATTCTTTATTGCCAGTGACTTTCTTTGCACATTTAGAGACTTTGGCCTTTATTTAACTTTTATGGCACATGGACTTTTAGCATTATTTGTTCCATTCACTAGACCTGGCCGATAGGTTTGTGGTCTTTGGGAGCACATCACATTAACATTCTTCATGCGCTAAATTTTTTATAGAGTTTTCATTGTTTGTTTGTCACACTGTATGTAGCTGCTTTTTTTTTTTTTTTTTTTTGTCACCAGTTAGCGCAGTGTCTTTTTCGATATTTCCAGTTGCATCCCAATTGACATAAATGGGACTGCCTGTGCGGGGATGCATGTGTTAGGTGCAGTTCTCAACTGAATTGCCTCTAGTTTATATTGCTTTGCCAAATTTAGCTATCAAAGAAGTAAGACACAGAATCAAAAGTTTTTGTATATCAGATCCGAGCCTTAAAGGTCCCGTACTGTCAACTGAACTGTCGGCTCTTTATTGGAGCTTTTTATAAGGCTGGTTACAGAAGCATCGGTTTGAGCAAATTTCCATATAAGGTAACAAGCAGTATAATTTCAACATATATCACGCTGGACTTACACATCTGGAAAAACCTAAGCTAGTCTTGCAACATATACTGACATGCACACATAATGTAGAGAAATGAAAATCTACTTAAGTAGAACTCTAGGCCATTATTTCCAACCTTATTAATTTCCCCCTTTGACATCATCCCCTCCACGATTCTGGGTCCTTGCAAACAAGTGAACAGCCGATACTTCAAAGAGTACTATCCCTGACAGCGGGTTGTCAGAGGAGGATAAGTCTTCTCTATTTACCCTCATCCCTCAAATCCATACCTGCATCTTATAAGCAAAGAGAATAGAAAAGGGGTGATGTCAAGTTACCCTTTTTGTCATTAGAGTTCCTAATACCTTTCTCTTTCCATTGTGTCTGCTCGTGCCTTAATCTTCCTATATAAGCAACAGTTTATCACGGTAAGCAGTACAAAAGCTAAAATTAGAATAAGTATCGGATTGAGCATTGAATTAAAAATTGCCGTAGCAGTGGGTGATCATCCAGCAAATACATCATACCAATGATGTGTTGTTTCATCTCTTATTCGTGAGGATAAATGTATTAATTTCCCTTTATCTATAACCGCAGATATTAGATTATTTTGAAGGGTATGTTCTTGTGTCTCTATGTGTTTTCTAAGTATTTCGGACTCATTTAAGATTTGCCGTAAGGGCTCTAATGATATTATAAAAGGAGTAGTATCAGTAAGATTATCTACCGTCCATTCTAGATTAAATATTCTATGTGCATCTGGTTCAAAAAGGAAAGTGTCATTTTGCCATTTAAGCATTTTAACATTCTTTACGCATCCTGAAAAAGGGGCCGTTTTATTTAAACTTTCCATAGTTTCCTGATCATTTGTGACTAAACAAATATGTTGTGGTCCTATCTCCATAAATCTGTTTCCTACACCTACTGGTAATCTCTGAAACTTACATATGTTAGATTGATGTTTCAATAAGCAAAGTTCATAGACTGGAGAACTTCTTCCACAGACTATTCCCTTATTAGTTTTAGCACATAGACTTAGATCATGAGTCATGTTTTGTGTATCTACATAGTGTCCATAAATCTCAGGGTACCAAAATTCAGGTAGATCCCTTCCTATCAGGAGTGGCATCACTATTAACTTACACATTACCTGGACCTCCTCCACTTTGTATACATCAAACCTTCCAGCACACCATCTTTCCTCACATTCAACTTCTTTTCCTGGTACTTCAAACCATGTACTTTCTAAATTTAAACCCTTGAAATAGTTCATCCAAGTGCAATAATTCCCTAATCGTAGCTCATCTCGAGCTCTATTAATTTTAATGTGATATAGTGTAGAAAAAGCACATTGAGTAATGTTTATGAACTCCTGATTTGCTTTCCACAACTCCAGACTGGCTAGTGCTGTGTGATTAACCATAATATTGAGATATTTAGTTAATTGTACCTGGCTAATTTGTGTTTTGAATGTTGTAGGTAACCATTTGCTTGTGATTATTAAACTATCAGCTATGTGACTTCCTGCACGTTTCCACTTATTTTGTATCATTTCCATCTGTATCCCATTCATTATTCCCATTCCAGTTCCTGCAGCTCCCAGAACTGTATCATACCATTCTCTGCGATACCTACATTCTGGTAGCTGGGGAAAAGTTACATTAAATTTGATTTTTGTTTTCTGTTGTGATACCGAAACATTTATGCAAGATCTAGGAATAGGAATTAATACAGAGGATTCGAAGATGGTGGGTAGAGCATCTTCTATCTTTATATTGAAACCATAATGTTGCCATTGTATATATATCCTCCTGTTGTGTTTTCCCATTTCCTTACTGGTACAAAATACCATTCGTAGTAAGGATATTGCGTTATACTCTTATCCTGATTTACCCATCTAAGATCAGTACTATTTTCATGAACTGTTTCATTGATACCGGGAGTCCATGTATAAACAAACATTTGAAACATTCAAGCACTATTATCATAGTTAGAAGGATCTTCATTCTGTTTCTCTCGGTTCAAGACCCTTTTTGCAGTGTGATGCGTGGATCCAGGCTGCTTTTCCTTCCAATTTCACTGAAGTGGCTGTGGTCAAAAGCACTTGATAAGGACCTTCAAATCTAGGTTCCAATGTCTTTCTGGTGTGTTTCTTAACATATACATAATCTCCTGGTAGCAGTGTATGTGTACCTGCTATTGAGTTAGGGTCTGGAAGAAAAGAATACACACTTTTGTGGATCTTAGTTAGACGTTGTTGTAATTGTATTACATATGCAGTCAAACTATCACATTGCAATTGCATACTCTGTGGAAAGTATAGACCTAATCTAGGTGCATTCCCAAAAAGTATTTCATATGGGGACAATCCTGTTTTCCCTGTTGGAGTGTATCTTATGGAGAAAAAAGCCAAAGGCAGGCATTCTGGCCATGGCTTGTTTAACTCTTGCATGGCTTTTTGTATTTTCAACTTTATTGTCCCATTTACTCTTTCCGTTGATCCTGAACTCTGTGGATGGTAAGGGGTGTGGAAACTTTGTTGAACCCCTAACATGGTCATCACATTCTGCATGATTTCTCCTGTAAAGTGTATCCCCCTATCTGATTCTATAGTTTCAGGAAGACCAAACCTAGGTATTAACTCAGTGATCAGTTTCTTGGCTGTGACTTTTGCTGTAGCTGATTTTACTGGATAGCTTTCGGGCCAACCTGAGAATAAATCGATACACACGAGGACAAATTCAAAAGGGCCGCTCTTAGGCATTTGTATGTAGTCAATTTGCAGTCTCTGGAAGGGGTATTGGGCCCGAACCGTGGGGTTTTTACTCTCTGTCCTGGGTTATTCAGGAGACAGATTTGGCAGGCTGCACAGTAGTTTCTTGCAGTACTACTGAATCCAGGGGCGAGCCATCCTTGGTTCACAATCCTATACATGGAATTGGAACTCACATGTGTGGGTAGGTGAACTGCCGCTGCCATTGCTGGGTACAGAGAGGCAGGTAGGCATACTTTGCCTCCTTCCCTCCATACATTGTCAAGGTCTGGTGCTGCTCCCATCCTGACCCACTTATCTTTCTCACTCTCCCCTGCTTGCTCCTGTAATTTACTCAGCTGCTGCCATGTTGGTTCTGGGATACTCACCTCTACCGCTGCTAAGGTCTCAGGGCTTCCTTCCCCTAGAGCTGCCTGTTTTGCAGTCAAATCTGCAAATGCATTTCCTTTTGCCTCAATTGTTTTTGCGCTCGTGTGTGCCGCTATCTTCATAATGGACACTCGTTTAACCTTTTGAAGATTGTTCAGGACTCTCTTAATCCCTTCTCCATGTTTTACAGGTGTACCTGCTGCTGTCAGATAACCTCTAGCCCTCCATATGTGGCCATAATCATGCGCTACACCATAAGCGTAGGCAGAGTCAGTATAAATATTCCCTTCTCGTCCTTTTAAGTATTCTAGGGCTTGTTCTAAAGCTTTTAATTCTGCTTCTTGTGCTGACATATGGGCTGGTAAGGGCTGTGCTTCAATCACCTGTGTATCAGTCACTACAGCATACCCTGTGTGATATTTACCCTTGTCATCAGCAAACCTGCTACCATCTATGTACAAAGTGTGCTCAGCGTTTAAGATTGGTGTATCTGTAACATGTGCCTTTAAGAAAAATGTACTCTGTCTTAATTAACACCAGATGTTCCTTCTAACTAGAATGACTCTATTGTAGGGATGTTTAACCCTTTCAACTCTGAAAATACACTATATATGAATGTAAAAAATGATGTGTAAAAAATATCTCATCTTGATATAATAAACATGTCCTGTCACATAAAAATGATATATAAAAACTGCAATATATCTGATGGATAAATTATTTCATCAGTAGTCAAAAAAAAAATCAAAAGTCCATTGTTTTTAGAATGTCCTCTCTTATCAGAGGTTCTCGAGAATTTTTTTTTTCTTCCTCTTCTTCTTCCTTATTAGCACTATTATTCCCCCTTGCCAAATCTGGTGACTGAAGAGGCAAAAAGGTGGCCAAATTTAAGGTTGTACAGCGCTGAAAAGTGACATTTGGAGGTAAAAGTAAAGTACACTGTAACCTTAATTGCCTAGCCATTGAAATGTGTTTGGGCTGAACTTGAGACAAGATTGCATGTATGTCATGTGTGGTGTGCACTACGTAAGCATATACGGTACAATTTTCAAACAATCGTATAATGGCTGCATCAAAGCGCTAGCGTGTGGTATCCATTGTCTACAATATGACACAATACCTAAAAACATACGCAATTGTTTGAAATTCCGTGGGGGTAACATTCCCTTTATCACTTGAACCCTCTCCTCAGTGAGATGTGTTGTACCCTGTGATATACAATGTCCCAAAAAGATAACTTTTTCCTGACACACTTGCAACTTTTTCTTATTAACCTTGCAACCTTTTTCTGCCAAAAATCGCAACAAATTAAGGGTGGTGTGCAGGCTTTCAGTCTTTCACTTATCTGTGGAATTAATCCTTCCATAAACCGTCTATTGAAGGCTCAGATCGTGACTGGCAGAGCCAAATCCAATCCCTCATCTGCCATCATACTTTCCATAGATAAGTAAAATTCCGATACAGTCTGTCCTGGCATTTGTTTCATGGGTGATATGGACCCCCTCTCCTGTTGTTTTGCCTGACAGAAAGCTTCTAATCTAGCAATAAAAGGGGCCCTTGAGTCTATGTGTCTGACATGTCCTGCCTCTAGATTGCCATCCCCCTCAGCTCAGTCTGCAGGTCGGTCATAAACTGGTTAAACAGGGTCAGAGTCATTTTATGTCTGCATAAATCCTCCACATCCTGCCAGGTTGCTTCATGTGTATTCATTAACTGTGTCACAAATCTACAGAAAGCAGCTGGCTTTGCTATAATGCGTGTATCAGTGCGTACGGGGGCTACAGTTTCTGAATGAGGTTTTTGTGCTCCACAAACCTGACAAACCCATCCTCTACCCTCAAGTACAGGATATATCTTGTGTGGTTTACGTTCTATGTCAGTATATAGGGGTGGGATGGTTGAACTAAGATTATTTAAAATTTCAACATTTTTTTTGTTCTTCTGTCTTTCATATCCCAACCATCACAATCTGGATTATATTTCCACCCCTCTTCTTTTGCTCTATTTGAGACCTTAATTAAGCATTGAACCTGACGCATCTATTGCTTCTCTAACACCTCTCCTTGTCTGTCCCTTTTTTTTTCACTCCATACATCCGGGTCTAAACCCGCTGCTCCTTTCACCTTAAATTTACGAAGGACATCCTTTAAGTCCTATGCTTCATCTTTCCCATAGATGTTTTTAATCATCTGTGGCACCGTATAATGCGCCACAATTCCCTGACGGGGTTTCGTGTTCTGCTGGCCCATTCTGACAGTCCGTGCCTAGGTAGCGTGTGGGACACTTAGTGTACAGTACAAAACACAAAAAAAGCTACACTAGTTCCTTGTTGCCTTCCTCCTAGGGTGCCAGAATACTAAAAACCTCTCCGGATGAGATTTCTGAAATCGAATTACTTTATATGCTAGCCAACTGACAAATATTATGACCAGACTGACAGCTACAACATATACAAGCATTCCTTTAAGTGACCAGGTATCCGACTAGATCTCCGGGCTTATGGAGACCTTATCCCCCCCCCCCCCCCGTATCTGGGATCCCTCTCATACACTCTTATCCCTGCTTTATGGAGCAGACAGGGCTTTTACTCTCAACCCGTCTATGGTTTCGGAATTAAATTGAATATCAAACTTAAGCGTCAGACCCCCCGGAAGGCGCATTCCGTTGCTCATTGGGATGATATTCTTTCAATTCATACCAACCTTGGCAAAGCTCATTCACTTTCTCAACAAGACAGACAGACAACAAACAACAAATAATTCCAGCAATATAAACCAAAATATGCAGTAATTCTAGACTCACCACTACAGAGGCTGGTGTTTTAAAACCAGGAGAACCGTAACTGACAGAACGGATAGGCACGAATCAGGGGAGCACAGAATATAAGAAAAATAAAGCTTTTTCTTACCTGCGCAGGTTTTCAATCTGTGGTTCCCTTTTGTTCCGTCAGCCTCGTTCATCCACCTCTTGTAGTATCATCGGTGAGTCCCTTTGTTCGGGCGCCAGAAATGTTAGGTGCAGTTCTCAACTGAATTGCCTCTAGTTTATATTGCTTTGCCAAATTTAGCTATCAAAGAAGTAAGACACAGAATCAAAAGTTTCTGTATATCAGATCCGAGCCTTAAAGGTCCCGTACTGTCAACTGAACTGTCGGCTCTTTATTGGAGCTTTTTATAAGGCTGGTTACAGAAGCATCGGTTTGAGCAAATTTCCATATAAGGTAACAAGCAGTATAATTTCAACATATATCACGCTGGACTTACACATCTGGAAAAACTTAAGCTAGTCTTGCAACATATACTGACACGCACACATAATGTAGAGAAATGAAAATCTACTTAAGTAGAACTCTAGGCCATTATTTCCAACCTTATCACATGGAACACCTGTGCATCCCTGTACCGGTAAACATGGCCATCCATGGGCGTACACTTTAGTATGCCACATGTGAATGATACTTTAGTACTAATTTAACAGGAATTTTGTAAGTTACGTTGTGTTTATGTGCAATATTAATGATTTTAGTGTATTTTTGGTGAAAATAGCGATATAATGAACATTTGCGCAATTATTGCGGGGCCCAAAAAATCTGTAGCACTTTTTTTATTCTACAGGTCATGTGCTTTTAGAAAATGTCTAGTTTGAGGGGTCTTTTCAAATTCTGAAAGCCGTAAAGTGAAAAATGAAAACCTCCAGATTTTTTGAGAAATTTTTAGGTACGTTCGATTTTCACCATTTTGCAAAAAGACGCAATGTAAAAATTGTAACTTTTTGTTATTTATTAGCTCCAAACAGATTAAGCTTTTATATTTAGTAGAGATTTAGGAGGAACTTTGTAAAATTAGCTGTGTTTTTATCTGCTAATAATGTTTTTTTGCGAATATATTGGTTCGATAAACAACTTTCAGAAAATACATGGTTTAGGGGGGTCTTTCACAAATTCTGAAAGCTATAAGTGAAAAATAAAAAAGCAAAGGAAAAATTCAAAAAATGGTCCGGCCACCTGAGTGTACAAAATGGAGCACAGGGCCTGGCAGCAAAAGGGTTAGGGCACTTTCACACTAGGGCGGGAGGGCGTTGGCGGTAAAGTCATTTTTGCAGCGCTTTTCGGCTGCAGAGCACTTTGCCGGTGTTTCGGTGGCGCTGCCCATTGATTTCAATGGGCAGGGGCGCTTTAGGAGCAGTGTATACACCGCTCCTACAGGGCCTCAAAGATGCTGCTTGCAGGACTTTTTGGAGCATCCTACCAGCGCACTGCTCCAGTGTGAAAGCACTTAGGCTTTCACACTGGAGTGAGAGGAGAGGCGCATTACAGGCGCTATTTTTAGTGCTATAGTGCCTGTAAAGCGCCTCAGTGTGAAAGTGCCCTTAAGGTGCTCAATAGTGCCCAACATCATGTAGTGCAAGCATCAAAAGAGAATGGGGAAGCCTCTCATAGTGTAATCATTTTTATTAAGACTATAAAACACAGATGAAACGCATAGGGCAGGGCTTTTGGTGACGTCACTATCGCTTCTTGGAACGCATGCTAGATAGCAACGCAGCGTTCTTTGGGTTAACTTTTGGCCTGTGCTTTATTTTAATCCTTGTAAGTGCATTACTATTTTATTACACTATGAGGGTTTTCCCATTCTCTTTTGATGCTTGCACCATATGATGTTGGGCACTATCAAGCACCTTAAAGAGACAGAGGCATTTTAAAGACCACAAAGTTAAAGGATTCAGCAGTTGGATCTTAAAAAGGACCATTAACTACCTAACGCATGACACACTGATACGTGGAATTATTCATGTGGAATAGTTATTTATTATTTTGTATACACAAAGCATTGGAAATTGGTGCATTTATATGTGGTATATGATAGAGCTGTCTTTATCCAAATAGGTGAATTCATCTACGTAATTGGGACAGTCTGACAGCAGATTTCCTTCTTTATAAGAAAACACAATTATTACCTGTTAATTGAATTTCCAGGTATCTTCCAAAAGAGCTTACATGAAAGAGAGGCACCTCCCACCAGGAAACACATGATCCACTTTTATTTTAAAAGCCGGCATGCTCCCAAGTCTTCAGTTTTGGAATATAACTGGAGGCCTAGAGCAAACCATATACAGTATCTCACAAACGTGAGTAAACCCCTCACAGTTTTGTAAATATTTTATTATATCTTTTCATGTGACAACACTGAAGAAATTACACTTTTCTACAATATAAAGTAGTGTGTGTACAGCTTGTATAACAGTGTAAATTTGCTGTCCCCTCAAAATAACTCAACACACAGCCATTAATGTCTAAACTGCTGGCAACAAAAGTGAAAATGTTCAAATTGGGCCCAAAATGTCAATATTTTGTGTGGCCACAATTATTTTCCAGCACTGCCTTAACCCTCTTGGGCATGGAATTCACCAGAGCTTCACAAGTTGCCACTGGAGTCCTCTTCCACTCCTCTATGACGACATCACAGAGCTGGTGGGTGTTCGAGACCTTGCACTCCTGCACCTTCCATTTGAGGATGCCCCACAGATGCTCAATAGGGTTTAGGTCTGGAGACATGCTTGGCCAGTCTATCACCTTTACCCTCAGCTTCTTTAGCAAGAGCAAGGCAGTAGTCGTCTGGGAGGTGTGTTTGGGGTCGTTATGTTGGAATACTGCCCTGCGGCCCAGTCTCTGAAGGAAGGGGACCATACTCTGCTTCAGTATGTCACAGTACATGTTGGCATTCATGGGTCCCTCAATGAACTGTAGCTCCCCAGTGCCGGTAGCACTCAGCAGCCCCAGACCATGACTCTCCCACCACTATGCTTGACTGTAGGCAAGACATACTTGTCTTTGTATCACGTACCTTATCTGAGGCCAAGATGCTGAGAGAAGCTTCCCTTGCGGCTAAGCGCAGTATACCCCTGAAGGTGGTACAGAGGGTATAATGGTCAAAAAATCATGGGTTGCCAGCAGGGTATGGAAAACTTGAGCAGATGATCACTAGATGGCTACTTGAGGTTGTAGTAGGAGTGCTGGAGGAAGTCCTTAGTGAGCTGAAACTGAGCACAGCGGCTTAGAGCATCCAGGAAGCTCAGTAAAGGCCTGGCAGAATATCCAACACTGGTAATCAAGCTGATAACTGCTGCAAGGAGGATAATGAGGCAAGCCAGGTTCATTCACAGAGAAACAGGCAGGTTCAGGCAGAAGCAAAGTCTTTGAGGTAAGCCAGGGTCAAACACAGGTAATCAGGCAGGTTCAGGCAGAAGCAAAGTCTATAAGGGAAGCCGGGGGCAGAGCCAAGAGAAGAACAGAGCAGGTCAAAGAACAATCCGGGTCACAACAGGAAACACAGGAAGCAGATGCAGGTTCAGGAATACAGGGGAAGCTGAAGACAATCCAGCAACGAGAGGGGATCCTGGGCAGCCTTTTATAGGCCACCAGGGATTTGACGTCTTTCATGCTATGCGCGCGCACTGCGGACGCGCTGTCCCTATCTGCCCCACATGCGCTGGACCGCCATTCTTACGCGTATACGCATGGGAATGCGCCAGTAGCTGTTAATACCTCCTGCCACTGATTCCATTGCTGTTTCCCTGACACTTTGTATTCCTCATTAAGGATGGGTGAATGGTTCGGACCAAGCATGAGTTAGGGCCGAACATTGGCTGTTCAAAAGTTCTCCGAACGACCGTTTGTTCGGCCTGCCGAAAGACCGCGATGCACTGAGCCGCCGCACAGTGCATTGAAAGCCCTGATTGGCTAAAGCAATGAAAGTTTCGCCCAATCAGGGCACAGAGCACTGTTGGAGCCATGATTGGACGCTGTCATGATGACTATATCCAATCATGGCTCATTGCTCTTATTCCCGCCCCACACTATAAAAGTATTCTTTCTATAGCAGTCATTTGTAGTGTGATAGTGTGGAGAGAGATAGAACAGGGCTCTGTTCAGTGCTATGAGACAGTTATGTCTCATACACACGGTCGGATTTTCCGACGGAAAATGTTCGATGGGAGCTTTTTGTCGGAAATTCCGACAGTGTGTAGGCTCCATCAGACATTTTCCATTTCCATCTAGATCTCAAATTTTCAGACAACAAAATCCGTTCTCGGAAATTCCGATCGTGTGTACACAATTCCGACGCACAAATTGCCACGCGTGCTCAGAATAAATTACGAGACGGAAGTGCTCAGTCTGGTGAAAGCGCTCGGTCTGGTCTGGTTTGTAATGGAGATAGCACATTCGTCATGCTGCAATTTTTTAAATAGTTTAATGCAGCGAATTCTCTTCTTCTTTATAATGCTAGAATAATGAAGTTGTTTTGCTGCTCATATTCACACAGAGTTCTGACAAACTGATTTCTTTATTATTTCTTGTGATCTCCTGAATAATATTATTTTTTTTTCGTCAGATCTCCATAATAATGTTTCTAATTTTTGTTTAGATTTTTTTTATCAAGATATAAATTTTTTTGTTTTTTATAGTGTTCTCCATAATATTATTTCTCATTTTGTGTGTCAAGTTACCACAACACCATTATTATCTTGTATTTTTTAACCTCAAGGAGGTTGGTTTGTGTTGGTGTCCCTTGTTAATTTGACATTGTATTTAGGAAATTAGTACCTGCCTACTCACAAACTGTCCTTTTTGAAGTAAAACACATAGGCAAGTATTTCTGAAAAATAAATAGCCATTTATTTTGGGTCATAACAAAAGAAAGAGGAAGGCAACGCTGGAGAAACTGGTGAAGTTTGCGAAGCCTTTGTACCCCAGGGCAGACATCAATTATTTTACAGTCAAAATTGGTGGCCTGAGGAGTCCTTATAATAGTGAGTACAATCCAGTCCAGGACTACAAGAGATCAGGAACAGCAGCAGATGACATATCTGTCCCCAGGCTGTGGTCATACAACAGCCTGCGTCTTTTGTCAGACCAGACTGAACCCAGGCCATCACACTCTTGTCTTCCTTACACACTTCCTTCCAGGCTGTGGCTCTGGTGTTGAAGTTGTGGCAGGAGGTGGAGGAGGACCATGGTTCAACTCGTGGCAAACGTGGCTTTGGCTTGTGAGTTCTCCCCTCAACCCCTTATTTAGGGCTTGTAACATAACTTCCTCACATAAGAGGCAGTGGCCCTCCTCCATTTCCAGCATTTTGTAGGTTGACATGTAGGCATAGTCCTCTTGAAGACTGGGGGGGTTTCTGAGGGCCGCAGTAGCCTTCATAAATAGGCCAAGTGCTGCCTCCTCCAGGTTACTCCTCTTCCTGGCACTTTTTTGTGGAAGGCCGAGGGGAGGGACCTAGGATTCGGGCAGGCTACGGGGCCCGGTCACCTCTTGGCTGCCACTTTCCATGGCCTGGCTGAGGCTTTCCTTTGTATGAAAAAGGGACATAGTTTTAGTTTTTGGTTCATCAATCACACACAATTTTCAGCTAATGGCTGCTGCTAATTGAATGTTTATAAATTGAAAAGAATATCATTCTGACCCCAGCATTTTTCATTCTAGTTCCAATCATTTGTGGCCACTACTGTCTATTGATATGTAAAACACTTTGTGAAATCATAAATTAGTGATCAAAGCTAACATCTATTTAACATCATTAATTTGACAACCAGAAATATTTTGAAGAATGCTATACCTGACTCAAGCTGGGCTCCTCCACATGTCGCTGCCTGGAAGGCCCAGGTTGGTCGTCGGAAGCCTCAGCTGGGGGGGGGAAGGAAGCCTTGAAGGAAGACTGGAGAGTCCTGGCCTGGGTTCCCTCTGGTCTGACAGAAAATGCAGTCTGTCATAGTACCACAGCCTGGGTACCTAAATGTCATCTGCTGCTCCTGATCTCAGGGAATCCTGGACCTGCGCTCCCTATTATAAGTGCTCCTCATGCCACCAATTTTGGACGTTAAATACTTGATGTCTGCCGTGGGGATCATTGGCTTCACAAATTCAAGCAATTTCTCCAGCGCTGCCTGCCTCTTTGATTATTAAAAAACGGGTGGTTTAGCTGCCACAGACAGGGCAGCTCCCTGAACATATCAATAAATATTCCTATAAATTCCCTATCATTGAAGGGATCCATTTTCTCTGCAAGACACAACACAAGACAAACCCTAATGTCAGAAAAAAACTCTCCTAATCTTGACCCATTATAGGCCTCAATCTATAAGCAGTATAGGCCACTGATGCACCAAGTTAAAATGGTACCTTCGTTATAACGATCGTCGCTTCTGATACTCCGTCCTCCGCTCACAGATCGTGCGTACGACGCACGCGTGTTACGCTATATATACACTGAGCATGCGTGAAAGTCCGCCCGCCCCTGACGTTCTTTCTAGTATATTCCCCGCCCCTTCTCTTTCGGCACAGTGGGAGAGCACATGATAGAGAGACAACAGTTGCATGCAGAGGAGAGCAGCAACGACGAAAGGCCGGAGCCACGGACGTCCCGATCCCGAAGGAGATTTAAGGCCTCAAATATGTCCTTTATAGAGATGATGGACATCTTGAAGAGGGCCGACTATGATGGGAAGTATGGACCTTATCTAAACCCAAATGTGAGAAAGGCCAAGATCATGACTAAAGTTGTGAAGAGTCTGCACAGGAATTTTGGGGTACGGCGATCCAAGGAGCAATTGAGGAAACGATGGCCAGACCTCAAATTGAGGGAGCACAATCAGTACAGAAAGATCAGGAAACTGCTTCTAAAAAGTAAGTACTTGTCATGTGTTCCTATTTTTATTATTACTTGCATGCTGCTCCATGTGCTTTTCTTTACTGTTGTACAGTTTAAAATGACAACTTTCATGTTCATGGGCACAGTAATCTGTCGTAGGAAACATCGTTAGTTCGCCCACTTATAAGATGTTTTTGGCAGATACAGGTTAACTACATTTATTCAGGCCTATTTGTATTAAAATAAGTTTGTTGTCTAGATGGGTTTGTAACTAGAATGAAATGCAAACTTGATTCAGTGTAAGGAGAGGACACTCAGCAGCTGTTTACACATCTGGATGCAGGAGCACTAGTGTGGGACACCAGAACAAACTTTTTAGGGTGTCCCATACAGGTGCTCCAGTGGCTACTAGGGGTCTCTACATGTGTGATACTTTTACAAAAAAGGGAAGTATTCCAGCTTTAGAAAGGAAATAAATAATGTTTTCATCTTGGAACTCTGCCAAAGCAGACAATTGTACGACACTTCCAAGCAATGTTTCATATTACTATTTCTGCCCTCAAATATCTATGTGCTATGTATACCTATTTTTTATTCACATAGGGGAGAAAAGACTTGGGACATCTGAGGACACCACGAACCCCACACTTCCTAAAGAAGAGGAAATCCCAAAACCACAAGCAGAGGATGAGGAGGGAGTGGTTTATGAAGTGGGCAAAATACTCACCACAACAGGTGAGTGTCTGAGACCACAGCTTCAGGTAATAGATGGATGCCTGCATATTTATAATACATGGTGTTTTTTTTTATTTTAGGTCATGTGGATGTTGTGGAAGAAGAATCTCATTTAACAAGTGAAAGTGCCGAGATCCTCTTTAGGGAGAGAATGGGGTGCAATCTTAATTTAGAAAATATAAAGGAAAACATCAATGATGTTCAACAAAAAATGAAGAACATCATTGATGTTTTAGGCAGAATATAAAACACATAAAAATTGTACCATTTTCTCGTGTATTTTTGCTTTAAAAAAAAAGTTTTAAAGTATTTTAAAAGCCAAATTTTGAAGATGCACACAGTGTGTCAACATGTGCTTTCTGCCATCATGGGATATCAATGTATGCGTTTTATGGTTGCAACCCCTTTCCTCACAACTAAAGTAGGTGAGAGGAAGTGGTTGCACCCCCAAAACACGTCCATTGATCCCCATGATGGGAGCTAGCACCTTTTTGCACTCCCACACCATGTGTAGGAAAGTGCCTTCCTCCTCCATACATTTATGACATACAGCAGTTTCCTTTCTTTGCATTCGGTAGAGTCTAACTGGAGTATAATACTGTTGATGAAGATATCGAAACGGAATCATTTTGTCCGTAGAGGAGATAACCGACACCAAATATGTGTCCAGAACCTCCTGCCACAGTTCCTCTGACAACTCTGGGACAATCATCTCCCACCGCGCCTCATTCCTAATCGTTAACATCTTTACCCCTGGATCCACTGCCCCATAATATCTAGAGATTCGCTTAGATGGATCCGGGTCAATCAGAACCTTTTCCAAGTCTGTATTCTGTAGCAGAATTGTATCCCCCCCAAATTGGGCGTTCGCTGCATGTCTCAACTGCATATATCGAAAAAGTCAAGTTTTGGGTATTTCAAATTGTTCTCTCAATTGGGCAAAAGTGCATAAACTATCATTCTGGCAAATTTGGTGTAGGTACTTAATACCATATTGTGCCCAGGTCTTGTGTCCATCAGGTAGTTTTAAAAACTCCCCCAAAGATCTATTACACCATAAAGGGCTATTCGGAGACAGCCACAAAGGTGCATCCTTCCGCCATTGGGAGCACAAGTGAAATACCTTCCCAGGCAGTGCCATAACTGATTACACCCTCCTCCCCAGAATCCCCTTCCTATAGAGCATATTCTGCAGGGTTTCTTGAGAGGTAGCAACTGCTGCCTCCAACAATGTAGTGGCATTAGGCCTCTGCTGAAAAAGTCGCCAGTGCAAAAAGGCTAATTGTGAGGCCATAAAATAGGAGCGGAGATCAGGAAGGGCCATCCCTCCCATTGTAACTGGTAACTTCAGTATCGCCAGGGATATCCTGGGTGCTTTAGAGCCCCAAAGTAATCCCACAACGATAGAGTCAATGTGTCTGAAAACCCGTATTGTCACAAAAACCGGGGAGTTCGAGAGAATGTAAAGAAACTTAGGAAGGAAGATCATCTTAAACAAATTTATCCGTCCCATCAAGCTGATCGGTAAATTCCACCATCTCTGCACCCTCTCTCGCAAACTTCCCACAATAGGCAACAAATTGTTCTCCAGATACCTAGAGATGGGAAGCTGCACCTCAACCCCCAGATACCTGAAAGAGGTGGATAAAGGGATGGGACAATCCGGCGGAACTACCACCACCTCATCAATAGGGAAAAGGGAGGATTTTTTCCAATTGATGCGAAATCCGGAGTAGTCTCCAAACTCCTGAATCAATCAGAAGGCTTCTGAAAGCGAGGGTCCCGGATCCTGCAGATATAGCAGCATGTCATCTGCATAGAGTGACACTCGCTCCTCAAACTCCCCAAGCCTCAGACCAGTCAAAGTTGAAGTAGATCTTATCTTAACCGTTAAGGGCTCAATTGCCAAGGCAAACAGGAGGGGTGAAAGAGGACACCCCTGCCTGGTGCCCCAGAATATTGGGAATGGGTCTGAAATAATACCATTAATCCTCAGTCTAAGATAAGAGTCGTACCCATGAAATGAAAACAGGACCAAAGCCATATGACTCCAATAGGTGAAAGAGAGAAGACCACTCCATGGAGTCAAAGGCCTTCTTAGTGTCTAAAGAGGCCACCACTCTAGTCCCGGAGTTGTCATGGACAGTTTGAAGATTCACAAAGAGTCTTCTAATGTTCATCTGTGCACATCGTCCCTGTATAAATCCCATTTGATCCCCATCAACCAACTTTGGGATGACTGTTTGTAGCCTGCCTGCAAGTATTTTGGCCAGGCCTCCCGCATTGATAGAGGTAGTCTACCGTCCGATCTCGCCGCATCAAACACCTTAAGCAAGCGAGGGGCCAGACCATACCTAAAAGTATAATACCACTCCGAGGGGAGACCATCCAGACCAGGGGACTTCCTCGGAGGGAAGGAGGCAATTGCCTTCTCCACCTCCTCTACCGTAATACTACACTCTAAGGCATTGCTTTCTTCCTCTGTCAGCTTAGGTAAATCAATGTCATTAATGTAGGTCAGTAAATCCTCTGTCCCCAGAGGAGCACAAGACTTGTATAATTCTGCATAGAATTGAACAAAAGTTTTCAAAATATTGGCTGAGTCACAGACTTCCAGCCTGCAGTTGTCTTAAACTGACTTAATACACACCGGAACATATTCTGGCCTCGCCAAGTATGCCAGGATTCTGCCATTCTTGTCACCGAATTCAAATATACGCCTGCGTTGAGCAAGGCTAAGTTTTGTAGAACGCTCAGTGAGGACCGTCTTGTACTTCCTGGTTCTCATGCTCAAAGTCAACAACCTCTCACTAGTGGGATCTCTAATATATTCTGCTTCTGCTAACATCACCTCCGTTTCTTTACACTGTATTGTAGAAGCTAACTGTTTCTTGAACCCATGTACCTCTGCTATGAACACTCCCCTCAGTGTGGCCTTAAAAGCCTCCCACCGAAGAGGGGATGACCCAAAGTTATCATTTTCGACCCAGAACTGATTAAAGGCCTCTGTACACTTAAGCTTTATATATTCCTCCTGAAGCCAACTAGCCTCCATCCGGCACAAGCGTATACTAGGTTTTGGTCCTAACTTAAGTTCCAAAAACATGGGAGAATGGTCAGATAGGGCTCTGGGTAGATAGGAAACCTTCCCCACCATATCCATTCCCTCCCCCTCTGTCAGGATAGTGTCTATTCTGGAGAGAGTCTTGTGTGTGTCTGAATAACAGGAGTACTCCCTAACATCAGGATTAGGGATGAGCTGAACACCCCCCTGTTCGGTTTACATCAGAACTTGCGAACAGGCAAAAAATTCATTCGAACACGCGAACACCATTAAAATCTATGGGACACGAACATGAATAATCAAAAGTGCTAATTTTAAAGGCTTATATGCAAGTTATTGTCATAAAAAGTGTTTGGGGACCTGGGTCCTGCCCCAGGGGACATGGATCAATGCAAAAAAAAGTTTTAAAAACGGACGTTTTTTCGGGAGCAGTGATTTTAATAATGCTTAAAGTGAAACAATAAAAGTGTAATATCCCTCTAAATTTCATACCTGGGGGGGTGTCTATAGTATGCCTGTAAAGGGGCGCATGTTTCCCATTTTTAGAACAGTCTGACAGCAAAATGACATTTCAAAGGAAAAAAAAAATTAAAAAAAAAAAAAACTACTCGCGACTACAAAAGTACCCTTACCATTTCACAAAAAAACTGTCAAAAATGTTAAAAATGACAAGAGACAGTTTTTGACAATTCCTTTATTTAAATGCTTCTTCTTTCTTCTATCTTCTATCTTCCTTTGGTTTCTTCCTCCATCTTCTTCTTCTGGTTCTTCCTCCGGTGTTCTCGTCCTGCATCTTCATCTGCGGCGTCTTCTTCCCTTCTTCTCCTCAGGCCGCTCCGCATCCATGATGCCATGGAGGGAGGCTCCCGCTGTGTGACACTTCTCTCTTCATCTTCTTGCCTTCATCTTCTTTTCGGCTGCTCCGCATCCATGATGGCATGGAGGGAGGCTCCCGCTGTGTGACGCTTCTCCTCCCCTGACGGTTCTTAAATAACGGGGGGGGCGGGGCACCTGTTACGTAACCCCGCCCCTTTCTGACGTCACAGGAAATACCACAGGGAAGTCCCCATCAAGTCCCCGTGCGTCAGAGGGGGCGGGATCACTGGGTGGCTCCGCCCCCCGTTATTTAAGAACCGTCAGAAGAGGAGAAGCGTCACACAGTGGGAGCCTCCCTCCATGCCATCATGGATGCGGAGCAGCCCGAAAAGAAGATGAAGGCAAGAAGATGAAGAGAAGAAGCGCCACACAGCAGGAGCCTCCCTCCATGTCATCATAGATGCGGAGCGGCTCGAAAAGAAGATGAAGACAAGAAGATGAAGAGAAGAAGATGAAGAGAGAAGCGTCACACAGCGGGAGCCTCCCTCCATGCCATCATGGATGCGGAGCAGCCCGAGGAGAAGAAGGGAAGAAGACGCTGACGCCGCGGAGGAAGATGCCGGACGAGAACACCGGAGGAAGAACCAGAAGAACCAGAAGAAGAAACCGAAGGAAGACAGAAGAAAGAAGATAGAAGATAGAAGAAAGAAGAAGCAGCATTTAAATAAAGGAGAGATAATAGTTCCGCGCTTAGAAAATGAAAGAACTGCAGCCCCCCCCCAGCACAGAATATCACCTAAGTGAAATTCTAATCAGACAGAATACTAAATTGAGGGAATTGGCGCTGTTCAACCATATACGCACTGGATAATGCTCATAAATATATAAGTGTAAAAATAATAAATAATAAAATAAGAATGGAATATAAGTGTAAAGAAAGTGTGAGAAAAATTATATGTGCATATGCATAATGCTCTGACGGTAATATATAACATCAAAGTGCAATGTGCTATAACATATGTATTCTAATACATCAATATAAGTCTGTGAGCAATCCAAACAATGATAAAAAACAAGTGGTGAAGAAATCCAATCTAAACCATTCCAAAAAATATTGAAAAAAATAATGAAAATGTCCAGTGTTAATAAAAACTCCTTAGTTCATAAACAAAGTGATGAAGGGAAACATTAAATGTGAGTACTTAGTTCATAGGCAAAGTGATAGTAAATAGTGTCCCCAAAAAGAAAAACTTGTTAAAAAATTCTTCTTAAAAAACTATGATGTGTCCCTTCAGTCAAGTGACAGTATTCTTGATGTGGCAAGTGCTCCCCGTCTTTCCAAAGCACCCCCACTCGTGCCCTCACTCACCAGAAAGCCTCACCCCTGCAGGGGTAACAGGCATGTAGACAAAATCCAGCAGCGATGATCCGTAGTGACAGTCCTCAGTCCTCCTCTCCTTCTCTGGTGTCCCGATCACCTCTGAACGCTCCCCGACATTAAACATCCATATGTGGCAAAACAAAAGTTAGCCTCATAGCGTGAATCCGAAAATGTATATTTTATTGTAAAAACACACTGATTTAAAAAGGAGCTAACAATGCTCCGCCGACCGGTACAAAGCCAATGACAGAATAGGCAGCGCGGTGTAGCGTGCGTTCCCGGGAGCATTATGCATATGCACATATCATTTTTCTCACACTTTCTTTATACTTATATTCCATTCTTATTTTATTATTTATTATTTTTACACTTATATATTTATGAGCATTAGCCAGTGCGTATATGGTTGAACAGCGCCAATTCCCCCAATTTAGTATTCTATTTAAATAAAGGAATTGTCAAAAACGGTCTGTCATTTTTAACATTTTTGACACTTTTTTAGTGAAATGGTAGGGGTACTTTTGTACCCCCTTACCATTTCAGACAGGGGGGGGCCAGCATCTGGGGGTCCCCTTGTTAAAGGGGGCTTCCAGATTCCGATAAGCCCCCCGCCCGCAGACCCCCACAACCACCAGCCAAGGGTTGTGGTGATGAGGTCCTTGTCCCCATCAAAATGGGGACAAGGTGTTTTGGGGGCCACCCCAAAGCAACCTCCTAATGTTGAGGGCATGTGACTTGGTATGGTTCAGGGGGGGCGCTCTCTCGTCCCCCCCTCTTTTTCTGTGGCCTGCCAGGTTGCGTGCTCGGATAAGGGTCTGGTATGGATCTTTGGGGGACCCCACGCCGTTTTTTTTTCAATTTTTGCGTGGGTTCCCCTCAAAATCCATACCAGACCTGAAGGGTCTGGTATGGATTTTGAGGGGGACCCCACGCCATTTTTTTTTTTTTTTTGGCCGGGGTTCCCCTTAATATCCAGACCTGAAGGGCCTGGTATGGAATTTAGGGGGACCCCCCAAGTCATTTTTTTTTTTTTAATTTTGGTTCGGGGTTCCCTGTGGGGAATTCCCATGCCATTTTTATCAATGAACTTTTATGTGTATTGTCGGACCAGCAATTCATTACTAGCCACGAGTAGTTTTAAATGACTTTTTTTCCTTTGAAATGTCATTTTGCTGTCAGACTGTTCTAAAAACGGGAAACATGCGCCCCTTTACAGGCATGCTATAGACACCCCCCAGGTACGAAATTTAAAGGGATATTACACTTTTATTGTTTCACTTTAAGCATTATTAAAATCACTGCTCCCGAAAAAATGGCCGTTTTTAAAACTTTTTTTGCATTGATCCATGTCTCCTGGGGCAGGACCCAGGTCTCCAACATGAGTTCGACTCGAACTCGAAGCTCATCCCTAATCAGGATGATGAAACCACCAGACATCTCTAAGTCCATGAGTAGACATCCACCCTGCAAGGGGAGCTGGAGTGTCAGCTGCTGCCCCCAATCTATCCAAAGTTGGTACAGATACAGAATTGAAATCACCCAAAATGAAGATCTTTCTCTCCGCTATCTCATAAGTAGCCTGTATCATGTCATCCAAATGAGCTAGCGAAAAAGGAGGGACATATATGTTTACAATTGCTAGTAGTCTATTCATCACCCGTATCACCAATATGACATACCTCCCTTTAATGTCCGTCCGGACTGCATGAATGGATATAGGCATAGTAACTAAAGTAGAAACCTCCCTCGCATAGGAGGAGTAACTGGCATGGTAAGCCCCCGCAATGTGAGCCCTTTTTAGAGAGAGGAGCCTGGAGCCCTGAAGATGTGTCTCCTGAAAAAGTATTAGGTGAGGCTTATATTTTTTAATGTAGTCAAAAACTACACACTACACTACAACGAGCGTTTACATTTAGCATTGAGGCCCCTAACATTCCAGGCCAAAATCTTAAGATTTACCTCCATGAGTTAAAGATATGAGGAAATGGGGCGTCCTTCCCCCCTTGAGATATAGATGGCCAAAAAAGAACGAGGCTCCAGGCTTCTCCTCCCACAAATACAGAGCACAGTATTCATGACCCCTAAACAGTCCCACTTTAATCTCACAGAATGCAGACAATCCCAGCCAAATACAGACATAAAATTCCCAACAACCAGAAACCCCCCCCCTTCCCCCACCCCCCTTCCCGCACCCAGCCCCAACTTGCTAGGCACTTTTTTCCCATAACCTGAGTTCAGATAGGTAGCAGAAATGCGACCTAAAACTGTCACATAAAACAGGTCGTCAAAAAAAAAAAAAAAAAAAAGGCCCTTCTATTCCAGAAACCAAAAAACAGTTCTCCCCACAAAAAACAGGAGGAAAAAACAAAGAAAAAAAAAAAAAGTTCCCGATAATCTGGAAAAAAAACGTTTTCCCTTTTTGTTTTTGCTTAATATGACAGATCTGAGAGCAGTCCACAGACTCAGCATATAAGAACGGCACATGTTGGCAACACCTAAGTACCAAAGATTTCCTGTGTCAATATCTCTGTGACGAGGGTTGCATGTCAGGAAAACTGTAAAGATAAATTTCAAAAGTACTAACTTCCAAAAGCAGCAGGACCTTCTCAAAGTCCCTGTCCAGACAAAAGGAAAAAAAAAAAAAACTGCTCTCTCCAGGGGGGCCCACATCAAGGGGAACGGTAGGACAATCTGACAATCTCTGGCAGCCACGTGCATCTAGCCACTCCGAGGCTTCAGTAGGGTTAGTGAAAAAATATGTTTCCCATTTTCCACTATACGCAACTTAGCAGGGTACAACATATTGTAAATCAGGTTGAGATCCCTCATTTTTTTCTTTATAGGTTGAAAAGAGGCTCTCTGTTTCTGGGTGACCGCAGAAAAGGCAGGATAGATTGATATTCGATATTCATTGAACGACATCTCAGGGCCCATTCTAGCCCCACGCAGTATGTTCTCCCGGTCCTGGGGGTTCCCGGCCTGGAATACGGTGTGCCCGTTCAATGGCAAACATTTTTTTGAAAGTGCCTGGATCCATGTGATCAATCAACCATTTTTCTAGAAACTCTTCGGGGCGCCTCCCCTCCACTCCCTCTGGGAACCCCACCAGCCTTATATTGTTCCTTCTCATGCGGTCTTCCATGTCAGCCATCTTTAAAGTGTGTTCAGACAGGGTCTTATTTGTCACCTGCGCAGCTGTATCTAAAGGCCTGACAGTGTCCTCCAGAGAAGCAATCAGTAGCCTGCGCCTTCTCCCTCAACTTCTGCATGTCATGTTTCATAAAGGAGAACTCCACTTTGAACTCCTCAAAGTGATTGATCAGCTTGTTCTGGCAGCCCTGTATTGCAGCCATAATCTGGGTCAGAGACGGCTCATCCTCCCCCTCCACCTCCTTAGCAGATTTGTCCCTGCTGCCTCTCAGCCTGTCCAGCGATCTCCCCCTTCTCAGCAAATCATCCCACTGGGGCTTAGGACTCACCCTGTCCGGGGGGGGAAGATGCCTGCTGCGAGTCCTCCACAGGTCTCTGGAGCGTCAGCCATTCTTCCTCGTCCTGTGAGCTGGCGCCATTTTGAGAGCCCCAGGCATACCGCGCCAGCCGCCTTTCCATCGTTTTGGGCCAGGGGGGCCCGTACTTCACCATCCCTGGATGTTCCCGAGGGGTCCCTGCACACATCCCCAGAAAATCTGTAAAGGTTTCGGGTGCCATTAGTCCAGGATCACTGCAGGATTACCGTTCTATAGACGGAGATCCGTTCCTGCACTCCTCACATGTTGTGCGCTGGCTCCACCCCTAGCGATGAAATGCTTCTTAACCAGTTTCTGGCATATCAATGGCCCCCCTACCCGCAAAGTAATCAACATACTTCTGTCTTACTTCGCGGACGCTTTGGGGGGGCAAGCCAGGACAGACATCTTCAAGCGCCGTCCGGGTTTCTTGTTGAAGTCCGGCCTCAGGCCCAACTGAGGCCACATAGTTCATTGAATTTCTCCTTAAATAGTTAGAATGCAGCATGCAAGGATTATATGGTTACGTTTATATTCCGCCATATTGATTGGCGTAAGGAATAGGCGGAACCGGCTGGCCATTATCCCGAAAGCGTTCTCCGCCACTCTTCTGGTCAGACGGTAGTTATAAAAACCCTCTGGTCCAGGGTGAGGGTCCTCATGGCTTCAAAACGGTCGGCTGGTCAGAACGAACTAAAAGAAAGCACTGAAAAACAGAAAGGCCGGAGCTGAAAATAAGAAACGGGCGGACAAGAACGCAATGAGGATCAAATACGTAATATAAATACGAACCCACAAGCACAAACTGAAGAGCAGTAACGATCGGAAAAGCACTAGGCTGAAAAGCTTGAATCGTCTGTCACCAAACTTCTAATAACACAAGATTAGCAGAAGGAGCCCAAAGGGTGGCGCACTTGGTATTGTACTTTCTCTTTCTTGTGCCGTCGTACGTGTTGTACGTCACCGCGTTCTTGACGTTTGCAAATTCCAACCAACTTTGTGTGGCCGTGTGTATGCAAGAAAAGCTTGAGCCAACATCCGTCGGAAAAAAAACATGGATTTTGTTGTCGGAATGTGCGATCGTGTGTACGGGGCATTAGTGTGCTATTCTGATTCTATTGTCAGTAGAATATCAGTTTAGTGTGCATCTAGGGATAGTTCAGTGTGAGTGTAGTGCGACCATTGATCTTTACATTAGTATTAATGTAGGGATAGTTCAGTGATTGTGAGTGTAGTGCGACCACCATTCATCTTTACATTAGTGTCAATGTAGGGATAGTTCAGTGAGTGTAGTGCGACCATTCATCTTTACATTAGCGTCAATGTAGGGATAGTTCAGTCATTGCGAGTGTAGTGAGACCACCATTCATCTTTACATTAGTGTGAATGTAGGTATAGCTCAGTGAGTATGAGTATAGTGACTGTAACACCATATAGTTCTGTGCGTTACTGCAAGTTTAACGCCATATATTTCATTGCGTTACTGCAAGTTTAACACCATATATTTCATTGCGTTACTGCAAGTTTAATGCTATATAGTTCTGTGCTATACTGCAAGTTTAATGCTGTATATTTAATTGCATTACTGCAAGTTTAACGACATATAGTTCTGTCATAGTTAATGTCATATAGGTACTGCAAGTTTAACGCCATATAGTTCTGTGCATTACTGCAAGTTTAATGCTGTATATTTCATTGCATTACTGCAAGTTTAACGACATATAGTTCTGTGAGTTACTGCAATATTATAGTGTATTTATATTGTATGTATTGTATGCATATTATAGTATCCCTGGAGTGTGTCTGGGTCATGAATACTCAAATTAAAGTGCACCAAACGCCACTTTCCATTGATTAAAGTGCATCCACATTTACACATCTTTATTACATTTTGTTAATAAGCTCCCCCCATTCCCTCATCATGTCTGGGAGGACAGCAAGGAGAGGCAGACATTCCCATTGCACTGTAAGGGAGCCAGCAACATATGTGTCCACAGGCAAAGGTGGACGTGGTCAGTCCTCAGGCAGCGCATCATTCCCTCTGTTTAGTAATGATGCTCGTGCCACCAGCCACAGCATGCAGAGCAGGTGGTGGACTGGCTTACTAAACCGTCCTCATCCTCCTCATCCTTCGTCACCCAAGCAGAGACTAGTAGGCAGTCCACTGCAGCTGCCAGAGTGGCAAAACCTGCCTCCTTGTTCATAGCTATTCCTGCCATAGCCCTAGCATCAGGCATGGAGGAGTCAGTCACTTGCTCCTTGGACGATGCACAGCCATTACTCAATTCAGATGTTGGTTCTGAGTCTGAGTCTGAGATTGAGGGAGGCAGGAACATGAGCCTACAGACAGGGGAGAACACTGGTACACAAATTGGCAGTCATGTTCCCCCAGCCGCAGCGTATTGCCAAGTTGTCTCCAGTGGTAATGAGGATGGAGGAGATGATGATGTCACTGACTCAACTTGGGTGCCGGATAGAGCAGAGGAGGAAAATGAGGGTGAGGCAAAACCCCAACAAGGCAGCCATCATGGAAGATGTGTGGAGCCTTACAGACAGCATGCAGGTCTCTTCCTCACTGATAGTCAAACAGCCACCCACACCCTCTCAGACCAGCTGATTAATATCCAGGTCTGAAGGGAAAGTACCTTCCCTCTAGTTAACCTCTCTTGCCCCTGCACCAGGCTGACTCTCTACATTACCCTCCACCCCATTCTAGGCCAGGGGTCTGGACACCATGGGAAAAATGGCAATAGACCTAGGAAAAGGCATCCGCATTCTGATGTACTGTCTCCAGTCTATGCACCACTACAAACTTGAAATCCTATAGGGCGAGAAACCACCAGGTGATTCTGAAGTTTTTATATTTATTTTGGGCCATCCATGTAAGGGTTGCATGGTCTGATACTAGCTTGAAGGGTCGGCCCAACAGATAGTAGCGGAATGTCTCCAGAGCCCATTTTATTGCCAGACACTCCCTCTCAATGGAATAGTTCCTCTCGGTGTGAGCTTCCGGGTCAAGTACACAACAGGGTGCTCATCTCACCCAACCACCTGGGACAAGACTGCACCCAGACCCAACTTTGAAGCATCAGTTTGTACTAGAAACATTATCTGAAAATCTGGGGCTATTAGTACTGGTTCCTGGTACAAAGCTTGCTTCAAACGGCAGAACGCTGCTTCCGCTTCAGAACTCCAGTCAAAAGGCACTGCTAGGCTGGCAAAGTAATGTATCGGGCCAGCCCTAATCTTTCATTTAATTCACGACTCTGGGCCTTTTGCGCAGCCTGCAAATGTTCCTTAATTATGGGCATAACTTTTGTCATTCGATCCTGCATTTGTGAAATGTTTTCCACCAAACTCAGATAAGGGGAAGCTTCTTGTTCCCACGTCTCTTTCACTAGATTCAGTAGTTCACGGGGGTTTCTCCCATAAACCAACTCAAAAGGGGAGAAGCCCTTGGAGGCCTGGGGTACCTCTCGTATGGCAAACAATAAGGGAGGCAACAAACAATCCCAATCTTGACCATCCTCTGTAACTGCCTTTTTTTTAGCATCTCCTTTAAGGTTTTGTTGAATTGCTCCACTAACCCATCAGTTTGTGGAGAATACACCAAAGTCCACAAGTGTTTCATTTTAAACAGCTTACAAAGCTCCTTCATCACTTTAGACACACATGGGGTGCCCTGGTCTGTCAAGATCTTGGATAAGAGCCCTGTTCTCATGAACATGTGAAAGAACGCGATGACCTTGAATGAGCAATTTCTTAAGGGGACCACTTCCGGATACCTGGTGGCATAGTCAAGGACAACTAAAATGTATTGGTGTCCCTTAGCTGACTTGAGTAAGGGGCCCACCAAGTTCATGGCTATGCAATCAAAGGGAAACTCGATAATTGGCAGTGTCAGTAACTTGGTAGGAGGCCGAGATGCTGGGAGGGCTCCCCTTGCGGCCGAGCACAGCACACCACTGAGGGTGGAACAGCAGGTGTGGTGCCGACAGAAGCACGGGTGCCGGGTTGCTGGAGACAGGCGTGCTTGAAAGGTCCAGGAGACAGAGTCCAGTGGAATAACTGAATAGCGGAGCCGGGAGCCAGGCCAGGGATCATTCACAGTGAGACAGTCCAGGATCAGAATGACCTAAGATCAGCTGCGTCTTAGTACAGGGAGCAGGATAAGCAGAGTCCAATAGCCAGGCCGGGTCAGATGCTGGGAGCAGGAGGAAGTCAGGTGCAAGCCAAAGGGGTCAAGCCAGAGGATCAGGAAGAGCAGGTCAAAACAAGCCGGGTCAGTACACAGGAGATCAGATCAGCAGATAATTCAGGGCACAGGAACACAGGGGGAGCTGAAGACAAACCAGCAATTGCAGACACTGGCAGACTTCCTTATATAGGCCCATGTGACCTGCTGGTAGAGATACTGGGTCCTAAAGTCCTTCTCCTGCCAGAGATGCTGGGTCCTAAAGTCCTTCTCCTGCCATAAGTGCTGGTAGAGATGCTGGGTCCTAGAGCCCTTCTCCTGCTATTGATTCCCTGACAGGCAGTATCAGTGGACTGCGAAAATGGGGTATTGGGGTGGTTCTTTGACAGGTGGGGCAGGATCCACAGTAGTCTTATATACACCGGGCCAATAAAAGCGCTGTAGGACCCATTCCTGAGTTTTAGCTGCCCCGAGTACATGACTATGGGCCAAATATAACACTTTAGACCTAAAGATTGGGTACCACCCAGTTGTTCCAACACCTCATCATTGTCTTTGGTTACTCTGTACAACAAACCATGATTCTCAGGAAAATGGAGAAATCGCATAGCCACCCCAGGTTGCTGTGGCTCACCGTTTAACACTGACCTGTTCCCTAGCAGGGATCAAAACGGAGTCCCTCGTCTGCGCACTAAGAAAATCCTCCCAGAGGACCTGGGTCAGCTTCTGCAGGTTCACACATCATCTGGTACATTTTTCATCACTATTCCCATCCTGCAACCCAGTATTAATCGCTACCTCTGAGGGTTCCTACTTTGGGGGAGAGACTCCTGAGCCCTTACGCTTTTGTTCAAATAAGTCCCAAAATATGGGGCAGTCTCGCCCAATTAGCAAGTCATGAGGCAATCTCGGGATCACCCCAACTTTTAGCGTAGCAGTTCCTGCTGGTGTAGACAGGGTTACACAGGCCAAAGGATAGTCTTTAAAATCACCATGCACACAGATGACCATGACCTGCTTCCCTGGTATCACCTTTCCCTACAACCTGTCAGATCAGAGCAGGGTGACCACACTCCCTGAATCAAGGTGCGCTACCACCTCCTGTCCAATGACCCACATCACATAGGCATACATGGAGCGATGTTAACCCATGTCACATTCTATTGGCTCCTTCCGTCTTGGACACTGGGCCACCACATGACCCAGTTGGTGGCAGAACCAACAGAAAACCTCTCAGGATTCCCTTTCCCCTTGTCGCCTCTCAGGAGTGTTTGGCACTGGGGTGCTTCTGGCAGTAGTGTTATGCACCCGAGCAGACACCACACGGTTAGCGGGTGCCATCTTGGTGCTGGAATGCGCTTCCTTTATTTGGTCCAGCTCTCAGGTGACAGGGACCCTCCTGGAAACTTTCTGCACAGCTGTAGCATTCGACAGCAGTGGTCATCTCATCCAAGGACTAAGGCTCTGACTGAGCCACCCATTGTTGGAGCTCCCAAAGAAGACTATGCAGAAAATGGTCCAGTGCAACTCATGCCACAATCTGAGTGGGAGTCTTCTCCTCTGGTTTCAGCCAATCCTGGAACAAGTGCATTAAGTGATACAGCTGTGTCAAAGCGCCAGGTATGTACTTGGTTTGCCCCCAAAACCACAGTCACTCCCAGCCTGGCTAGTATTTCCACCTTTAGCAGTTTGTAGTTCCAAGTTGACTCTGGGGCCAAGTCACAGTATGCCTGTTGGGGATCTGCAGTCAGGAAAGGAGCCTGTACATCCCCTCAGTTGTTCTCAAGCAGTCCTTCCCTTGTTGTAATCTGCTCAAATATCAACAAGTAAGCTTCAACGTTATCTGTGGCAATCATCTTTTGCAGGGTCCACTGTACTGCCTTCCGTGGGTTAACCTTCACAACGGGGTCACCTCTCACTATTTCAGCCTGCTGGGTTACTGTATTCTGTAAACCACTATCTGTTGCACCAGGAAGTTTGTTCCTTGCTACGCAGTGACTGCCTGTGCATTAGCCACTGCTAATTTTTTTATTAGTTTTGCTCCATTGCTTTTTCAGAAGTCTTTCACAGCCTGCGTGGCTTTAATCCAGGAAATGGGACTGGTCTGCACCCCTTAAACTGCCCAATACATTCTCCACCAATTGTTGGGATCAGAGGGGTGCACAGCCAGCTGGAAGACAATTCAATCAAAGTAAAATGTGATTTATTCAGCATGAAACCAAAATAACAAACAGAATTGACAGGTTTGTCTTTAAATACAGTTCCCACACACAGGTACACTTCAGTTCAGCATCACACAGGCTTATAGGGCTAACTTTCAATGCTCTAGCCAAAGCTAAAGTCTCTTTTACAGGCCAGCTCACCCAGCAGGTCACAGTTCACTTGTGAAGCATTCCACACAGCATGCAGGTCTCTTCCCCACTGATAGCCAAACAGCTACCCACACCCTCTCAGACCAGCTGATTAATAACCAGGTCTGAAGAGAAAGTACCCCCAGGCAGACTCTCTACAGCATCAAGACAGTAGATGGGTCTCTGACTGGTTAGTTGACACTTCTCAGCCAGAGTTGAAAGTAAAGCCTCATACACACGATCGGATTGTTGGCCAACAAAACCGTGGAATGTTGTCAGAAGGGCGTTGGCCCAAACTTGTCTTGCATACACACGGCCACACAATTGTTGGCCAACAATTACGAACGTAGTGATGTACTACGTTGTTTTTCAGCTCTTTAGCGCCACCCTTTAGGCTCCTTCTGCTAATTTCGTGTTAGTAGAAGTTTAGTGAGTGTTGATTCGCGCTTTTCATTTTGCGCTTTTCAGTTCGTATCTGATAGGCCGTTCGTTAACCAGCCATGTTGCGTAATCAGAGGGGATAACGTGTTATTTATTATTGGCCTTGGAGTTATTGCTTTGACATTATTTTTTTGGTTGAATAATGATAAGATTTGGTATATTTTCTATATTTTTGGATGCTTAGAATGCATGTTTGGTTAAGTTCTATTGGCAGATAGCATGTCTAATTTTATTTGTTTTCTTTTTTTAATGCACAATTAAAAAATTGTGGAGAATAATACTTGGCTATGTGTTTTACTTCAAATGACAGTTTGGGAGTAGACAGTTACATTTAAAAAAATACAATGTAAAATTTACAAGGGACAAAAACATAGTTGTATCTTTGATCTTAAAAACTATGGGATAATGGTGTTGTGGTAACTTAGCTTTATTATTACGCTAGTTTACAAGACCGACCGCTTCTGGCTTGTCCTTGCATCCGGGCATGTGTGTTTGTACTTTGGACTTTTGTACGACGGACTTATGTACACACGCTCGGAAAATCTGACAACAGACATTTGTCCGCGGAAAATTTTAAAACCTGCTAGCCAACATTTGTCCACGGAAAATCCGACAATTGTCCGATGGAGCATACACATGGTCGGATTTTTCGCCAACAGCCTGTCATCAAACATTTCCCGTTGGAAAGTCAGATCGTGTGCACGAGGCTATAGGCTCCATAACATCAAACCTTCAAAGATAAACAGTAATGTTCCTCTGCAAAATATCAGTATATTTCCTCTCCTCCCTTTCAACGATCTTTCGATGGATCATATGTAGATACAGGCAGGTGGCAAAGTGTTGGTCAGAGAGCGAGCCAAGAACCAGTAAGAAGAGAGATTGTAGCTGAAGAGCCACGGTCTACTGTTTGTTTTACTGGAAGGAACAAATAATCCACTTTGTTTCCCCCTCAATAGGTTTTCCCCTATTTCATCCATAGGAAGAACATAGAAAGTGGCTTCATGATGGACAGAATGATAGAAGACCACAAGAGCTGTTCAGTGTAAGGTCTTTAATTTATTAATGGAATACCTTCTCAGAGACGGAAATATGGGAAGGGGATGCATTCATGGCAAATAAGTGTTTAGGATGAGTGTAGTTAGAAATAAAGTGATAAAGGTGCAACGCCTTAATATAGCAACAGCAAACTAAAACATTCGTTATAAATCATGCGCATAGAAACATGAAAGTGAAAAATCACACAAATAATGCATAAATCACCTAAAAAGTCCTTTAGCCTCCGTTCACACCTATGCAAATTAGATGCGGCTTACACCGCATCCAATTCGCAGGACATTTTAAAATACATTCATTTGAATGTATCTGGTTCACATATGTGCGCTTTTTGGGCATTGCGGTACGAACTACAAGCCTATTATCTCCTATGGGAACTCATCTGATTCGCAGATGCATTGCGTTCTGAACAAGGATTTTCTCCTTCTCCTCACTACACCTCCCCCCCCCCTCCCTCCCCCTCTCCATGCTCACTGATCCGCAGCTACAACGCAGTGAATCCTTTGAACAGCAGATTTTTATCTTCCCAGAGAAACCTGAGCTTCAATTCGCACCGCACATATGTGAACCCAGGCTTAACTCTAGAAATGTCCGTGTATTGCTTCCACCATCCAAAAAAGAGTACACCATGTGCAACTGATGGTATGACTGAACTCACCAGCTGCCAATGTAGAAAATCATACTTTGAGAAGTAACAATCTCAGCTTCCACTCTATAGACATCCAGCTCCATCCATCCACCTAAGGTACTCTTGACTGTACAGCAGCAGCCCACCCCACTGGAGGAGATTTGGAAAAGACCACAATGACTCTAGATGGAAAATAAGCCCTTGCGCACAGAGCCAAATACCAAAATGGGTCAGATATAGTGTAATAATGTATTACTGATGCATAAAAAAAAAATCACATAAAAACTATGAAAAATCTCCGGATGCCAAGTAGTACAGCAGTCCACTTACTCAGATGACCGCCAGTTCCGAAACCAGAAGTGTCAGTGTGATGTCAGCGTATAGCTCCACCCAATGCGTTTCGGACCAACATACGTCTTCAGGGGACTCTAGTAACTTACTGGCTTACTAGAGTTCCCTGAAGTCGTGCGTTGGCATGAAATGCATCGGGCGGAGCTATACGCTGATGTCACGCCACCACTTCTTCCACACCTTGAAGATCATGGGTGGAATGTGTTGCGTCAGTATAGATTTGTTATATAGTTTTGGGACTTTCTCAGACTCCATTTGTTTGTTCAGATTTCTTTCAGTGGAAACAGATGTCATTGGAATGCTTGCATAAGCAGTCATCTCTGCTTCTATTGTGTTTACAGGTGTTGTGGTCAAACTTTGTTATAAAAAAAAACACTGTGTAATAATGGTCAACAATAGCTTGACCTTTTGACATATATGACCTATGACATGTATGATACAATGTGCCAACTAGAGGTTGAATTGGGAAATCTTTTACCCATAAAAAGTTAACGTAAAGGAGGTAGCGAGAAAGGGGCCACACCAATGTGGGGATGGTATAACTTTCCAAATACAACTAGCAACATAGAATGAAAGGGGGACCCCATAACTAAATAACAACAAGAAAAGTCTGTGCCAGAAGAAACTTCACCTGAGGATGATGCTAATGTCTGATTTCCTGCTATTGCTTGTAGTAGAGCCTGGGATCCTATAACCTGAGTAAAGAAACTTTAGCGTGTTCCTATTGTACACAGACAATTGTCAGACA
Source organism: Aquarana catesbeiana (assembly GCF_042186555.1). Classification (NCBI taxonomy): domain Eukaryota; kingdom Metazoa; phylum Chordata; class Amphibia; order Anura; family Ranidae; genus Aquarana; species Aquarana catesbeiana. The sequence continues at coordinate 248,087,298 of NC_133331.1, read as the reverse complement.
TCCCAACCTGCAAAAACTCATTTCAGGGAGGTGGCAAACTCATTTCAGGGAGGTGGAGCTCTGCGCTGCCGCTGAACCCCCCCCCCCCCCCCACACACACACACACACAATTAAATGCAGCCTTACCAGTGCCCATGACATGCAGCCTGATCAGTGCCAATTAAATGCATCCTGCTCACGCAGAGCTCAATCACAGATTTGAATATCCCAGCGGCCACTGTAACAAAGTCCCGCCTCCTATGATACACATCACACTGATTCAATGCATCATTGGATCAGTGTTCCATCTATCTAGGAGGCAGGACTTTGTTACAGTCCTCCACCTCGCACAGACTGGCATTCCCTGGCGAGGACATCATCACATCCGCCTGCAGTGCCGGGACAAGGTCATCCAGTGCCCAGGGCGAAGATGTTAAACTGTGCTCCCCCACCAGATGGAGTAGGGGGTGGGATTCAGCTTGTAGCGACACGTGCAACACATCTCATCAAAACATATGTAACATATAAATTTAATAGCAGTAGACATTCTATCCCGTAGTAATATATTGGGGTCAGTGTGAGGAAAAATGCCTGCATGTTGGTGTTTTCACTGGAAGGAAAAGATGCCTTGGCGTCTGTGGTATAAGTCTAAAGGTGAGTATACACAGTTAGCTCTCTTATTGTACAGCTGGTGGGCGGAAGAAAAAAAAAAAGAGAACAGATTCTTCCCATCCCCATCCCTCCTGACACGACCCCGCCCACCCCTCCTCTCGCTCTGTCCGCCTGTCACTCTGCCACAGACAGAGCAGCCCGAGCGGCCATACTCAATTCAGTTAAAGGTTTAGCCAGGAGATCGCCTGGCGCTCACGGGTGTCTGGGAGCCCGCAGCCAAATGCGGGAGACTCCCACGACTCACGAGATAGTTGAGATGTCTGCATTGTGCATATGCTAATTCACTAGGAAGTTTGTGGAAGTGTGCACGTGTTTTATATCCATATCTGTCATTCTTGTATGGTTTTCCCATAATTATAGTTTGTATATACAGCATTTTGTTTAGTAAAGCACATTACACTACAGAGTTTTTATTGTTTCCTTGCTTTTAAGGCAAAGAACCAGATGCAAAGCATAACATGCCCCCACTAAAGATGACTGCTCTCCTGATGACACCTATGGAGGCTTCAGAAGCACAAAGTTCCTCTCATCCTCCATTCCCTCTGTACAGTTGCCAGCAACACAGTGCCACCTACGGATAAAAAGCACCTGCCTACACTCACCCCTTTGCCAGATGCGGTCTTTAGCATCAATAACACACAGAAATAAAATATAACTCACGCAATCCGAATACTTTGCAGTTAACTGCCCTCGGTTAGACCGAATAGGGTGATTGACCTCACTGTCATTGTTGGGCTCAGCATCAGAACTTTCAACCTCAGCTGTTTGGGGGTTATCATGGTCATCCATAATCCTCAGGACCAGCAGCAAAAACCAATATGTGTTTCTCCAAAAGCTGATGCAGTAGGCACTGCTGGGACAGCGGATATTCCTGGAAGGGGACATCCAAGGGATCTAGCAGCTGTTTGTATTGGTCAACATCCAGGGGGGACATGGCAGCTTGCAGAGGGGCACAGACAGCCTCGACCACAGGTAGAGACATAGCAATACAGTGCCTGAGTACCACATATAGGTCTGCTCTGTTAATCCGGTTGGGTAAAAGGGTGGGGATGTTTCCCAGTTTAAATAGCTGAACCAGCACCCTACCCCAATAAACTTTAGAAAGTGTTTGAGCTCTCAACCATTCTCCTGGCACTTCCCTGTCCCTGCGGGGTTCAATCATAACTAAAGCCCCTTTGAGCTTCCTATGGGCCCTGATGGGCATTAACCAGACAACCTCCTGATGTGGGGCTATAGTAGCTTTTGCCTGCTTGCTATGTCTATCGCTGGCTCTCTGTGTGATAGAATTTGTAGGCACAAATTAAATTTAGCTAGACTGCCTGATGGTCGCACCCCTTAATATGGCCACATAGCCTCTCCCTTTCTGTCATTTGAGATAAGTGCAAGTCCTTGAGGACATTCATACCCAGTACTATGGGTACAAAGGAGACAACTGAACTGCAGGTGTCTACTACCCCTACCCGCTCTACCACCTGGTTGAATACTTGCATCATCACCCAGGTGACCCCTTCTACCACAATAGGTAAGTTATTGGCCTCTTTCAAGGACAACCATGATGGGTCTAGCTGTCTCCAGACCCTGAACCACTGCACATAAAAGTCATACTCCACAGTGGTAACTTTATACCCTGTATCTATAAAACAATGTACCTGCTGCCCATTTACTAAGACGGGGTTGGAGCAACCATTGAATCATGCGACAGACATTTGTGGAAAGTTCCTGGAGATTGCCCCTCCCCCCATGGAACTTTTAGTTTAAAGTGGTTGTAAACCCTGCTTGGACATTTTTACCTACAGGTAAGCCTATAATAAGACTATCTCCGTTAGGAGATATTCACCCTGCATGCAGTCAGTGACATCATAACTTATTTATATAAATTATTCCTGCGCTACCTCGGGAACAATAGTGTACATGGACAGCTGCAAACACTGAATGGGATCAAACAAGGCCCATAAAAAGTATAAAGCATAAATGAAAAGTGCTGTGCTGGTCCAGTATAATGTAATTATGTGACAGTGCGTAAAAATACAAATAAAAGTAAGAGGGGTATACGGGTGATATGTTTGTATGCACAGTATCCTGTGATAAATTCAAAAGTGTATAGGAGTGAGAAAATATTATCCCAGGTAGTTTGGGAACTACCTGGGATAATATTAGGTCCACCGAGCCGCCACCTTTAAGTGCTTAATATTGAGCACTATCTTTACCACATAGTCCTATTTGCGGCCATATATATATCTAATATCATGCCGCAGACATCTATGACACTAGCGATGCGCCTTCTAACCTAGTTTACATTCACTGACGTAATCTCCTGAAAAATGGCCGCCGATATATTGATTAGGCCACAGGAAAATGGCCGCCTATTCATCATAGAAGCCTATGGCACTAGTAATGTGCCTTCCAACCAAAAAAATGGCCGCGCACGTGTTTCGAAACTGACCCTTTCAAACATGGCCGCCATAACATTACACCAGGCCACAAGAAAATGGCCGCCCATTGTCTACAATTTAAAGACATGAATGTGCCTCTCCTATCATCCCCTGATGAAGTCACATGATTGGGTGACGTCACGCGTAGGGACGGGATAGGCACTGACACAGATCTGGATTGACGAGCTCGCCGCTCGTAGGATTTACATGTGATATGCATCTACTTCATGTGAGTACATGCTTTTAACCTCAATAAAAATACAGATTTGTCCAAAATACTACACTATCTGGCACCCTTTTTGTTCTCCCTTATGTTGGCTCTGCTACTGTTGATGCTGGTACTGAGGGATTAAAGTACAGGGACCACCGGCTCCGGTCCAGGGACCCCAAAGAGAGACCATCTCCTCCATTTACCTTCTATGCGATTGTCCCATTGCCGCAAGGTAAGGGGCCCATCACTCACCTGTGTGTGTTTGAGCACGAAAAGGATATATACCCTCTCTCTTTCGGCACCCCACCGGCTACTTGCTGCACAGTTGGATTGTTAAAGGAACACTAAATATCTCTTTTGAGCTTGCACTGGCATATATGTTTTATTGCATTTAAAGACTTGGTTTGGACTTCACGCAACAATATATATATTTTTTTAATGTCAATATTTATTTGGGTTTCATAGAGAGACGCCACACACCTGTTTTTGCACAATATTTATTTCTGCATAGTTTGCACTTTTTCGTCCATGGATATTTATCTTGCATAGTTTGCACTTTTTTATTTTTTGTATATTATTGTAGTTTGCACATGCTATGTTTGTGATACTTACCATTTGATTGCTTACTGTTTAAGTACATACACATGACCATATTTATACGGGTTGCACAGACACAACAGCACTTTAGGGTTTATTTGCACAAGTTACATTAGCACTAGGTGTGTATGAGGATTATTTGTATCGGCTCCCTGCACACATTGTGCTGTTACAGTCCTTACATAGGCCGAATCGGATACAGGATATTTTCTCACTCCTATACACTTTTGAATTTATCACAGGATACTGTGCATACAAACATATCACCCGTATACCCCTCTTACTTTTATTTGTATTTTTACGCACTGTCACATAATTACATTATACTGGACCAGAGAAGCACTTTTCATTTATGCTTTTGACATCATAACTTGCCGCAACTTCAGAGCTTTGTGCCAGAACCAAGGGCTCCCGAGCACATGCGCGGGAGTGACGTAATCGTGGCTCCGGACAATCACATAGCTGGCGCTCGCAAACCTTGAAGAAAGACAGGGCGAGCATGTCAGCCCTCTCATCAGTGACTTTGCAGCGCTGGAGGGCTTCCTTCCAAGGTGAATATTTCATAACGTGCTAGTATGCGATGCAATGCACATTATGTCATTGCCTTGCAGGTTTTTGTTTTTTTTGAACATCCACGGTTTACAACCACTTTAACTGCCGATGGGGGGTGCCTTTATTCTCAAGGCGGTAATTTCTGGCTAGTTGGATCAAGGCACCCACACCACCAGCACCTCTGATCTTTGTCAGGATCCCTTTAAAAAAGATTCCTACCTTTATGCCGCGTACACACAGTCGGACTTTTCAGCTACAAAAGTCCGACAGCCTATCTGACAGACTTTCAACAGACTTTCTAACGACCGGACTTGCCTACACACGATCACACCAAAGTCTGACGGATTCGTACTTGATGACGTACACCGGACTAAAATAAGGAAGTTGATAGCCAATAGCTGCCCTAGCGTGTCCGTCGGACTAGCATACAGACGAGCAGATTTCTGGGTCCGGCGGAGTTATGACGTAAAGATTTGAAGCATGTTCCAAATCTAAAGTCCGTCAGATTTGCGGCTGGAAAAGTCAGCTGAAGCCCACACACGATCGGGTTGTCTGCTGAATTTGGTCCGTCTGCGTCGGTCGGACAAGTCCGGTCGAAAAGTCCGACCGTGTGTACGCGGCATTATAAAACTGGGCTATCTCCTGTTTGAACGTAGTCATCTCTTGTCGCTTGGGGAGGACATATTCTGTGTCATTTCCTATATAACAGTCTGCAAAGCCGACAAAGTGAAAGGAGTCAGAGCCTGTTCTCTATGGCCTCACTTTTCTTTATCACCCCTAAAGTGGCTTCCGCGTCCTCCTGCCCCCAAACCACCCCGAATAGTCTACCTGGAGTGCCTAAATCAGCACACCCCTGATGATTTTTTTTTCCAGCCACCTCCATAATTTCTGCAGTACAAAGTCGATTTACTAAAACTGGAGAGTGCAAAATGTGGTGCAGCTCTGCATAGAAACCAATCAGCTTTCAGGTTGTATTGTCAAAGCTTAATTGAACAAGCTGAAATTAGAAGGTGATTGGTTACTATACACAGCTGAGATTTTGCAGTTTTAGTAAATCAACCCCATGGTGAGTGAGACTCTTGCCCTCTTGCTGTCTGAATGAAAAATCTGCGTCTTAGCTTAGTCAGAGTGACATTCTCCGCAAACAGGCCTATCCAGCCACACCACTATTTGCTCCAAGCTAGCCTGTTCCTCCTCCTGCAGTACCATACTAGAGGGACGAGCATCATCCTCTAGGGAATTGATAGCAAACTCTCTTCCCACTCTTTCAGTGAGATTATAATAGATGCGACCTATCACACCATGATTCTAGCAATGACAAGCCTCCATCCCTAATACGTATACAACAACAAAAAGAGAGAGGAAATGGGACTTTATATGAGGCAAGTCATTGGATTGTTCAGTTTTTTAAGAAATAGCAGATTACATTAAGGAAGTATCAATCTGTAATACAGACACAATCCAGTGTAATACATTTGCATAAATATAAAACAATTGTACAGAAGAAAGTACAGAATAATAAATAAACATCTTGATTATAAAAGAACACTCATCCATTCATAAAAGTTCAATGAACATGATCGATTTTACATGGTAGACCAAAATTGTTTAAAGCATCAGTTTGATATAACTCGACGCACGTTTCATGGCTCTTGCCAATCATCAGGAGTAGGATGCTCTGAAAATAAATCAGTAATGTTTATAAGTAGGGATATCCTTTAAACGGAGAAACAATCTCTCAAAAATAAAGGTGTGTAACTTACAGTGCGGTCAAATGGTGGCGCCCAACCTAAAATCCAAAGGAAGAGGGGGGACAAGGATAATCATCTCACCCGGGGCTGAGGTGAGGAATCCCATCTGGACCAGAAAACAGCAGCCAGGTGAAGACCAGGTGACCATGTCACAACCATGTGGTTCTGGTGTGTGCTTATCAGTCCAAACTGCTCTGCAATGGTAAGAAAATAAAATTATGTGAAATTGATGTGTGTAAGTAATGAGTGGAGCCTATATCAGTTGGTGAGTGAAGTGATGAATAGTGTTGTGATAAAGTGTATGAACTAAAAAAACAGAAAAAAAACCCCACAAAAACAAAATAAAAAAGTAAGTGATTGTATCCAAATCAAAAATGAATGATGGACTGTGTAATGTGAAAGCTATGAATAAACCCAAAAGAATATAGTGACAAGTATGAAGCAATTGAAATTACCTTGTGTGTGGATCTGTGACTGGAGACATAACTGCTGTCCTGCTTGTGTGAAAGGTTGATGTGAAATGGTCAGCTGGCCAGCCTGAGCAGCTTATATCAGGCATAGGGCGGGTCCCCACCAACACCATGAGCCCCAATAGGATGGAGAGAGGGAGTGTGCACAAGGCCCAGGCAAATAAATGCACCGAGCAGAGCATTAACTCATGATGCCGATGCATAGGAGGCAAGGCCCCAGCCCCCCAACCCCCTAACTCTCTTCCCACTCTTTCAGTGAGATGTTGGATGTGTTAAACTTTGAAATTAGCGCTAAGACTGTTCCTAAGGGTGCCATAGTGGTCCCTAGATCCCTTTCTGTGCCAATCAATGTGTGAGGCATTGTCTGCTGAGTACACCAAGTTGTGGGAGGGGTCATTTGAGATGAGCCATGTGTGTGGGATCCCCCTGGAAGCTGGAAATCACTGTAGTAGGCACTGCTACTATATTGATCTCCACTAGCTTATGGGTCCCCTGCCGAAAGGCAGAACAGCCGCTTACTGAACCAAAGAGATCGCTCACTTAGCACAGGTGCTATTCCAAGGACATTTTCATTTTCTCAATGAATGCAAAGTATTCTCTGATTGGATGAGGTAAAAATTATGACATCACTGCCGCACATCTCCATCGCACCCAACCAGAGGATTAAGTAAAGTTTTGCCTGAATGGCACTCACACTGTGCGAATAAGCTCTCATGTTCATAATGCAGCAGGGCAGCCACTTGGCATGGGACCCTGAACTTAGTGTAGGTCACTGTAGTAGCTGTGCCCTCTACAGTAATTTCCAGCTTCTGCTGGGATTCCACAGGTATGGCATACTGTACGTACTGTACTTACATCCAGGCTAGACCAATGTACAGTGTCTTGAAAAAGTATTCACACCCCTTGAAATTTTCCACATTTTGTCAAGTTAAAACCAAAAGTGTTAACATATTTTATTGGGATTTTATGTGATAGGACAACACAAAGTGATTAATGATTTTCAAATTTTTATGCAAAAAAAATCTGAAAAGTGTGGTGGGCATTTGTATTCAGCCCCCTTTACTCAGATATCCCTAACTAAAATCTAGTGTAACCAATTGCCTTCAGGAGTCACCTAATTAGTAAATAGTCCACTTTTGTGTAATTTAATTCCAGTATAAATAGAGCTGTTCTGTGAAGCCCTCAGAGGTTTGTTAGAGACAATTAGTGAACAAACAGCATCATCAAGGCCAAGGAACACACCAGACAGGTCAGGAATACAGTTGTGGAGAAGTTTAAAGCAGGGTTAAGTTATAAAAAAATATCCCAAGCTTTGAACATCTCACAGAGCACTGTTCAATCCATCATCCGAAAAAGGAAAGAGTATGGCACAACTGCAAACCTACCAAGACATGGCTGTCCACCTAAACTGACAGGCCTGGCAAGGAGAGCATTAATCAGAGAAGCAGCCAAGAGGACCATGGTAACTCTGGAGGAGCTGCAGAGATCCACAGCTCTGGTGGGAGAATCTGTCCACAGGACAACTATTAGTCGTGCACTCCACAAATCTGGCCTTTATGGAAGAGTGGCAAGAAGAAAGCCATTGTTGAAAGAAAGCCATAAGAAGTCCCATTTGCAGTTTGCGAGAAGCCATGTTGGGGACAAAGCAAACATGTGGAAGAAGGTGCTGTAATGGAAATTTGTAAGTTCTGTATATAATTGTATTCTATTTTGTATGTATTGCACGCTGCTCTCACGACACTAATAATGTTTTCAGTACGTTTACATTCTTTCGAGTCCTAATTAGAATTAGCCTGTCTGTGTAACGTCCCTTGTTACCATAAATGTACAATTGTAATATTAATGTGATACCTACGTAATCATGTGTATAAAAACCTTCAATTGCATCATAATAAAGCAGAACAGTTATTTGGAAAGATTCTGAGCGTATCTTTTGTGTCTGTTCCCTACTGCAGTAGTTATTAATTTGGAAACACTAATCAATATGAGGATAGGAGTTGCCTATCACCAAAATGTCCAACTCACGTGGCGAGCTTTGCCTAGGAGGGGCTTTACAGGTGACCTTGAGTATCCAAAACGAGGAGCTTGAGACAATCTGGGAATTTCTGATAATCAGCCGGCTGAGGTAAGCCTTTTGCTTACATTTGAGTTATCAGACTTCCTTGATCGGTAAGGCATTTTCTGGACAAAGGGTACCCATTTTACTCCCCTTAATCGAATAGTATTGATTGGTGGTCATATGTTATGCTGTCACTGTCTACTGTCCATCGTAGTGTTATAGATAAGAAAGGGAAGAATAGTGCTGTTCACAGGTATATGTAGTACATCTGCTAGATTAAGTAGTTTAGAGGCAAGAGGGTATAGGCACATGTAGAGAACACTGGCTAGTCATTATGGGCATTAAATTAATTAAGGGATGAAGGGTAAGAGACCCTCAAAATGCCCAGCGCAAGAGGAGCGCTATATATGAACCAGAGGTGCGGTTCTGCCTATACTGAGCCTCAAGATTAAAGGTTAAAGTGGACAGGGATCCACATTGGGTAACTGGGTTACCACCAAAGTCCACAGGGACTAAGAATCATGCAGAGTAAACAGCTAGAGAAACAGCTATGTGATGGATCAAGGGTGACAATTAACACTAGACAAAAAGGGACATTTGTTAAGTTGTGGTATGAATTTGGGGTCAGGCACTACAACTAGTACAGTCAAGAAACAGAGTAATGAGAGTTAAAACAGAATACTTTATATGTTGTCAGTGAGGGAAAATGGGATGAGCACTGCGGCTGCATGTCTGATCATAGAATCATAGAAGCTAGATATAAAGGATATCTGAACAAAATAAGGAAAGCAGAATTTAAGCAGGGAAATATTAAAGAGTTAAAAGAAAGTGAGAGAATGATATGCATGTGTTGTGTACAAATGGGAAAAATGTAAGCGATTTTAGAGAGATATTTGTGTATGTGTGTGAATGCTGGAACCTTTAGTTCTATCGCTTGTGTGTGTCATGTACGCAGATGTGACCCTTTGTGCTCTCATGAAAGAATGTGGCTGGGATGAGAGGTCAGTGATAAGCTCGAAGGACACCATGCCAATTCCAGTTTTTTAGACAAAGCATTTATAACAAAATGTGCCAGGTTAACTAATCTAATGATAAACAATGTGATCACAATTATTTTTTGAAACTGTTTTCCGAACATGGTAAAATGAAGGTTACATTTAACCGTGTATTACACAAATTGAATATCCTTTGATAGTGGAAACAGTGCATTTAAAAAAGGGAAATTAAGTAAAATTAAGTAATAATGAGTATTAATTTCTAATATGAGTTTAACAATTTTATTAATAATATAGATATTCAGTATTTAAACTGGTTTAGACAACCTTTGGTTGGAAATGAAATCCAGGTTAATGGGGAAATTTGTAATGAATGGGATTAGTTTAGATTAAGATAACAATTTTGTAATTTTACATTTATACAAAAAGCCCTTATTGAGAGAATAAAAAAGATTAAGATGAGGTTGTTATTTGGAATAAAGCTGCCATAATATTTAATAAAGCCAAGATGGATGGGATACATAAGAAGTTTTTCTACAAAAATGAAATTTTAAGGTTTTTGATAATAACTAGATGTGCGGCCCATGATGTGAGAGTTATAATAAATAAAATTTAAATATAACAGACCCATCACATCAAGTCCACACACCCTGTTAGGATAGATGCCACCTACAGCCAGTTGTTTTATAGTTTTTGATGCTTTCCGGTCCATCATACAGATTGTTGGTCCTTTTGTTTTTATTTTTTTGAAATCCAAAGCAGAATGTGTGGATTGTGAAATGATGTGCCCTTTTTCCTTGTAAGTGCAGTGGTATAAGCAGAAGAATATTTTGCATTTATGGACATCTCTTCCTGACTGCAGGGTATTGTTATCATTTATTATAATATTGCCAGGAAAAAGTTGTCTTTTTGAAACATGAAACTGGAGTTCTTACACAAACAGCATGATAGAAATCAAGCCATTGTAATATATTTATGCAAGCTGGACCCAGTAATGAAGGGATCACCCCAATATATCAGAGCTGTAGCTTTATGCAAAGGTGCTATTAGACAAAGTTACAGACATTATTTTGGTCAAATATTTAATTTTTAATGGTCCAACATTCTGCACAGCAAATATACAGCTAACTAAATGTTTGCCTAATGAAAGGTTCAAAATATGAATTTGTTTTGTTTGTTTATGTACAAATCTAACAATGAAAAATGCGTACATTTGAATCCAGCAACCTTATTGCCTCTATTAGAGGAGGCTGAAGACAAAGGAAAACCACATGTGTTAAATTGATGATGAAGGAATCAGCTGCTGTGAGCCCAGTGCAGGACACATTCCCTGAAGACCCAGATATTAATTTTTTTGTAGACTTGATCCTGGTTTTATACTGAGGATGGCAATACCCATACCGAGTATGCAGTTTATCACCCAGAAGGATACTTTGTATTCAAAGTCATTGGATCCTTTTTCCCCAGCTCAAGAAGCAGAACTGCATGTTTTAGCAAAGCCTGTGAGCTATAATAAGAGTGTATATTTATATAGTCGAGATATTGAGAGCTTTTGGTTCCATTTGAAGGGCCAGAAGTATGTTTTTACTTCGGCAGGTAAACCAATCAAGCATGCTAAGTTAATTTGATTGCCTGTTTTCAGCCTTCCAGGTTCTTGCTGAGGTAGCCATATTAACTTTAAAACTCACACATGGAAGCAGACCCGGTGATGCATGATGCTGCATTACGGCCCCAGACACTTGCTGGGTCTGTGCAACTTACAGATTCCACCCTAGTTCTGGCCCAGTATAGCTGGGATTAATAATTCAACTTTAAGGACCCCAGAACAAGAAGAACAAGTGGTCCACAGGGGGCAACTTCTTATGAAACAGGACTTTGGAAAAGGTGATCATTTATGTCTGCCAGCCACTCTTTTCCCTCCAGCTTGACACATGGACCGTGTCATCAGTCACAAGCAGTTATGGCTGCCTTAGTAAATGAGCGTGGGATAGAGCCAGGGTTCACCACAGTTGTTTTTATAACATACCACTTCTTCTTTTACCTGTTACCAAAGGTGTAACCAAAAGCTGAACATCCCCCCCAGAGATTACAAAAAGATATATCCAGATGCCCAAGTCAGGATCTTACGAGTATGCATTCTGTCTGTATGGACATGTTTTCTGGATGTCCAATGGCAAATGCTACTGCAAAGGCCACAGTAAAAAAGTGTTATGAGAAGTAGTTTGTAAATATATAGAGTGCAGAATCTACAGAGAGTAACAGAGGAAATCATTTTTATAGGAGAGTCCTTACTAGAAGTTTTGAGGTTTTATTTTTACACTCCCTACTGTCTATAATGTAGCGGACAAAGTAGAGTAAGAAACTTTTGCCTGAATGTTTTCTTATATTTTATCAAGCCCCTAAGGGGATATTGGACTCTCTCCCTATGGGATTTTGTTTGGGAGTGTGTTACTCACTTGCTTATATTTTGTCTCAGCAGCTGAAGTCCTCCATTCGGATCTCACAGAGAATGTTGCTGATCATTTAAGGTTTTTGACAAACTCATTTATGTGTTTTCTCCCCATTTCCAGATCCTAAAAGTTTGGAAGGATCTAAAACCAAAGCCAGGTGACTTGTGGATTGTTAAGAGACATTTATATATAAGGAAATGTTTGGAGACTCAATACAGCATCTATTTTATGTACAGTTTTGCAAAACTTGAAGGAAAAGTCACCTGGATCCACACCAGACACTGCAAAAATGACTAAATTAAAGAAGTCTCTGTGTTTGATTTGTTTCCCTCTTGTGATCACAGTCTAGGGTACTTTTTGATTCAATTACTTTAATTGTAAGGGATATATATATATATATATATATATATATATATATATATATATATATATATATATATATATATATATATAAAAAATGTGATTTGAAAAGTAGTTCAGCCATGTTGAAGTCATATTTGTCTTTTGTACATCTTCCATTTTATGTAGAATTGTCTGTGTTTACATGTGCTGATAAGTCAGCATGACAACAATTCAGCTAGGCCATTCTGGCCACAGAAGTGTACAGCCAGTACTCTGTATATAATCGTATTCTATTTTGTATGTACTGTACACTGCCCTCACTGTGCACATGGCACTAATAATGCTTTCAGTACATGTTTACATTCTTTCGAGTCCTGATTAGAATTAGCCTGCCTATGTAATGCCCCTTGTTACCATAAATGTACAATTGTAATATTAATGTGATACCTACTTAATCATGTGTATAAAAACCTTCAATTGCATCATAATAAAGCAGAACAGTTATTTGGAAAGATGCTGAGCGTATCTTTTGTGTCTGTTCCCTACTGCAGTAGTTATTAATTTGGAACCACTAATCAATATGAGGATAGGAGTTGCCTATCATCAAAATGTCCAACTCAGTGCTCTCGTTAGATGAGACCAAAATTGAACTTTTTGGCCTAAAAGCAAAATTCTGTGTGGCGGAAAACTAACACTGCACATCACCCTGAACACACCATCCCCACTGTGAAACATGGTGGTGGCAGCATCATGCTGTGGGGATGCTTTTCTTCAGCAGGAACAGGGAAGCTGGTCAGAGCTGATGGGAAGGAGCCAAACACAGGGCAATCTTAGACGAAAACCTGTTAGAGTCTGCAAAAGACTTGAGACTGGGGCCTTCCAGCAGGACAACGACCCTAAGCATACAGCCAGAGCTACAATGGAATGGTTTAGATCAAAGCATATTCATGTTAGAATGGCCCAGTCAAAGTCCAGACCTAAATCCAATTGAGAATCTGTGGCAAGACTTGAAAATTGCTGTTCACCGACGCTCTACATCCAATCTGACTTGAGCTTGAGCTATTTTGCAAAGAAGAATGGGCAAAAATGTCTCTAGATGTGCAAAGCTGATAGAGACATACCGGTACTTAAGAATTGCAGCTGTAATTGCAGCGAAAGGTGGTTCCACAAAGTATTGACTCAGGGGGGCTGAATACAAATGCACGCCACACTTTTCACATATTTATTAGTAAAAAATGTTGAAAACCATGTATCATTTTCCTTTCACTTCACAATTATGTGTCACTTTGTGTTGGTCTATCACATAAAATCCCAATAAGAAAAATTTATGTTTTTGGTTGTAACATAATGTGGAAAATTTCAAGGGGTAGAAATACTTTTTCAAGGCACTGTACCGATGTAAAAATACCTGGAATTCACTTTTAACCATCTTGATACTGTCATATTGTAAAAAAAAAGTGCAGAAAGGTAAAATCCATTTTCTGGAGCGCCATTAATCAATGGTGCTGCAGAAAACACACACAGGTGGCTAGGGTGCCCTTTGAAAACCTGTGATCAAGCCCTCATTAGACAGCTAAGACCACAGGCAAAATGCACAGTCAGGCGCTCTGTGCCTTGTAATCGCTGTAATGACCAATTACATTGATCACAATAATACACTCCCTATGCTTACATATGAGAACCCTTCCTTTTCTGCACTGTTGCCGATCTTCTTCCTTTATAATCTGCCAGCACTTCCCTGCCAATCCTTCTGTGTAACCTTGCTCCAGCTGACCAGCAACAAAATAGTTGGTCCTCTGAGGAAGTCACGTGATGTGATGTAACTTGCAGGACGTGGCCGGAGCGGACGGTGGACCGGAAGTGATGTGAGAGGCGGAAATGTTTTTAAGCTCTAATGCTATTTTAATTTTGCTTTGATGTAAGCGTCCAATTGTCTTTTAATAAGTGGCTATGTTTTAAACGATTTCACACTATGGCAGGCATATTGTCTATTTCATTCATATATATGGATTGGAGTTATTAGCAATACTTCAAGAGCCTGGATCTTGGAACCAACACAGCAATGATAAGGAGAGGGATATTCTAAGGAAGGATTACCAGTTCCCTAATAAAACCTGATCCCAAGGCTTTTAATATGTGGCTATGAGGTGAGAGTTCTGTGAGCACTGAGGTGATTAGTGAAAACACAGCGTTTTTTGGATTACACTAAAGAACTAAGCACCATATTGAAACAGAGCACTTGGACACTTATCAGTTTATCTAACAGTCCATATGCTTTGCGCTTTTTATTATATTATAATAAAAAAAAACAATTATTATTATATGTTTATGGATTATGTTGACTAATATACATTATTTTTCCTTGTCAAAAGAAGTTTATTGAGTATACAATGTTATAACGATACATAAAGTAAGTTTACAAGGATCTATAAAGTAAGCTCATTGTTTTACAGTAGGGTTTATATAGGTAAATATCATGAAATTTCAAATATTAAACATTGGGTTCACGTAAACCTAAATTAAAGATATATATCATTTCCTTAGTTACTTTTGTAGGTATTTAAATGATTTATACCTACTATACATATTGTTTACAGGTAGAGTGTATATAGGTCAAATAAATTCTGATAATGAGCTTTAATCGTAAGGTGGAGAAAAGGAAAGAGAAAGAAGAAAAAGGGTTGAAAGGTAGAGGTATGGTCCACAAGGTTGTCCCGCTCGTCAGTTTATTATTTTTTTTAGTTCTCTTTGAAGCCTTAGAATGGGTGTCTCTGTAAGTCATTTAATCTGTTACCATGGCAACAGGACAGAGTCATTGAAGTTTGACAGGAACTGTTGTTTTATCCAAGGATGCCAAAGTTTTTCAAATTTTGGAATTTGATTTTGATCGATGGCTACCATCTTAGCATGGGACATTGTATTATTCATTCTGTGAATTGTTTCTGCTAGTACCAGTGTAGGAGATTTCCATGCCTTGGCCACTGTTTGTTTTGCAGCCGTTATTAGTTGGATCATAAGTTTGAATTGAGAGAGTGTTAACCATTCCGGTTTTAGATTAAGTAAAGTTAAATATGGATCTGGTTGTATTATTTTTTTAAATATTTTAGATGCAATCACGAAGACTTCCTTCCAGAAGGTTTGGACTACTGGGCACGTCCACCATATGTGTAAATATGTGCCTATTTCTGGGCATCCTCGAAAACAAAGAGCTGAGGTATTAGGTGAATATTTTGCCACTCTAGCGGGTACAAGGTACCAGCGAGTTAGGACTTTATAATTTGTCTCCAGTGCTAAGATGTTGGGTGAAGATGACTTAGATGTGAGCCATATGTTAGACCATTCCGTGTCTTCTAAAGTTCGTCCCAGGTCCTCCTCCCACCTCTGAACGTAAGAGGGTCTATTAAGATTTGCTACTCCATATAATTGATTGAAGTGATGAAATTGTACCTTTAGCAAATGGATCTTTTGTACAGATTGATTCAAAAATGGATAATTGGGATAATGGTGTATCCCCCTTTAGGAATGGTGTATAGAAATTTTTGATTTGGAGATATCTAAATATCTCAGAGTTTGGTAGATCATATTTTTCTCTAAGCGATGGGAATGAAAGGAATGATTTAGATGCTATGAAGTCATTTAGTGTCTGAATGCCTGATGTTGTCCAAGCTTTAAAAGAATTTGGGTAGATCCATGCCGGATAAAAGGCTGGATTTCTGATAAAAGAAAGGAGAGGATTGTGTGGAGATTGTAACTGATATTTGGTTTTTAGTTTATCCCAGAGAGATAAGAAGTGTTTAGTTATGGGATTATGAATTTTAAAGCGGTCTTTAGGATCAAGCCATAATAAATTTGATATTAATAGAGGGTCATTTTCTGAAGCCTCTATAAATACCCATAATGGGATTTCCTGTTTTGCATGGTATTTGGACAGACTGGCCAAATGTGCTGCTCTGTAGTAGTTAGTAAAATTAGGGTATCCCAGGCCTCCTTTATTTTTGGGAAGATGTAGTGTGTGTATAGGTATACGTGGTTTAGAAGAGCCCCATATAAACGAAGTTGCTCTTTTTTGTACTATTCTCAAAAAATAGGAAGGAATTGGAATAGGGAGGACTCTGAATAGATAAAGCAATTTGGGTAGAATAGTCATTTTGATTGCATTAATCTTCCCTATCCAGGATAAAGGAAGTTGCGACCATTGTTTTATTAGATTTGTGATCTGTCTTAATACAGGAGGATAATTGGTTGAGAATAAGTCAGAATGAGATGCTGTTAAATGAATTCCAAGATATGGGATTGATTTTTCTGCCCATGTGAATGGGAGTGCAGCCCTAGCCGGGATCAATTCCATGTTTGTGAGTGAAATATTAAGCACTAGGCATTTCTTAGGATTAATCATAAGGCCGGATAGGGCTGCAAATCCATCAAGAGCTGGTATTAAGTTAGGACCAGAGACCTGTGGTGATGATAGAAAAAGTAATATATCGTCTGCAAATATACATAATTTGTGTGTAATACCTCCTACTTCAATGCCAGTTATAGTTTGGTTTGTTCTGATGTATTGGGCCATGGGTTCGAGTATAAGGGCAAATAATAAGGGAGATAATGGGCAACCCTGTCGGGTACCTCTTTCGATATTAAAGGCTTCAGATTTGTATCCAGCATATTTTATATAGGCTTTGGGTTTATTATATAATGCTTTGATCCATGTTAAAAAGTGGGGTCCAAAACCCAATTTTTGTAATGAATATTGCATATATTGCCAGGATACTGTGTCAAATGCCCTCTTAATATCGAGAGATAGAAAACATAAAGGGATTTTCCGTTTTTTAGCAATATGTGCCAATAACACTGCTCTGCGTATATTATCGCCTGCCTGTCTATTTGGCATGAAGCCTACTTGATCTCTATGTATTAATTTTCCTATAATGCTATTGAGGCATTTTGCTATTATTTTTGCTAATAATTTAATATCGAGGTTTAACAGAGAGATAGGCCGATAATTCACACAGGAAGTATCATCAGAAAGATGTTTTGGGATCATACAAACAATTGCCATTAGTGTTTCTTGCCGAAAAGAATGTCCATCTAGAAGTTTGTTAAAAGTTTCAGTGAGAATGGGAGAGAGTATTTCTGAGAATGTTTTATAGTATAAAGCCGAGTAGCCGTCTGGGCCTGGTCTTTTGTTAAGTTTTAGGTCTTTTATGGCGTTAGCAACTTCATCTATAGTTATAGGCTCATCCAAACTGCTTTTTTGATTCTGAGATAACTCAGGTAAGGTTATTTTTGAGAAGAAGGATTCAGCCTCTGTAGGATTAAATTCATTGTTTGTCTTGTATAAAGTTGCGAGATGTGAGTGAAATTTATGGACTATTTTAACTGGATTACAAGTGTAAACACTTTTTGATAATTTCAAACGTATTGGTTTGAAAGATTTGTTAGTTGAATTTAATGCCCGAGCCAAATATGTACCTGGTTTGTTTGTATTCATATAGAAATTGTGTTTGGAGCGTTTGAGGGATTTATCAACTGACTCAGTGAGAAATAGATCGTATTCCAATCTAGATTTTTCCAGATGAGATTTTGTACTCTGAGATGGATTATCTTGAAATGATATGTAGGCTGCATTAAAATTGAGTTCTAGTTTTTTTGCTAGATTTTTGCGTTCCCGTTTAAATAGTGCCATTTGTCTTTGTATTGTACCATGCAAGACAGGCTTATGAGCTTCCCACAGTGTTATTGGGGAGATGTCTGTTGTATTATTAATTGATATGAATTCCTTTAAAGCTTGTTCAATGGCCATCTGATGTAGTGGGTGTTTGAGCATTATGTCCGGTAAGTACCACGTTGGGTCATGCGCTTTTGGTATGGCTGAGGCTATAGTAGTGTATACTGCATTATGGTCAGACCACGGAATCGGAATTATATCTGATGCAATAATTTCTGGTATCATTCCTATTGTTAGAAAAATATGATCTATTCTGGTGAAGGTTTGATGAGGGTGCGAGAAATAAGTGAATTTCTTTTTCATTGGGTTACTTTCTCTCCATGAATCTACCAGATTGTATTTGGAAAGAAGTTGAGAAAAAGGTAATCTAGAGGTTATTTTGGATGGTGTAAAAGGTGATTTATCTAGAAATGGGAGAAGGACCTGGTTCGAATCCCCACACATTATCACTGTTCCTATTTTGTGTGTATTAATCACTTGTAATATATGTGAGAGGAATGGTGTAGGTTGTTTGTTAGGAGCGTAGTAGGAAATCACCGTGATTGCTGTATCCATTATATAACCCATGAGTATCAGGTATCTACCTTCTGGGTCTTTAATTTCTGATGATAAGGTGAATGGTGTGGATCGGTGAAATGCAATTAGAGTTCCCCTTTGCTTGGTACAGGCAGAAGCCGTGTAAATTTGTTGATAAAAAGGAGAAATATATTTTGGAGTAGAATCTTTGGTGAAGTGTGTTTCTTGGAGGCATACTATGTGAGCCTTCTTGTTATGGAAAGTACGGAAGGCTTTGGTCCTTTTTTGAGGGACATTTATTCCCTGAACATTCAGGGAAAGTATATTCAGTGGTGCCATGGCAATAGATCAAATAGTTTTGACTTACTTTTTGCTATGCAGAGCTGACTGCGCAGATCAACCTGTGTGGACTGAAGAGATGAATAGATAGAAAAGAAACCAGTGAATTCTGGAGTAAAGAGTAAACAAAAAACATATGAGATTAGATGATACATTGTATAAATTATTTTTTGCAAGTAATCACAATTTACCCGTGAAAGAGAATAAATATCTCTCACAGGGGAATAAGTGCCTTCGTCACACTCCCACATAATATGGTTGGGAGAATGAGGAGGGCTAATGGGGGTACACGGATCTTCCGCTTACAGGAGAGAAGTGCTATGTCAAAAGACATCAAAATGATGTTTCATTAATTGGAGTGCAGAATATAGTTTTTGTTGAAATTATTTATTCCAGGGTGGTTGTATATGGTTAGTCTTGCCCTAGGCTAAATAATTCAGTTAGAAAGGTACTGTTAATAACTTTGGTATTGATGAAGATAGTTTGAATTATTTTGGGATTTTAACCCTTTTAGAGTAAACAATTACATATTTTATTCATATGTAACTGTTTAGATATGTTAACTCATAAAATTGAGGTTGTATTGCTTCAGATTAGAATAAACAAAAACATAATTCTAGAAACTAGTTAGGTAATAATATATTTGTTTTAAGAAAAGAAAGAAAAAGCTTCCATTACTTCTGGATTATTGAACATATTTGTCCTAAAAAGTAATAAATCTATTGTTATTACCTGATAATATATAACTGAACAAGAATTTCCTTATTTCACTCATATATTCTAAGGCTATATGAATCAGAAGTAATAAGAAATATAACTGGAATGTAACATGATCCCACACAGTGTGTGACTATCAGAATGCAGTTACATTCAGTTATAAATATAGGTTTTTTATAGAGAACCATCTCTTAGTATAATAAATGAAGAGATATCAGGAATTAGGATGTCAGTCCATTGAATCTTCTTGGTCCATGGATGATGTGGCATAACGGCCTCTTTTGTGAAAATGATGATTCCCATTTTGTTCTGAAATTTTCTGGGTGCTGCCTGAAGGTGAAGATGATGCCATTTTTCTGCGTGTGGGAGTGTTGCTGCTTGTGGGTTCTGTCAGATTTAATTTTAAAAGGGTTTGTTGTAGTTCATCTGCTGATCTGCTTCTGTAAATTGTACCTTGGTAGTTAAATCTGACTGAAAAGGGGAAGCCCCATTGATACATAATGTTGTGGCGTTGCAGTTCCATTAGTTGGAGTTTCATGGATCGTCTTTTAGTAATAGTAAGTTGGGATAGGTCAGCAAAAATTTGATAATTGTGTCCTTGAAAATGAAGTTCCTTTTTCTCTCTTGCAGCAATTAGTATTTGTTCTTTCGTTCTGTAATGAAATTTTGTGATTATATCACGTGGGGGTCCATCTTTCTTTTTGGCTGTGAGGGCTCTGTGTACTCTGTCCAGTTCTAAACGTTCAATAGGGATATCTGGCTTTAGTTCTTGTAATAGAGCAGTAATAGTAGATTGCAAGTCTGTCACAGTTTCAGGTATTCCCCTTATGCGCAAGTTTGAACGTCTGGCTCTATTTTCGTAATCTTCGAGCTTAGTTTGAAGTATTAAATTCTCTTTTTTTAATTGTTCCAATTCTGTTATATTTTCTTGGGTTGTAATTTCAATTTCATCCATTTTTATTTCTAAGGCTGCGGTGCGGTTTCCCAGCTCTCTTATTTCTTTGGTTAGGCTTTTTGTTATTTGGTCTGAGGTTTGTTTTAAAGCCTTCTGAAGCATCTTTTCAAATTGTAATAATATTACTGGGGATACTGAGGAGGCTTGTGGAGAAGTTTGTGAGAGGATTTGTTCTGTATCTGACTCAAATGGAGAGTCTTGCTGTGACATTTTCTGTCTGTGAGAGCGCCCTGATGCTGTATCTTGTGAGGTGACTGGAGCTGCTTCAGCTACAGTGAGTGCCTGTGAGCTCTTTGTGAGGTGATTTTTATTTCTGCCACGGTTTCCTCCCAGTACCATATTTCCTGCCCAAACTTTCACAGTTTGTTCCCTGGGGCAAAAAGGTTCAAATGGATACCTTTTGAGCCTGCAGGCTCCGCTTTGTCCTTCTCTTCTCTCCTCAGCGGTGTGGAGCTCTAACAATGCATGTCTGCTCAGCTAGGCTCCGCCTCCTGCCCCCTCATACATTATTTTTCCATCACTTTTAACCACTGATTACATGGGATGAAGGTACTATGTTGATTTCACATTGAGGCTGAGTTCACACTGGAGAAGTCTGATGCGTCTCCATTCACCATTTCAGGTCCGATTTCAGCCTGAACTTTAGGCTGAATTCAGACCTGAAACAGACCAAAAGACGCACAGGACTCCTGTGCAATTCGCACCGGAGCCACTGTGGAGATGTGTGAACCGGCTCCATAGAGAGCTGGTCACAATCTCCTGCTATGCAAATTGGATGCGGGAAAAACCGCATCCAATTGTCTTAAGCAACTACGGAATTGCACAACACCACCTATACCCATATATTCATTGCACGTGTAGTTGTGAACACATTAGGTATTGCAGCATTTCCATTTATTTATTATTATGTGGGGCACAGGGGATTACAGGGCATATTGACCATACTGACCACCAATGTATTCAGGGAGAAACACCACTGACCAACGACAGCTATTGGACTGTCTTGCTACTTACTCCTGACCAGGCTCATTCCCAACTTTAGCTCTGTTCCTGATTCTGTACCTCGCTGCCTGCCTGTTGATGACTTTGGCTATCCTGCGACCACGCTCCTGCCTTCTTATCCTGGCTCATCTGAGTGCCTGCTCCGCTGTCTGCAATCACAGTCCTGCGACTCACTGTGATTTCTTGCTACAAGCCTGCTGGGAGCTTGAACCTGCCACGCGCTCCGGTCCTTAAACCCAGCTGAACTACAGTGCACAGCTTCTGCTCCTGATGATTCTTCTGTTTTCTCTGAGTCACATCTCCTGCTGCAAGTTCTTGGGCCTACACCTACAGTCACCCGTGTTCCTCCTGTCCCTTGGTTCCCTCTGTTTCACTCTCAGTGGGACCTGGGTTGGAGACACAAGAGTGGCCAACCTCGTCATTTCAGTCTCCCTTCAGGTACATGACATGGACACTTAAATTACCAACATTTAAGGGGGCACACACAAATGATAACCAACATTTAAAGGGGCACCACCAACCACCACCAGGTGAAACTAACGTCTGACTGTTCTGTACATTAAATGGTCCTGAACCCTGTATGTTATACAATTAAATCACTTTTTCTCACCAGATTGCATTGCAGCTACACCTGTAATATATAACAATGTATTTCTACAGGTTTAATAGTGACGTGTCAGTATACAAACCTATAGACAGTATTACTTTGGCCACCTTACATGCTTAGTTACATAGATACCATAGTAGGTGAGATTGAAAAAAAGACACAAGTCCAACCTTAGTGATTTAGTCAATCACTTTTTATATATAAAATGGCAATTAATAAGTGGTAGCTATTTTCTTGATTCTCCCACTGATGATTGCTTTAGTGTATTTTGGATGTTTCAGATTCAAAGCGCCGATGTACAGTGACTTGAAAAAGTATTCATGCCCCTTGACATTTTCACATTTTGTTACAACCAAAAACGTAAATGGATTTTATTGGGATTTTATGTGATAGACCAACACAAAGTGGCACATAATCGTGAAGTGGAAGGAAAATGATAAATAGTTTTACATTTTTTTTACGAATGAACATCTAAAAAGTGTGGGGTGCATTTGTATTCAATACCCTTTACTTTGATACCCCTAACTAAAATCTAGTGGAACCAATTGCATTCAGAAGTCAGAAGCCTAATTAGTAAATGGAGTCCACCTGTGTGTAATTTAACCTCAGTATACAGTATCTTACAAAAGTGAGTACACCCCTCACATTTTTGTAAATATTTTATTATATCTTTTCATGTGACAACACTGAAGAAATTACACTTTGCTACAATGTAAATTAGTGAGTGTACAGCTTGTATAACAGTGTAAATTTGCTGTCCCCTTAAAATAACTCAACACACAGCCATTGATGTCTAAATCTAAAACCCCTTTCACACCGAGGGCGTTTTGCAGGCGCTATAGCGTTAAAAATAGCGTCTGCAATCCGCCCTCAAACAGCTGCTCCATGGTCTCCAATGTGAAAGCCCGAGGGCTTTCACACTGGAGCGGTGCGCTGGCAGGACGTCAGGAAAAGTCCTGCTAGCAGCTTCTTTGGAGCGGTGATGGAGCAGTGTGTTTACCACTCCTCCACTGCTGCTCCCCATTGAAATGAAAAGCCCCTCCGCTAGCGGCCGAAATGCGCCACAAATCCGACGATAAAATGCCACTAAAAATAGCAGCGTTTTACCGCCGACGCTATGGGCGGCTCGGTGTGATAGTTGTCTAAATTGGGCCCAATTAGCCATTTTTATGTGTTTTGAATCATTAGTGTTACAAGGTCTCAGGTGTGAATGGGGAGCAGGTGTGTTAAAATTGGTGTTATCGTTTTTCGCTCTCTCATACTGGTCACCGGAAGTTCAACATGGCACCTCATGGCAACGAACTCTCTGAAGATCTGAAAAAAAGAATTGTAGCTCTACATAAAGATGGCCTAGGCTATAAGAAGATTTCAAAGACCCTGAAACTGAGCTGCAGCACAGTGGGCAAGACCATACAGCGGTTTTAACAGAATCAAATGTCACCCAGCAACTCAGAACATCAATTCAACAAAAATTTTTATAATCTTACTTGCTTACAGCTTGCAAATATAAAAGGCAGGTGGAGTACACAAGAAGAATGGCTATGGAGAATACGTTTTAAAATTCATATTTTAAAATATCTTAAAACCTGAAAAAAAAAAGTGGGCACCAACCTCCTTTTAAGGCACGTTCATGCAAATGTGTTATTTTCAAAACATTAACAAATGTCAATATTCTCATTGCACACTTCCTGGAAAAGGCTTGAGGATAGCAGGTGCGGTAGTAACAACCAGCTGGAGACTGGAAACATCTGAAACGTTGCATATCTTTGCTGTGATCTGATCATTCGTAAATAAAAAGATCCATGGTGTGCTGGGAAATATATATATATATATTGATTTTCAAAACATTAGGTTAATTTTAACACTCATCCCCCAATAGACATTTATCTTATATCATTGTCTCCCACTTGTAGATAATCAAAAGTGTCACCATTTTATGCTTGTTCCACTAAGTTTCCAAGTTGATGAAATCTGCCTGCCAGACGTTTAGTAGTCCTCCGTAGTGTAAGTGATGACACAGGGATCTGGAAAAGCAACAATACGACGAGAATTCCATGGGATACCCGCTCAAGGGGTAATGGCTCTGCTCCTGGATCAAATATAAGGAAGAGCAGAAGAGGGAGCTGCAACAGGATACTGAGAAGCCAAAAACCAGCAAGTTCTGGAACCTAACATAGAAACAACATAAAATAATTGAAAATCAAGTTCACCTGCATTTCCTAATTTTCACCATTTACCTCTTACTATTCGGTTATGACCCCTCTGCTTTTTGAAAATTAACATTTGGCAGCCATTTTTGTAAACACGGGAGCTACTATGAGTACCAAAAATGGACCCTAGAGATTAGACTAGCCTGACTGTATCTTCCAGGTACCTGCAACGCAGTGCAGCCTCAGCAGACAAGTGCACGTGGGTAAATCTACACAGAAGGATTTATGATGAAAATAACACCAAATCCTATTTAACTGTTCTGCAAAGTTCTGTACCTCATGGTATCTGCTTGTACCTTGATTTGGCACTTTGGTAAACCCCAAATCTGAATGCACATTGTCTGATATCAACTTTCTCTGATTGTAGCTTTAGTTGTCCCCTCCTAGCAACACACAATACAATGCACTGTCGGATGCAAGAATGCGTTTACCAGGGCAAACTCAAATGCAGCGCAACTACATCTGTGCTCACAATAACATAAATAAATCAATCTGTGCAAAGAATAATACTTATAATAATATACCTCATACAGAAATATATGTATCTTAAAGCATGATAATACAGTATCTCACAAAAATGAGTACACCCCTCACATTTTTGTAAATATTTTATTGTATCTTTTCATATGACAACACTGAAGAAATTACACTTTGCTACAATTAAAGTAGTGAGTGTACAGCTTGTATTACAGTGTAAATTTGCTGCCCCCTCAAAATAACTCAACACGCAACCATTAATGTCTAAACTGCTGGCAACAAAAGCGAGTACACCCCTAAGTGAAAATGTCCAAATTGGGCCCAAAGTGTCAAAATTTTGTGTGGCCACCATTATTTTCCAGCACTGCCTTAACCCTCTTGGGCATGGAGTTCACCAGAGCTCCACAGGCTGTCACTGGAGTCCTCTTCCACGACAACATCACGGAGCTGGTAGATGTTAGAGACCTTACATTTGAGGATGCCCCACATTGCTCAATAGGGTTAAGGTCTGGAGACATGCTTGGCCAGTCCATCACCTTTATCCTCAGCTTCTTTAGCAAGGCAGTGGTCATATTGGAGGTGTGTTTGGGGTCGTTATCATGTTGGAATATTTCCCTGCGGCCCAGTCTCCAAAAGGAGGGGATCATTCTCTGCTTCAGTATGTCACAGTACATGTTGGCATTCATGGTTCCCTCAATGAACTGTAGCTCCCCAGTGCTGGCAGCACTTGAGACCTTGTAACACTAACGAGTCACATGACACCAGGGAGGGAAAATGGCTCACTTTTGTTGCCAGCCGTTTAGACATTAATGGCTGTGTGCTGAATTATTTTGAGGGGACAGCAAATTTACACTGTTAGACCCCTTTCACACTGAGATGTTTTTCAGGCACTTTTGGGCTAAAAATAGCGCCTGTAAAGCACCTAAAAAACGGCTCCCCTGCAGTCCCAGTGTAAAAAGCCGGAGGGCTTTCACCATGAGGCGATGCGCTGGCAGGACGTTAAAAAATCTCCTGCAAGCAGCATCTTTGGAGCGGTAAAGGAGCTCCTTCACTGCTCCTGCCCATTGAACAGAATGGGCACCGCTGCCGAACCGCCGGCAAAGCAGTGCTGCAGCGGCACTTTGCGGGTCATTTTAACCCTTTTTCTGCAACTAGTGGGGGTTAAAAGCGTCCCGCTAGTGGCCGAAAACCCCCGCAAAAACGATGGTAAAGCGCCGCTAAAAATAGCGGAGCTTTACCACCGCTGACGCCCCAGTGTGAAAGGGACCTTATACAAGCTGTACACTCATTACTTTACATTGTAGCAAAGTGTAATTTCTTCACTGTTGCCACATGAAAAGATAATAAAAATTTTACAATTTTTACAATTAAATATTTACAAAAATGTGAGGAGTGTACTCACTTTTGTGAGATACTGTATATATATATATAAATATATATATATAAACATACTGAGAAAACCAAAAAAAATGTGATATAGGTAAACAAATGTAAAGGTGAGTCCAAAATCCACAAAAAGTGTCCTTGTGTACAAAAATCTTTAAAACAAATGAATAAAACAAAAAATCTTGCATAAAGTAGTGCTTCAAAAGTCTTGCACCACAGTGTACCACCACCTCACACTCTGGGCCCTTACCTCACGCTTAGACCCACACAAATGCAAGGTCAAAAAATGGCAGTCTCAATATTGGGTATATACAGTATCCTCTTCCTGTCTTCAGCCCCACTGATATGGCATGTACAATCTCTTTAAATGGCGAGACTCCCATCAGTGCACACATACATGGGTTACCTATGATTAAGTCACGGTCACGCGATGATCATTGCACATGTCTGCATGTTGGCTAACTCTAGCATCTATCCAGGACCCTTAGATTTAATGTTTATATGTTTACCATCTAGTGCACTGGATGTCACTAGTGCACTATATTTATGAGTATTTTACCTTTTTTTTTTTATAAATTATGATACTTTTGGTATTGCATCATGATGGTCTCCCCTTTTCTTTCCATGCATGTGTACAGATGGGAGTCTCGCCATTTAAAGAGATTGTACATATCATTTGGTTTTTTTTAGCAACCTCTCAGACATCTTTCTCTGCTTTTGGTACCCTTCCCTCTATGCTCATCAGTACTGTTACTACTACTTTGCCACCAGCAGCACAATCTGGTCAGCCCCCTGCAACCACTTGCAGGACTCACTCCAGCATTTAAACCAAAAAAGAAACAAAAGTTATTCCTACTCATATATCTCTGCCACTATCCATGCTGCCTGGCAATGGGGTACAGGCCGCCTCCATGCTGCCTGTCGACAGGGTCAAGTCCGCCTCCAAGCTGCCTGCCGAAGGGGTCAGGTCTGCCTCCAAGCTGCCTGCCAATTGAGTTCAGTCTGCCTCAGTGCCCGCTAATGGGGTTCAGTCTGCCTCAATACCTGCTATGATCTGCAATGATCTGCTGTCTGCTAAGCCTGACTCTGGTTATCCACTGTTTGCTGCCAAGCCTGCCTCTGATGATCCACTGTCTGCTGCCAAGCCTGCCTCTTATGTTCCCATCATATATAATCCCACTTTGAAATATAACAGGGATTTGAAAAAATTAGTTGATTACGGTATTAAAAAGGGAATTATAGATAAAAAAGACGTGACACACTTCCGGTTCTGACGTAATTTTCGGTCTCGTGGGAACGCTGTTAATGGTGTTTGCTGCATCCTCTGATTGTTTCAATGCTTGTTTTTAACTTACTTTTGTAAGTATAACCTTTTATGCGCAATAAATTTTCAATCTTACGTATGGACATATGACTCTGTGAGCTCAATATGGAAGGGCGGAGCCTCGGAAAAAGGAAAGCAACTCAACACTGGCAGACATTAAGGATAAACCTCAGAGAGAAGAGATGACCAGCGAGACGGAGAGCACAACAGAGGAACCAATCACAGCAGAGCATGCAGAACTTTCCGCCTCTCCTGAACCGGCACAGTCTCCAAATACACAAGTGGGCAGCACCATGAGTGTCCCCCCAGCAGTGAAGCAATCTGTATTTATAGCTCCCCCAGGCCTGACAGAGCACGGACAGTCCAATCCAGAAGATGTGGATATGTACAGCACCAGATCCTGAATGTGAGCCCGGGACGGATTATATATATATATATATATATATATATATATATATATATATATATATATATATATATATATATATATATATTCTATGTAGGGGAGTCTTTTTACGCAGAATTTCTGCCAGAACAATTTTTGTAACCTGCAGAGTCCAGAGCTCCTCTTTACTTCTCATGTTTGATAAAATAAAAAGCAAAATGTTTCTCATGTAAATTTTCAATCTTAGCATACTTCACTATTGGTCCCCCCTTTTTCTTCCCTTTTGGGTACCTGTTTTTCGTATGGCTGATTATTAACACTGAAGGATCGTTTATCATCTCATCAGTGAACCTGCCATCCTGCAACATTCTTTGGATATCGTTACAGCTTTTACTGACTCCCAGTCTGAATAGCTGGGTGTCATTGTGATTTGGTGAGTGGGGACACATGTGGGGGTATCTTGTTACACCTGAAAATTTTTCTGCAACATTTTCTCTGCACTTTCCGCACACCAGATGTGAAGCATTCCCTGCATTTTTACACACTATTTGTGAAGCACCTTCATAGTTTTGTATGGACTTTATGTTTTTTGTTATCACTTATTATGGGTTTTTGTTTGTGAGCGCTGTATTTATATACTTTACCACTATGTTCAAGTGTCTAGCACTTTGTGTATAGCAGCTCCATTCAATCATTTTTTACCACCAATTTTTTTACCACCCATTTTAAAAATATAAAAAAAAAAAAAAAGAAAAAAAATTTCACACCATCAGCGCGAGTTTATATATTTAGATTATATATTTTCCCTAAAGATAAGAAAGGACATGTATTTCTTGTTCCACTAGTTCCAAGGGTACCCATTATGTACTATCTACCCAACATACACAAATCTCTATCTAATCCCCCTGGTAGGCCCATCATCATAGGCCCAGCATTGATTCAGTTACAGCCTCAGAATTTCCTGGTAATGGTGTATTTGCATAATCTCCTGCTGGGGGGGAGCCAATCACAGCCGATCCTCTCCTTGTGATCTTTCTTTTTAGGAGAGTGGTGATGTACGTACATCCCAATTCCCTGATGACATATCTGATGAAACGTGTTGAAAGGAGCCAGGATGTATGTCACCACGCATATGCGTCAATCGTCGGCCATCTTTGATGTGGATATCACGGAGATTGTTTGTGAACAGGGCTGTTTTATGCTTTGCATTTTGGTAAGTGCAATTCTAATTAATAAATGCTATTTTATGGTATGGATGTTTAAAGGGCCACACGTGATTCAAGGAGGAGGATCGTGGCAGTTGCTAAGAAGGATCTGAGTGCCATTTGCTGTGGATGTTCGTTTCTCAATTGGAGCCCTTATGCAAAGCAGTTATGACCGCTCTATAATTTGAGGGTCAAAATCCTCTGGTAAGCCTCCTTTTCACACAAGAGTGGTGTGCACTGGGGTGGCTTTAGAGTGACTCTTTGAATTTAAAGGAGTAATACCAAGCATAGGTAAGTATTCTGAAAAGAAAAAAAAAAAAAAAAAAAAAACCCACACACTTCTCTTTTAATATCTGTCATTGAGAAGATTGGGATCTTTACATGATTTGCCATATTGGAATTGGGACTTTTCTCACATGAACTTTTTTTCACATTAATTAACCTTGGCTTTATTTCTTTCTTTCGCTGGATTATTTGTGTTATGTGATATTATGAATTTTTATGATTAACATAATTAATACATTTTTTAAGTTGGGGTATCTTTACCAGATAATATCTGCTATTGCACTGGTTTTGATATTTTCTCACAAATGATTTCAGTGCCTAGAAAAAGTATTCATACCCCTTGAAATTTTCCACATTTTGTCATGTTACAACCAAAAACGTAAATGTATTTTATTGGAATTTTATGTGATAGACCAACACAAAGTGGCACATAATTGTAAATTAGAAGAAAAATGATAAATGGTTTTCCAATTTTTTTTACAAATAAACATGTGAAAAGTGTGGCGTGCATTTGTATTCAGCCCCCCTGAATCAATACTTTGTAAAACCACCTTTCGCTGCAATTACAGCTGCAAGTCTTTTTGGGATGTCTCTACCAGCTTTACGCATCTAGACAGTGACATTTTTACCCATTCTTCTTTGCAAAATAGCTTAAGCTCTATCAGATTGGATGGAGAGTTTCTGAACAGCAATTTTCAAGTTTTGCCACAGATTCTCAATTGGATTTAGGTCTGAACTTTGACTGGGCCATTCTAGTACATGAATGTGCTTTGATTTAAACCATTCCATTGTAGCTCTGGCTGTATGTTTAGGGCCGTTGTCCTGCTGAAAGGTGAACTTCCACCCCAGTCTCAAGTCTTTTTCAGACGCTAACAGGTTCTCTTCTAAGATTGCGTTTGTGTTTGGCTCCATCCATCTTCCCATCAACTCTGACCAGCTTCCCTGTCCCTGCTGAAGAAAAGCATCCCCACAACATGATGCTGCCACCAGCATGTTTCACGGTGGGGATGGTGTGTTCAGGGAGATTTGCAGTGTTAGTTTTCCACCACACATAGCCTTTTGCTTTTAGGCCAAAAAGTTAAATTTTGGTCTCATCTGAGCAGAGCACCTTCTTCCACATGTTTGCCGTGAAACATGGTTTCAAACTGCAAATGAGACGTTTTATGACTTTCTTTCAACAATGGCTTTCTTCTTGCCACTCTTCCATAAAAGCCAGATGGCTTTTTACGACTATTAGTCGTGGAGTGCACGACCAATAGTTGTCCTGTGGACAGATTCTCCACCAGAGCTGTGGATCCTCCAGAGTTATCATGGGCCTCTTGGCTGCTTGTCTGATTAATGCTCTCCTTGCCAGGCCTGTCAGTTTAGGTGAACGGCCAGGTCTTGGTAGGTTTGCAGTTGTGCCATACTCTTTCCATTTTTGGATGATGGATTGAACAGTGCTCCGTGAGATGTTCAAAGCTTGGGATATTTTTTTTATAACCTAACCCTGCTTTGAACGTCTGCATAACGTTATCCCTGACCTGTCTGGTATGTTCCCTGGCCTTCATGATGCGGTTTGTTCACTGAGGTTCTCTAATAAACCTCTGAGGGCTTCTAAGAACATCTGTAATTATACTGAGATTAAATTACACACAGATGGCCTCTATTTACTAATTAGGTGACTTCTGAAGGCAATTGGTTCCACTAGATTTTAGTTAGGGGTATCAGAGTAAAGGGGGCTGAATACAAATGCGCGCCACAATTTTCACATATTTATTTGTAAAAAATGTTGAAAACAATTTATCATTTTCCTTCCACTTCACAATTATGTGCCACTTAGTGTTGGTCTATCACATAAAATCCCAATAAAATACATTTACGTTTTTGGATGCAACATGACAAAATGTGGAAAATTTCAAGGGGTATGAATACTTTTTTCAAGGCACTGTATATTGTTTGATGTGTCTGGTGTCAAGGTATTGTGTCAGTTGCAGGATTTTACATAGCAGACCAGTGCAGATTTTCTTTCTTTTGGAACTCTGCTGATTTTCTGGCCGCTGCCCAGCCAGACTTTGCTAAGTCTCTGGCTGATGCTCAGCCAGACTTTGCTAAATCCTGAGTGGGTGGCCAGCTGGACTCTTAACGGGATACCCAGTCAGCTTCCAGGCTGAGGTTGCATCAATCCAGATGCACTGCTACTATTGTTGTTTTTGAAGACAGTGAATAGGTGATTGAAGAGTTTACTGAAGAATCCAAAAAGAAAATAGTAAAGTAGTTAAGGTAAGACAGGCCATACATTATGCGATTTTCAAGAAAAAAAAAAAAAAAAAAAAAAAAAAAAAAATCGCTCAATTTCCCCATCAGCAGTCAGTGTTGATGGGGGAATCCCTCCCGCAAAACTATCGTGTTCTCCAGGCAGGGGAGGCCAACTGGAAATAATCTTGTGTAAAATTTGGACATGCTGGTTTTACCCAAGTCAATCAATGGATCGACCTGGATACAATCAGCCTGTCCATAAACGGTTCGAATCTCGGCTGGTGAACCAGTTAAGATTTGAATCACCTGTGGGCAGCTTTTGAGTGATTTCTCCCTAAAGGAGAAGAGGTCCATCACATTAAGACACTAGCAAAAAACTGGGGGCGTGGCCGGCATCCGAGCAGCATGGACGTTCTCCTCTAAACTCTGTGTAAGCCCGGGATTCATCGACTCACACAGTGCATCGGGACCTCGTTTTTGACCTCGTTTCTGAACGGGAAAAGCACCCAGAGACCCTCCTATCCCCCCTGCAGCGTGGCATGATGTCTGCCAAACGTAAAGGGGAAAGGCACCCTTAGAAAATAACGGCATATTTGAACCAGCCGGACGAATCCAAGATGGCGCTGCGGCTGCAGCACCTGCTTCTCTCCCCTCCCGACTCTCAGACTCACAGAGCCACAGCACTGGGGACGAAGAAGAGGGGTTTATGGAGCTCACCAACCCTGAGCAAGGCTTGCCCACCTCCTATCTTGGCACTCCACAAACAGGCAGCCCTGCTAAAGCTAGGATGAGGCTGGACACAGACCACACAGCAACACCAGAGGTAAGCCTAAACCTTATGCATGCTGTTAACCCCTGCAGTGCACCTGACCCATTTGCCAGCTTCCCTACTAATAATCAGCCTACACTACACTCAAAGACATGCTATCCACCCTCTTGAATTCTATGCAGTCAGATATGCTAACCATTATGCAGTGCCTACATGCCGATATATCCTCAGTCTCAGGCAGAGTGTCACAAATTGAAAACCAATGGGGGGGTTTTGCATTGACCGTAAACAACCTCGTTGATGCACATGAGGATAAGCTTGAGGATCACGCTTGGATCAAACACAAGCTGGTGGACCTGGAGGACAGGTCACGTCGCAACATCAAAATCAGAGGAGTAGCGGAAACAGTGCAACCCCACGAACTAACAAGCTATGCAAAAGGGCTTTTCAAAGCATTACTGCCCGACCTTAAAAGTATGGAAATGGTGATTGGTCGTATCCACCGTCTGCCAAAACCGCGATCTCTTCCTAACACCATTCCACTGGATGTGATTTTGCGCATACACTTTTACCATGTCAAGGAACAACTCATGCGGGCATCCAGAAGTGAGAAATCCCTACCGGATCCGTATTCACACCTCCAAATATTTGCTGATTTATCACAATATACCCTCCATTTGTGTAGGGAACTAAATACAGTTACCAAAGCATTGAGAAACCATAATCTTCCATACAAGTGGATATATCCTGCTAAGCTTTTGATTACTTACAAAGGGGCTAAATTCACAGCTTCTACCCTGAATGAAGGATTGCAACATCTTCGCTCATGGGGAATAATCCCAGAAAACACAAATCCACCATCTGAGAATCGCAAGCACTCTATCCCGCATACTGATGTCCAACTTACTCAGTGCCCCCGCTACTCCTCCAGTCGCTGAACAGGGTCCTACTAAGCCAGCATCTATGTCCCGGTCTGTTACATGGCTCTTAATAGGCCACTTGAACTTTTTCCCCACAAGTTAGCCAAATAAGTGCACAGCACTTTCCTGAAAGGCCGACTGTTCGGCCACTTGGCACACAGTTCTCCGTTTTTCTTATCTATTTTTTTTTAGTTTTGTGTCATTGTTTGTTGCCTACCATTTCTAGTCTTATTTTACCATACAGCTTAACCTCGGGGCATATACGCTATAGAGCTAACACTTGCTGACAACTTCTACAGTACTCCTACCAAGCTAACATCTTAGATCTCCTTGGAAGTTTCGTTTCCTCAACATTCAGAATGACTATCAAATTCCTGATGATAAACACCAAAGGCCTCAACCATCCAGCAAAAAGGTCTTCCCTTTGGAAACTGGCTAAGGAATCTCACTGCGACATTTTATGTGTGCAGGAGACACACTTCAAAGCCTCGTCTTCACCTAATTGCTCCAATAGTCAATTCCCGCATATCTTCACAGCAAGCACAAACTAAGAAAAGAGGGGTATTAATAGCAGTAAACTCTTCTATAACCTTTGAACTGCATGACAAGGTACTGGACCACGAGGGCCGTTACATCATACTAGAATGTTCCCTAAACAACTCCTTGTTTACTTTAGTAAACGTCTATGCGCCAAACGTTCACCAAATCAGCTTCCTAAGAAAACTCAAAAGGAAAATTGACACTGTTCAAAAAGGTGCTCTTCTTTGGTGTGGAGATTTTAACTTAACTCCGGATTTCAATTTGGACTCCTCCATCCCATCCAGGCACCGTAATCTTTCCTTGGGTCCTCTCCTGAAAGAATTTCAGTTGCAAGATATATGGAGATGCCAGCGACTTGACTTTACCTTCTTCTCACCGTGTCATAACTCAGGATAGACTTATTCCTATCCAATCAGTGGACGCTTCAGAAAATCTCAGCCTCTCACATCCACTCGATAACCTGGTCAGACCACTCTCCAGTGAGTATTACCTTCGCGAACTCTTCTCACCATTTACCAATTTTCTTTTGGCGGATGAACACTAATATTCTCCAGAAAGACCTCTGCAGCACTATTCTAAAGGACCATCTGGAACAGTTCTTCATTACCAACAAGGACTCAGTCTCTAACCCAGCAACAATATGGGCAGCTCATAAGGCCTACATGCGGGGTATTTTTATTCAGCAAAGCTCTAGGGCTAAGAGAAAGAGATTGCAGCGCATAGATACCCTCATTAAAGAAATTAATGATCTTGACTCCTCAAACAAACAAAAACCAACCGATCACTTAAAAACCAAACTGGGCCAACTCCGTTTAGAACTTTGATCCATATTATTGGATCAATTTGAATTCAATCACAAACACTTTAAATCTACCCAATATGCCACTGGTAATAAAGCGGGGAAACTCCTATCCAAACAAATTAAAGGGTCACGCACTAAATCATCCATTCCCTTTCTTTACCACCCGTTCACTAAAGAAAAATTGATCAACCCCCAAGATATAGCTAATGCTTTTAGTGCATACTATGGCTCCTTATATAATTTGAAAGAAGACCCTGACACTAAGCAACCCACACCTTCTGACATAACAGCCTTTCTACAATCTATTCATCTACCCACTCTGTCCACTCTCCAAATTGAAACCTTGAACTCCCCATTCACCACTCAGGAAATAGCAAAAGCTATCACACTCCTTCCTATCAACAAAGCACCAGGGCCTGATGGCTTTTTTGCCAAATACTACAAACAATTCACACCTCTTCTATTGGATCCTCTCACTTCAGTATTCAATGCGGCTGCAATCTCTTCCTCTGTCCCTGATGATATATTAAAAGCTTTAATTATCACACTGCCTAAACCTGGTAAAGAGGCCTCTTCCCCTAAAAATTTCCGCCACATATCATTATTGAATCACGATCTGAAACTTTTTGCCAAGGTAATAGCGAGTAGAATTATTGACATCCTCCCCGCATTGATCCACCCAGATCAATCGGGGTTCACAAAAAGGAGACAAACAGTAGACGCTACAAGGCGTATAATCAATATTATTCATCACACCAATCATCAGAAAATGCCTTCTCTGCTTCTAGCTCTGGATGCAGAGCAGGCATTTGATGGAATACACTGGTCATATCTCCAGCAGACCTTACAAAAATTTGGATTCCAAGGTCACATTTCATCCGCTATAATGGCTCTTTACTCCAAACCCTCAGCTCAGGTTTATTGTTCGGTAATGCTCTCCTCCACTTTCCCTATATCAAATGGGACCCGCCAAGGCTGTCCCCTATCCCCGCTGATTTTCAATCTACTTATGGAACCATTAGCCCACAAGATTTGCTCCCAACCAAACATTGTAGGAATTAAAAAAGGCACTGAGGAACATAAAATTAACCTATTTGCGGATGACGTAATTCTTATGTTGTCAAACCCACAATCCTCTCTAGATGCTGTGTACTCAACACTGCAAGAATTTAGCCCCATCTCCTATTATGTCAATGAGTCAAAATCCCACATCCTAGGACTTAATATCCCCCCTACTACCCAATCGATCCTCTCTGACTGTTTCCCATTTCTCTGGGTGGACAAATCTATAAAATACCTCGGAATACAGCTCACAGCCAATCCTAAATTCTTATTCCAAGAAAACTTCATTCCCTACCTCCAATCCCTACAATCTGAATTAGCGCACCTTGCCAACTTCACACTCTCATGGATGGGAAGACTGGCGTCTTTCAAGATGCTTAAGCTCCCACAGCTATTATACCTCTTCTGCAACCTACCTATTCTGATACCTGCATCATATTTCCGTAAGCTACAGACAGTGTTAAACCACTTTATCTGGCAAGGGAAAAAATCGAGATGCTCACACGCTAAGCTCATCAAACATAAAGCAGCTGGAGGCATGGGTCTACCCGACCTCAAAGATTATCATCTAGCCACACTATTAGCACAATTAAAGGTATGGTTTACGCCACACACATAGAGTCTATGGAGGAACTTAGAAACCCTACAAGTTCCAGGTAAGAACCTCCACAGCTGGATCATCAGTACACTTCACAAACAAAAGAAAGATACACTTCCATCTCCTACCGTATTAGTGTCTATGTCAGCCTTCCAACATCTGATCCTGAAATCTCCACATAGAGGCTCCCTAACACCTATCCCCATCCCACTAAATACGATCTCTCTTCTAACACCGGGCATCAGTATTTCACCATGGACAATGAGAGGCATCACCCTAGCTTCGGACCTATACACATCCGGAGCACTTAAATCCTTCCCGACACTTCAAAAGGAGTTAAATCTCCCTAATAAAGAGTATTATCAATACCTCAGAATCACCCACTGCCTAATTCATTCATCTGCAATATTCTAAAACGTTCCTACCCAACTACTGAAATATTGGTTCGAGGAGAGCCTCACATTAAAGGTATATTTTTTTCTACCAAACGTTAAAAAGTAAATCATTCTTCACTAAAACTCAACCCCAGAACAAATGGGAAATAGAACTAGGAAAACAATTCTCAGAAGAGCAATGGAGAGCGGCCCTAAATGTGCCATATAAAGCAACCAAATCAGCCAATTTATGGGAATTATCGTATAAGATTGCCTTCAGATGGTATCGAACCCCACATATCCTACACACAATAGACTCCTCCAGATCTCTATTGTGTTGGAGAGAGTGTGGCTCCCACGGTTCACTCTTACACATTCTGTGGTCTTGCAGATTCCTCACTCAATATTGGTCTGATGTTTTCACACTCATCCAAAGTGTCACCCACATCTAGATAAATCCCTCTCCAGAACTTGCCATTTTAAATTTAGGAATTGAGAAATTCCCCTACTCACTCAGATGTATAATTACACACA
Source organism: Aquarana catesbeiana (assembly GCF_042186555.1). Lineage (NCBI taxonomy): Eukaryota > Metazoa > Chordata > Amphibia > Anura > Ranidae > Aquarana > Aquarana catesbeiana. The sequence continues at coordinate 248,049,818 of NC_133331.1, read as the reverse complement.
TACTGTTAGCGACTAAATTGATCATCACACGTAACTGGCGTTCTAAACTAAGTCCTTCTTGCTCAGAAGTCATAACCACTACTCAACTACACAGTACTTATGAATGTTTGTTTGCATCAAGCAAAGGCCGTCTACGCTCCACACAAGCAGAGTGGTATCACTGGTTCATCTGGTACAAAGAAGTGTTTAATAAGCCTAAACAATAAGGCCAGTGTATGTTATATAGTTGCTCACACTGTTCTGATCACTTATTCTGTGTACCTCTGTTGTATCATTATAGTGAACACGCTGATATATGTAGACAGCCGACATTGTTACAGGAATGATGGCAACATCTGTTACCCCTGTGCTCAGTTCATTGTTGTCCATGTTAGAATATCACCCACATACGGCAATAGATTATTAGACCTTCCTCTAAAAATTTCCCTATTTTTGTTGGTATATATACACGAGGAGACGTGTCTCTCTCTCTCTCTCTCCCCCCCGCCACAGCTTGCACCCTCATGGGGTGGCGAGGGAAGCTGAGGAACACTCCTCATTCCTAGCCATGTTTTGATACTGTTCATATACATGCTTTATAACTGTTAACTAACTTAGCACGAGTTGTTAGTATTATGATCACTTTGCCTATTGTATGACAATTTTACATATCTGTTTACTCTTATGTTCTTTATGAAAACCTCAATAATATTGAAAGAGAAGACACTAGCAAAAAACTGAGGATTCGTGTAGTGGGGTAGGGTTATAGGGGGAATACCCAGGAACATGTAAGTAAGAAAGTACCAGCCTATAACCCAAAGTCTAACAATGCTCCCCATTGTTTTTAGAAAGAAAAATGTTAATACAGTACCTTTTAAAAAATGTGAGTGATCCAAACAATATCTTACAATAGTGTGTGCAACATGTTGTGCTAGAAAACTGCTATCCTTCAATCAAAACAAAGTTGATGTGCAAAAATAAACTGCACATCATTCATTAATTAATCCCAAGGTGCAAATGATATTAACTGCTTCCCACGCGCGCCACTGTAAAATGATGGTCAAGTGGGAACCCTACTGTTCTGAGAGGTTGTCATATGATGTCCTCCTGAGAACGGACCACACTCTGACACGATCTGTCACCTGCGGTGTCCACCGAACACTGCAGATGACTGATCAGTGTACTGGCCCGCTGCAGGTACCATGTGATCACTGTGACCAATCACAGCAGATCACATAACCGTTTTAAACAATGAAAGGCTTCCTTTCATGCCATTCATTGTATACAAGTGTGTTGCTAGCTGTGATTCGTCACAGTGATCACATGGTACAGACAGGGCCACACACAGCACACACAGCAATTTGTACCATATGATTAGCTGTGGCCAATCACAGCTAATCACAACATTACAAAGTGTCTACACACTTTCATTCAGTAAAAATATTTTCTTATAGCAGTGAAATTCACTGCTATAAGCACTTATAGTATGTATAAAAAAAAATCCTGATCAACTCTCCAGAGTGGTACAGTGTTATTATGGTAACACTGTATTGCTCTGGTCACAGTATGTAAAAAAAAAAAGAAAAGAAAATTACATACTGTCACCAGTGTCCCTGGTCACCGCCATACCAGTTACAGTGGGGCAAAAAAGTATTTAGTCAGCCACCAAATGTGCAAGTTCTCCCACTTAAAAAGATGACAGAGGCCTGTAATTGTCATCATAGGTATACCTCAACTATGAGAGACAAAATGTGGAAACAAATCCAGGCCGACAATTACATCGTCTGATTTTTGAAATAATTTATTTGCAAATTATGGTAGAAAATAAGTATTTGGTCACATACAAACAAGCAAGATTTCTGGCTCTCACAGACCTGTATCTTCTTCTTTAAGAGGCTCCTCTGTCCTCCACTCATTACCTGTATTAATGGCACCTGTTTGAACTTATTATCAGTATAAAAGACACCTGTCCACAACCTCAAACAGTCACACTCCAAACTCCACTATGGTGAAGACCAAAGAGCTGTCGAAGGACACCAGAAACAAAATTGTAGACCTACACCAGGCTGGGAAGACAATCTGCAATAGGCAAGCAGCTTAGTGCGAAGAAATCAACTGTGGGAGCAATAATTAGAAAATGGAAGACATACAAGACCACTGATAATCTCCCTCGATCTGGGGCTCTACGCAAGATCTCACCCCGTGGGGTCAAAATGATCCCAAGAACGGTGAGCAAAAATCCCAGAATCACACGGGGGGACCTAGTGAATGACCTGCAGAGAGCTGGGACCAACGTAACAAAGGCTACCATCAGTAACACACTACGCCGCCTGGGACTCAGATCCTGCAGTGCCAGACGTGTCCCCCTGCTTAAGCCAGTACATGTCCGGGCCCGTCTGAGGTTTGCTAAAGAGCATTTGGATGACCCAGAAGAGGGTTGGGAGAATGTCATATGGTCAGATGAAACCAAAGTAGAACTGTCTGGTAGAAACACAACTCGTCGTGTTTGGAGGAGAGAGAATGCTGAGTTGCAACCAAAGACAACCATACCTACTGTGAAGCATGGGGGTGACAACATCATGCTTTGGGGCTTCTCTGCAAAGGGAACAGGACGACTGATCCATGTACATGAAAGAATGAATAGGGCCATGTATCATGAGATTTTGAGTGCAAGCCTCTTCCCATCAGCAAGGGCATTGAAGATGAAACATGGCTGGGTCTTTCAGCATGACAATGATCCCAAACACATTGCCCAGGCAATGGAGTGGCTTTATAAGAAGCATTTCAAGGTCCTGGAGTGGCCTAGCCAATCTCCAAATCTCAACCCCATAGAAAACCTTTGGAGGGAGTTGAAAGTCCGTGTTGCCCAGCGACAGCCCCAAAACATCACTGCTCTAGAGGAGATCTGCATGGAGGAATGGGCCAAAATACCAGCAACAGCGTGTGACAACCTTGTGAAGACTTACAGAAAACGTTTGACCTCTGTCATTGCCAACAAAGGATATATAACAAAGTATTGAGATGAACTTTTGATATTGACAAAATACTTATTTTCCACCATAATTTGCAAATGAATTCTTTCCAAATCAGACAATGTGATTGTCTGGATTTGTTTCCACATTTTGTCTCTCAAAGTTAAGGTATACCTATGATGACAATTACAGGCCTCTGTCATCTTTTTAAGTGGGAGAACTTGCACAATTGGTGGCTGACTAAATACTTTTTTGCCCCACTGTATATGATGATGCTGTATTGCACTGGCGAAAGTATGTAAAAAAAAAAAAAAAAAAAAAAAAAGTAAAAATAAAAAACATTTTTTTTCTTCATTTTCCAAAAAATTGGGACAAAAAATGACAGCTTCAAAAAAATGTGCCATGCCACTTACTAAATACCTAAGACTGTCTACTTTTCAAAGAGGTCATTATGGGGTATTTGTACTGTCCTGACATTTTCAGGTATTACGAAATGAGATTGTTTGATTGTTTTTCAGATACAGACTAACTTATATACACTGATTTGGATTATTTTCACCAAATAAATGTAGCAGAATACATTTGAGGCTAAAAAATTTATAACAGAAACAAAAAAAAAGTGTTTTTTGTTCAAAATTTTTGCCCTATTTTCATTAATTTAGCAAAAACATAAAAACACCAAGTGGTGATTAAATACCACCAAAAGAAAAAACTCTATTTTTGAGTCATATGGGTACAGTGTTGCATGACTACGCAGTTGTCATTCAAAGTGAGACAACGCTGAAAGCTGAAAACTGGCCTGGGCAGGAAGAGGGTAATAGTGCCTGTTATTGAAGTGGTTAAAGTATGTTACTATTGTAAGATATTGTTTGGATCACTTACATTTTTTAAAGGTATTATGTACATATTTAAGCATAGGACTGCTTGACACTTTATTGACATACTCAGTTTGACGTTTTTACAGATATACCTTTGACTAGGGATTGCACAAGTGTATAATATTTTAGACAGTGATGCTCTTTTTTGAGACATTTTTAGCATTCGGAAGATGTTGCTGGATTCTTTCTTAGTGTTTGGCAGGCATTGCAGGCAGATGTGTTAAATATGGACCTGGATCACCTGGCAAGTCTATGTCCAAAATGTGCCTACTCTGTAGCCTTAAATCCTGCCAGAAAGGACAGATCTTGGGGTAATCCCACGAGATGCATAAGAGAAAACTTATTTGTCTGCAGCCTCTTCAGCATAGTGACAATAGGGCTGGGAAAATTGTAGTCAATCAGGAGACTCTACCAATGGTTGAGGAGTTTATAGCAGGTTTCCTGTCTTGGAGTCTACTGAAGAGGTACGAGCGAGTTTTAGCATTTGTGGAAGCTGTGATTCTAAAAAGATCTAGGTTCCCTTTCCCATTCTTTAATGAAGGCAAGCTTGCCTTAGGTTCTGTATGTTGCAACATTTTGTAGAACAGGGATAAAATCCTAGAATGAGGGGCAAGTGCATAATCTTATGAATGTAACGAGGGAGCTCACAGGCAGAATAAGAGAGAAGAAATTCCTGTTGATTTTGTCCAAAAATACAAGTGTATGGGTGGTCAGGCTGTGTCTTCAGATTATTTAGGTTGGTGACTTGGGCTCTTTAACCATTTGCCAACCAGCTCATGTAGATTTACTGCGGCAGGTTGGCAGCGCTGCACGAATCGCCGTACCTGTGCAGCGGCTCGCAGGGGCGTGCCCGCGGGTCGGGCGGGCTCGATGTCCGCTGGTGACCCGCGATCGCCTAGTACAGAGGCAGAACGGGGATCTACCAATTCTAAAGACTGGTAAGCTGCAACATATTACACATTTTTAAGATTTAGATATATTTTAAAGTAAAGTGTGAAACTCATTCAGTTTAAAATAGAAATGCAAGGTAAAATGTGAATATAAAAAAAAAAAACATTGTTTCCCTTTTTTCAAAGGTGATCACATGACCTCTGTTCTCAGCTGCAAAAGGGGCTTAGTGTTAGTGAGTTGGAGTGGAAACTGCAGGGGGTTCAGCACGAGGCAGAGGAGCAGCAGTACACTGATCTTTCCAATGATTATCTGTGCAGGGGGGCGTGTTAGCACAAGTCTGACTATTGTAGTATAGACAGGCTGAACTCCTAAGTAGAATGCAAAGAAAAAAAACAGACCATGCTGGAATGGATGTGCTTTCATGCCTAGTATGGTCAGTTCCAAATAGGAAATCGGGGGACTGGCCAGATAACCAGGTGTTTCAAAAACAGAAAGCAATGCAAAGAGAACAGGATATACATGGGCAAAATTATGTGGCTACTTTGTATCTACCATGAAGCAAAACTGAATTGATCACCTTTTCTTGCAGGTTGCCGCTGTATCCAAGAAAAAGTCGGATAACTTCGATTACAGACATCAGGATGAGCAGGGTTACCAAAATGAATTTGTAATGATCAGGTAGAAGTACATACTGAAAAGAAAAGAATATATCCATTATATATGTAACATGTGAGAATCAATATGTTAAAGAAGGGGCAACTGTATGCACACATAAATATACAGTCGGGACGGAAAGTATTCAGACCCCCCTTACATTTTTCACTCTTTGTTATATTGCAGCCATTTGCTAAAATCATTTAAGTTCATTTTTTTTCCTCATTAATGTACACACAGCACCCCATATTGACATAAAAACACAGAATTGTTGACATTTTTGCAGATTTATTAAAAAAGAAAAACTGAAATATCACATGGTCCTAAGTATTCAGACCCTTTGCTGTGACACTCATATATTTAACTCAGGTGCTGTCCATTTCTTCTGATCACCCTTGAGATGGTTCTACACCTTCATTTGAGTCCAGCTGTGTTTGAATATACTGATTGGACTTGCTTAGGAAAGTCACACACCTGTCTATATAAGACCTTACAGCTCACAGTGTCAGAACAAATGAGAATCATGAGGTCAAAGGAACTGCCTGAAGAGCTCAGAGACAGAATTGTGGCAAGGCACAGATCTGGCCAAGGTTACAAAAAAAATTTCTGCTGCACTTAAGGTTCCTAAGGGCACAGTGTCCTCCATAATCCTTAAATGGAAGACGTTTGGGAGGACCAGAACCCTTCCTTGAGCTGGTCGTCCGGCCACACTGAGCTATCGGGGGAGAAGAGCCTTGGTGAAAGAGGTAAAGAAGAACCCAAAGATCACTGTGGCTGAGCTCCAGAGATGCAGTTGGGAGATGGGAGCAAGTTGTAGAAAGTCAACCATCGCTGCAGCCCTCCACCAGTCAGGGCTTTATGGCAGAGTGGCCCGACGGAAGCCTCTCCTCAGTGCAAGACACATGAAAGCCCGCATGGAGTTTGCTAGAAAACACCAGAAGGACTCCAAGATGGTGAGAAATAAGATTCTTTGGTCTGATGAGACAAAGATAGAACTTTTTGGCCTTAATTCTAAGTGGTATGTGTAGAGAAAACCATCACCTGTTCAATACAGTCCCAACAGTGAAGCAAGGTGGTGGCAGCATCATGCTGTGGGAGTGTTTTTCAGCTGCAGTAACAGGATGACTGGTTACAGTTGAGGGAAATATGAATGCGGCCAAGTACAGGGATATCCTGGACGAAAACCTTCTTCAGAGTGCTCAAGACGTCAGACTGGGCCGAAAGTTTACCTTCCAACAAGACAATGACCCTAAGCACACAGCTAAAATAACGAAGGAGTAGCTTCACAACAACTCCGTGACTGTTCTTGAATGGCCCAACCACAGCCCTGACTTAAACCCAATTGAGCATCTCTGGAGAGACCTAAAAATGGCTGTCCACCAACGTTTACCATCCAACCTGACAGAACTGGAGAGGATCTGCAAGGAGGAATGGCAGATGATCCCCAAATCCAGGTGTGAAAAACTTGTTGCATCTTTCCCAAAAAGACTCATGGCTGTATTAGATCAAAAGGGTGCTAAATACTGAGCAAAGGGTCTGAATACTTAGGACCATGTGATATTTCAGTTTTTCTTTTTTAATAAATCTGTAAAAATGTCAACAATTCTGTGTTTTTCTGTCAATATGGGGTGCAGTGTGTACATTAATGAGGAAAAAAAATGAACTTAAATGATTTTTTTTTTTTTTTAATCCAAATTAAGTTTATTGAGAAAAAACACATCTGGACAAACACACATACGATCAATAGGAATATATATCTGAATTTACATACACAATATCTTTCCATTCTAGTATCTTAAACATTCACCAATATATAGTTAAACCAGGTTGCTTTGGGCCTAAGGGCCACGTTTAACATAATGTAGCATGTCATTAAATTATAAAACAAAGGTATATAACCTGGATATTATATGCATTTGTGATCTATTAGTAGGTCAATATTATTGTGTGACCAGAAAAAAAAAAAGGAAAAAAAAAAGAGAGCAAAACAGATATATCCTTAATGGATGTATACAACCAACTATTAACTATTGACCAACTATTCAAAATATAAATTACGTCCACCCCTACCATACTTTTCTTGCAGCACATTGCAAGACTACAGTACAGCTCGTAAGTTAACTCACCCATGTACCCTGCGTGTACTCTACATTTGTAGGAGTCTGTCTTTTACTAGTTGAGTTGGGCCTAGTCCCGGAGTATCTAACCAAGATTGCCACATTGAATAAAACTTTTTCAGGGCGTTACGATGTTGATAGGTAATCTTTTCGCGTATAAGCAAGTTATTTACCAGTTTCACCCATTGCTCGCCTGTTGGTACCCTCGAGGTGATCCACAGCCTCGCAATTGCTTTACGAGCTATATACAGTACACATAATACAGCAGTATGACCATTGGGCGAGAGTGAGGGCACCTCCAGAGCACCAAGCAGGCATATCACTGGATCCTTTATAATCGTAAATTGGAATACGTGTGAAATAGTATTGAGAACATAGCTCCAATATCTAAAAAGTTTTGGGCATTTCCACATCATGTGCAATAAATCACCATTATGGGTGCCGCATTTTGGGCATAGTGGAGTATCTCTAAGTGCCCATTTGTGCAAACGAACCGGGGTTCTGTATACTCTATGTAGTAGACAGAGATGGGATAATCTCTGCGATGCTGATACCGAAACAAGTGGAGCAGAAGTTAGACATAACTCCCAGGTGTCTCCGTCTATAGGACCCATGTCTTGTTCCCATCCCTTTCTACAGGACAATGTATTAGCATTATGTGTGGAGTTAAGCAACAGATATATACTCTTGAAATCATACCTTTTCTCTCATCCGTTGACAATTCATCATTCATTAATGGATGCACCATCACCCCCAGCGGAGACACCCTACCCTGACTATGAATAGCATACCTCAGCTGGAGGTATCTATAAAACTGTGTTCTAGGAAGGCGAAATTCCTCACTAAGTTCCGTAAAGGATTTGAGTGTGGTTCCAGAAAACAACTGGGCAATATAATGAATGCCTGCAGCCTCCCAGGAGTCGAAATCCTCTAGTTTGAAACTTAAATGATTTTAGCAAATGGCTGCAATATAACAAAGAGTGAAAAATGTAAGGGGGTCTGAATACTTTCCGTCCCCACTGTATAACACTCAAAAAGATCAGGTGCCAGAATAGAGGAAATTTAACCAGGAAGATGTCAATGTCACAGTGTCCATAGCCCCACAGTATTGTAATAACAGTAGTAGTGCTTACACCAGCTGCACGCCAGGTGGAGATGGTATGGAGAAATGCTCGGCCAGAGGAATGGGAACAGCCATCACTGTCACTAATGGACTCACATTGGAAGGTGTTGGGTTCACACTGCTGGATAAGCCGCGTCTGGATTTGGACATGTAGTGCTGCAGATTGAGTTGCGGAAGGTGGAGTCCCTGTGATGTGGCTGGAGCCACACACGGGCTGCGCCAAATGCCGATCCCAGCTGAGCAAGACCACAGGCTGTGGAAGGCAGTGGAGAGCTCATGGAACGCTACGGTAGCTTTCCTATGACAATGTGTTTCGCATGCATGCACTTTCTCAAGTCATATGATCCACGTGGAGACCACGGAAATATAAAGGCATGAAAACAACTGGAAATAGGAGGAATTCAATGGGATATATTATATATAGCCTCAAACTTCCCTACATAATCTCCAATATATTATAATACACATTGTTTTTTTTTTAATCAGAAAAAAGTTTTTAGAGAAAAATCAAAAGGTACATCATATATGGTGCAATAATCCTTGAAAATACAATTAGCAATGAGCATCAAAAAAGACCAATATCAATATTGACTAAGACATAGGAGCAAGACTTGGACGAAGTACAAATGTAACCAGCAAAAAAGAAAAAAATTGTACATCATACCATATCTAAGGAACAAACAAAAGAAGAAAAGAAACAAAAGAAAGAAGGGAATGTCCACTGGGATAAGCGCTGATTAGTCACCAATAGCCATGTGCACTGCCAAAAAATTTGTTAGTTTTCATTTCATTCGTTTTTTTTTTTTTTTTTTACGGGTCATTCGTTATGATCAAAATTTATTATTTGTAATATATTCGTAACTTCTGAAAAATTCTAATTCCTTACCTTGCATTCATTTATATGCGGTATTTGTTATTTCAATAATTCGTAAAAATACGAAATTCAAAAATAAGAACGAAAATCCATAAATAAGAATGAACGAAGATCCGAAAATGTATAAATACGAAAATAAGAACGAAAATTCTAAAGAACGAAAACCACGAGCAATAACTAACTATTAGATTATAGGTATTGGAATTTCCTTTCAAAATTTGGCTGTTAACCTCCTTGGCGGTTTTCCCGAGTCTGGCTCGGGGTTAAATTTCAGTACCATTAACGGTAACCCCGAGCCACACTCAGGATTGGATTGCAGGATCCTGGTGCAGTGTACTTACCTTGTCCCCAGGATCCTGCAATGTCCCCCCCTCTGTCTCTGCGGGCTCCATCCTCAGCCCAATGCCTCTGTGTGCCAGGCTCCGTTCCCTGCAAGCGTCGCAATCCACGGGGGTGGAGCCTGGCGGCAAATTAAAAGAAATACATAACACATACAGTACACTGTAATATTGCAGATTACATTACTGTATGAAATCATTTCGCATCCCTTTTGTCCCTAGTGGTTTGTCCAATGCTCTGCATGCAATTTTATATTATATATACTGTTCTTTCTGCCTGGAAACTTGAGATTGTCCATAGCAACTAAAAAGTGTACCTTTACGTCAAAAGTGGTTTGAGACCAGCTAGAAAACAGCGATAGTAAATTAGAACAGCGATAGTGAATCGTGGGGAAATTAATTTTATTATTATTATATTATTATTTTTTTTTAATTATTTATAGTTATTTAATTATAATTTATGATTTTGTGTTTCAAACTTTATCATACCCGGGATATCTTCTAGACTCTTGTTTGGACAGATTTAAGTGTGTTATTGCTATGAATTACAGGCCTACAATATAAAACACCAAATTTCTATGCAAAACAATTGTACCGCTTTGAGACGCAAAAATCGGACATAATCATACCGTCAGGGAGGTTAATAAACGTAACGAATACGAATTTATCCAAAGTTATGAATTATCTGAAATAACGAATGCCGTATCTAAACGTATCGAACGTAATTAATTAATAATAATAAATAATAATAAAAATTGTATTATTATTATTTATTATTATTAATATGTTAAGTTCCATTCGTTTAGAGGCATAATTCATTATTTTGGATAATTCGTAAGTTTGGTTAAATTTGTATTCGTTATGTTCACTAACAGCCAAATTTGAAAGGAAATTCCAATACTATAATTTAATAATTAGTAATAGTTATTATTAGTTAGTTAGTTATTATTTTGGATTTTCTAATTTTCATTCTTTTGAATTTTCGGATTTTCGTTCTTATTTTCGATTGTCGGATTTTTGTTCTTCCAATTTTTTGAAACTTCGGAAAAAACGGGTTTTCGTTAATTTGAATATTTCAAAATGAATGAATTTGTTGAATTTCGCAGAAAAAACAAATTCGGAAGTCTATTCATTACTAAATGATGAGGTGCAAGGTCTGAGACATTTAGCCAAGGTTGCCACATTGAGTTAAATTTTTTGGGAACATTTCTGTGTTGGTACATTAATTTCTTTGGAATGAGCATAGTAGTCACCTGTTCTACCCATTGCTTCTTAGTCGGGATATGAGGAGACATCCAAGAACGGGCAATTAATTTGCGAGCAGTATACAATAAATGCCACATGTGCATGTGGGGTCAATGTTTCCTTTTCCAGAGCTCCCAATAAACAAACAAAGGGGGCCTTAGAGAGCTGGAAGTTATTTACCTGTGAAATGGTACCAATAATATCTGCCCAATAGCGAAAGAGTTTGGGGCATCTCCATATCATACGAAGGAGGTCCCTGTGCTCCCTCACACATTTTGGGCATATAGGAGTGTCCCTACTCCACCAACGATGTAGTTGAATTGGTGTTCTATACGCTCTGTGCAATAAAAATAGATGTGAAAGCTTCTGAGAAGCAGAGACCGAAACTAAAGGTGCAGATGGCAGGCAGAGCTCCCAGGTGTCCCCGTCAATGGTACCCAGTGTTAATTTTCGCACCAAATTTCTATTTAGTTTTAGTCCTAGTCTTAGGACTAAAATGGCATTTTAGTTTTAGTCCCATTTTAGTCTTCTGCAATTGTTTTAGTTTTAGTCGTACTTAGTCGACTAAATCCCCAGTACATTTTAGTCGACTAAAATGTCCTGCGTTTTAGTCAATTAAAATCTCCAGTACATTTTAGTCGACTAAAACTAATTTTAGTCGTCTAAAACCTAATGGGTATAATTAACCACTTCAGCCCCGGACCATTTGGCTGGCCAAAGACCAGAGGACTTTTTACAATTTGGCACTGCCCTGCTTTAACTGGTAATTGCGCCGTCATATGTTGTACCCAAATTAAATTTGCATCCTTTTTTTTCCCACAAATAGAGATTTCTTTTGATGGTATTTGATTGCCTCTGCGGTTTTTATTTTTTGCGATATATACGGAAAAAGACCGAAAATTTTGAAAAAAAAAATGATGTTTTCTACTTTTTGTTATAATAAATATCCAATAAACTCAATTTTAGTCATACATTTAGGCCAAAATGTATTCAGCCACATGTCTTTGGTAAAAAAAATGTCAATAAGCGTATATTTATTGGTTTGCGCAAAAGTTATAGCGTCTACAAACTAGGGTACATTTTCTGGAATTTACGCAGCTTTTAGTTTATGACTAAGAAATGGTGGGAAAAACTTGCGCTAATGAGCAAAACATAATAAATCAAAAATTAAATTCACAAAGATGCAGCTGCAAAAAAAAACTCCAAATATCAATGAAGTAATAAAACATATAAATAAAAAAATTGTGCGCTAGCAATAATATAATTGGGATAATGCTCGGAGACACAATTTATATATGAATCCCAGCAAAAATTAATAAAGAAATAACAAGTGCATGAAATCCTCTCTCAAAGATCAGAAAAAACATTTTTTTGAATATTCTGAAAATAAGATATAAACAGTCATACATCCGAAAAACACCTATAATCAGTCCATGAATAGGTTAAGCAAAATAAAGTGAAAAGAAAAAAAAAGTCCCTTTGGTGTATCACATCACAAAACCAGGAAAGTAATAAGTTGTAAAGAACATTTCCGAATACACATTGATTGCAGAAGAGGAGTAATGGATGTACCCTTACCCCTTTCGTTGGACCTCCTCTATGGCAAGGTCGTATGGGCTTGCAGATATAACCCTCTGCGGGGACAGATGGAATGTTGATGTCCGGGTCCTGTCAGCGTGCACCACCGACTTCAATCTGATCCGACTGATCCAACTACTCCAACATCAGAGGGGAGACTCAGGAGTGGGAGAGTCCATATTTAAGAAAAACAAGGGGAAGAACTCCAATAGTGTATAGTACAGATATATATGTAAAAAGTTCCAATATAGGAAAAAACGTTACATCTAAAAAGCCGGCATAAAAACAGAGGCTGAACGCCCGTGCAAACAAGAAATCAGGAACACGTGATGGCAAGCACTGCGAGGCCACGCCCTACATGTTTCGTCATACGTGACGTCTTCTACGTGCCCCGTACATATACATTACATATATATCTGTGGTTTATTTTAACCAATAAATCCCTAACATTACTACACTATTGGAGTTCTTCCCCTTGTTTTTCTTAAATATGGACTCTCCCACTCCTGAGTCTCCCCTCTGATGTTGGGGTAGTTGGATCAGTCGGATTAGATTGAAGTCGGTAGTGCACGCTGACAGGACCCGGACATCAACATTCCATCTGTCCCCGCAGAGGGTTATATCTGCAAGCCCATACGACCTTGCCATAGAGGAGGTCCAACGAAAGGGGTAAGGGTACATCCATTACTCCTCTTCTGCAATCAATGTGTATTCGGAAATGTTCTTTACAACTTATTACTTTCCTGGTTTTGTGATGTGATACACCAAAGGGACTTTTTTTTTCTTTTCACTTTATTTTGCTTAACCTATTCATGGACTGATTATAGGTGTTTTTCGGATGTATGACTGTTTATATCTTATTTTCAGAATATTCAAAAAAATTTTTTTTCTGATCTTTGAGAGAGGATTTCATGCACTTGTTATTTCTTTATTAATTTTTGCTGGGATTCATATATAAATTGTGTCTCCGAGCATTATCCCAATTATATTATTGCTAGCGCACAATTTTTTATTTAGTTTATGACTGCCTATCTCATTTCTTGAAGTGCTAAAATGGCAGGGCAGTACAAACCCCCCCAAATGACCCCATTTTGGAAAGTAGACACCCTAAGGAAATTGCTAAGAGGCATGTGAGCCCATTGAATATTTTATTTTTTTGTCCCAAGTGATTGAATAATGACAAAAAAAAAACCCAAACAATTTTTTTACACAAAGTTGTCACTAAATGATATATTGCTCAAACATGCCATGGGCATATGTGGAATTACACCCCCAAATACATTCTGCTGCTTATCCCGAGTATGGGGATACCACATGGTGTGGGACTTTTTGGGAGCCTAGCTGCGTACGGGGCCCCGAAAATCAATCACAGCCTTCAGGATTTCTAGGGGCATAAATTTTTGATTTCACTCCTCACTACCTATCACAGTTTTGAAGGCCATAAAATGCCAAGATGGCACAACCACCCCCCCAAATGACCCCATTTTGGAAAGTAGACACCCGAAGCTATTTGCTGAGAGGCATGTTGAGTCCATTGAATATTCTATATTTTGCCACAAGTTGCGGGAAAATTACAAACTTTTTTTTTGCACAAAGTTGTCACTAAATGATATATTGCTCAAACATGCCATGGGCATATGTGGAATTGCACCCCAAAATACATTCTGCTGCTTCTCCTGAGTACGGGGATACCACATGTGTGGGACTTTTTGGGAGCCAAGCCGCGTATGGTGCCCCGAAAACCAAGCACCACCTTCAGGATTTCTAAGGGTGTAAATTTTTGATTTCACTCCTCACTACCTATCACAGTTTCGAAGGCCATAAAATGCCAAGATAGCACAACCCCCCCCCCCCCTCCCAAATGACCCCATTTTGGAAAGTACACACCCCAAGCTATTTGCTGAGAGGCATGGTGAGTATTTTGCAGCTCTCATTTGTTTTTGAAAATGGAGAAAGAAAAGAAAAATGTATTTTGTGACAGAAAGCGAGATCTGCAAAATACTCACCATACCTCTCAGCAAATAGCTTGGAGTTTATACTTTCCAAAAAGGGGTCATTTGGGGGGGGGGGGGTTGTGCCATCTGGGCTTTCCATGGGCCTCTGAAACTGTGATAGGCAGTGAGGAGTGAAATAAAAAATTTACAACCTTAGGAAGCCTGAAGGCGTTGCTTGGTTTTCGGGGTCCCATGTGAGGGTAGGCTCCCGAAAAGTCCCATGGCATGTTTGAGCAATATATCATTTAGTGACAACTTTGTACTAAAAAAAAAAAAAATATATGTCTTTTTCCCGCAACTTGTTTCAAAATATAAAAAATTCCATGGACTTGACATGCCTCTCAGCAAATAGCTTGGGGTGTCTATTTTCCAAAATAGGGTCATTTGGGAGGTTGAACTGTCCTGGCATTTTATGCACAACATTTAGAAGCTTATGTCACACATCATCCACTCTTCTAACCACTTGAAGACAAAGCCCTTTCTGACACTTTTTGTTTACATGAAAAAATAATTTTTTTTGCAAGAAAATGACTTTGAACCCCCAAACATTATATATTTTTTAAAGCAAAGGCTCAACAGATTAAAATGGTGGGTGTTTAATTTTTTTTCACACAGTATTTGCACAGTGATTTTTTAAACGCATTTTTTTTTTTTGGAAAAAACACACTTTTTTAAATTTAATGCACTAAAACACACTATATTGCCCAAATGTTTGATGGAATAAAAAAGATGATCTTAGGCCGAGTACATGGATACCAAACACGACATGCTTTAAAATTGCGCAAAAACGTGCAGCGGTGTCAAACTACATACATTTTTAAAAGCCTTTAAACTCCTTTACAGGTTACCACTTTCGATTTACGGAGGAGGTCTACTGCTAAAATGACTGCCCTCGATCTGACCTTCACGGTGATACCTCACATGCATGGTGCAATTGCTGTTTACATATGATGCCAGACAGACGCTTGCGTTCGCCTTTGCGCGAGAGCGGGGGGGACAGGGGTGCTTTTTTTTTTTTTTAATTAGTTATTTTGCTTTTTATTTTTATTTTTATTTTTAAACTGTTCCTTTATTTATATTTTTTTAAATCATTTTTATTGTTATCTTAGGGAATGTAAATATCCCCTATGATAGCAATAGGTAGTGACACGTACTCTTTTTTGAAAAAATTGGGGACTATTAGACCCTAGATCTCTCCTCTGCCCTCAAAGCATCTGACCACACCAAGATTGGTGTGATAAAATGCTTTCCCAATATCCCAATGGAGCTGTTTATATCCGGCGAAATCTAATGCCGTGTACACACGACCGGACTTTCCGGCAGAAAAGGTCAGAAGGAACGAATCCGTCGGACATTCCGATCATGTGTGGGCTTCATCGGACCCTTTCTGTCGAAAAATCTGACGGACCTTAGAAATAGAACATGTTTCAAATCTTTCCGACGGACTCGATTCCTATCGAAAAAAAAAAGTTTGTCTGTATGCTAGTCCAACAGACTGAAAACAACGCAAGGGCAGCTATTGGCTACTGGCTATTGAATTTCCTTTTCTAGTCCGGTCGTACGTCATCAGGTTCGAAATGATCAGACTTTGGTGGGATTGTGTGTAGGCAAGTCCGTTTCGTCGGAAATCCGTCGGAACTCTGTCGGAATTCTGTCGAAGAGTCCTTCGGAGTTCAGTCCGACGAGAAGTCCGCTCATGTGTACGCGGCATAAGTCATGAAATGCTCGTAGCTTCCGGTTTCTTAGGCCATAAAGATGATTGGAGCCATTCTGGTCTCTGATCAGCACTATGGTCAGCTGGCGGAACCACCGGCTGCATTCTCAGGTTCCCTGTTGGGACAGGAAAGCCAAAGAAAACCGTGGAAGACGGTGGGAGACATTCCCTCCCACTGCTTGTAAAAGCAGTCTAGAGGCTAATTAGCCGCTAGGATTGCTTTTACATGAAAGCCGACCGCTGGCTGAAAAGAATGATACCAAGATGATACCTAAACCTGCAGGCATCATTCTGGTACAACCACTCAAAGTCCAGCAACATACCAGTACGTTGCTGGTCCTTGTTGGGCATATATTTTAATCTTTTTTTTCATGCAGCCTGTGGGCTGCATGAAAAAAAGAGACTGACCGGTGGGTATACCCACCATTAGAATACCTCCCTTCATCCACCCACTTCTAATGATGGGCATACATGCACCATTTTGTTTTTAACTGTGGTGGTGAAATCACCTCCTACAGCGCTGGAGCCACGGCTTTATGTATCGTGGGAGCAAACGCTGTTGCTGTCAAGATAAATAAATCCGCGCTGCAGCCGAATGGCGTATCTGCTAAGCAAATGATGGTTAACAATAAAACAAAGTAATATTACAGTATAACAGTAAGACTTACCATACCTGCAAAGCAAATACAAAAGAAAACATAGTAAAAAATAAAACATTTTTTAATGCAACCTGTGCCTAAAATATATATATGCGCCGAAGCATGGGGGCATCCGCCCCAAAAGTTAGGAGAAAATCGCTCCTCCACCCCTGCTGCCCCCATGCTTCAGCATATATGCTCTTTTTTTAAACTGTGGTGGTGAAATCACCTCCGACAGCGCTGGAGTCACGGCTTTATGTATCGTGGGAGCAAACGCTGTTGCTGTCAAGATAAATAAATCCGCGCTGCAGCTGAATGGCGTACCTGAAAACAAAAAAATGGTTAACAATAAAACACAGTAAACAGTAAGGTATAAAAAAAAATTACATACCTGAAAAGCAAACATGATAAAACATAACAACAATAAAACATTGCAGAATAGAATACAGTAAAAAAGAGCAGAACAATAGAGAGAGAATAGAGAGAGAACAATAAAACAACTATTTTTTTATTTTTTTTATTTTATATTTTTTTGTGTTTAATATTTTTTACTTTTTTTTTTTACACTTTTATTTGTAACTGTAATGGTTCGGTTCCAGTCTCTCAAAATGCGATGGCATCTTGGGAGACCCTGTGAAAGTGTGCCTAGTCTGTGCAATGCTGCACCCTACACTAAAACTCCACTAGTGTATGGTAGCACTCAAAACATTCACCAATGCAAAGACCAGGATTGTCAGGACAGGAGGGACAAAAATAATGGGTGTCACGCCTATATCCGCGATTTCTACAGACACATTTTCTTTGGGGGGCTCGTTGGGGGAGGACATACGGAAAATGCCTCTCATGCAGCCGGCTTACTGCATTTGGATTGGGAAGGTGAGGTGGAGCACTGTCTGGAAAGGGCTCTGACAATCTCTTCCTGGAATTTTAAGGAAGGATCCAGTCCGTCCTGAAGCTCTGTATAGCACGAGCGTTCAGCAAAGCCAATTGAAATAAATAAACAGACACTTTTTTGTACTAGCGTCTGGCCTTACGGGCAACTAGGTACAGCGCCAACAACTGGTCGTTGAGGTCCACCCCTCCCATATTTTGGTTATATTCATGGACACAGAGGGGTTTCTCCACAACGCTAGTTGCCATAGTAATTTGGACCGTCGTGTCTGCATGAAGGGAGGTAAGAACGAAAACATTCTTATTATCCCTCCACTTCATAGCGAGCAAGTTATTACACTTCAAGCAGGCTCTCTCCCCCAGCCTAAGACGGGAATCTACAAGCCGCTGGGGAAATCCCCGGCGATTAGATCGCACTGTGCCACATGCTCCAATCTGATTATCAAACAAGTGACTAAAAAGTGGCACGCTCGTGTAATAATTGTCCACATACAAATGGTACCCCTTTCCGAATAAAAGTGACACCAAGTCCCACACAATCTTGGCAGCGCTTCCTATGTAGTCAGGGCAGTTTGTCAGCTCTACCTGACTATCTCTTCCCTCATAAACCATAAAACTACATGTATAGCCTGTGGCCCTGTCACAGAGCTTATACATTTTGACCCCGTATCTGGCACGCTTGCTGGGAAGATACTGTTTGAATGACAAGCAGCCAGAAAACGTAATCAGGGACTCATCAACGCAGACAACTTGATGGGGAGTAAACAGGTCTGCAAAATGTTGGTTGAAGTGGTTTACGAGGGGCTGAATTTTGTAGAGCCGATCGTATCCAGGGTCTCCACGAGGACGACAGAGTTCATTGTTGTTAAAGTGCATGAACCGCAAGATCTGCTCATATCATGCCCTGGCCATGGAAGCAGAGAACACGGGCATATGGTAAATTGGGTCAGTGGACCAATATGACCGCAACATACTAATTTTAACTATGCCCATGTCAAGAGATAGGCCCAGAAAGGTCTTAAATTCGGAAACCGTAATTGGTTTCCAATCTCTGGCAAGGGAGGACTGGGGATTAACGGCAATGTATTGACCAGCATACAAATTGCTTTGGTCCACAATAGATCTATAGAGATCTTCGGTGAAAAACAGAGAATAAAAATCAAGTGACGTAAAATCAACCGTTTCCACCTGAATGCCGGGTTGGCCAGTGAATGGGGGAAGTACGGGTGCTGCAGAAGTGGTGGGCTCCCAATTAGGATTGGCGAATTCTTCAGGAAGGATACTATGGGCACGACGGGCCTGTCTTTGTCTTCTTGGTGGCAGTGGGACACTACTTGTGCTTGCCACCTCACCTGCTTGAACTGCACTTATGGGACTCGCCACGTCACCATGTGTTACTGCAGTTTGACTACGACCAGTTCATCAGAAGGAATAGCGGCGCTGGTACTTCTCTGCTCCATACAAGAGCCCTGCGGTTCTTGCACCTCAACAGCAGAAGAAGATTGGGGTCTGGTACGCCTAACCTTGGCAGGGACCACAACTCCGTCGTCAGAGCTATCTGTCATGGAGCCGATGTCTTCTACAGGAACGTATTCCGAGCCCTGAATCTGACAGATGAGTGACTTTCTCTTCACGATCTGTTATGCTCAGAAATGTGTAGGCCTCTTCACTACTGTACCTTCGATTTGCCATTTTGGGCTCTAAATTTAATGGTACAGTAGTGAGACTCACAGGTAAAAAAGCTCCTAGACTGTCAGCAAATGTAACAAAAAAACTGTTAGCGATCGCAGGGATCAGGTCTGACTCTGCGAACGCTGCAGTTATGTGTGTTTAGTGTTTTGTAAGTGACAGTGATCGATCGATCGATACTGCACTTGGGTGGGCTGGGCGGAGGGGCAAAACGCAGGTGCTAGCAGGTATCTGGGCTGATCCTGCTAACACTGCATTTTTGGGAACCCTAAACTGCTGGGGACGCTAGTATAGATCTGATCAGATCAGATATTGATCCGTTCAGATACTATACCACTAAGGGCGGTGTATGCTGCGTGCGGGGGTGTTAGCGGTACTGGCACTAATCTGACGCTGCCAGGGGCGACGCAGACCCTATCTGACACTAAAACCAAACTTATATCACCCGCCGGGCGATCAGGGGGTTAAACCTTTATTGGGTAATAAACGGCGGGTATAAAAAACAAACTAACTAACCAGCGTCACCTGTACCTTTATTAGGTAGTATATGGGGGTATCTGACGCTATAAAAAGCTGAAGGTGAACCTAAATAACAAATTAACTAACCGGCGTCACCCGTAACACTTATACGGTGATCACTGGTGAAAGGGTTAAATAGGGGGCAATCAGGGGGTTAAAACCTTTATTAGGTAGTATATGGGGGTACCTGACACTAAAAAAGCTGACGGTGAACCTAAATACTTACCTGGCTAATACACCTGTGACACTAATACGGCGTTCAGAAAAAAGATCGCTTAGTGACACTGGCGACAAGGGAAGAAGGGTACTCTAGAACAGTGGTCGACAACCCTGTCCTCAGGACCCACTAACAGGCCAGGTTTTATGTATTACCTTGGGCAGATGCAGACTAGAATACTGCAATCACTGAGCAGCAAATTATATCACCTGTGATGTACTTCAGTTATCTTGCAAACCTGGCCTGTTAGTGGGCCCTGAGGACAGGTTTGATGACCACTGCTCTAGACCTACAGGGGCCTACCACTAACTGCCCTACCACTTATAACAGTCACAAATGAGACCAATGCAGTAATCAGTAAAAAACAAAACAAAAAAACTGCTATTGGTGTCACTGTGACAGGGGGTGCAGGGGGGGGTGATTTGTGTGCCTACGTGTTCTACTGTTAGTGTAGTGTTGGTGCACACTTACTTGATGTCTTCTCTCCTCAGCGCCGGAACGTAAAGACCGACACGAGGAGAGATGACATCACTTCCTCTGCTTCTGTTTACATTACAGAAGTAGAGGAAGCTTTTCATTCGCCAGGGAAGATCACGAGGGGGTGGCCATGAATCGGTGGCCTCCCCCTCAGCACGGATCACTCCTGTAACGATTCCGACCGCCGCAGGCACCGGGGGGGGGGGCCCAGTCGGCCGGCAGGGTGGTGGGGGAGGCAGGGACGTATAGGTACGCCCATATGCCTGCCCGTGCCATTCTGCCGATGTACATCAGCGGTCGGCAACTGGTTAAATTGTAATGCATTAGTTAACATTTCTCTACAATTTCCAAACTCATTATATACTGCTGAAGTGAAAAATCTAATATGTTATTTATTATGGTATTGAGGTATGAACATGCACTACAGACCAGTGTTATTTTTGAAGTCAAATTTCAATTCAGTTTTAGTCTTTGTCTTTTGGCTAAAATGGCATTTTAGTTTTAGTCCCATTTTAGTCTTTTGACTAAAATGCCATTTCAGTTTTAGTCGTATTTTAGTCATCTCAGTTGTTTTAGTTTTAGTCATATTTTAGTTGACTAAAATAATATTCATTTAGTCGACTAAAATGTTTTAGTCATTTTAGTCGACTAAATTAACACTGATGGTACCCACATCCTTCTCTCATCCTCTCCTGCATGGCAATATTGAAGCATTATGTAAAGAATTGAGTAGGATTAAATAGACCCATGAGATCAACCCCTTCTTGTCTGTTGCCAGTGGGGCTTCACTCACTATGCGATGATCTGCCAGAGTGAGCCTAGAGACACGAAATTGAGATTGAAGAGCATATCTCAGCTGTAAGCATTTGTAGAATTGGCGACTGGGAAGAGCGAATTCTTCCAGCAAGTCTGAGAAGGTTTTGAGTACGTTGCCTACAAACAACTGAGACATATACCTGACCCCAAACCTCTCCCATTCCCCGAAGCCTCCAACTTAAGTATCTCCTTATAATTCGATTTATGCCAGATCAGAGTATCCTTGAGTAGATTTAACATATGTCCACAAAGTTTATTAGGGTAATTGTCGGCATAACAGGTTCTATATGGGTAAACCCCCTGCCTCCAAATGTGTAAGGGCAGGACAGACCGAACTCCAGGGTATAAGAAGGGCCCTTATGGAGCCCCAAGAGTCTGCATGGACCCAACTCCCTAGTTGTTGTATTTGGGAAGCTATATAATGAGCCCTAGAATCAGGGACAGCTAAACCTCCCTCTTCCTTTCCCAATTGTAGGGCAGACACACTAATTTTTTTTAGGTCAAATTAAATCTCAGAATTGGGAATCTATGTAAAGGAACCACTTATGAGGTATCCAAATTGCGAAGTTATTAAATATGTACAACAATTGGGGGGCCCACACCATTTTTATTAGGTTAATCCTCCCAACCACTGACAGAGGAAGTTTACACCAGGCTGCACATTTCTCACTGAATTTACATAGCATTGGGCGCAAGTTTAACTCTATGTATTGACTAGGATCAGAGGTAACCTTGATACCTAAATAGCGAAAGGAGGAGACTATCTGCATGGACCTAGCACAATCAGGTAGTGGGTGTGACAGGGGATCTAGCGGCAGAAGGACAGACTTGTCTCAGTTTATAGAGAAACCAGACAAGGCTCAAAAGTCTTTAATAAGGGCCATTAGCGCACTCATAGTCCTGTGTATCTCCCAAATATAATATTATATTATCCACATATAAGGAGATGAGATCAGTCCGTGAACCCCTGATAAACCCGACAACATCTGACAATGCACAAATATGTGCCGCCAAATGTTCCAAGGCCAGGGCAAACAGCAGGGGCGAGAAAGGACACTCCTACCATGTGCCCCTATGTAAAACAAAAAGGTCGGAAAACTCTCCATTCACTCGGACCTGAGCAGAGGGAGCTGCATAAAGTACTCAAATCCACTTAATAAAAGTGCTACCTATACCAAAATGCTCCAATACCTCCCAAAGAAAGGGCCATTTAACACTGTTGATCGCCCTTATTCCAGGATTATCAACTGGTAATTGTATATTCAAGAAAATACGTCTAAGGTTTTGCGCAGTGAAATTAGATGGCATAAACCCAGATTGATCCCTATAAATTAGTTTGTGTATAACCTTCGCTAGTCTGGATACTAACACCCTGGCCAATACCTTAACATTGTGTAAAGTGATAAGAATATCGCTAATCCACACACAAAAAAGACTTTACAAACTAAAATGGTAAATACTACAAATTATAACATGTGTATGTACCGTATTTATCTGCATATAACACGCACTTTTTTCCCCTTAAAATCAGGGGAAAATCGCGGGTGCGTGTTATACGCCGATCCCCTGCGATCCGGAGCTGCCAGATTTTCAAAATCGCCGACCGCGATTTGAAAATGGTGCCGCCGGCGCCGAAATACACAGTGCCGGTCATCGGCTCTTCTCGGCCACTTTCGTCTTCACTCGAGTGCCGCCCGAACCTAGCCGAGTGTACTCGGCTAGGTTCGGATAGCTCCGCTTGGGACTACGAGTGGAGCCGAAAGTAAACGAGAGCCGCAGAGAAGAGCCGATGACCGGCTCTGTGTATTTCGGCGCCGGCGGCGCCATTTTCAAATCGCGATTGGCGATTTTGAAAGACAGGATGGCAGGGGTCCGGGATCACGGGATGCGAGGCTGCACTGGGGAAGGCTGCACTGACCAGGCTGCACTGGGGAAAGTTGCACTGGGGAAGGCTGCACTGACCAGGCTGCACTGGGGAAGGCTGCACTGACCAGGCTGCACTGGGGAGGCTGCACTGACATGGCTGCACTGGGGAAGGCTGCACTGACAAGGCTGCACTGACAAGGCTGCACTGACAAGGCTGCACTGACACTATCTGATGTTGGAAAGAAAACCCCAATGCATTTCAACCTTATTGGGTCATGGTCTTCCTCAGGGGGTCCTTAAATTTCTACAAATACATCAAAAGAAAACAGCATTTTAATATTATTTAACATATCCTATAATTATGTTCGACTGAAATGGTCGCTTTATATTTACCCTCTATATCGTGTAAACTCATTTATCCGGAGACTTCTTTAAAAGATCATAAAAGAAAACAAAAGGTTCTCCCGCTTACGATCCCGGATTCTGCTGGAAAGTCGTCCCTGCTTGCACCCTCAATAGGAAGGCAAAACCAACCCGTGAGGCTTACAAGTGGTCACAGATAAAAAATGCCCCGGCCGGAGGAGGGAAAAGGAGAGACAGGGCACCTGAAAGTTACCATAAGGATGAAAATTAGTATATTATGTATATATTTTTTGTTTTTTGTATTTTTTGTTTTTTTATAATGGTACAAATTACTACAAAAATTAATGTATTTCATGCAAATTACTAAAAGTGTATAGGTGTATGAGTGTATATATCACTATGCATCTAAATATTATTTAAGAAAATAATAATAAAAGTGCCATCAGAGTATGACTTTATCTGGGCTGTGATCAGAGTGTCTATACCTAGAAACAGTGAGGGAAGTGATGAAGCATAATAAAAGTAACAAAAAAGTGAGAAAGGGGGAGTCATGCAATATGCATAGACCTTCATCCCCTATAAAGTTACTGAAACACAGTAGTGCATAAAAATTGAATGTGCAACAATCAATAAAGAAGATGAAGGATTGCATGCAAAGAGAGTGAAATCAAAAATTATTATAAAGAGACACACCAAAAGTGCATTTAAACTTGATGAATAAAATTATTATGAGTGTGCAGGTGGACAGAAAAAAGTGCCACTGAATTAAGTGCAAGTGCTGTAATGTAGTGCCTCAGCAGATATAGACAAAACTGTCAAGGATACTAAATGCTAAAAAATAAATAAAAATGAAACACCAAGTAAAGTGAGGTGTCACTGTGGTTTAAGGTGCTGGAATACTAAAATCTAATCCCTCAACAGGTTATAAGAAATGCTGCTGGGGATGCTAAATGCTAAAGAAATGAGAGAAAAAAAAAATAAAATAAATCACAGAGGTTGATACCTGATTTCTATGTTGAAATCGTTAGACCTCTGTAGCATTCAAGAGGAAATGCACAGTGTCTAATTATCAAAGGGCTTATGCATAAAAGCCCTAAATAAAAAAGAAAATGAATGGGTCATATTAGTGGCAAAGGCTTTGTAAATGCATTTGCAAAAGTACAGCCTTGCTCTCTATTGTTGTGTGTCCTTACCTAATAGCATTGTGTGTTACCATGCTCGTGTCAGGGATCAGCTGAGCAATCCCGACATAGAGCGTCTCTTAATATAATCCCTTAATGAATGAGCAATTACTGAAAGGTGCTCAAAGCATCACCCCAGTCCATCCCCCCGGGGGGAGGGGCCATCAGGAACAGAGTGTGTCCCTACTGTGGCCACCTCGGCGTTCCGGTGAGCTGGATGCTCCGGACACCTCCGTCACCTCCGACAAAGCTACGTGACTGAAGGCGGGCAGCGCGCACGCGTAGAGCAGGCACCCCCCCGCACAGCCCAGGAGACCGCTCCGCACATGCGCGTGAAACCCGCTCTCCGTCCGAAGGTGGACAGGGAACGCCGCCGGCAGGGTTGGAGCTCCACCCAGTGGTGGATGTTAGAACCACGGGTGTTGCTAAAATGGGGGGGGATGCCTGTAGTTGCATCCCCCCCACCCTGCCGGGAAGCCACCAGGTCAGGCATTAACACCCCAAGGTGCAGAGGGAGGACAAGACCAGCAATCCAGTATCTGGGGGAAAAAGAAGAAGAACAAACTATAAATACAATTGAACAATTTCAACTTTACAATAATTATAATGTCCAAAAAAATATAATTACATGGTTTTGTTTTTATTATGTATTATATAATGAGCAAGAGAGAAAAAGACAGGGTACACTGTGAAAACTATGACTTAAAAAAGTATCGATCAGGAGGGATACATAGGAATTCCCCAAAGACTATTTTCAGGAAAATAATTACCAGAGAGGACGGATGGATGGGTATTCATGGGAGGGCAGTAAAGGGCATAGAAATATTCCAATAATTGTCGTCATGTAAATTTATTAATTAGTAATATGTAGACATGTATATACACACATATACACATTCATATACATGTGTATTATTATACCCGGAGAGGGCCAATTTTACATCTAAATTGGAAGGCAATACCATGTTGTGAAATGGGTACCAACAGCTACTTCCTCAATGGTGAAATAGCAAAAAAAGGGATATTTAAAGAGGAGATGTATTTTCTTGCCCCCTCCATTCTTCTCCCCGATTGCTCAACCATATCGTCCTAGCTGGTCTTTCCTGAATTGAAGCCCTTCAAAAAAGGACATATGAAATAGATTCATTGAGATCTGGATATGTGGTGGCCCCAAGTCTATATATCCATTTTTGCTCGGTTTGTAATAGTCTTTTGTTCCAATCGTCGCCTCTTCCCGGAATATGGATCTGGTCTAGAGTGGCGAACGCAATTTTTGGCATTTTATAGTGGTGTTGGTTAGCCACGTCTTCCTGGGGGGAGATAGATGCTGCCTATTTCCATGCTATAGACATGTTTAGACGTTCTGCACCAAAATTTCTGCCTGGTTTTACCTACATAAAATGCGCCACACTCACGGGTCAGCAATTTACAAAATGCTTGGGTTTAAAAACCTGGCCGATGGGAAGCGTAAATATTTTTTCTTTTCTCATCCACGAACAGTGGGCACAATGTCCACAAGGAAAGGTCCCATATATGGAACAATGTTTTTATTGGATTTGCGAAATTCGCTTTTCATCAATTTATCTTTTAAAGATGCAGCCCGTTTGACGATGATGGAGTGGACAGGAGAGACAAAATGCTTGACTTTGTCATCATCAGTAAGAATGGACCAATGTTTAGCAATGATATTGCAAATTTGTTGATGTTGATGTGAGTATCGTATGATGATACGTGAGGGATCTACTTCCTTCTTACTTCTTGTCTGTGGTCTGAACAACAATGTTTTGCGAGCCTGTGCAATAGTTCGATTATATGCTTTTTTTAGGCAGCGACGACTATAGTCTCTATCCAATAATCGATTCTGGAGTTTGCCAGCCTCGATTTTGAAAAGTGTCTCATTTGAACAGTTCCTCCTCAATCTGAGGTACTGTCCGTATGGGATAGAATTCTTAAGGGGGATTGGATGGAAACTTTCAGCGTGCAACACTTTATTTCCCGCTGTACTTTTTCTGTATAATGTACTGGTTAAATTTTCCTGTGTATCACACTCAACCTTCACATCCAGGAAAGTTACAGATCTGGCATCAAAATTCATAGTGAATTAATAAAATTAATTAATTAATTAATTAATTAATTAATAAAAATGCCATAAAACTATCCCCTATTTTGTAAACGATATAACTTTTGCGCAAACCGATCAATAATCGCTTATTGCGATTTTTTTTACCAAAAATATGTAGAAGAATACGTATCGGCCTAAACTGAGGAAAAAAATTGTTTTTTTATATATTTTTAGGGGATATTTATTATAGCAAAAAGTAAAAAATAATGCGTTTTTTCAAAATTGTCGCTCTATTTTTGTTTAAAGCGCAAAAAATAAAAACCGTAGAGGCAATCAAATACCACCAAAAGAAAGCTCTATTTGTGGGAAAAAAAGGACGTCAATTTTGTTTGGGAGCCACGTCGCACGACCGCGCAATTGTCAGTTAAAGCGACGCAGTGCCGAATCGCAAAAAGTGCTCTGGTCAGGAAGGGGGTAAATTCTTCCGGGGCTGAAGTGGTTAAGATCGTTTATAATCTGTAAAAAATGGATAGTATCTTTTGTAAAAGAGGGTAATGCTACCACAAAGGGCTGAAGATATGAATCGATTACCCTACTCAGGTTTTCTGAGATCCCGCCATTACCTGAAATAATTGGTCGCCCTGTAATTTGAGTGGAACTTTTGTGAATTTTCGGGAGGCTGTAGAATGTGGGTGTTTGGGGATGTTTAATCCTAATGAAGTCATATAGGTCTTTATTAATTGTACCATTACGGTATGCATTGTCAATTAGAGTGTGGAAGACCTGATTGGATTTCACAATGTGTCTGGTATGGATGGTTTTATACCATTCTCCGTTGTTCAATATATTACGACACATTTTTCTATACATTGTGTTGTCCATAAGGACAACATTGCCTCCTTTACCCGATGGCTTGACAACAATTGAGTGGTTCATGCGTAAAGATTCCAATGCTTAATTTTCCTCAACCGATAAATTTTGTGGGGTGTTGGTGCCACAAGATATTTTGGCAGCATCCTTAAGTGTCTGTCTAATGAATGTAGCTACACTTGGGTTTGTTTGCAGTGGCGGGAATTTAGTAGATGTTTTTTTAAAGAGAGTCACTGGGCTCAGGGTGGATTTATTCACTTCTTCAAATAATTTATCAAGATCTAATTGATCTATCAAATCATCTGAGTTGCTCTCTTGAAGTAATAGAGTCAGACCTCATAGGGCTTTGAACTCTCTCATGGTGTATTTAGACCAATCTGTCGTGTCTCTCTCATTGGGTATTTGTTCATACTGGCACTTTAACAGTAGTTTGCGAGCAAACAAATGCAAGTCAGTAACCAATTCGAACATATCGAAATTTTGTTGCGGACAGAAGCTTAGGCCCTTCGATAATAGGCGATAAGGGGTGGGGGGTCAACCTGTCAGTGCTCAGACCATACGCTGCACACTGCATCAAATTGGTCTGCATGGCTGTCGTCCCAGAAGGAAGCCTCTTCTAAAGATGATGCACAAGAAAGCCCGCAGTTTGCTGAAGACAAGCAGACTAAGGACATGGATTACTGGAAACCATGTCCTGTGGTTTGATGAGACCAAGATAAACTTATTTGGTTCAGAAGGTGTCATGCATGTGTGGCGGCAATCAGGTGGGGAGTACAAAGACAAGTGTATCTTGCCTACAGTCAAGCATGGAGGTGGAAATGTCATGGTCTGGGGCTGCATGGCGGCACTGGGGAGCTACAGTTCACTGAGGGAACCATGAATGCCAACATGTACTGTGACATACTGAAGCAGAGCATGATTCCCTCCCTTCTAAGACTGGGCTGCAGGGCAGTATTCCAACATGATAACAACCCCAAACACACCTCCAAGACGACCACTGCCTTGCTAAAGAAGCTGAGGGTAAAGGTGGTGGACTGGTCAAGCATATGTCTCCAGACCTAAGCCCTATTGGGCATCTGTGGGGTATCCTCAAACGGAAGGTGGAGGAGCGCAAGTTCTCTAACATCCACCAGCTCCGTGATGTTGTCATGGAGGAGTGGAAGAGGACTCCAGTGGCAACCTGTGAGGCCCTTGTGAACGCCATGCCCAAGAGGGTTAAGGCAGTGCTGGAAAATAATGGTGACCACACAAAATATTGACACTTTTGGCCCAATCTGGACATTTTCACTTGGGGGGGAGTACTCACTTTTGTTGCCAGCGGTTTAGACAATAATGGCTGTGTGTTGAGTTATTTTGAGGGGACAGAAAATGTACACTATTATACAAGCTGTACACTCACTATTTTACATTGTAGCAAAGTGTCATTTCTTCAGTGTTGTCACATGAAAAGATATAATAAAATATTTACAAAAATGTGAGGGGTGTACTCACTTTTGTGAGATACTTTATACATGTGTTAAACCAATTCAATATGCAAAGTCTATAAAGTGCTAGTGCATAATACAAACTCTATGCAACATGCTATAAAGTTGCTGACATAAGGTGCAGAAAAGATCAAAAAATATGCAACGATGACTATCAATATTCAAAAAAATAAACAAAAATTACAAAATATGCCAAATGAGTGAACAGTTTCTCCTTATGTGATTATCACAAAAAACACAAAAAAACAAACTCCACCAATATGTGAATCCTTCAACGCTCTCTCTCGATTGGACTCACCAGATAAATAATTGGATATATCAACAGGAGGAACACACTCTCCACAAATGGTCATCAATCACAGTTTTTCTCTCAACGATTACAGCATATCATGGGAAACAAAAAGAAAAAGGAAGAAGGCTTCCATAGCGTAAAAAATATGTCACATGCTTGTTTAAAAACTAGTTTTGTTCCATTCACATTCCTTTTTCTTTCTCATGATATGCTGTAATCGTTGAGAGAAAAACTGTGATTGATGACCATTTGTGGAGAGTGTGTTCCTCCAGTTGAGAGAGAGCGGTGAAGGATTCACATATTGGTGAAGTTTGCTTTTTGCATTTTTTGTGATAATCACATGAGGAGAGACTGTTCACTCATTTGGCATATTTTTCAATTTTTGTTTACTTTTTCAATATTGATATTCATCGTTGCATATTTTTTTATCTTTTCTGCACCTTATCTCAGCAACTTTATAGCATGTTGCATAGAGTTTGTATTACGCACTAGCACTTTATAGACATTGCATACTGAATTGGTTTAACACATATATATGTACACATGTAAATGTTGAATAATTGATTTACACACATACATACACGTTATAATTTGTAGTATTCACCATTTTAAATTGTAAAGTTTTTTTGTGTGTGGATTAGCACTATTCTTATCACTTTACACAGTTCACTAATTGTTTTTTTCACAATTATTGGGGTAGCAGCTTCTCATTTGAGCACACACCTGTGGCGCTGTTGCTACTTATTACTATACCTTGACATTAGCTGTAAGGAGGGAAATAGGCCTATAGGAATCAGGAAGCAAGGCATCCTTCCCAGGTTTCAACAATAATCGCCTCATTTATTGATGTGAGTAGAGTCCATGACTAAAGCACAATATTTTATACCTTCAATAGTACAGGTATTAGTTGCTCTGTATAGCGCCTGTACACCTCAGAGGGGAGACCATCTGCCCCAGGAGATTTCCCATTGGGAGCATGTGTTAAGGCCATAAGTAGTTCCTCCTCTGTTAGTGGGGCACTAAGCATCCGCCTAGCCGAGACTGACAGGGAAAGCTGGGAACAACAATCCAAAAAATTAGCAATTTCTGATGTGGTTGGGTGTACTTTGGCTGAATACAGATCAATATGGTTCGGAACACATGGAGAATATCATACATGAAGCAGCTAAGAGAACCCAGAGAATCCTTCACTGTGGAAATATAGGTTGAGGCCTGTTGAGTACACACTAGCATTGCCAACATGTGCCCTGTAGTTTCTCCTTCCTCAAAATGTTTCTATTGCAAAAAGAAGCGTTTGTTCTCCACCAATTGACATTCTACTTGTCTGGACATGGATTGAACTGCCAACCAAGCCTGTTTAGTATTATCTGAAGGATTAACAATGTACACTTCCTCTGTTCTCCCAACCTCTGAGGAAGTAAATGTTTCCCAGGCTTTTGTGGTGGTTTTAATATGAGTGATAAGGTGAATAAATTGCCCCCCATAGAAAGGCCTTGACTGCATCTCAGACAATGCCTAAGTCTGCAGTGTCTATAGGAAGTTATCAAATTTGGTATCGGATCTGGGTCCGAGAATAATGATATTCAAAAAGGATTCAGCTTCTAACCATAGTGTCTAGAGGAGGACAGTATAGAAAGCTCTACCCAAAACACAGAATGATCCAAAATATTTCTGGATTCATTCTAAGAGGCCAGGAGCGGGAGAAGCGGATCATTGCCAAGACCTAAGCCTATTCTAGACAGCAGAGTAACATGAGAACATTTTAGTATTAGAGTGACGCATCTTCCACACATCTGTCAGTCCAAGCTCCTCCAATAAACAAGCAAAAGGAGTGGGTCCACCAATTGAGGAGGGGGTTTGGGTGGAATGGGGCAATTTATTCCAAGTAGGGTCTAGCAAATTACTATAATCCCCAACCGCTAATAGTGGAATATTGGGAAACCGGGCCATTAACCCCGCCAGTGTTTTAAGGATCTCGGCTGAGAAGGGTGGAGGGATGTACACACTAATATATCTGTCAACCCAGAAATTTAACATAATAGAAAAACATATCGTCCATCAGAATTAACAACCTTTAGATTGCATGAAAAATTAGTTCCTTGGCGAATAAAAACACTCACTCCTCTGTGTTGTATATGTTGTAATATGTTCACCGATTTATGTGGGACATTGTTGTGTGTATGTACACATGCAGTCAATATTGACCAGGCCAGAATTCAATTGACTGGTTGATTTGTCCAACTGAGTTTTAACATATCAAGGGGACAGCTGAAGACTCTTTGATGTGTTGATCTTATGCAAGTCTACCTAGGTGTGTGAGGTGAGGTATGGTCTGGAAACCTAATTGAACATTTCAAAGGGTACATTGTTTAAAGGACCATAGTAGAAGTATTTATTGATGGTAATTAGACTTGACGGGGTAACAATAAGATCAAAGAGTATTTTGGGTTGACCTAGCAGAAACTCCCTCCTAGTGGACTAGTATTTCATGGAGGACATTCAAGCTGGCATTTAGTTTTGGGAGAGGCTTGTCTGTGTATGCACACTCGGACCTAAGACATGGGACTTTGAATTATATTTCCTCTGTCGGATTTCTTTGTCATCTGTGGACTTTGGACTTTGTTCTGTGTTGGAAGTCAATAAAGTGCATCTCTCTGGAAGAATTGGGTTGCTGCGGAAGAGTACTTACATCATCATTATAATAATACCTAAATATTAATTATCATATCCACTCTACACTATATCCACCCAATATACTCGATCACTACACTGGTGCCGTTCAAGTGACCAGAAGAGCATTTTCGGACTTAGTAACAGAAGTCGGTGGTGACAACAATCCTGTGAGGTGGACAGAAGTCTGATGAAGAACCAAGAGCTGTGCTGTGACTCTAATGTCTGGTTGTGACATAAGAGAGTCTGGTCTACAAATTTAAACAAGTTGGGAACCCCAGAATTATTCTCTGGAGACTGGAAACAACAACAAAAAAAAAAGGACTGTGTCGTGTACCAGAAGACCTGAACTGGAAGCTGAAGGAGTAACTAATGCGGTGAGTAAAATATTTCCTTTTTTTTTTAAATTATTAGTAATATAGTCAAAATGCTTACTCAGTGTGAAGCTAATGTCAATTCTGATAAAGTTAACAGATGGGTATTAAAATGTATTACGCGCCATGGTGGTCCTTATGAAATTCCAGAAAAATGTAAGCAGACGTGGACGATGATGAAGGAATTTTTAGAGAAAAATGTTTTTGATAGCAAAATTTCAGAAAGTAAAAGAAAAGGTTGTATTATACAGGGCTTGTTATCTTGCTGTTTAACAATGGAAAGTTCTTTGAATAGTAAGGTTGAGGAAATTACCCAGTTACAGAAGGCAGTTGATAATAGCAACAATGTTTGTGAGAGGTTACAAAACCAATCAGACACTGAGACAGTAAATTTAAAGTTGCATGCGGTTACGATTGGAGAAGCTTTACTTGAGAAATCTAAACGTTGTGATGAATTATCAGAGGAAAATGAGAGATTAAAATTAAGAATTATGGAATTAGAGAAGAGATCTCAGGAATGCAGATATGCATCAAATCTTGGATTCAGCAATCTGCAGCAAACAGAACCTCATATTAAATCTGATAATTCATTACCAGTTGCCCCCACTGTGACTACCACAGTTTATAACAATAATAATAATACAGGTGAAGTTCAGCTTGTAATGAAGCCTTTGAAACCAAAATTATTAGACGCAATTCTTAAAGAAATAGGAATGGTTCCATACCATGATTTAAACAGATTTTTAAAATGGTTTTGTGACGTGTAGCAGGTCAGAGATATGTACAATCTCAACCCATCTGACTTAGAAAGAGTTTTGCAACATTCTTTAGGAAGTGGTCTTTGGATGAGAATTAAACAGATCTGTATTCAGCCTCTGAGGACAAGGGACATATTACTGGAATTATTATGTGTTTTGTATGGTGTACGTTCTGATGTTACTATTCATGGGAAGATCCAGCAAATGCAAAATGAATCTCCCTATGAATTGTCACACAGGATAGCAATTATTATGGAATTATTGGTCGGTAATAATCTTGCATTTGAGCGTGGTGGCTTGATATATATGTGTATGTTTCTAGATGCGTTGCATGAAGATATCAAACAAAATATTTTATTAGTTACCCCAAATCCTCATGATTTAAAAGACATATTGTTGAGAGCAGACCATTTATGGAGAAAGTCAAATGAGCAGGCTGTCAAAATTGATTTAGCCACATTGTTTAGGACAAATACTGAACATAAAGATCAGAAGATAATATCCTATGATAACACCCAGAGAGGACACTCCGGGTCAAACATAGGTGATATTAATATGAAAAACAGAGCTGAACAAAATAATAATAAGAAAAGGTCCAAGACTTGGATACCGTTTTCTCAGTTAAAACAGAAATATGACCAGCTGAAAATTGAGTATGACAAGATGAGAGGGGAACGTGATACATTATTAGAGCAGTTGAAGGGGGTACAGGGTGTCATGAATGTACAAGATGTATATTCTCCAGATCTGTTTTTGAATGCAGATGACACTTCTCTAGCAGTGGGGGTGAATTAGCTCCAAACTGTAAACGTGTAAATAGTGTTTTGTTTTAACTTCAAACAATGTTTAACCTCCCTGGCGGTATGATTATTTCGGATTTTAGGTGCTGAAAGCGGTACCATTATTTTGCATGGAAATTTGGCGTTTTATATTGTAGGTCTGTAAATCTTAACAATAACACACTTAAATCTGTCCAAACCAGAGTCTAGTAGATATCCCGGGTATGATAAAGTTTGAAACACAAAAACATAAATTATAATATAATAAATAAAAATAAATAATTAAAAAAAATTTAAAAAAATAGTAATAAAATAAATTTCCCCACAATTCACTATCGCTCAATTCTGCAAGTGTTCTAATTTACTATCGCTGTTTTCTAGCTGGTCTAAAGCCACTTTTGACGTAAAGGGACACTTTTTGGTTGCTATGGACAATCTCCAGTTTCCAGGCAGAAAGAACAGTGTATATCATGTAAAACTGCATGCAGGGCATGGGCCAGAGCACTGGGGACAAAAGGGATGTGAAATCATTTCATACAGTACTGTAATCTGTAAGATTACAGTACTGTATGTGTTATGATTTTGACAGTTTTTTGAATTTGCCGCCAGGCTCCGCCCCCGTGCGTCGCGCCGCTCGCAGGGAACGGAGCCTGGCACGGAGAGGCTTCGGAGGAGGACGGAGCCCGCAGACACAGCGGGGGACATCGCAGGATCCCGGGGACAAGGTAAGTAATGCCGCCCCAGGATCCTGCAATGCGATCCCGAGTGTGGCTCGGGGTTACCGCTAATGGTACTGAATTTTAACCCCGAGCCACACTCGGGAAAACCGCCAGGGAGGCTACGGACCTTGCTAATTAATTTTGTTGGAGAGTTTTGTCTTTCAGGGACATCTGAAGAGGCTTGCATGTGAATAGCAGAAGCACAGTCTGAAATTGAATAGTGGGGGAGAATTATGGGAGAAATGCTGAATAGACAATATATCACTATACATGGAATTATAGAGCATTCATGGACTCTCTCGAAATTCATCAAGCAATGGACCTTTTTTCTTTTTTCTTCAACGCCCTAATTTTTAATTTTTCTCCCTTTTCCTGATATATTTTGCTTTTCATTTTTTATTTTTGTTTGTTTTATTTCTTGAACTTTATCTTAAAACCAAAGAGAGACATTTTAACCTAAAATAATTTTCATAACATCTGTACATATTACATAATGCGTATTGATCAATATATTTGACATCTAAGGTGAGATGCTGCACAATGGCTTGGCATAGCATAAATTTTAGTATGTTGGGTGGTTTTCCTAAATTTATAAGAGGGGTGAGTGAAATTTATCACTCTAGTCATGATTTGAAACTTTGTTGAATCAGTTGTTTATAATATGCTAAAGGCTATGACATATATGGATGAAAAAGACCTTTCTACCTTTCATGGTGAAGATACTAGCAAGAATTTCCACTGCTGCTTTGTCTGGATAGAAGATCTGATAAACACTGATGTCAAGCTGATTCTATCTTAACCATCGTGTGGGGGTATATGTATATGTTGGTATACCATTCAAGTGTAATTATGGACTGAATGATCCAAGTAACTGCTCTATTGAAGGCAATGAGGGGTCGGCCTACAGCAAATTACAAAAGCAAATTGTGGCTGGCAATCAACAAATTCTGGTACTTGACAGGTACACAACCCGGTCATCTTTGTTCAAATTGTGGAAATGGAAAGAAGCAGATGTGAATTGTAAAATGCTTGCAAGTTGGACTCATGAATGTCAAGTGCAAGGAAATAGTTTGCAGTACAGTTAACCTTTTGACCTTGAAAGTGAGTGCTGGTACATTGATGGTTCTTCTTACTATAAAGATGAAAGTAGAGTGTTTGCGTAAAAGCATCTTTAAAAATGAAAAGCTTGAGCCTGGAGATGAGAGAATCCTGGACTTGTGGATTGGAGTTCCCAGAGCATACCAAGTTTACTTTCAGTGAGATGGTGAGAGATGTGATGAAGTCAGACCGAAGAATGGACTGTGACATCAGCTCGTCTTTGCGCAATATTCAAGATCTTGATGTGATATAATAAGGCCTAACAGCTATATGGGCCACTGATGTTTACCAAATCCTTTTCCAGTCATGGTCTAAAAGTTATATTATCTAATAACTGTTTCATGGGGATATTTTAGAGGCTGGCGAAGAGAGATGTAACCAGTTTCAACTTCATATTTTATATCAGCCATTGTAAAGCATCCAGTACCTTAAATCGAAATGATATTTTTTGTTGTTTGATTTATGGGTCAGTTCTAGTAGTTAGAACCGACCCAAGTGGGGGTATATGTTGTATATGTTGTAATATGTTCACCGATTTATGTGGGACATTGTTGTGTGTATGTACACATGCAGTCAATATTGACCAGGCCAGAATTCAATTGACTGGTTGATTTGTCCAACTGAATTTTAACATATCAAGGGGACAGCTGAAGACTATTTGATGTGTTGATCTTATGCAAGTCTACCTAGGTGTGTGAGGTGAGGTATGGTCTGGAAACCTAATTGAACATTTCAAAGGGTACATTGTTTAAAGGACCATAGTAGAAGTATTTATTGATGGTAATTAGACTTGACGGGGTAACAATAAGATCAAAGAGTATTTTGGGTTGACCTAGCAGAAACTCCCTCCTAGTGGACTAGTATTTCATGGAGGACATTCAAGCTGGCATTTAGTTTTGGGAGAGGCTTGTCTGTGTATGCACACTCGGACCTAAGACATGGGACTTTGAATTATATTTCCTCTGTCGGATTTCTTTGTCATCTGTGGACTTTGGACTTTGTTCTGTGTTGGAAGTCAATAAAGTGCATCTCTCTGGAAGAATTGGGTTGCTGCGGAAGAGTACTTACATCATCATTATAATAATACCTAAATATTAATTATCATATCCACTCTACACTATATCCACCCAATATACTCGATCACTACACTCTGGGAGTAGGAAGAGTAGGTGGAGTGGTACTAATGACTAAACAAGTGTATAGAGAAACATGGTAATGGTGTAGGTGGTAAATGAGTCTCTTGAAGACAGGTAATGTCAGCATGTTATTGTTTGACATTTCTAAAGACTGCCAGACGTTTCACCGGGCTATTTGAGTCCTCGAACATTCCAGGACAGTATACGCATTGTAGCAGTCAAAGTGGAAAGAATAAGCAATGGGAACAGCTCATGTCAAATTGAAGAAGTCCATAGAGCCCGCATAGTACTTGTATGGATAAAGAAATGTACCAGCATCCCCCCCCCCCCCTAAAAAAGGACCTTGGCATGAAGTGGATCTCAGAAAAAGGAGGCATGTTCAGGTGTATTTTGCCAGAATAGGTAATTTCCAAGAGGCATTTACAAAAAAAAGTCCAGGAAATTGAAAGAAAAAAAAAGAAGAGTAGGAAACAAAGAGGGGACCAACTTGGTTCTCAAACGTACAAATTGCATAGCATACAGTCCACATAGGACTTCCATGGGGGAAACAGCGGAAGTTAGAAGAGGTGACAGAGCTTCACAGCAGCTGGTTGCTCGTAGCAAAGACAATTCAATGAAATTACCATCTGGATTTCGCCTGTTCACATAACACTAAGTGGGTTGTAGAAGTTAAACCAACGAAAGAGCAAAAGGCGTTATGCATCAGGTAGCAGCTGAACCTGGAGACATATTTGAGCACAGTGATCTTTCCCCCCCGCCCAGCCATTGGGACGCAGCAGAAGGTGTGTCAAAGAAATTAACCACCCCTTTGGCAACTACCCTGAGTTTGGCTGGGTAGAGCAAAGCGTATTGCAGATTCCTCATCCAAAGACGCCTCTTGACCTCTGTAAACCTTGCACGTGGTTTCTGCATTTCAGCAGAAAAATCCAGGAAAAACTATTCTTTAGCCAGTCTATTACTCATACCTCTAGGCTTAGCGAGGACAGCATCCCTATCCTTATAGTTCAGTAGTTTAAACAAATAGGTGCGAGGTTGATTGCCTGAAGGTAGGGGGCGCATCGGCACCCTGTGTGCTCGTTCCACAGAGAAAATGGGTGAAAAGAATCTTTGCCAAAAGTAGTTAGTAACCAGTTCTCAATAAAGGCTACTGGATTCTTTCCCTCAGCCCGCTCAGGTATACCAATGGCACAAACTTTGTTGCTCCTCAGTCTATTTTTCAAATCA
This sequence comes from Aquarana catesbeiana, assembly GCF_042186555.1. Taxonomy (NCBI): domain Eukaryota; kingdom Metazoa; phylum Chordata; class Amphibia; order Anura; family Ranidae; genus Aquarana; species Aquarana catesbeiana. The sequence continues at coordinate 248,011,338 of NC_133331.1, read as the reverse complement.
TGAAGGCGAGCATTGTGCTGGGCAATGAGGAGCACATTATGTTTTAACATCTCTCATTAAGGGCGCCATGTCATCTTTAATTGTACTAACACAGTCCTCCAGGGCAGATGTTCTTTCTCGCAGTTTCTGCATATCATGCCGAATGAAAGATGCCTCAGTCTTTACCCCCTTTTTTTCAGCAGTAAGAGCTGTGATGGAGGAATTACAAGTGGTGACTGCAGCCATAATATCACGGAGGGTCGGCTCTGGGTCTTCCCAACTGATAAAAAAATGTATGGCAAATATGTCTGCTGGTGCACTTACTGTTTCCCAATCAAGCAGGGGGACTTCCGAGCACCAGAGGAGTCCTCAGGAGGGATAGCAGGAGCAGGAGAATATTTAAGGGTGCCCCGTGAAAATAGCTTCTGTGCTGCCTCCTTGTATTTCTCCTTTGTGGAGAACTGGGGTAAGGCGCTATTTTGTCCTGCTGTATCAGAAAAGCCTTTTAGCCATGTCTTTGCGAGGAGCCGGACCCACTGTAAAGGTGCCTCTTGCTGACACAGATCCTCCGAAACAGAATGTGAAGCTATCGGGCAGGATATTCATTCACCCACAGGATAATAGAGCAGATCTCCAGCAGAAAGTACAGTGGAATCGGCTGGCTACATCCGTTGCTCAGCCACGCCCCATAATACACATTGTCACTGCCTGTCTGTCTATTAGACAATAATAATAACAATAATATAAAAACAGTTTGCATAACAGTTCGCATAAACAATGGCAAATAAAAAAATATGCTGTATGTATATATATATATATATATATATATATATATATATATATAAAGAATAACATTGATAAATGAAGAACAAATCAATGAAATAGCTAAAAAAACAAAAACAAGCAAAAATAATCAGAAATTAATTAAAAAAGTATATAATAATTATTACCATGTGCCGATGAAGACGTAGCTATACATCACATGATAAATTGCTTCCTAGAAGGAAGCAGGAAAAGCATAATAATAAAGAATATTATGAAAAAAAAGGAAGAAGAAAGAATACACAAAAATTAGTAGAAGATAACTTTAAAAATAAATTATGCAAAGCAATATTAAACTACACTATGGACATCCAGTTATTCATTGAGGCCCTGCGGAGACAATGTATCAAGCTTATAAATCCAAAGCATTACCCTTTTACATAAAAGGGAATATCTTTCATTGTCTGTTAAGGATCTATCTGAAATACATTTAATGGTCAGGACCTCTAAATGTGTGAAATCTATTTACATTAGTGACCCTGACTAGACCCTGCTCAGCAGCATGGCAGGGCTTCCTTTGCCTGGGACTATCCAGAAGTACCAGCCGACAGCTCTGAAATCCTGGCTGAAGAGTTGGCAATGTGGCATAGTAACAGTGTGCTTTGCCCACCTGCCCCCGCAGCTATGGACGCGGAGGTCTTATGGCAGATACAGCAAGTGCTGACCGACCTTGACGAACCTGTTTCTGCACAAGACGAGGTTGGATGGAGGAATGGGCCTGTCCAGCAGCATGCAAGAGAATCGACAGTGGAAAATCCGGAGATTGCTCACCCCCAAAGCTGAAATGCTGACAACAGGGCAGAGCTCTGCTAACCTCTTCCCAGCACTGATAACATCTTCTGGATTCCACGGACAGGAGATGGTGAACCTCTATCTCCAGACACCAGTTGCAGAGTCAGGAGATTTGATAGACTTTTCTGCTGAGGAAGAACAACCTGGTGAGCCTCCAGCAGAAAAGCTGGCATCAGGGCCAAACTTCACTGTGCTCTGCCCAGCACCAACAGCAGAATCTGTGGAGTTACAAGAGACTCCTCCAGCTGAAGCGCTGACCACCGGACAGAGGGTCCAAGACCTCTGCCCCACACCTGCGGCAGTTCCAGGGGCCCATGGTGAGAAGGTGATGGTCACTCCCCAACAGTTAGCCAGAGTGGATGATGTGGGGTCCTCAGCTGAAGTGCTAACAGGGCAGAATGCTACTGGCCTCTGCACACAGCTGCAGCTTGAGCTGATATCGGTGGATGGAACTGCGGTCTCCACTGACACCAACCCAGCAGAAGAGCTGACAACAGAGCAGAGTGCTGCTGGCCTCTGCCCTCAACTAACAGAAGAGGGAGTTCCTGTTTAAGTGGATGGGACTTCGTTCTGCACTAACACAACCCCAGAAAATTGTGCGGCACTGAGACAGGAGGATGTCAGCCATGCTTTGCAAGCACTGGGGGGATTTTCATCTACCAAAAGTGGATGGGACTTCAGTCTGCACTTATATACCCCAGGGATGCTGGGCAGTCGGCCCAGATCCCCAACAGCATGACGAAGTGAGCCCAGTCACCCTGTCTTCTCTCCAGTGGCTGAAAGGACTCCAGGGAAATCGCAATCTTTTTCTCTTCCCGATCTTCAAAACAGCATGTCACGATTCTTTCTAACAAGTGCAGAGAGTTCCCACAGCTGGGGAAAAAAAAATAAAAAAATCCAGGCAGCCTGCCAAGTTTATATAACCAAAAAAGAAGAAAATATACCAGGTCCTACTGTATACATAGCCTGGTGATAGGGAAAATAATTTTATATATATGAACCCTTTATAAACTGACCAGAGTTTGGTAATGTTGCTATAGCCAAACAGACCAATACATACAAAAGAAAATTGGACCTCTGTATCACTACTGGGATCCAAAAAAGTGGCTACTTCGGGCAACAATGAGTCAACACCAGGGTATGTATATTTAAAAAAGTATAAAGTATTTATTGTTTTAATTAAAACACTGCTTCAACACGCATAAAATGCATACACATGCAGGGCATCAGCTCTTGCACATAATGTGCACCACCGGGTGCTACAATAGAGCATTACCTAAGTGGGCACTGTTGGTTAGTGAATACACTGCAAACAGGAAAATTCACAAAAACCTGAACAAACAAAAAGACAGATAACACACAGGGGACACATACATAACGTAACCACAACACAGACAGTCCGGACGCCGGCTAAACCACTCACAGTGAAGATGGGTACTGTTACCACAGGTAAACTCCGTAACTACCCAATGAATGGGCAGGAGATACGGGGAGCAATCCCCATATGTATGTTTATGCAGAGATGTGCCCAGTATCACTGTGAGGGCTCCCCATGGGATGACCTATATTTTCGATGGAAATGCTGGACTGGGGCTAAATGAACATGTGTTAATCAGGCAATTGGTGCTGTCCTCCAGGTATAATTGGGTTCAAAAAGTTACTCCCAACTGGGAAAATCAGGCGCTCACCAAAGTCCCTCACAGAGTGTGGTATGCAGCAACTAATGGCTGTGATAGCCTCTTAATCCACCAGAACATCTATTGGTCACATAAAGTAGTCCAATCCCATAGCTAAAACTTCTGTCAGATCATCAAGTGTGTAGTACAGTATAGTAGACGTATTCACAGGGCATGAGGCCCTTAAATGCTGGCATAAGTGGTAGCAGCAGGCATAGGCTGACAGGTATCTACAGGTAGACTGACAGGTGAAGGATGGATAGGATATATAGAGGCAAGATGTACATTACCGCCTGGCCGGTCAGCATACGTGGATCACCATCTTCGTTTCACCCCACATTGATATCATCCATGTGCTAGCATATAAAGATGCTGTATTCGATCATTGCCATTCATTGGGTAGTTACGGAGTTTACCTGTGGTAACAGTACCCATCTTCACTGTGAGTGGTTTAGCCAGCGTCCGGACTGTCTGTGTTGTGGTTACGTTATGTATGTGTCCCCTGTGTGTTATCTGTCTTTTTGTTTGTTCAGGTTTTTGTGAATTTTCCTGTTGTTTGCAGTGTATTCACTAACCAACAGTGCCCACTTAGGTAGTGCTCTACTGTAGCACCCGGTGGTGCACATTATGTGCAAGAGCTGATGCCCTGCATGTGTATGCATTTTATGCGTGTTGAAGCAGTGTTTTAATTAAAACAATAAATACATTATACTTTTTTAAATATACATACCCTGGTGTTGACTCATTGTTGCCCGAAGTAGCCACTTTTTTGGATCCCAGTAGTGATACAGAGGTCCAATTTTCTTTTGTATATAGCCTGCCAAGTTTATTCACAACACACGTATACAGTGGGGACGGAAAGTATTCAGACCCCCTTAAAATTTTCACCCTTTGTTATATTGCAGCCATTTGCTAAAATCATTTAAGTTCATTTTTTTCCTCATTAATGTACACACAGCACCCCATATTGACAGAAAAACACAGAATTGTTGACATTTTTGCAGATTTATTAAAAAAGAAAAACTGAAATATCACATGGTCCTAAGTATTCAGACCCTTTGCTCAGTATTTAGTAGAAGCACCCTTTTGATCTAATACAGCCATGAGTCTTTTTGGGAAAGATGCAACAAGTTTTTCACACCTGGATTTGGGGATCCTCTGCCATTCATCCTTGCAGATCCTCTCCAGTTCTGTCAGGTTGGATGGTAAACGTTGGTGGACAGCCATTTTTAGGTCTCTCCAGAGATGCTCAATTGGGTTTAAGTCAGGGCTCTGGCTGGGCCATTCAAGAACAGTCACGGAGTTGTTGTGAAGCCACTCCTTCGTTATTTTAGCTGTGTGCTTAGGGTCATTGTCTTGTTGGAAGGTAAACCTTCGGCCCAGTCTGAGGTCCTGAGCACTCTGGAGAAGGTTTTCGTTCAGGATATCCCAGTACTTGGCCGCATTCATCTTTCCCTCGATTGCAACCAGTCGTCCTGTCCCTGCAGCTGAAAAACATCCCCACAGCATGATGCTGTGTCAGGTACCTTACAGCGGAGCCCGAAATGATGAGGGTGGCCTCTTGCACGGTTCCGGTCCAAGCGCCCCTGGTGGTGGGTACAGGGAGTGCGAGGGCAACGAAAGGGTGCAGGTGCCTGCAGGCAGGAGGCTGGAACTTGGAGATATAGGAATCTCTACTGAGGAGATGTGGAAACTGATCACCAAACTTGTTCAGCGGGAGCCAGATCAGGATCAACTGCAGAATCAGGAACAGGCAGGAGTCGGCAACAGGCTGGCAGCGGGGTACCAAGTCAGAAGGCAAAACCATAGTCAGGAACAGGCAGGGGTTGGCAACAGATGGGCAGCAGGGTACTGAATCAGGAGGCAGAGCCGTAATCATAAGTTCAAGCTAAGGTCAGTATTGCAGGTAGAGGCAGGTTCAGCAGGCAGGGGTGATCCAAGAGAATGGTCAGAAGATAGCCGGGTTTTCAGGAACAAGGTCAATCAGGCAGAGTAACAGCAGGAACACAGGAACAAGCTGAAGACAATCCAGCACTGATGCTAGGCAGACTCTCTGTTTATATAGGGTGCTGTGTGCCAGGATTCACGCAAGCGTACGTGCGTACGCGCATTAGCACCTTAGCACATGCGCGTTAGCACATTAGCACCTTGGCACATGTGCGTTAGCACATTAGCGCTTTGGCAATCGTGGGCGCGCGTTAGCGCGTGCACATTCGCATAGAGGTGCCATTGTGCATGCCCACCCTGGATCTCATTTGTCTCTGGCTATGGTTCCGTGCATGCACATTAACATTAGCAGAACAAGGATTGGCAACTGCTGCACGGAGATGGGTGCTTGCTGTGTGAGTTCTCTGACATTGCCCCCTCCTTAGGGGCAGCCTCCGGATGCCCATTTGAGCCATCTTCTCTGGGTGGGAACGATGAAAGGCCTGTATCAGTCTCTGAGCATGGAGATTGGTCTCAGGTTCCCAGGAATTTTCCTCCGGGCCAAAACCTTTCCACTTGATCAGGTATTGGTTCTCCCCCGTCGTTTCCTACAATCCAAGATGGCTTCAATCTCAAACTCTTCTTCTCCATCCACCATTATAGCTTTTGGGGTCCCACTTCATGATCCGGAAAGGGATTCGCTACGTCAGGCTTCAGTAGAGAAGCATGAAACACAGGGTGGATCCTAAATGAGTCAGGAAGTTCGAGTTCAAATGCTACCGGATTAATCTTCCTCTTAACTGGGAAGGGTCCCAAGTATCTGGGTCCCAGTTTCCTGGAAGGGCATGCCAGTTTCAGGTTTGCTGTTGAAAGCCACACACGGTCACCAGTTTTCAGGTCCAGTTCCCCCCTTCTTTTTTTGTCAAAGAATCTTTTACTATTTTCCTGTGCCTTGGAGATGGTTTCTCTCAACACCTGATTGTTGGTAACAAGGAAGTTTAGTCTATCCTGGACAGCTGGCAAAGGAGAGTCCGGCACTAGTGTTGGCAAAAAAGAGGGGTGGAACCCATAATTGGAGAAGAAGGGTGACTGGTCTGTGGTAGAGTGGGTGGAATTATTGAATGCAAATTCTGCCAGGGGCAGTAGTGAGGCCCAATCTTCCTGGGTGAAGGAGGAAAAACAACGTAGATATTGCTCCAACGTTTGGTTGGTACGTTCAGTCTGCCCATTGGTCTGGGGGTGGTAGGCTGAGGAGAAACTGAGTTTGATACCCAGGGCTTCACACAATGCTTTCCAAAACTTTGATGTGAACTGTACCCCACGATCAGAAACAATGTCACCAGGAATTCCGTGAAGTCTAACGATTTCTTTAATGAACACCCTGGCCGTCTCTGTTGCTGATGGAGTCGCCTACATGGGGATAAAATGTGCCATCTTAGAAAGACGATCAACCACCACAAAGATGGATGAAAATCCTTCAGAAGGAGGAAGCTCAACAATGAAATCCATTGCGATCTTATACCATGGTCTTTCAGGAATGGGCAGCGGTCTTAGTAACCCCCAAGCCTTGTTTTTACTGTTTTTATTCTTAAGGCAGGTTAAACAAGAACTAACATAATCCCTGCAATCCTTTGCTAGATTGGGCCACCAGAAATGTCTTTGAACTAAGTCCATAGTCTTGTGTCCCCCGAAATGATCCGCCAAAGGATAGTCATGGCAGGCCTGTAGGATGGTAGTGCGCAGGTCCTGTGGTACAAATATTTTATTTCCCTGCCAGTAAAGCCCATCTCTTTCTTGCAGGTTCCTGCCTGGAGGTAAGGAAGTTCTCAGGGATGCCTGACGGATCTGCGATACAAAATCGGATTGGGTTAACAGAAAATTTCCAGCTTGCAGGATAGTATCTGGAGCTGATGAAACTTCGGTCTCTGAACATGCGGGATAACGCATCGGGTTTGACATTTTTGGACCCCGGCCGGTAAGTGATATGGAAGTTAAAGTGTGAAAAAAAAGAGCCCATCTCGCTTGTCTGGGTCTGAGGCGTTTGGCAGTTCTGAGATATTCTAAATTTTTATGATCCGTGAAGATCAATATTGGGTGTGCTGCTCCCTCCAAGAGGTACCGCCATTCCTCCAAGGCTGATTTTATTGCCAACAGTTCTCGGTCCCCCACATCGTAATTCCTCTCCGATAACCCTAGTTTTTTGGAGAAGAAAGCCACGGGATGCATTAAAGACTTAGGTCCTTGACGCTGGGACAGGATGGCCCCTACAGCACTCTCCGAAGCATCCACTTCCAGGATGTACGGCAAAGCAGGATCAGGATGCTTTAATACTGGAGCGGAGGTAAATAGTCCTTTTACCTTGTCGAAAGCAGCTTGAGCTGCCTCAGTCCATTGGAAACGGTTTTGTTTCTTTGTGAGTTGTGTAATAGGTGCTATGATACCAGAAAAATTTTTGATAAATTTTCTGTAGAAATTGGAAAACCCGATAAAATGTTGTACCCCTTTCTTGTCGGTGGGAGGTGGCCAGGACATTATAGCCGAGACTTTCTGAGGGTCCATTGCCACACCCCCAGTTGATATTACCAAGCCGAGAAAATGAATGGTCTGACGTTCAAATTCACATTTCTCGGCTTTAGCGTACAATCCGTTCTGTCTCAGTCTGTGGAGAACTTGCTTCACATGGCTACGGTGTAATTCTAGAGAAATTGAAAATATCAGAATGTCATCCAGATAAACAATCATGAATAAGTCTAGGAAGCCCCTGAAGATGTTATTAACAAAATGCTGAAAAGTGGCTGGTGCGTTACAAAGTCCGAATGGCATAACAAGATATTCGAAGTGGCCAAAACGTGTCCGAAAAGCCGTCTTCCATTCATCCCCCTCACGGATTCTGATTAAGTTGTAGGCACCTCGTAAGTCTAGTTTTGTAAATATTTTTGCAGAACGGAGTCTCTGAAAAAGCTCTGGGATTAGAGGAAGAGGATAGCGATTTTTAACTGTTATGCTATTCAATTCCCTGTAGTCTACGCATGGGCGAAGGGAATGATCTTTTTTCTCGACGAAAAATATTCCTGCGCCAGCTGGAGAAGAGGAGTGTCGGATGAACCCTTTCTTAAGATTCTCGTTGATGTATTCTTTAAGGACCAGGAGCTCAGGCTCTGAAAGAGGGAAGATCCTTCCAAAAGGGATTTCTGCCCCAGGCAACAGTTCAATTGGGCAATCATAAACCCGGTGAGGGGGAAGGGTATCTGCCTTCTGTTTGTTGAACACGTCCAGGAAGTCATGGTATACAGATGGGACAAGTTTCCGGGTTTCAGATACGGATTTCAAGCAGCCGATGACTGGAACTACATGGTGGGAGGACTTGAGACAGTTCTGGAGGCAGTAGGAGGACTGGAAAATCATCTGGCCAGTAACTCAATTAATTTGGGGGTTATGGGCTTGCAGCCAGGGCATTCCTAGAATGATCGGGAATAATGGGGAGGAGATGACATCAAGGCATAACAGTTCTTGGTGATCTGGCAAAATGTCCACGGACAAAGGTTGAGTTTCATGGGTAATAGGTCCTGATTTGATGCCTGACCCATCAGCTAGCTGTATGAAGAGTCGCTGTTGTTTGGGTTGCAGAGGAATGTTGTGCTGCTGGACGAAGGCATGGTCGATGAAGCAGCTGCAGGCACCTGAGTCAATTATAGCCTGGACCCGGAGTGCCCCTTCTGGAAGCTGTAGTGAGACAGGAACAGCAATGTGAGCAGATCTGGTCAAAGTCAATACACAAGAATCGTAAGGAGGGGAGTCACAATTACAGGTCTTGTTGGGGCACCCGCTTGCATAGTGGCCAGCTCCCCCACAATACAGACAGAGGTTATTCTGGCGACGACGCTGCTTCTCCTCTGGTGACATCGGTGAGCGAAGCAGGCCTATCTGCATTGGCTCTGGGGCTTCAGTAGTGGCTGTAGGTAGTGAGGAAGCAGGAACAGATGGACTGCTAGGTACTTTGGGCAGCATCCATATGGGACGAAATTGGCTGGTCCTCTCAGATCTTCGTTCCCTTAAGCGACGATCGATCTGGATGGATAATTGGATCAAATCTTCCAAAGCACTGGGGACCCCAACTCGAGCCAGCTCATCCTTAAGTGCTTCAGAGAGTCCTAGACGGAACTGGTAGCAGAGAGCGGCATCATTCCATTGTGTATCAGAACTCCACCGCTTAAAGTCAGTTACATAGTCCTCTACCGGCCTGCGCCCCTGCTGGAGGGTGTGAAGGCTGGCCTCCGCTGTTGTGGTACGCTGGGGGTCATCATACAACTTAGCCATTTCATCCAGGAAAGAGTCCATGGAATTCAAAAGAGGGCTGGCTTGTTCCATCAAGCGGTGAGCCCATGTTTGGGGTTCACCCTGGAGTAGTGAGACGATAAACCCCACTTTAGTGCTTTCCAAAGAGAAGGTGCGTGGTTGTAGCAGAAGGAATAACTGGCATGCATTCTTGAAGGCACAGAACTTGCTGCGATCTCCCGAGAATCTCTCAGGAGTAGGGACCCGAGGTTCTGGAGGTGGCACCACTACTGTGGGGACCGATGCTGATGTTGCAGGAGCAGAGGGTGGAGGTGCCGTGGCTGTCAGATGTGCTTAGGTGCCTGGAGATAGCGACTCTACTCTTTGTTCAAGTTGACGATAGCCATCTTGTAGGCCCTGGACTGCCTGGGTAAGGGCTGCGATCTATTGGCACAGTGCTTCCATGGGTGAGGCCCCCCTTTCGGGCTCCATGTGGCTGGATTGTACTGTCACGTACCTTACAGCGGAGCCCGAAATGATGAGGGTGGCCTCTTGCATGGTTTCGGTCCAAGCGCCCCTGGTGGTGGGTACAGGGAGTACGAGGGCAACGAAAGGGTGCAGATGCCTGCAGGCAGGAAGCTGGAACTTGGAGATATAGGAACCTCTGCTGAGGAGATGTGGAAACTGATAACCAAACTTGTTCAGCGGCAGCCAGATCAGGATCAACTGCAGAATCAGGAACAGGCAGGAGTCGGCAACAGGCTGGCAGTGGGGTACCAAGTCAGAAGGCAAAACCATAGTCAGGAACAGTCAGGGGTTGGCAACAGACGGGCAGCAGGGTACTGAATCAGGAGGCAGAGCCGTAATCATAAGTTCAAGCCAAGGTCAGTATTGCAGGTAGAGGCAGGTTCAGCAGGCAGGGGTGATCCAAGAGAATGGTCAGAAGATAGCCGGGTTTTCAGGAACAAGGTCAATCAGGCAGAGTAACAGCAGGAACACAGGAACAAGCTGAAGACAATACAGCACTGATGCTAGGCAGACTCTCTGTTTATATAGGGTGCTGTGTGCCAGGATTCGCGCCAGCGTACGTGCGTACGCGCATTAGTACCTTAGCACATGCGCGTTAGCACATTAGCACTTTGGCGCATGTGCGTTAGCACATTAGCGCTTTGGCAATCGCGGGCGCGCGTGCGCGTTCGCATAGAGGTGCCATTGTACATGCCCACCCTGGATCTCATTTGTCTCTGGCTATGGTTCCGTGCATGCACATTAACATTAGCAGAACGAGGATTGGCAGCTGCTGCACGGAGGTGGGTGCTTGCTGTGTGAGTTCTCTGACATGCTGCCACCACCATGCTTCACTGTTGGGACTGTATTGGACAGGTGATGAGTAGTGCCTGGTTTTCTCCACACATACCGCTTAGAATTAAGGCCAAAAAGTTCTATCTTGGTCTCATCAGACTAGAGAATCTTATTTCTCGCCATCTTGGAGTCCTTCGGGTGTTTTTTTTAGCAAACTCCATGCAGGCTTTCATGTGTCTTGCATTGAGGAGGGGCTTCCGTCGGGCCACTCTGCCATAAAGCCCCGACTAGTGGAGGGCTGCAGTGATGGTTGACTTTCTACAACTTTCTCCCATCTCCCGACTGCATCTCTGGAGCTCAGCCACAGTGATCTTTGGGTTCTTCTTTACCTCTCTCACCAAGGCTCTTCTCCCCCGATAGCTCAGTTTGGCCGGACAGCCAGCTCTAGGAAGGGTTCTGGTCGTCCCAAATGTCTTCCATTTAAGGATTAGGCCACTGTGCTCTTAGGAACCTTAAGTGCAGCCGAAATTTTCTTTGTAACCTTGGCCAGATCTGTGCCTTGCCACAATTCTGTCTCTGAGCTCTTCAGGCAGTTCCTTTGAGCTCATGATTCTCATTTGGTCTGACATGTACTGTGAGCTGTAAGGTCTTATATAGACAGGTGTGTGGCTTTCCTAATCAAGTCCAATCAGTATAATCAAACACAGCTGGACTCAAATGAAGGTGTAGAACTAGGGATGCACCGAAATTTCGGCCACCGAAACATATCGGCCGAAAATGGCCCTTTCGGCAAAAAGCCGAAAGTGAATTCTTGCCGATACTGGCGCCAAAAATCGTGCATGCGCAATAGAGGCGGCAGAACCAGCGGGTGACGTCACTCGTTGTGTGGGCGGCGTGCACGTTCCTCGCGGTTAAGACGCCACAATGCCGCACTCGTAAGCACGTTCCCTGCTGAGACGCTGGCACCTTCCCCGCGGATGCTCCTCGTGCTTGTGAGACGCTGCTGGGACCTGAGAGACGCTGCTGGGAAGCGAGAGACGCTGCTGGGAAGCGAGAGATGCTGCTGGGAAGCAAGAGACAGTACTGGGAAGCAAGAGACAGTACTGGAAAGCAAGAGACGGCTTCATAGAGGGCTGCACATAGCATTCTCAAGTACAAGAGTGGGCACTGTCACTCCTGGATGGCTACCATTACTATTCGCCAGTGAGCATTGCTGCTTTTGCCTTCTTAAACTGACAAAAAACAAACTAGTCATTTTATTTCTTGATTATTTTAGTATAGTACTAGTACTGAGTCTGACTAATTAAAATGACTGTGTGTCTGCACTGCAGTACATCTGATCTGACTTGTAGCAAAAAAAATTATATAATTGAACTGACTGATTAAATATGATTTGAAATGGAATGTAATGGATTGCAAATTGCAAGCTATTTTTTTGGAGCTATTCTGTAGTATACAGTATAAAATGAATGCGCTTGCTGTTATTGAATGTGTCACTTTGACAGCGTAGTAAAAGTTATACAGTACTGACATGACAGCAAGTGCATGAATTTTTTAAACATGACAGTATGCAATAAATATATATTATATTGCATACATAATATATTATGAATAATAATTATTTATTGCGTACTCTCATGTTTAAAAAATTCATGCGCTTGCTGTCATGTCAGTGTCGTATAACTTATAATACTACGGTGAGACAAAGTGACAAGTTTTATTCAATGACAACAAGGCGCATGAAGTATACTATAGAATAGCTCAAAAAAATAAAATAGCATGCAATTGCAATTTGCAATCCATTCCATTTTAAATCAAATTTATTCAGTTCAATTATATTTTTTTGGTACAAGTCGGATGTACTGCAGTGCAGGCATAACTACCTTGCATGCCAAGAGCAGCACCATAAAAAAAAAAAGAAGGATTGGTTAGTTTTCATTTTATTTTTTAAAGCTGCCTCCAGGGGTTTAGCTTTTAAATTGATTTTGTCCTTTTTTTACCCCCCCTCAGATTTCACTCCCACTATAAATCATTCTATATTATTCTACGTTACCAGCAAAAGTAAACCATGTCTGCAGTGTGGAAATATTTTAAAGTTTCTGATAAAGACCCCAAATTTGCAATCTGTACTCTTTGCTCAACAGAAACTTCAAGAGGGGGTACAGTGCCAAAGAATTTTTCAACAACAGGTTTGATACACCACCTGAAAACACGTCATCCAGTTCAGGATTCTGATTACAAGAAAACAGCGCCACTTTCAAAAAGTGCCTCAGGCTTAACACCATCTGTGGCCACAGTGTTTGAAAAGGTTAAAAAATATGCAAGTGACAGTCCCAAAGCTCATGCCATTACAGCTAAAATTATGGAATTTATTGCATTAGATGACCAGCCATTCTCTGTTGTGGAGGACATTGGATTCCGTAGGCTCATGCAACATATTGAGCCGCGTTATTCACTACCAAGCAGACGCTACTTTGCAGATACCGGTCTACATGAATTGTTTAGCAGTGTTAGAAAACACGTTCAGGAGCTCATGATTACCGACATCATAGCAATCAGTTTTACTACCGACATTTGGAGTTCAGATGTCAGTCCAACGAGCATGCTCAGCCTGACAGCACAGTGGATAGATGACAAATTTCAATTACAAAACATCCTACTTAATGCACGTGAGTTTGTTGGATCACATACTGCAGCAGCAATATGTGATGCTTTAAAAACCATGCTTGACACTTGGCACATTGAGAAGTCTAAAGTGCATTTGATTGTCCGAGATAATGCGCAGAACATGGCAAAGGCAATGGAGGACAGTGAACTTCAAAGCATACCGTGCACGGCACATACGCTACAATTGGCTGTGAATGAAGGATTGCTGAGTCAGCGCACCATATCTGATATCGTATCAAAAGGAAGAAAAATTGTGGGTCACTTTAAGCACTCTCCGCTTGCTTATTCCAGATTACAAGCTTTGCAGATGCAGTTTGGAATGGCACCGAAATGACTGCAGCAAGATGTAGCCACTTGTTGGAACAGCACCTACTATATGCTACAAAGTCTTTTTGAACAAAAGCGTGTTTTAGCTGCATACATTGCAGATTACGAGCTGCCAGCAACACTGAGTGCACATCAGTGGACATTAGTTGAAAATAGTTTGTCTCTTCTATCCCCATTTGAACAGTTAACAAAAGAAATAAGCTCAGCTAATGCTTCCATTGCTGAAGTTATCCCCTTGATTGCTGCACTGAAGCGTCCGCTTGGAAAAGCACAGTGGTGTAGTGGTAGCACTCTCGCCTAGCAGTAAGAAGGGTCACTGGTTCGAATCCCAATCATGACACTACCTGCCTGGAGTTTGCATGTTCTCCCTGTGCCTGCGTGGGTTTACTCCAGGTACTCCGGTTTCCTCCCACACTCCAAAGACATGCTGGTAGGTTAATTGGATCCTGTCTAAATTGTCCCTAGTATGTATGAATGTGAGTTAGGGACCTTAGATTGTAAGCTCCTTGAGGGTAGGGAATGATGTGAATGTACAATGTATATGTAAAGCGCTGCGTAAAATTGACGGCGCTATATAAGTACCTGAAATAAATAAATAAATAATAAAAGAGGTAGAAAAATACCATGGCGTAAAAACGGCTAAAACCACTCTACTGGAGGCCGTAACCAACCGGTTTAAAGACACCGAGTCCAACCCTCTGTACTGCATTGCAACAGTTCTAGATCCTCGATTTAAAGAGCGTTACTTTAATGTGGAGAAAAAGCAGCGTGCACGGGAAATGATACTGGCACAAATGGAGGTGGTGGAAGCATTTAGTGAAGGAGTTTCGAGGTGTCGCACAGAGGAAAGTGAGAAACGGTCGCATACAAGTGAAGAGGAACACACTCCCTCCATATCTGATATGTTTGAAGAAATTTTACACGAATGCACCCCAATCCATAGCGGTGCCACAACAAGTGCAGCTACCCAACAGCTGGACATTTATTTAGCTGAACAGCCTATTGCCAGAAGCGACAATCCACTTGAGTACTGGCGCATCAACAAAGAACGTTTTCCCTTGCTTGCACAGATTGCACACAGATATTTATCTGCCCCAAGCACCAGTACAGAGAGTGAGAGACTATTCAGTCTAGCGTCTCATATTCTTGATGAGAAGAGAAACCGTCTCTCCTGTGAGAAAGCTGAACAGCTTTTGTTCTTAAAGCGAAATCTGCCACTTTTACTGAAATAGATTTAAAAATCCGTAGCATAGACCAATTCATTTACCATGTTGAATATAGTAAATGAATTGGTATTGTGGTCTGTGCTATTGGACAATTGGAACATACAACATAGTATGACTGACTACCTAGTATGTTCCAATTGTCTAGTTGTGCCATTTTTTGGTTGTTCATTGTAGTTCTTCTACAGTTTTTTGCATTTCAATTTAAGAGAGAACTCCAGCTTTTGATTAACTACTGTACCATATAGTTTGTTTGTTGCTGTTGGGCTAAAGTTAAACTATGTCTCTCCCTAAGCTGTCAGCCCGCTGCATGTGCAAAATGCAAGACTGTATGTTCTGTATCTGTGGCTGTCTACATACTACAGTACTATACCGCACTGTGTTCCGGGTATGGGCGGTGACTTCCATAAACACAGACTAGTCTACATTGCTTGCTGTGATTGGCTGAGCACTGCTGCTGTAGACTAGTCTGTGTTCCACTTCCAGGATGTCTCCGCCCGGAGCACAGTGCGGTCTACTGTATGACTAGTATGTATCTAACCCGCAGCTACATACATACACTTTTATATTGCACATCCAGCCGCTGACACCTTAGGGAGAGAACTTGGGGAAAAAAACTACTAGTTCTCATTTAAGTTGAAAGAAAATAATAAAATAAAAATTTTATTATAGCATAGCAGATAGCACTGTACTATGTTATATTTACAGAAACTGTGAAACAGAATAACGGCCTTCTGCCATATTTCTGTTATGGTTAGTTGAGAGAGTTGTTCTTTAAAGTACTACTTACATGTATAGTTTGTTCTGTTGTTGGGCCAAACTATATCATTGTCTCTCCCTAAGCTGTCAGCCCGCTGCATGTGCAAAACTGTATATTCTGTATCTGTGGCTGTCTACATACTACAGTACGGCACTGTGTTCCGGGTATGGGCGGTGACTTCCATAAACACAGACTAGTCTACATTGCTTGCTGTGATTGGCTGAGCACCGCTGCTGTAGACTAGTCTGTGTTCCAGGATGTCTCCGCCCATACCCGGGGCCGGAACACAGTGCGGTCTACTGTATGACTATGTATGTAACTCGCAGCTACATAAATACACTTATCACACATCCAGCCGCTGAAACCTTAGGGAGAGAGAACTGAATTACTAGTTCTGATGTAAGTTGGAAATTAATAAAGTATAAAAAAGTCAGTCTGTGGCATTTTTATATCATTATTATATTAATATTAAATAATTATTATTATTAATATTATATATTATTATTTATTTTATTTTTTTTATGCCTGTTTTATTTGGTATGGTGGTGCAATGTGCACTGACTGCAGACTTATTTTATTTTATTTTTATCTTCTGTGTCCACTGTCCAAATTTATGTGGGTTACTTTTTATTAAAGTACTTTTGTATTGTAGTATTCTTTTCTTCATAAAATTAATGATTAAGTTGAATATAAATAATATAACGAATACGAATGTAACACAATTTTGTATATCCAATAATTTTTTTGGGTAATAGATTAAAAAAAAGCCTATTTCGATTTTGGTGCTGTTTCGGTATCGGTTTCGGTTTTCGGGATCAAGGGAGATTTATTTTCGGTATTGGTTTCGGCCCCAAAAAACCCATTCGGTGCATACCTATGTAGAATCATCTCAAGGATGATCAGAAAAAATGGACAGCACCTGAGTTAAATATATGTGTCACAGCAAAGCGTCTGAATACTTAGGACCATGTGATATTTCGGTTTTTCTTTTTTAATAAATCTGCAAAAATGTCAACAATTCTGTGTTTTTCTGTCAATATGGGGTTCTGTGTGTACATTAATGAGGAAAAAAATGAACTTAAATGATTTTAGCAAATGGCTGCAATATAACAAAGAGTGAAAAATTTAAGGGGGTCTGAGTGAAAAATTTAAGGGGGTCCCCACTGTAAGTAGAAACAAAGTATCTTTTCGTTCTTTTATCAAAGGAAAGAACTCCGGCGTGTAAATGAAGGAAGTTTAACCATTTAAAGACCAAACCTTTTCTGACATTTGTTGATTACAAGTAAAAATAATTGGTTTTCTGCTAGAAAATTACTTGGAACAGCAAACATGATATATTTTTTCTTTAGCAGAGACCCTATAGAATAAAATGGTGGTTGTTGCAATATTTTATGTCACACCGTATTTGCACAGAGGTCTTTCAAACGCAATTGTTTTAAAAAAAATACACTTTAATGAATTAAAAAAAAAAACAGTAAAGTTAGCCCAATTTTTTTGCATAATGTGAAAGATGTTATACCGCGAGAATCATGAGAGAATCGTGAGCTTTATTCTAAGCAAAAAATAGCGATTCTCATTTTAGCCAAAATCGTGCAGCTCTACTTCAGACATTATTGGATTTCAAGAGGGCATAGGGAAGATTATACTTGGGAGATACTGCAGGTTCATTAACACAGGTGATGCAGCTTATTAAAAAATTTGGTATGTACTCAGGATTCTCCATTAACTGGCACAAATCGGTTCTCCTCTCTTTAGATCCAATATATGAGGCCTTACACAAATTAACATCCCCTGCCCACGGGAGACGAACGGCGGCGATGACCTGCCAATCCCCCCCCCCCCCCCCCCCCGTGGGGAGACACTAGGCACTGTGAATGCAGCCTTTCCTTACGGGAATAAGGGGAAGGAAGAGCCGAGGCCGCTCCGGCAAGCACACAGTGGAACATTCTCCTCCCGGCCACACAGGAACAGGAAGTGTGTCCTGAGACACGATTGGCCAGGGAGTCCTAAGACTCCCTGGCCAATAGGGGCTTCCTGATTGTCCGGGAGGAGGATCTGTGTGGCAATAGCGAATATTCATTCATTCACTATTGTCACACAAGTGTGTGTGCTTATTGCGCCCCGAGCCCACCCTTTTTTGAAGCCTATTAGAGCCTCTGACTCTAATCACGTGCTTAAAAAAAAAAATACCCCTTCCACTGGAAACCATGCGTCTGGCGCCCTTCATGTAGAATAGGGGGCCGGAGGTATGGATGGAGGGGGGCTGGCGCCCCTGCGCCCCTTATGGAAAATATGCTTCATTTTTGTTACATACCACATGCTTAATTTACAGGCAGTTGTTGAATAGGTATAGAGGCCTTATACCTTAAAATGTCTAGCAATTTTTTTTCAGAATTTGGTATTTATTTAGAATTTTTCAAAAGAGATCATAAGATACAGAATCACAATGATTTAGGTGTATGGATTAAACTGTAATACAGATAACACTCTTATGCCCCGTACACACGATCGCACATCTGACAACAAAATCCATGTTTTTTTTTCCCGACGGATGTTGGCTCGTCTTGCATACACACGGTCACACAAAGTTGGTCGGAAATTGCGAACGTCAAGAACGCGGTGACGTACAACACATAAGACGAGCTGAGAAAAATGAAGTTCAATAGCCAGTGCGGCTCTTCTGCTTGATTCTGAGCATGTGTGGAACTTTGTGCGTCGGAATTCTGTACACACAATCGCAATTTCCGACAACGGACTTTGTTGTCGGAAAATTTGAGATCCAGATCTCAAATTTTGTGTGACGGAAATTCCAACTGAAAATGCTGATGGAGCCTACACACGGTCAGAATTTCCGACAAAGAGCTCCCATCGAACATTTTTCATCGGAAAATCCGACCATGTATATGGGGCATTACAGTGAAATATAACCAAAATAACAGATAGAAAA
Organism: Aquarana catesbeiana; assembly: GCF_042186555.1. Lineage (NCBI taxonomy): Eukaryota > Metazoa > Chordata > Amphibia > Anura > Ranidae > Aquarana > Aquarana catesbeiana. Next base: position 247,992,642 of record NC_133331.1, on the reverse strand, counting down.
CAATACATAAAGAAGACTGACAATCATGAGCAGGTCACGGTTAACATTGACATATGAGAGTTGATGTCTAAGGAGGGGAAAGAATGGAGGAAGGAGAAGAGGAGAGGGGAGACCTTGGAAATAATATAAAGATATATACAGTATATAGATGCAACAAGGTGAAGCTATTACAAAGTTTGAAGTCAGGGTGTGGGCATAGAGGATCCATATTTAGATTTGTCCCAAGGATCCCAAATCATATTAAAAAGTGTGTCACCACATTGTTAGCAAAGGCAGTGAGATATTCCATTATCTGAATTTCAGATATAGTATTAATAAGCATGTGGGATGATGGGGGTTCTACAGACAGCCAGTTCATTGGAATAACTCTCCTTGCGGCTAATAGAATGTGGGAAAGCAGCTGTTTGACTGTTTTTTTTTAGCCCAGGGAAAGGAAGGCCCAGCAAGTAATGTAATGGGTCAAGTGGCAAGGATAGATCAGAGACTGAATTAGAGCCATGACATTAATCCAGAAGAGTTGTATCAACTGACATTGCCAAAATACATGGAAATGCAAGCCAGTATCTAGACCACATCACCAACAAAGTGGTGAAATGGAAGAATTGTGTTGATAAAGGACTTCTGGAGCTCTTTACCAAAATATTAGCATCTTGATAGCAGTCTGCCTCTGCACCACACATCTAGAGGATTTGAAATCAGACATCCATATCTTCTCCCAACAAGGAAGAGGTCAGGGCTTATGTAGGATGTGGGACCATTTCTGCATATAGGAGTGATAGTCTGTGGCGAGGGGGAGTTTCATGCAGTATTTTGTAAATAGTGGAGATCAAATGAAGCTAATAAGGTACCTGGGCGCAGGTGTATTCAAATTTAGTAGGTTTATCTAAAGTGAGGGTTGCAGACATAGAAGAAAAAAAGTGTCTAATTTGAAGATATGAGTAATGAAGTTGTTTGGGAATATGATTTTAGTCTGCAGTTCTGTAAAGGTAAGCAATTTATGTGTAACAGGGTTGACAAACTGGCGTAGTTGAAACAAGGATGCTTGAGTCCAGGGAGCCATACGACCATAGGAAATACTGTCAGGGATAAGCGGGTTGAAGAGGACATTAGACAGAGGGGGCATGGAGAGTACTTCTTGCAAGTGGTCCTCCAGATCTGCAGAGTAAACTTCATAGGAGCTAAACAAAATTGCTTCAGTACCTTGTCAGTGTGGAGAGAGTGAAACCATACCAAGGAAAAAAGGTGAACAGGGTATAGAGAACCCATCTCAATTTCTGACCATTAGGAGCATATTGACTTAACCAAGGTGCTATGGTGCGAAAGGGTGTAGCGTAGAAGTACTTCACGATATCAGGGACCCCCAGATCACCTTGAATATGAGAGGAGAGAACTACTGAACTTGCGATACGGTGGGCCCTATTGTGCCTAATAAAATTCAAGGGAGGAGGATTGGAAGAGGCTCGGTAAGTGGACAGTAAGTCGTGTAAAGATGGAAGTGATAAGAGGGGATTAGTTAAGGTCAGGAGGAGGTTGTCCTGGATGGAATGTTTATATTCCCTCTGTCGAATCAAAACTCCTTTAATGTCCGGGTGGGCGTGAATGGTCTCAGCCAGGGGTTCCAGGCATAGAATAAAGAGGAGGGGAGATAGGGGACATCCCTGCCTGGTGCCATTGGACATCGGGAAAGAATGTGACTGGAAAGCTGACATCTGAATTCGGGAATTGGGACAGGAATATAGAGCAATGCTTCATCAATGGTCCTTGGAAGCCGAACCGACAGAGTGGCAAACATATAGGGCCATGGCAACCTATCAAAGGCCTTCTGCGCATCAAGACTTAGTCTGGACAGTGAAACTTGTTCATAAGATCAATAAGGTCAATGGTGTACCTAGTGTTGTCCCCAGCGTATCTAGCAGGGGCGAACCCCACCTGATCCTTACCAATTCATTTGGAAAAGAGTTGGGTCAAATGGTTGGCTAGAATGGTTGGCTAGAATTTTCGTAAAGATTTTATAGTCAGTGTTTAAGAGAGCAATAGGCCTATAGTTATCAGGTAGAGGTGGATCTTGGCCTGGTTTCAGAATAACCATTCTGAAGGAGTGCAAAAATTGGGATTGTGGGACCTTACCCTTGAGTAGAGAGTTATATAATGCTAACATGTGCGGGGCTATGACTTGGGAAAAACATTTATAGTAGGAGTAGGGGAGACCATCCGGCCCTGGGAATTTATGAGAAGGGAGATGTTTAAGGACTTGTGTCAGTTTTTCCAGGGAAATAGCTGAATTCAGCATTCGTAAGTTAGTGGGGGATAGTTTTGGGAGCTTGAATGTGGCACAGAAGTCGTCAAAGGCTTCCTGATTAAAGTTAAAGTTGTTTTTCAGGGGTTGGGCAGTTATAAAGTTTTTGATAGAAGGTGCTAAAAACTTTAGCCATAGTACATGGACAGTAGGTGGGTGTACCATGTGATTGGAGAAGAACGTCAGGATAAGAGTAAAAGAGGCGAGGCTTTAGCTTATTAACCAGCATTCAATGAGGTTTATTTGAATATTCATAGAATTTCTGTTTGGACCATAGAAGGGATTTAGCAATACGATTTAAACTTAAAGTTTTGAGTTGGTTACGAAGGGAGGTTAACTCTTGGAGGCGTGCCACTGTGGGAGACTGTAAAAGTGGTTTTTCCGAGAGGCACAGTTTGCCTAATAGGGAGGATTTCAAGGCATTATTGTCCTTGAAAAAACTCCTCCAAGGTTTGGGAAAGCTGAATGTTGGTGCTATCATGGTGTAAAAGGAATTCATTCAAACACCAATGACATTGTTTCGAAGAGGCAGCCGACATGGTGAGATCCAGAAATATGGGAGAGTGATCTAGCCATGTGAGCAGACCAATGTCAGAGGATACTACACTAGTCAAGAGGGGGGCAGAAATAAGGACAAGGTCTAACCTGGAGAACATTTTATGAGGAGGGGAATAGAATGTGTACTGTTTACTGGTGCGATGCTTAATGTGCCATGAATCTAGAAGGCGGTGTGCAGAGAGAAAAGAGGTAGCCAGAGCCTGCACCCGTCTAGATGGGATGGAGTGGAACAGAGTCTGTCTATTGCCGCGTACACACGAGCGGACTTTACGGCAGACTTTGCCCGGTGGACTTTCTGAATGAACGGACTTGCCTACACACAATCCACCAAAGTCCGTCGAATTCGTACGTGATGACGTACGACCGGACTAAAACAAGGAAGTTCATAGCCAGTAGCCAATAGCTGCCCTAGCGTGGCTTTTTGTCCGTCGAACTAGCATACAGACGAGCGGACTTTTCGACCGGACTCGATTTCAACGGATTGATTTAAAACATGCTTCAAATCTAAGTCCGTCCAACTTTTGAGAAAACAAAGTCCGCTGGAGCCCACACACGATCGAATTGTCCGACGAAATCCCGTCCGCCGGGCAAAGTCTGCCGTAAAGTCCGCTCGTGTGTATGCGGCATAACTCTTGCACTAGAGCAAACCGTATTGAAGTCACCACCAACAATCGTAAAAGACTGGGCATATCGCTGTAGTGTCTCGAAGACCGAGGTAAAAAAAGCAATCTGATCAGGATTTGGAGCATAAACATTTATGAGAGTGAAAGGGGTAGATAGGTAGTAACATGACAGGACTACATATTGCCGATGGGAGTCCAGGTGAGAGGATTTTACTCGTATGAGGCATGTGCGCCGGATCAAGATCACTACCCCAGCCTTACCGGTGGTATCTGAGGCTATGTAAGAGGTAGGGAAGTATCTTGAGGCAAATCTGAAGGACCCCCAGAGCAGAAATGCGTCTCCTGTACCAGGACCATGTCAGCCCCAGAGTTTCCAAACTCCTTCAAGGCCAACCAACGCTTCTTGATAGAGTTTAGACCTTTAACAATATAAGACATGATTTTTAAAGCCATGATCTGAAATGAGTAAATAGCATACATAAGCATAACAAATTTAGAAGGTCAACCTGACCAGACTGGGGAGATCCCAGCATCTCTTAAAACCGGTGAGCGAAGATAAAGAACTAAAAATAAAGAATATATTAGAGAAGAGTCAGTGTAAGCAAGATAGTCAATAGTAACGGTCGGAAAAAACAAAAAAGACCTGCAATAAAAAAAAACAAAAAAATTAGTAAGCCTGAGATCTGAACATATGTCAGGATCCCAAGACCGTAGTCTCGGGGAAGGAGGGTAAACACGAAGGCTTCCAAAAATGGCAAGCGTGGTCCCTCCACGCCCTCCAGCATAACAAGCTGTAAACTAGAACGTTATTCAAAGAGTCAAAAACTGTAGTAAGACACCTCAAGGGGTCTAAATGGGCCAGAAAGCCAGGCAATAAAGGGGGACCAGAAGGGTCCGGCAAAAATTATAGGACACAGGAACACATGCAGTCAGGAGTGATGATCACGATGGTTGCTTGGAGAAGTGTTGATGATGGGGTATAGCGTGAGAATTCTTCGCTTTCGACTTGGAAGGGGTCCAAATCTGAGAAGGGATGGGAGGTTGGCAAAGCGTAGAAGGAAGAGGTGGAAGATCTTCCTCAGGGAAAGGGGGAAGTCCCAAACTTTTGAAGAAAGTATCTCCTTCCTGCAAATCTTGGAGGGTGTGTTGGGTGCCATCTTTAGTTTCGACTAGGCGGAAGGGGAAGCCCCAGTAGTAGGAAACATGATGATTCTGCAGATGGGCTGTTATTGTCCGTAGATTGTGTAGTTTTGCAAGGGTTATGGGTGAAAGGTCACTGTAGATTTGAATTTTGGCACTCTTGTGCTCAATTTGCGATTTGTTGTGAATTGCCAGGGTGAGGGCCTCCTTACTGTCCTAGTAATGGAACCAGACGATAATATCACGGGGTCTGGCACCCGTCGGTGGTTTAGGGGCTAGAGAGTGGTGTGCCCAATCAAGTCACCAGTCTATGTCTGCTATGTCAGGGGCTAAGGATTGAATAGACCCAAGAGATATGAATGCAAGTTGTTGTCACTTAGAGTTTCCAGGACTCCCCGTATACGCAAGTTTTGGCGCCTCTCTCTATTCTCCAGATTTTCTTGTTGAGACTGAAGTTGGGTAACTGCATGTTTGAGGGTAGAGTTTTCTTCCTCTAGCACGTGGACATATTGAACCAAATCATCAAATTTAGTCTCTAGATTGTCAGTGCGCTCTCCAAGCTGGTCTATTTCACCTTTCAGTTTCTGAGAATTTTTTCCCACTGCCTGGGAAATAATATGTGTTAAATGGTGTAACAGGGCTTGGAGCTTCTCATCCAGAAGCTCAGGTGTTAATATGGACATTGGGGCAGAGGGGGCAAGGGGGCCGCTGGCACTCTGAGCAGGAGCAGGTGGATCTTCCCTTAGAAAGGTGCCAAGCATTTCCTCTGGATCCCCCTGTGTACTCGAGGCTGGGGTTGCAGGCCTAGTAAGGAACCGCTCCATGGTGAAGGGAGGCCGCTTCTCGTGCGGCGGTTTTCTGCCACTCAATTATCCCCATGAGGTGCGCTGGGTGTTGGATGGATAAAGGAGCTTACCCCCGGATCAATCGTGCATGTATGGAGCAGATCAGAGGTCGTGGAGTGCGAGTTGGGACCAGAGCTTGCCTAAATGACGTCCGCCATCTTCAAAAGCCGCGCATGTGCCCCCGTCGGGTAATTTTTTTATGCAAGTCATGTACTATTTTATATTGCTGTGGCTGATTGGCCGATTGTCTGTGCATTGTGATGCCTTTTTACCTTTTAATAAAAGTTTCCTCAAGATTGAAACATAAAAAAAAAAGCCCCACAATGTACTGTACATCCAGCCTTAATCATGTCATCCAGAATGCAGGTCCACGGAAAAACCCCAACATCCACTGAGACAATTGCAATCTTGTCACTTCCCTTGCGCAGAATGAGATCTTCAGATATCTGCCGCTAAAGTTAACAAACTAGTGGGGTCACCTGTGGTGACGTTACTGACCAGATATGGACATGGTACCCCCCATGTTGAGGGCATGTGGCCTTGTATGGTTCAGGGGAAGGGGGGTATGCTCCGATAAGGGTCTGGTATGAAATTTGTGAAGGACCTCATGCCTTTTTTTGGTGTTGGTTCCCTGTTAAAATTTATATCAGACTCAAAGGGCCCGGCATTGATTGTGTGGGGAATCCTTACATCTTTTTTTTTTTTTTTTTTTTTTTTTTTAACACTGACCCGCCTCTTTGTTTACATTCACCAGTCACTTGGGAATCCCCGGCTGAAACAGAATGAGCAGGACAAGCATGAGTCACTAGTTGTTAGGATGCCAGTGGGTGCTGGGTCCCCGACAACTAGCTTCTCTGAGCTGAAACTGTCACATTGAGCAGTGGTAGTAATACAGCTGTAATATTACAGTAATATCACTTTTTTTTTACTTACCACGGATAATTATTGTATTTGCGGTATTTACCGGTAATGAATTAACACTACGTATTGCATGAGAAAACACAAATATCTTATGCAATACATATTAGTGAATTAACCCCAGTGCACTGTGTCCTTTAAGATTGAGAAAGGGGGACCTGCCCCCAAACATGTTGCCATGACAACTACACTGATGCTCTGTGTTACTGTGTTTCTGTGGTGGAGGAGCAGGATTAATTAAATCCAGCCCCTGGTTTGCAGGATCTCCGCTCCTGTGCTATCTGGCTGTATTATGTGATGCTCTGATTGAGGACATGTGAATGCAATTGATATTAATGTCTTATTTAAGTTTTAAGTTAAGTGTTTTATTGCACTAGAGAGATGCTTTTCCTGTTCCCCACTGGAACAGTACCACAATCCCACTCATTATTCAACAGGTAACGAGTTGTCATATTATGAGAAAGGAACAATTAGTAGCCCGGTATTATGACACAATTGACTAATTCACCAGTCCCCCGTATGGTATTCATGGGCTCCAAAGAGTTTAGGAACCTGGCATGAGCACATCAATTTTTTTTAATCTTTGGACTGCCTTCCTTTCCCCTGAGAACCAGAGTCCCAATGTAGAAGCACATCAGCAGGACAGGAAGCAGGGTTGCCAACTGTCTGTATTTTTATGGGTAGTCAGTAAAAAGAGAGGCAAAAAAGATAAGTCAGTTTATGTTTTTAGCAATCTGTAGAAAAAAACCCTGGTTTTGAAGTTATGTTTTGTTGGCACAGTCACAGACATGTGACATGCACTGTATCTCAGAGAAGAGGCAGCCCAGCATTCCACTAGTTACTGTTGGAATGCCACTGACTGTGAAGGAGAAGACACTAACTTGAGGGCTTGAGGTCAGGGCTGCTCACTGTTAGAAATGAAATAAATGTAACCGCTTAACCACTTGCCTACTGGGCACTTCCTGCCCAGGCCAATTTTCAGCTTTCAGCGCTGTTGTACTTTGAATGACAATTGTGCGGTCATGCAACACTTTACCCAAACTAATTTTTTATCATTTCTTTCACATAAATGGAGCTTTCTTTTGGTGGTATTTAATCACAACTGGGTTTTTGATTTTTTGCTAAAGAAAAAAAAAAAAACGAAAATTTTGAGAAAAAAAAAAAAAATTCATAGTTTGTTATAAAATTTAGCAAACGGGTAAGTTTTCTCCACTGCTGTGCGCTGATGAGGCTGCACTGATAGGCACTGATAAAGGTGGTAATGATAGGTGGCACTGATAGGCAGCACTGAAGGGCACTGAGAGGTGTCAATGATAGGCGGCACTGGGTGTCACTAATTAACAGCACTGTAACAGAAGCCGGTTACCGGCTCTATTCTTTTCTCCTCACACTGATTGTGAAGAGAAAAAAAGCCGATAACTGGCCTCTGTTTACTTCCATGATCAGCTGCCATTGGCTGACAGCTGATCACGTGGTAAAGGGCCTGCTGTGATTGGCCCTTTACCCTGTTCTGTAATCAGCCGAGTCCTAAGGACTCAGCGATCACAGAGGATGCCAGGCATGTGAGCAGCGCGATCACGGGAGGACCTCTATTGGGCTATAAATGAGGTATATTGCTGGCTCCAAGGATCCTAACAATACCATAAGCTTTTGCTAAACTGACTTTTGTTCAAAGGAGGCATAAAGGACCTCCAATAGCCTACTGGCAAGGGTTTCTGCGTGGGCCTTATAAAATTCTGCAGGGAACCCATCTTCTCCCAGGGTCTTTTCCGATTAGAGGGAACTGATAGCACACCGGAGCTCTTTTAGGGTGAGTGGAGCGTCAAGCCCCTGGCAGGCTGCCTCAGATAGTGATGGTATTGGAATATCCTCCACATAAGCAGTAATCCACTCTAGATGTGTAAAGATCTTGGTAAAAGGAGGCAAAGAGACCATTTATATCCGTAACTATCCTGTTGTGTCTTTAATGTTGGCAATGGAGGTCGTCGCTGACTGCTCCCTAGACAACCATGCCAGAAGCTGTCCAGTCCTCTCACCCTGTTCAAATATACTCTGCGACTGATGTAACAGCAATTTCTTGGCAGCTGCCACTTTGAGGAGTGTTACCTCCCACATGGCACACTGTAGGTCTGCCCTAGTGGTGATCTCATCTCTATTAGTAGTGTATTGGGCCTCCAAGGAGGTGGCTCTCTGCTCAGCTTGGATTAGGGCCGAGCCAGCCTGGCGTAGAGCGCAACCTATGGCCAATTGGTAGTGGCCATTAGCATGAATCTTGAAGGCCTCCCAACTAGAGGAGTGGTGGCGGGTGGGTTGGCATCCCAATACTTCTACATAGCTGACTCTGCACCCGGGACTATACAGTCGTCCGAGACCCAGAATCGAGATAGGCGCCAGAGGCAATCAGTGGGGGCAAGGTTCACATTTAGTTGTAGCAGGATGGGTGCATGGTCCGATATGCCTCTAGGCAGTATGGATACCTCCTGCACTTTGGCAAGAACAGGGCCACTGGCATACACTAGATCAATGCGTGACATGGCCATATAAGTAGCTGATTGGTAGGTGTAGGCCCTTAGGAGGGGTTTTTTCCATCGCCAGACATCTGTGAGATTGAATGTGTAGGCCCACTTAGAAAGCGGTGACTCCATAGCCATATCCAGAGTCAGCCTATCCATTTTAGGACAGGGAGGCATGTTAAAATCCCCTGCCAAAATCACATTGTCAGTGGAACAGTTTGCTATAAATTGGGTGATCTTAAGCAGCACCGCCAATGATGCCGGTGGAGGGATATCTAACCCCACCACCACCATAGGGACATTTGCAATGACGGCGTGAATAACCACAAATCTTCCCTCGGGGTCCACATGCAGATCTAGTAGTGCAAAAGAGAGAGTTTTATGGAAAAGCACACACTTACCCCCCTGGCATAGGAGGAATAAGTGGCGTGATAATAGTGGTCCACCCAGGGTTTTTTAAGACTAAGAACCCGACTAACGGGAAGGTGAGTCTCCTGTAATATGCAAACATCTGGGCTATATGTTTTAAGAAAATGGAATACCAGGGAACATTGAATAGGGGAGTTCATCCCACGGAACGTTCCAGGAAATCAAGGTTACAGGGGCCATAACCAGGAGAGTGCGAATTAGCACAGCCTGCAGAGAAAGGACAACCAGGAAAAGGAAAATTCCCCCCCACCCCGCACACCCCCCCGAACCAGGGTATGCCTGCTTCCCAAAACTGAACATGGTCAGCGACCAATTGGGGTCATGAATCGAAGGACAGTTAGTAGACACCGTCTACATAAGGCACAGAGAACAAAGTGAAGGAGATGCCGCCAACTAGTGGGAACATACATTCATCACCCGGCCGAAGCCGGGGGCACAAACTTGTACAGCCCAGCACCCAGGGTTGGGGATGCAACCATCAGGTACATCCAGGGGTAGGGATCTGCAGCAATTAATCAGGCAACAAAGACTGTAGGGAGTTATGTGGGAGGCATTCCCCTAATCTGAAAACAACCAGGGCCCTTAGGTGCACAGTCCACAGGCAATGGCACTGAGCCCACAAAAAGAAGGGGGGGGGTAGAGGCTGCATGGTGGCAATGGCAATCAGGTTTAAGGCAGTCTCGAAAGCCACCATAAAGCAGTATACAGGTTTGCAGAGTCTCTACGAGGCATGCAGCAGATCAGGACAGGAGATGCTCCCAAAAGTAGGAACAAGGGAGATGTCAGAGCAGAGCCTCTAATGGCGGGGCAGGGTATTCAGCCACTGCGAGGCCTCAGCAGGGGACATGAAAAAATGAACACTCTCCCCGTCTTGGACCTGAAGGCGGGCAGGGAACAGCATACTGTACCTCGCTCCTTAAACCCGCAGGGCTTGTTTCACTGTGTCGAAGGATTTGCAGAGCTGAGTATCCACGAGAAGTCCAGGAAAAACATCAAGTGGGCAGCCTCTTGGTGGATTTCATCAAACTTGCGGGCCTCACGCAGGATCAGGTCATGGTCCCTGAAGTTAAGTAGCGGGAAGATAAACGTACGAGGTGGAGCACCAGGGGGGCCGCAAGCTGGGGCATCCTGTGGGCCCTCTCCATGGCAAAGAACGATGAGAAGGCCGCCCGGGAGAAAAGAGAACGGAGAAGCCGCTCCGTGTAGTCAGATGGGTTTGAGCCCTTGGATCCCTCAGACAGACCAATAATGCGCAAATTGTTGCGCCGATTGCGGTCTTCCACGTCTTCGGCCCTCGATTCCAGATGTTTCACCTGCACCTGAAGGGTATGCAGGGAGGCTGAATGGTCCCGGACCATATCCTCCATGTCCCCCACTTGACGCTCGACCTCCGTGACACGCTGGCGGACCTTCTCAAAGTCCTGCCTAATGAGGTCAATCTCCAGTTGCACAGTGTCAATCTTGGTGGTGAGGGAAGAGAGAGAGGATTGACAGCCCGTAATGGCTTGCATAAGGGTGGCAAAGTTGCTCTGCTCCGTGAGAACGGACTCTGGCACCCCCAGAAGAAATAGGAGGTAGTTCCTGGGCTGCAGTGTTCCAATCATCTCCGGCTCCATGTCCTCATCCGCAGGAGGAGAACAGGAGCAGTTGCAGGTGTTTCAGGATTCCGTCAGGATAGGGAAACAGGATGATTTCCCCGCCATGGCTGCAGGGTTCCTTAACTAAGCGCCCTGCACCGTCGCCATCTTGGTCACGCCCCCTTAAACTGACTTTTGTAGATGATTGAATCGATTTTTGCCCCCAGCTTAGTGTCCCTAATGTAGCAGTGACACATACACAGACACTGAACATCGTTACATTAGGGGAAATGGTGTTCAATGTAGAATCCCCGATTAAAACTAGACTGAGATATGACACATTTCACGTTAAAAGGGGTTAATCATTCAGTGAATCTCTAACCACACATTCTTATGTGTAGTCAGAGGTTCACTCTATAATTAGGTGCTTGTCAGCCTAAAATGCATCAGAGGTCCCAATTTTCATTGATGTGCCTGCTTTTATGGATTTGTGTTAATAAAGGAGTATTTTTTATGTTCACTGAAAGTGCAGTCATCCCTTAATTTAGGAGTAGTACAGGTAAGGATGGACCAATAGAACCAAAATGTAAATATGTAAGTAGGCTCAACCTGCTACACATATACAGTAGGTATAAAAAGTCCACACACCTCTGTTAAAATGTCAGGTTTCTTTGATGTAAAAAAATGAGACAAAGTTAAATAATTTCAGAACTTTTTCCACCTTTAATGTGACCTATAAACTGTACAACTCAGTTGAGCAACAAACTGAAATCTTTTAGGTGGAGGGAAGTAAAAAAAAAAAAAATTAAATAATATGGTTGCATAAGTGTGCACACCCTTGAACTAATACTTTGTTGAAGCACCTTTTGATGTTATTACAGCACTCAGTCTTTTTGGGTATGAGTCAGCATGGCACATCTTGACTTGGCAATATTTGCCCACTCTTCTTTGCAAAAACACTCCAAATCTGTCAGATTGCAAGGGCATCTCCTGTGCACAGCCCTCTTCAGATCACCCAACAGATTTTCAATGGGGTTCAGTTCTGGGCTCTGGCTGGGTCATTCCAAAACTTTAATCTTCTGGTGAAGCCATTCCTTTGTTGATTTGGATGTATAGTATGCTTTGGGTCGTTGTCATGCTGAAAGATGAAGTTCCTCTTCATGTTCAGCTTTCTAGCAGAAGCCTGAAGGTTTTGTGCCAAAATTGACTGGTATTTGAAAAACTGTTCATAATTCAATAATGACTAAGGCCCCTGTTCCAGCTGAAGTAAAAAAGGCCCAAAGCATGATGCTGTCACCACCATGCTTCACTGTGGGTATTGTGTTCTTTTGGTGATGTGCAGTGTTGTTTTTGCGCCTAACATATTTTTTGGAATTATGGCCAAAAAGTTCAACATTGGTTTCATCAGACCAGAACACATTTTCCCACATGCTTTTGGGAGACTTCAGATGTGTTTTTGCAAAATTTAGTCGGGCTTGGGTGTTTTTCTTCGCAAGAAAAGGCTTCTGTCTTGCCAATCTACCCCACAGCCCAGACATATGAAGAATACGGGAGATTGTTGTCACATGTACCACACAGCCAGTACTTGCCAGATATTCCTGCAGATTCTTTAATGTTGCTGTAGGCCACTTGGCAGCCACCCTGACCAGTTTTCTTCTCGTCTTTTCATCAATTATGGAGGGACGTCCAGTTCTTGGAAATGTCACTGTTATGCCATATTTTCTCCACTTGACGATGACTGTCTTCACTTTCTAATGCCTTGGAAATTCTTTTGTACCCTTTTCTTGAGTGATACCTTTTAACCATGGGGTCCCTCTGATGCTTTGGAAGCTCTCTGTGGACCATGACTTTTGCTGTATAATGCCACTAAGAAAATGTCAGGAAAGACCTACTAGAACAGCTGAACTTTATTTGGGGTTAATTAGAGACACTTTAAATGATGGCAGGTGTGTACTGACTCCTATTTAACATGAGTTTGAACGTGATTGCTTAATTCTGAACACAGCTACATCCACAGTTATGAGACGGTGCGCACACTTATGCAAGCACATTATTTTATTTTTTTATTTTTACGTCCCCCCACTAAAAGATTTCAGTTAATTTTTTAATTGAGTTGTACAGTTTATAGGTCACATTAAAAGTGAAAAAAGTTCTGAAATTATTTTTCTTTGTCTCATTTTTTTACATTACAGAAACCTGACATATTAGGCTTTTTATATCCACTGTACCTGACAGATGTCATTACAATACACTTTATTGACACATCTCTAAAAGGAAAAAAGAACAAACTGCATACACATAACCAACAAAAAAATGACGTTATAAAAATTCCACCCATCTAGTCCACAAATTTTATAATTATTAATCAAAGTCTAGGTCAATACGATAGAGCAGTGGTCTCCAAACTGCAGATGGGGCCAGATGTGGCCCTTTGCTTGCTTTTATCTGGCCCTTGGGGCATTATTCCCCCCACTTTTGTAGAGATAGTTCCTGCCACTGACACCAACAATGGGGCACTATTCCTCCCACTAACAGCAATGATGGAGCGCTATTCCTCAAATTGACACCAATGATGGAGCACTATTTCTCCCATTGACACCAATGATGGAGCACTATTCCTCCCATTGACACCAATGATGGAGCACTATTCTTCCCATTGACACCAATGATGGAGCACTAATCCTCCAACTGACACCAATGATGGGGCACTATTCCTCCCATTGATACCAACAATGGGGCACTATTACTCTCCCTAATACCAATCATGGGGCATTGTTTACTCCCACTGACACAAGGACATTTTCTTCTCCCACTGGCCACAGTGCAGCCCCCCCTAAAGTTTAAAAGGACAGTAAACTGGCCCTTTGTTTAGAAAGTTTGGAGACCCCTGCTATAGAGTTAATATGTGTATACCCAGAGCAAACAACATCAAGGGGATTAAACAGAGTTCCGCAAGCTGCTGAAGGAACAGATATAAGTGTGCCTCGTTAATCAAGGACAGCTTCCTACTGTAGTGAAAAGATGACGGAAGTAAATAAACACAGGCAAAAAAAAATTCAAGTCAATAGCGTGAAGACTTATTATTGAGCCAAACATATATTCAGTCCCTGTGGTCTAGAGGAGGAGATGAGGTGTGTGTCACATATTGTAAATCACATCCAGTAGCATGTCTATATAGTTTTTCATAGCCTCACTCAAACTCCTTCACACAGGTAGTGTTGTATGTAAAGAATCAACTGAGGTCTAGTTCCTTGATACTGTAACACCTTATCGCCTCCTACAGACCACAGGGACTGGATATATGTTTGTCTCAATAATACTGTAAGTCTCCAAGCTGCATATAGTGACTTTAGAGTTGAAAGAAACATCTTTCTCTTCTTCATGTGTCTATTTATTGCTTTTAGAGTTTTGAGTGGGGCTATGTGCTAGTATCCACTATTAGAGGATAGCTTATGACCCATACACACGGTCAGACATTGATCGGACATTCCGACAACAAAATCCTAGGATTTTTTCCGACGGATGTTGGCTCAAACTTGTCTTGCATACACACGGTCACACAAAGTTGTCAGAAAATCCGATCATTCTGAACGCGGTGACGTAAAACACGTACGTCGGGACTATAAACGGGGCAGTAGCCAATAGCTTTCATCTCTTTATTTATTCTGAGCATGCGTGGCACTTTGTGCGTCGGATTTGTGTACACATGATCGGAAATTCCGACAACGGATTTTGTTGTCGGAAAATTTTATAGCCTGCTCTCAAACTTTGTGTGTCAGAAAATCCGATGGAAAACGTGTGATGGAGCCTACACATGGTCGGAATTTCCGACAACAAGGTCCTATCACACATTTTCCGTCGGAAAATCCGACCGTGTGTACGGGGCATTAGAATACCTGCTAGCCCATACTCCTCCTCTGGACCGTATCACTACAGCCATATGGAATTATTTCCGCATGTGTTTATTTACTCCATCCCTATTTAACTAATTACGTGACTTTGCAAAAGAATTGACTGCACTAGTGAAGATTTAGATGTGTCATATGTATAAGGGGAGGTGTAAGCTTATGCAGTTAGTTATTTCATGTTTTTTTTTTTCGTATGCAATAATTTAAATTATTGTATCCTATCGAATATGTATTTTTCTGTCATTGCACTTTCATTTTATTGATGTTTTGATGTATGCTGACACCAAGATGTGAGGCTGTGCCTCAAGAATTTGGTATTGTGTGTATTTGGTATTTTCTCTTTGGTTTATGCTAGTTAGTACAGTCCAGATAGACCCTCCCTGCTTTTCTCATGTTTCCTTATTAGTTTCAGCTCATCATAAAGACAGGGCTTAGGAAAGTCATTGGCTTCTTACACTTCAAAAGACAAGCAAAACATTTCCTCTGTACTGCACTTCTCTGAAGTACAATTGCATTGGATTCAACTTCTTGAAGATTTAAGCTGGCTGGGGAATCTGCTAAATCAGCAAATGTCCATACTGTTTGCACAGACTGGATCTAAGGAAGTACAGTATGTACCGTATTTATCGGCATATAACACGCACCCCAAGTTAAAAAGGAAGTTTCAGGAAAAAACATTTTTTTTAAATAATCCACTTTGAAGCAAAATAATGGTCAGTGAGCATCAATGCAGCCTGATCAGTGCCCATCTGCAGCCTCATCTGTGCCCATCTGCAGCCTCATCTGTGCCCATCTGCAGCTTCAGTGCAGCCTGATCTGTGCCCATCTGCAGCTTCAGTGCAGCCTAATCTGTGCCCATCTGCAGCCTGATCTGTGCCCATCTCCACCATCAATGCAGCTCACCATTTCTCATAGGAAATCACAGAGCCGTCATCTGTTTACTCGGCTCTCAGTCGGCAGTTACATACACAGTCCCTCCTCCGCCACCGGCATTGGACCAGCTCCTGTGATAGACAGAACACTGGTCCAATGCCGGTGGCAGAGGCGGGACTGTGTGTGACGCGTGAGCAGAGTTAGAGCGGAGAGCCGAGTGGAGGGGAGATGGTGGCTTGTGAATTCTGGCAGCACTCGCCCCCCTCCTGCCCCTCCGAGGTACGCTGTCGGCGTATAACACGCACCCGCGATTTTCCCCCTATCTTCAGGGGAAAACGTGTGTGTTATACGCCGATAGATACGGTAATTGCACATTTCAACAGTTGATACAGAATATAAGCCGAATTACAAAAGATATGTTTTTACTGATATACATTATCTCACGAAAGTGAGTACACCCCTCACATTTTTGAAAATATTTTATTATATCTTCATGTGACAAGAAATGACACTTTGCTACAATGTATAGTAGTGAGTGTTTAGCTTGTATAACAGTGTAAATTTTCTGTCCCCTCAAAATAACTCAACACACAGACATTAATGTCTAAACCGATGGCAACAAGTGAGTACACCCCTAAGTGAAAATGTCCATATTGGGCCCAAAGTGCCAATATTTTGTGTGGCCACCATTATTTTCCAGCAATGCCCTAACCCTCTTGGGCATGGAGTTCACCAGAGCTTCACAGGTTGCCACTGGAGTCCTCTTCCATTCCTCCATGACGACATCACGGAGCTGGTGGATGTTAGAGACCTTGCGCTCCTCCACCTTCCATTTGAGGATGCCCCACAAATGCTCAATAGGGTTTAGGTCAGGAGACATGCCTGGCCAGTCCATCACCTTTTTCCCAGCTTCTTTAGCAAGGCAGTGGTCATATTGGAGATGTGTTTGGGGTCGTTATCATGTTGGAATATTGCCCTGTGGCCCAGTCTCCGAAGGGAGGGGATCATGCTCTGCTTCAGTATGTCACAGTACATGTTGGCATTCATGGTTCCCTCAATGAATTGTAGCTCCCCAGTGCCGGCAGCACTCATGCAGCTTCTTTCTGGAACGACAGCCATGCAGACCAAGTTGATGCAGTGTGCGGCGTATGGTCTGAGCACTAACAGGCTGACCCCCACCCCTTCAACCACTGCAGCAATGCTGGCAGCACTCATACGTCTATTTCCCAAAGACAACCCCCGGATATGACGCTGAGCACATGCACTCAACCTCTTTGGTCGACCATGGCGAGGCCTGTTCTGAGTGGAACCTGTCCTGTTAAAATGCTGTATGGTCTTGGCCACCATGCTGAAGCTCAGTTTCAGGGCCTAGGCCATCTTTATGTAGAGCAGCAATTCTTTTTTTCAGATCCTCAAAGAGTTCTTTGCCATGAGGTGCCAAGTTGAACTTCTAGTGACCAGTATGAGAGAGTGAGAGTGATAACACCAAATTTAACACACCTGCTCCCCATTCACACTTAAGACCTTGTAACACTAATGAGTCACATGACACCGGGGAGGGAAAATGGCTAATAGCGCCTAATTTGGACATTTTCACTTAGGGGTGTACTCACTTTTGTTGCCAGCGGTTTAGACATTAATGGCTGTGTGTTGAATTATTTTGAGGGGACAGCAAATTAACATGGTTATACAAGCTGTACACTCACTACTTTACATTGTAGCAAAGTGTCATTTCTTCAGTGTTGTCACATGAAAAGATAGAATAAAATATTTACAAAAATGTGAGGGGTGTACTCACTTTTGTGAGATACTGTAAATGATTTATTGATCAGTGTAAAAAAAAAATGAAAAAATCTGCTGTTATTCAATCTATGACAAAAAAATATAAATTCTAAGGGTGTTAATACTTTTTATGTAAATAGATGTCTTATAATAAAGTTTAATAACACTTTCTACAAGTTCATTTAGGTATTTAGTTATTACCTTTAACTGTAATGCTACAACATCACAGACCCACCAGAAGGGAAAATAAAAGCAGTTAAAGTAAAGTGATATGTGCAGCAGCAGACTGGAGACAATATCGACCTCTGTAAGGAGAAGGAAAATTGACATAGTTAGTCAGGTTAAAAAAAAGACATGCATTCCAACCAATAGGTAAAACAAGCAAGTAGAACCCTTTACCCAAAGCTGATCCAGAAGAAGGCAGAAAAAAATCCTATAAAGCATGGTCCAATTTGCTACAGTGGGGGAAAAAAATTTGTTCACAATTCCCGAAGGCATTCAAATATTTCCTGGATGCTCTCCGGTGTTATTACTTATCAATGTTAATATTCAGTAATATTTAGTGCGTTTAGGAATGCATCTAGCTCTTTTATTAAAAAAAACAAACAAACAATCTACTGAGCTGTCCTGAGAGAGTCTTTTCCACAGTTTTACAGCTCTTACTGGGCTCAATTCACAAAGAGTTATTTTACTCTTAAAATCTGAGATAAAGGTGTCCTTTTATGAAACTGAGATCAGCGGCGATCCCGAGTCTCACCGCTGATCTCAGCGCTTTACCAGTTTATGAAACTGAGATAATCAGCGGAGAACATGTTCTCCGCTGATTATCTCAGCACAGTGAGAATTCACAGAAACGGCCAGTTTATGAAGGTGCGATCTCCACACCTCACTGGCGATCTGTGGCAGAATTCTCACTTTCTGATTCACCATTTCAGAAGTGGAGAATCAGAGTGAGAAGCCTGAAACTGGCTGATATTCTGGAGAAAGAAAGAAGTCTTTTGACTTCTTTCTTTCACCAAACAGTCAGAGCACACCTTCTCCACCATTACACACCCCAAAACCAGCAGGATAGGAATTTATAGTGTATATATATATATATATATGTATATATATATATATATATATATATATATATATATATATATATATATATATATATATATATATATATATATATATATATATATATATATATATATACATATACATACATACATATATATATATATATAAAAATATACATCTATATATATATATATATATAGATACATATATATATATATATATATCTATATATATATATAGATATATATGTATCTATATATAGATATATATATATATATTTTTTTTAGATGTTCACGTCTCTGGCTGGGTTCACACTTGTGCGATGCGTGAACCAGCGTGATTCCTGTGCGGGTTTTCACATCGCACCTACATTGACATCTGCGCACCACTGCGGGTGTCAATGTAAAGTTAATGACACCCCCAGATCATTTCACAGATCGCAGTGCGAACTATGTAATGGTGCAGGAATCGGATCGCATGGGTGTTCACACCCATGCGATCCGATTCCAGTGCGGACCAAATAAAGGGTCCTGTACCATTTTGGTGCAAATGCAATATGATTTAGGGCCAGTTCCCACTGCTGCGGTGTCCGAGATCGGATGTGATTCGCACCGCAGTGCAAAATCACATCCGATCTCTGTGCGATGCGATTTCAGCCATACAGATAGTATTGCTAAATTTGCATTGCCCTCGGACCAAACTCTTACAGGACCCTTTTTTTGGTCCACAGCAGAATCGGATTGCATGGGTGTTCACACCCATGCGATTCGATTACTGTCCGAGTTTGCAGATCGCACTGCGATATGCGAACTGATTTGGGGGTGTTAACTTTTAGGCCCAGTTCACACTTGTGCGATGCCGGACATCGCACAGGCATCGCATGTTATTTGCAGCACACTGCCATTCACATTACATGCGATGTCTGTGCGGTGCGATATCAGCTGTACAGATAGTATGGCTGATATCGCACCGCATTCGGTGCAAACACGCACAGGACCCTTTTTTCTGTTCGGACCAGAATCGGATCGCATGTGTGTTCACACATATGCGATCCGATTCATGTCCGAACTGCCAGTTCGCAGTGCGATATGCAAGCTGATCTGGGGGTGTCCTTAACAATGTATTGACACTCCCCAGCGATTCGCATATGGCAGTGTGAACTGACATGCGAGTCGGTGCGATGCGGGAACCCGCAGTGGATTCGCAGTGTTCTCGCATCGCACCAGTTTATCAATTTTTATGTTTATCTATAATGAAATATATTTTATTTTAATTTATTAATAAATATTTATACTTGTATACTTTATTAAAATTATTTTTTTAATGATTATAAATGTATTTTGCATTTATATGAATGGTGTATAGCTGCATTACATATAAGCATTACATTCATTTACTATACACCATTCACATTTAAATAGGGACATGTATGATCTTTAAATATTGATAAAAACAATGTTTTTTTTTATAATTAGGTTAATGTATATTGTGTAGGGGGAATTTATCTTTATTTTTTTATTAATATGTTGGGGAATAATGTGTGCTGATTTGTGTTAAACTTTTGTATTTTATGGTTCCTCATACTGTAATCCCGCTATATCACACGAGATTACAGTGAGAGGAGCTGTTCTCAGGAGTTCCCGGCGTTTGTAGATCGCTCCTCAACTCAACATGAGAAGCGATCTACACACTTTCATAAACAGGCACTCAGAGGAGAGCGATCTCCTCTGAGAATGCCTGAGAACTGAAAAGCGGTATTTTACCGCACTTTCATAAAAGGACACCATAATAACTCACTTTTTTCACACTTTTTTTGCAATTCACAAAAAAAAAAAAAAAAAACACTACTAAAATAAAGTTATTTAATCAAAATGTGAGGTATTTTACTCATGAAACCATGTGGTATTTCATCTCATGACATAAATGGATACAGTGGAGAAGGATTAGAACCCCTTCAGTTTTTAGTGCTAATAAAGAGGTAAAATGAAACTAGAAATATGCCAACTCACAAGTCAGTGCGGTCCCTGCACAATCTGTATTAATACAAAACAAAAAAGATGACTAGGATACCAGTCAAAGGGAAGCTGCATTCACAGGACACACGTGATGTATCAAAAACAACCAAGTTGAATTAGGTAAATACAAAATATATTTATAAATGTCAAATATTAAATGAAAATATTTTTCATAAGCACACACATATATAAATACAGTTTACCACCAATAAAAAAAGACAGCTTTGTAATTGGGGAGATTTGCCTTCACTTGTGTCCCACAGCCAAAACAGGAAGTGAGAGGAAATCCCTACAAAATTAAAAGAATCCTTTGGGGCCCCCCAGGTCACCAGAATTAGTGTCACCATTGGAAGATTTCCTTTTCTGGGGACAAACCAACATTTGGGATTTTCTTTGACTTTCAATGATAATGGTAAACAGGACAAATAGACAGGGTAAATCTCCCTAACAGGGACACAGCAATTAAAACCTGACGAGGTGCTAATCCATCTCCACTTTATACTAAACGTATTGACAGATTGACAAATAAAAAAAAGGCAATAAAATGTGGTAAAATAGCACTTGCGGTAAATCAGTTTTGAAAGTGCACTTCACTAAGAATTTTGCAATAAATAACGAATGCAGTATTTGTACGATTGAGTGGTAATTACCGCATTTTTTCATGCGGTAATTTATCGCATTGAGCTCGTTGCTAAGGAGTTGGCCAGGAATGACTCATAAGCTGTCAGCAGGTTCCTTGCTGACAGCTGAATGTAAAAAAACATGCCGGGGAATAAAAATTATGAGAAAAAAAAAAAAAAACAGCGTAGGCAACTTCAGGGCCCCCAATGCAGGTCCATCGCCAATTACGATGCAAGCCGCCACACCCGAAAAAAGGAAAAAAAAACACTCCCACAGCCTGCCTGCTCTGCTGTCTGACAGTTCTTAAATAGGTAAGGGGTGGCACTGTTCCCTTGTCACCGACCCTGCATGCATTGGTTGGTGGTGTTACAAGGGGGTAGAGCCAGCAGGTGATGTCACCAGGCGGCCCCGCCTCTTACCTATTCGAGGAGTACTGTCAAAGGGCGGAGCAGGCAGACTGGGGCATTCATTGTGAGCAGAGCTTTTTTTTTTCTTTTTTTAGGTCCAGCGGTGGCAGCAGGCGACGTGATTGGCGATGGATCTACATCAGGGAACAGTTTTTACATTTTTTTTTAAATAAAGCAATTGTTAAAAACGTTTGCACTGTCTTTATGCACTTTTACACTTTTTTGGTGAATAGGTAGGGGTACTATGTACCCCATACTCATTCACTTTGGGTGGCGGGATCTGGGTGCTCGGATTTTGGCCCAATATGGATTTGGGGGGGGGGGGGCACACTGTTATTTTTTTTTTTAATTGCCGGCATGTCTATTGTATGCTTCTTTACCTTCAGTTTGTGAATTGGACTTAAAAGCTTACCGCATGATTTTTGAATAAAATTTAATCGGCACATTTTTCATTTATGGTAAATACCGCATAATTATTATAATTTTTTTTTTTTTTTTTTTTGTGAATTGGACTTTATTGTGTTATTGCATGCGGTAAACGTTAGTGAAATGACCCCCAATATGTCACGTGATTCAATTATCTCATGAGATATTCTTTAGTGAATTAAGCCCACTGTGAGGAAGCCTTTCTGTATGTGGAGGTCAAATTTCTTTTATTGCAAAAGTAAAGTGTCCCCCTTGTCATTTGTAATGACCTTAAAGTGGATGTAAACACAATACATGAAATTTGAGCTGGTCACATATATCTGCAGTGTTTTGTTATCTCTCTTCAAAGCACTATGTCCCCTAGCTGTCTCCTGTCCGCTTACTCTGTTATCAGCCTGATAACTCCTGACAAATTCTCTGACACATGAGATAAAATCAGCCGCCGGAGTTTTGTGTCAGGGAGGAAGCTATAAACACCTCTGAGAGTTTTTTCCTATGTGGAGAGGGGGTGTGTGCCTTTCCTTCAATCAGCTGTCTTGGCTGTATACCCAGGCTTCACTGCAATGTTGAACAGGAAGAGAAAATCTCCTAACAGAAGGTGCACTTTCTAAACAGTATATAAAGCTGAAGACAGCAGATATGTACGTAAAACCTATGTAGGGAAATTTGTTTCATCTGAGGCTGTTCACTTCACTGGGTATATGTGAGGGTTTATATCTACTTTAACTGCTTCAATACTGGGCACTTTTACTCCCTTCCTGCCCAGGCCAATTTTCAGCTTTCAGCGCTGTTACACTTTCAATGACAATTGCATGGTTATGCAAAGTTGTACCCAAATGAAATTTGTTATCATTTTTTTCTGACAGGTAGGGCTTTTTTTGGTGATATTCAATCGCCACTGGATTTTTATTTTTTGCTAAAAAAACAAAAAAAGACCGGAAAATAAAGAAAAGTTCATAGTTTCTGGTAGAAAATTTTGTAAATAAGTAAGTAATTTTTCTGCTTCACTGATGTGCACTGATGAGGCTGCACTGATGGGCACCGATAGGCTGCACTGATGAGACGGCACTGAAGGGCACTTACAAGGTGGCAATGATGAGGAGGCACAAATATGCAGCACTGATAGGTAGCACTAATGAGCACCGATAGGTGGCACTGATGAGCAGGCACTGATGGGCACTGAAAGGCATCACTTATGGTCACCGATTGGTATCACCGATGGGCACTGTTGGGGCTGCACTGATAATTAGGGACCTGATAATCAGTGCCCTGATTATCTGTGCAGGTCTACCCTGTGAGGAAATGCCGCTGATCATCTCTCCTCAGTTCACATGCTGTCAGTGTGAGGATAGGAAAGCCGATAACCGGATTGGACACAGCTAATCACATGGGTAAAGAGCGGCATCATTGGCTCTTTACTGAAATCAGGGATGTAACGTGTCCCCGGGATACAGTATGAGGCTGATCGCTGCGCTGCATGCCACCGCTGGTGTGCAAGTGTAGCGAGAGTGGGACGACATCATATAAAGTCGTCCCAAAACAATAGAACCACCCCGTAGCCGTCATTTCCCTATACAGCGAGCGGGAGGTGCTTAATGTGAATAACTGCACCAAATTCACTATATGAACCACCTATGTATTTATACAAATTTATACAAATACACAAAAAAAATTCACTTACAGCTAATATTTTCGCATAACCAAGATGCTTTATGCCTCTTATCAGTTTGGTTGCTCTTCTTTGCACTTTCTACAATTCTCCAATATCCTTTTTGTGTACTGGTACCCAAAACTGAACTATATATGTCAGATAAGGTTTTACTAATGATTTGTACAAGAGAACAATTATGTCTCTTTGGAGTCTATACCACTTTTAATAAAAGAAAGTATTTTGCCTTCTTTAGAAACTGCATCTTGGCATTGCATTCTATTATTGTGTCTATGATTTACCAGAATACCCAAAATTCTTATCACAGTGCTTTGCAAAAGTATTCGCCCCCCTTGGCTTTTTACCTATTTTGTTACATTACAGCCTTTAGTTCAATTTTTTTTAATCTGAATTATATGTGATGGATCAGAACACAATAGTCTAAGTTGGTGAAGTAAAATTCAAAAAATATATATATAAAACAATTTTTTAGAAATAAAAAAATGATAATTGGCATGCGCGTATGTATTTACCCCCTTTGTTATGAAGCCCATAAAAAGCTCTGGTGCAACCAATTACCTCCAAAAGTCACATAATTAGTGAAATGATGTCCACCTGTGTGCAATCTAAGTGTCACATGATCTGTCATTACATATACACACCTTTTTGAAAGGCCCCAGAGGCTGCAACACCTAAGCAAGAGGCACCACTAATCAAACACTGCCATGAAGACCAAGAAACTCTCCAAACAAGTAAGGGACAATGTTGATGAGAAGTACAAGTCAGGGTTAGGTTATAAAAAAATATCCATATCTTTGATGATCCCTAGGGAGCACCATCAAATCTATCATAACTAAATGGAAAGAACATGACACAACAGCAAACCTGCCAAGAGACAGCCGCACACCAAAACTCACGGACCGGGCAAAGAAGGCATTAATCAGAGAGGCACAGAGACCTAATGTAAACCCAGGAGGAGCTGCAGAGTTACACAGCAGAGACTGGAGTATCTGTACACAGGACGACAATAAGCTGTACGCTCCATAGAGTTGGGCTTTATGGCAGAGTGGCCAGAACAAAGCCATTACTTTCAGCAAAAAACAAAATAGCACGTTTTGAGGTTGCGAAAGGGCACGTGGGAGACTCCCAAAATGTATGGAGGAAGGTGCTCTGGTCTGATGAGACTAAAATTTAACTTTTTGGCAATCAAAGAAAACGCTATGTCTGGTGCAAACCCAACACATTACATCACCCAAAGAACACCATCCCCACAGTGAAACATGGTGATGGCGGCATCATGCTGTGGGGATGTTTTTCAGATGTCGGGACTGGGAAACTGGTCGGAGTTGAGGGAAAGATGGATGGTGCTAAATACAGGGATACTCTTAAGCAAAGCCCGTACCACTCTGTGTGATTTGAGGCTAGGACAGAGGTTCACTTTCCAGCAGGACAATGACCCCAAACACACTGCTAAAGCAACACTTGAGTGGTTTAAAGGGAAACATGTAAATGTGTTGGAATGGCCTAGTCAAATCCCAGACATCAATCCAATAGAAAATCTGTGGTCAGACTTAAAGATTGCTGTTCACAAGTGCAAACCATCCAACTTGAAGGAGCTGGAGCAGTTTTGCAAGGAGGAATGGGCAAAAATCCCAGTGGCAAGATGTGGCAGGCTCATAGAGACTTAGGTTGTATGTTGCATACATTTTTTGTAGCCCCAAACGCAAAACTTTACATTTATTGACATTAATCCCCATTTGCCATACAGTTGCCCAATCAAACAATGCATTAATGTAGAATTTTGGGCAAAACTACTCTTAGAAATGCTCACTCCACCTCCCAACACCCATTCTGACTATCTTGAGTAAAAAATATATCTGAATTTATTTTCGGACCACTCTGGCCCGGTCATGTGATCTGCTGTGTCAGCCAGTGCCAGCTGCAGGGGGAGGAGACAGCTCTCCAACAACAGCTGGTAATGCCTGGGAGCGGTGATGTCATCATAAGCTCATAGCGCATCCATTGTCGGTGCTCCCTCCTCCCCCTTGCAGCTGCACTGACTGACACAGGGGAGCCGGATCACATGACCAATGGCCTGAAAATAGGCAAATACATAGATCTTTCTTACGCAGGTTAGTCAGAATAGGTGTTAGGAGGGGGTAGAGAACATTGTTAAGAGTAGGAATAGATAGGTTTTGCATAGATTTCACTTTAAAGTCTGCTTGTAATTTGGAGACATTCTGTAAGGATATTATTCCACTACACAGCTTGGTGTCATCTGTGAACACAGAAATAGTACTTTCAATCCCAAACTTTATATCATTAATAAATAGATTAAAAAAAAGGGTCTCAACACAAAGCCTTTGGTTACACCATTAATAACCTTAGGCCATTCAGAATACTAATCAATCACTACTCTCCAAATACAGTCTTTTAGCCAATTTTCTATCCGTTTACAAACAAAATTTTCTGTTAAACACTTCAGGGAGGATTATCTAAAGGCAAACAGACTGTGCACTTTTCCCTAGAGATTAGTTAATGTGGGGAAGCTTCCCTTTGTAAGGAATACCCAATCAAGTGCAAGCAAAATGAAAAAAACAGCATTTACTTCATGTAAAACACTGGACTGACATTAAGTCGAAGGCCTTTTGTAAGTTAGTTGAAAGTAAGAGTCCTTCTTGTGTCAGCTCCCCATCCCCCAAGATTGTAAAAGGGAGATAATATCCACAGCACGTCTAATATGGTCAGGTCCTTGCCTCCCAGGTATAACCTGGTCCTTATGGATATAGAGATTAATAAAAGATGACAACCGATTCCACATCACTTTAGTCATCAGTTTAAGATCATTATTGATCAAGGAGATGGGAGATAGTTCTCTATAAAACTAGGATATTTCGGAGGTCTGGGCACCACCGAAATGTTGGCGGTATTCAAAGCCTGGCTCCATAGGCTCTCCCTTTTCTTAGAGCATCAAAAAACTGCTCTAAATGGGGGACTAGGAGGTCTTTAAACTTATGATAATAAAGGCCTCGGAAACCCATCAGGACCAGGCGCTGAACCACGACGTGTTTGAGCGCAATGGCTTTCAAAATTTCCCCTTCAGAAACAAGCGCTTCTAAAATATCACAATGCTCAGAGGAAAGGGTGGGAACAGGGAAATGAGCTAAGAAAGTAGAGACTTTGCCCTGACCGTCCTCTGATGGGGCCTTAGATAAAGAGGAGTAAAATGTCTAAAAGGCAGCCAGAGCCTTCTGTGGGTTCTTGCGAAAGTGTACCGCCCGGGCATCTGAGTTTGGGCATGGCATGACTCCAAGTACTAGGGGATAATTTATGTGCAAGCATTTTGTCCTTATGGACATAAATTCTGGCGGCATCTTATCTCACACTCCTCTCAGCCCTTGTGGTGAACACGAAGTTAAACTGAACTCTAGTAGACTAAATTTTATCCCGCAAGGTTGGGGTAGGGGTATGTTTACAAACCTTAATCAGGGATTGCAACTCCTGATCCAAATCAGAAATTTTTACTAGTCTCTCTTTTTTGCGCCTGCAAGTGATGCAAGTGAGATGCCTGCAAAAAGTTGCCTTATGGGCCGCCTAGGTCATAACAGGGGGGACTTCAGTATTAACATTGTGGCAGAAATAATCTAAGCTGGCCATCTTTAGATCCTCATACCAACAGGGATCACTTAGAAGCGATTCATTCAAATGCTACTGATGGCAGCCAGGAGTATAAAGCTGTAAGGAGAAGGAAACCAAGACCATCAAGTGGTCCGACCAAGCTGATTTCCGTATAGAAGCACATTTGAGGAAAGGAAAGGAAAGAATCTCTATAGCTGAAAGAAAAATGTGGTCTATTCTAGAATAGGTAGAAGGTGGGGCTGAATATTGTGTATAGTTCCTCATGATCAGTTATAATTCCCACCAGGCATCTACCAGGTTAAAGGATTGAAGAAGATTGGCTATTTGGGTGCTCCCCCTGGGGGGCCTTCGGAGGTGAGTATTAACAGGAATGGACCTATCAAGCCTCATGTCCAAGGCAATGTTAGAGTCACTTCCACAAATTACTGTACCCTCCAAAAGAGACGCCAGGACGCAAAACACCTTCATAAAAAAAAAAAAAAAATGAGGCTTGACCCTTTTTGGGGAGAAAGAAGAAATAAGAGAACACAGTTGTTCGCCCACTAAGCCTTTCACCAAAATATAGCGACCAGAGGGGTCCCTATGTTCAGCTATCAGGGAAAAGGAAATCCATTTGGCAAAGCAAATAGCCACTCCCCTGGTTCTGTCAGGGGCATTAGCTAAATAAAACACTAGAAATTGTTTACAGTTGCAATAATAAGTATGTGAACCCTTTTGGAATGATATGGATTTCTGCACAAATTGGTCATAAAATGTGATCTGATCTTCATCTAAGTCACAACAATAGACAATCACAGTCTGCTTAACTAATAACACACAAAGAATTAAATGTTACCATGTTTTTATTGAACACACCATGTAAACATTCACAGTGCAGGTGGAAAAAGTATGTGAACCCTTGGATTTAATAACTGGTTGAACCTCCTTTGGCAGCAATAACGTCAAACAAATGTGAACTAGGGGTTCACATACTTTTTCCACCTGCACTGTGAATGTTTACATGGTGTGTTCAATAAAAACATGGTAACATTTAATTCTTTGTGTGTTATTAGTTTAAACAGACTGCGATTGTCTATTGTTGTGACTTAGATAAAGATCAGATCACATTTTATGACCAATTTGTGCAGAAATTCATATCATTCCAAAAGAGTTCACATACTTTTTATTGCAACTGTATGTAAAAAGGCAGGATTGTAGGAAGCTATAAAATTAGTTTCATGGAGGAAAAGTATATCAGCCTGCAGGGTGTGATAGTATTGAAATGCCTTTCAGCTTTTAACAGGCAAATTAAAGCCCTGCTTATTGCGAGAAATAACACAACACAAGGGGATAGTGGGATTCGCCATATAGAGAGGGAAAGAGGAGATAGCCCACTTCTAGCTGTCTTCTTCATACCAGTCCCCAAGTCCAGCTAGGACCAAATCCTGAGGCAGGACTTCAAGAGCCATGCGTGCAAACAAGTTAGCAGAGACACCCTAGATCTGAAAAGAAGAGCAGAAGATAAGTAAATTAAAACAACAAACAGAAAACAAGAGAAACTTCAGAAGAAAAAGATGGGTCAGACACCACAAGAACGTGGGCCTGCCCCTCACACATTACCGTACACTAGGAAAACCTTGGGTGGGCAATTTGAGTCAAGGCTTAGGTCCATCTAAGCATTGGGTCAAGTGTGGAACACAGGCTATCTGAAGCCGTCAGCAGTCGGTCGATCCAAGGAGCAAAAAATTGGTTATACTAGAGAACAAAGGCACGGTCAGGAGGAATATCATCAAAACATTAGCCATAAGGAAAAACTGATGTAACACAGGAGCAGTTCATTTCTGCCGGTCGAATGCAATAGCATAATAGTAAACGAATGGTAGAGACGAACACATCAAAACAAAGTACAATGACGTTGAGTGCATAAAAAAAATGATAAAAGGCACCCAACCAGTGAGAGGCAGGAACTAAAGTGTTCAGAAACTCAAGGAGGATGAGAATTCTTCTCAGAGCAGGATGATGCTTTTTTCAAGATCAGAGAAAGGTTCGGTGCCGGAGAAATTAGTATGCTGATTAGAGTGCTGAGAGGAGTATCCATCAGTGATTTGGGATATGACGCCTAACTGCAACAACAGTTCCTCCCCTTCCGTGAAGGAAGAAAAAAAAGAGTAGGCTTTCTTATTAAAGGGGAAGAACACATGTAATGGAAAGGTCCAGTGATACCTAAACGCCCTGTGGGAGAGGACCTGGAGTAGGGGCTTCAAGGCTCTATGCCAGTGTTTTTCAACCAGGGTGCCTTGAAGTTCCTTCAGGGGTGCCTTTGCAAAATGCCTAAAAAATTGCAAAAAAAATTCAATTGTATAAAAACCAGCGGGTGAATCAAGCCTGCCTGGACAAAGCCACAGGTTTTCATTGTGCACCATTACAACCTTCCGGCCGCCGGTGTCCTAGCAACCAATGATGTAATTGGTTGATAAGGGGGATATCGAGCGGCTGCACATCATCTTTGTTTGTCCCACCCTTGCCCCTCTCCATCAGCACCGGGGTCACATTAGTTGACTGAAGGAGAGAAACTGTGGGAGATAAGAAACACTGTAATACTAGTTACCAGCATGCAAAGGTTTATTTACTTTGGAAGCATAAATCACCTCTAATGTTTAATGTCCTATGTGTATGGATATTGCTGCATTATGTAAAACAATTAATAGTTATGTTTACATTTTAGAAGGGGGTGTCTCACAATTGTGCATCATTTCAAAGGGTGCCTTGACTGAGAAAAGATTGAGAAACATTGATTTATGTCTCTGGATAGTAAAAGAAGACAGATTCACGAACACTTGGACCAGGAATCCCCTGATGGAAAGGGAGGCCGATTCACTTGATTTGTGCATAACTTGCTCCTCGACTCCAAAATAATGAGTCTTGACTAATATGTCCCTTGGCGGGCCATCTGGGCAGATCAGTTGGAGGGTCCTATGAACCCGGTCATTCAGCAGGCTGTGAAGAGAAAATGTCATACATGGTGCACCCAGTCAAATCTATTGGAAGCAGGGAATTTCCTCCCACAGGGAGAGGTACTCACAGGAGATGTGCTCTCTGCGTAGTGAGAGAGGGTTGCTGTGCTGTCCCTTCTGACCTCTGCTTCCCTGTCATGTGTCTGTGTAGAAGATGTGGCCGCCATCTTAGCTGCAGTGGAAGAAGACTGTGTGTCTGGAAGATGTCTCGAGTGGGATCGCCTTTCTATTTCCCCTGTAAACCAGGTGATCTGGGGTGTTTGCTGGACCCTCCCTATTAAGGAGTAGGTGGCCACATGAGCAAACCCCCCTAATAATCCTTGGCCATCATCACATTGCTTCTTTGATTGTGCTACACTATAGCCTCCAAGTCAAACATCAAGGATGACTATTTACACAAGGGGCTTTACAAGCTGCTGGCTTGTGGATAGTTGCAACTAAAAGATGCATGAGTGGTGCAATCTTCAAGTCCGGCGACCAATCTTTTTTTTTAGGTCATGGAGACACTTTGCTAATCCCAAAATAATACTCACAGTTTGGGTGTAATATTTCCGCCTCTGTCTGTTTTCGTAGTGAAGAATAACTTAAAAAATGTGATGCTGGCTGTTTCGATCTTGCTTGTGGGCATGTGAAGCCCACTTCCGGGATGCAGTGAATGCTGTTCATTCACAGCTTGTTCACATGCATGATCATTGTTTCCCCACTGAATCTTGGGAAGCCTGACACTAAGCTCCCAGGAGACAGTGTGGCGCCAGGGAAAGGCAATAAACACGCCTACTCCCATGGGAGGAGAGACAGGAAGTGCCACAATAAAGTACAATATAAAGGTAATTACAGCGATAAAACTGTTTTTCGTGTAGCATTTGAACATCTAAGCAATTAACTGAATGGGGGTAAGATTAAGTTAATAATTTGAGTGGAACCCCGCTTTAAATGCAATAAAAACCATTAAAAAAAATGTCTTTAAAAAAAAAAAAGTAATAATTCTCGATTCCCTTTCCCCATTGGGCGTAAGTAACGTTTGACGTCGCTTACGTCATCCAATGTTATGGAGCCGAGCGGGGGCCATCTTTCCCTCACTCAGCTCCATGTCTCAGAAGGGAGAGGACACTATTGGCTCCGCCGCTACCAACGGCTCCAGTAAGTGGCGGAGACAACTGCAGCGTGGCGGGAGGGCCCTCTCCCACCCCTGATAAAAGTGATCTCGCTGCGAATCTGCCGCAAAGACCACTTTTATCAGAAAGAGGACCGCCCGTCATTTAAGAATATACCGGGGTTATGGCAGCTATCTGCTGCCATAACCCTGGTATTCTATGTCAAAGTACCGACGTACTACGACGTTTGGCGGTCCGCAAGTAGTTAAAGTTCAAAGGAGCATGGAAGCAAAGTTGTTCCTAAGACCAGTTTCTGATCTAGTCTTGTTGTTTTCTTCTGAGGACCCAAATAGTGGTATCCTTTGATACCAGGCAGGGAGTGTTCTGCCTTCAGCAGGGAAATTCATTATTTTTTTGTCCCTGCTAGAGATGTGAAGGCCCGGAAAAAAAAATGAAAAATTTGGAAAAAAAACGTTTTTTTTCTTCCGTTTTTTTCCTGAAGGCTTTTTTGTTTTTTCCCAAAAATTGGAAAAATTGAAAAAAGAAAAGAAAATTGTGGAATATTTTATTTTAACATGATGAATAACATATTTTAAGACAGGGTGTTCAAATATTTTCCAAATCATTTCTAAAAAAAATGTATGATATCAGATTATTCTAATTTCTGTGCACTGAGTGAGGACAAACAAGTCTTAGGTAACAAACTGTACCCTTTTTGCAATGTTAAAAAGACAAAAAAGTGCTAATGTAGCATTTTTTCAATTTTTCTGAAAATTTCTGTCCCCCCCCCCCACAAAAAAAAAAAAAAATTAAAAAAAACAGGTTTTTTTCCGAGCTTCAAAATTCCTGGAAATTTTACATCTCTAGTCCCTGCAATATTAAATCTTTGGCCACTAGATAGAGCCTGGAATAAATCTACTGTTTTACAGAAGATAGAGACCGTTTAGCTTTAATAAAAGCTCCCATCATCCCTCATTCCGTGGAAAAGAATCAGGTGCATCCTGGGAGCTCAGACTGCATTTAAGAACTGAGGGAGAGGGAACCAGCACATGTTGTGGAATAAACATACATTCCCTACAGGCAGAATGGTAAGCATGGACTTATTGCCATCTGTAGCCTAGTCATTTCATTGCGTTTTGTACTGTCCCAAAGCACCCACACCCCCATGTTGAGGGCATGTGGCCTGGTATGGTTCAGGAGGGGCGCTCACCCGTCCCCACCCCCTTTTCTCCTTTTCTGACCTGCCGGGCTGCGTGCTCAGATAAAGGTCTGGAATGGATTTTGGGGGGACCCCACGCCGTTTTTTTTGGCGTAGGGGCTCCCCTTAAGTCCATACCGGACCGAAGGGCCTGGTATGGTCTTGGAGGGGAAACCCCATGTCGTTTTTTTATTTTTTTATTTGGCGTGGAGTTCCACCTTCAAAATCCTTAGAGCACAAGTTGCATCAGTTAAGATGATGATCCGACTTTGATCCTACTTCAATGATATTCAGTAGGCTGAAGTAGGATCAAAGTCGGACCAAAGTAGTGCAGGAACCTTTTTCAAAGTCAGACTGATTTGTGTCGGAACAGTTAAGACGGCTCTCAAAGGGAACCATTGATTTGCACGTCATGCGACATGAGCTCCCAATGTCGGAGCGTTTGTCACACAAGTGTGAACCCGGCCTCAGGCTCGATTCACACCTATGCAGGTTGCAGTTTGCATATTGCAGGTGCATTTTTGTGTTTTTCAATGCACGCTTTTAATCCATTGTAGTCTATGGAACCAAAAACAAGTCCCTGGCCCTTTCCATAAAATGCACAGATGTGAACTACATCCATAGGAAAGCATGTTAAATGGACTGTAGTATGTTTCTGCAAAACTGAAAATGCACTAAAAAATGCATAGGTGTGAACCAGGCCTGACAAGTCAGGAAAGCATAAATACCCCCAAATACCCCTTTTTGGAAAGTAGACATTCCAAGGTATTTAGTAAGAGGCATAGTCAGTTTTTTGAAGTTTTAATTTTTTTACGAAAAATTCTTTGCAAAATGAAGATTCTTTTTTTTTTTTTCACAAAATTGTCATATTAACAGGTTATTTCTCTCACATGGTATGTGCATACCACAAATTACACCCCAAAACACATTCTGCTACTCCTCCTAAGTATAGCAATACCACATGTGTGAGACTATTACACAGCCTGGCCACATACAGAGGTCCAACATTGAAGTAGCACCTGTAGGCATTCTAGGAGCATAAATTACACATCTCATTTCTCAACCACCTATTACAGTTTTGAAGGCCCTGGAGCACCAGGACAATGGAAACGCCCACAAAATGACCCCATTTTGGAATGCAAACACCCAAACGTATAATCTATGAGGCATAATGAGTCTTTTGAACATGTATTTTTTTCCACAAGTGCTTTGAAAATAAGGAAAGAAAGTGACCAGGCAGCAGGCAGGAATATTGTCCATAGTCAGTACAGGCAGGAATACTGTCCGTTTACAGTCTAGGGTCAGTGCATGTAGAGATATTGCCAGCAGTGCCAAAATATTGGTCCTGGTAGTAGCAGAAACATGGTCTATAGTACGGGTAGCAGGCCAGGAAAGAATGGGGATGGGGTAGAGGCTTCTCCCACCCAAATCTCTTTGAAGCCTCTGGACTCCAGACCCTAATCCGGGAATGAGAAAACTAAAAAAAATGTTTTCTTCATCCAGAAAAACAATTTTGGAGCCCTTCACATATGTGAGACCCCCTGTGTTATGAATCCCACTACTCCAGTAGCAGGGTAAAAGATCAGTCCAAGAGGCAGGCAAAAAATAGTGGTCAAACAGTCCAGGGTCAAATCCAGAGCACGCAGAGGCAGGTACAGTTTAGCGTTAGGCAGATGCGTGGTCGTATAGCAGGCCAGGGTCAGTTTCGGAGAAGGCAGCGGTATGTACAGTTTAGTGCAGTGGCAAGGGGTGTGGAGGTAAATGACAATTACGTTTACCATACTTCCTGTCAGGTCACCTGAGTCCAGGTGACAGATGCACCCCCGTTGGGGTCTGGAGTGCACCGCAAGGTAGTGGACTCTACGGCTGACTGCTGCGGATGGAGCTCTAGGATATACAGGAGAGCAGGCACTCTGTAGTATCTACACGGATGACACTGGGAACTAGAGCATGAGATTTCCCAGGGCATGGAATCTAAGAGCCAGCGGGTGTTCACCAGAAGCCCCTAGTGGTGGGGATGGATTTAGCTGCAGTCTGGCTCCAGGTCGCGACCCCTAGGGCCTCCCAGCTCACGCTCATGGTAGACTACAGGGAGGTAGAGTGGAAGTAGCAGACTACAAAGGATAGTCAGGAGATAGCCAAAGGTCGGGGCAACAAGCAGGTAAGGATAATCAAGAGATAGCCAAAGGTTGGGGTAACAAGCAGTCAAGCCAAGATCGGTAGCTGGAATCAGACGTAGAAGACACAGCAAGTCGCACACCAAAGCTAAACATACAATATTGAACAGCAGAGCTGGCTTGCAGTGCACAGGTTAATATAGAGTTCCCTGATAGGGGCTGGGGTGGAGCCATGCTTTGAGGAGAGTGGCTGGCCTCTTAAGCAGAACACATGGAGAGGTAAGCTGACCAACAAACATTACCGCATACCCACGACACTTCCTTAATAATGTAGAGAAGTATGGTAACGGTGGAAACAGTCACCTATACAGAGGCCTTGTTGGGAAGGACATTGGGGACAATAATACACACTGTCTCTTCTAACTCCTCCTCTAGAGCACACCCGGCATTTCTTTTGATGTCTTTGACGCGATTTTCTCAGGAAAGTGGCGTTCGTGGAGTCTGCTCACTGAATCAGAGCAATTATTTTCTGGTGGACCTTTAGGGTACAAAAGGGCGGGGATAATTTACTGTTGGTAATGAAGATAGGATACGGGGGTCTCGGTAGATTTTTGGTAAATAACATAAGTGTTATACATGGCCAAACTGAAAAAATAAATTGAGACTTTTTTGTACCAATGGTGGGATTTTCTTGTTTGAAGGTAGATTTCGATCATCTGATCATTAAAGTCCACTCCCCCATGAACAAATTATAGTCATGGACACAAGCTGGTTTGTGGATTGGGTAAACAAGCTCCCAGACAACTTTTTCGCTAGCTCCAATGTACTCAGGGGGATGCAGTTGGGTGTCCTTCCCTTCGTACACCAGGAAGGCATGGATGTACCTGCGGCTCGGTCACAGAGTTTGTAGAGTTTAATCCCATATCTGCCCCTTTTGCTAGGGATAAACTGTTTGAAGCCCAGCCTGCCTGTGAATTTGACAAGGGACTCATCGACTGAGATACTTTGGTCGGGGGGTATATAACTGGGGGAATTTTTCAAAGAAAAAAAAACTTAGAAGTGGCCAAATTTTAAATAATTTGTCATAAGCTGGGTCATTTCGGGGAGGGCACAGGGTGTTATCATTATAATGGAGGAACCACATAATCATTAGGTATCTTGACCTTGGCATAAGAGATGAGAAGATTGGCATGTGGTGGATGGGGTTGGTGGACCAGTAGGAGTATAATTAGTTTTTTTTTTTTGTGAGTCCCATATTAAATGTTAGGTCTAAAAACATTTTAAATACCTCCATGGTAAGTTCTCTCCACTCAAAGGGACGGGCGTAACTAGAACCAGGATTGCTTGCTA
Organism: Aquarana catesbeiana; assembly: GCF_042186555.1. NCBI lineage: Eukaryota > Metazoa > Chordata > Amphibia > Anura > Ranidae > Aquarana > Aquarana catesbeiana. The sequence goes on along the minus strand of NC_133331.1, from coordinate 247,956,607 downwards.
TGAACTGCTGTGCATAGAAGTTGCACTGGGCCACGATGGACGATAGTAGGTCTTCAGAAAAAAAAAAAAAATTTAAATCAAGAAGGGCAAAATTATCGGTGAACACCTGGCTGGGTGGTGAAAGGGAGGATGTTTGCTGCTCCGGAATAAGGGGGAAGCCACAGAGGGTTTTGAAGGGCATGGGGAAGGCATGGGCCCTAACCCTTTGGGGCTGAGATGACACCCCACTAGTGCTTGGCCTTTGTTGCCGTGGTACCCTCATGGATGACACTGCGCTAGAGGTAGATGGCACTGAGCTGCTGGTTGATGCCACTGCTCTACTTGTAGTAGGCTGCTGCTCCATGCCAGAACACCTTCTTTTCATGGGAACACATTCCTCTTCCCCTGATTCTGTAGCAGACCCACTGCTTAAAATGGGTTCATATGCTGAGTCAGAATCAAACTCAGACTCCGAGAGCTTCCCGCTGCTCTCGTCGCTCAGGCTAAGAAGCTGGTATGCCTGCTCACTGGAAAAATATTTTGTCGCCATATTGGTAACTGTGGCTGTGGTGCGATAGGGACACTAGGACGATGATTAGGATGCACTGTTGGGTGCTGATGAGGGTGCAGTGATGTGCACTAATGCACTGCAGCTGCACCGATTAGCTGGCACTGATGAGGATACAATGATAGGGTGGCACTGATGAGCACTCACTTATGGGCACTGATGTGCACTATTGGGCACTGTAGTGGCACTAATAAGCACTGTAGTGGCACTGATGGCACAGAGGAGCATTGTAGTGGCACTGATGGGCACAGGGGGCACTAATGGGCATTCTAATGGCACTGATGTGGCATTGGTGGCACAGATGAGGTTCTGTAGAGGCACTGTAGGGCACTGATGTAGCACTGTAGGGCACAAATGTAGCACTGTTGAGCACTTGCTTGGCACAGTAAAATAGCAAAAACTCACGTTTCGGCACACAACCTCTCTCTCCTCTCCACACACGCTGTATCAGTGTGAGGAGAGAGTTGAACCCCTGGATGACCCTGCATTGTTTACACTGTGATTGCTCCGTCCAATCACGTGGTAAAGAGCCACTGTCCTTGGCCCTTTACTGTGATCCTTGACGTGCCGGATCCCCGTGAACCCAGCGAGCACAGAAGTCCTGTGTGCGCGCCCCAGGGGGGCATGCGGGAGTGCAATTCTGGGAGGACATCATAGTACGCCCTCCCAGAGTTACCGAGCCGCGCTGTATCGGTTAAACTAGAAGTGGGAGGGTCTTAAAGTAACAGTGTTTGGAGTGGACAACACAGAGTGCTGGGGTCAGGAGTAAGTAATGCACAGAGTGCAGGGGTCAGGCGTAAGTAATGTACAGAGTGCAGGGGTCAGGAGCAGGTAATGCACAGAGAGCAGGGGTCAGGAGCAGGTAATGTACAGAGAGCAGGGGTAAGGAGCAAGTAACACAGAGCGCAGGAGTAAGTAATGCACAGAATGCAGGGGTCGGGAGTAAGTAATGCACAGAGTGCAGAGGTCAGAAGTAATTCAGAAATTGCAGGGGTCAGAAGTAGGTAATGCACAGAGAGCAGGGATCAGGGGCAAGTAACACACAGAGTGCAGGGGTCAGGAATAAGTACTGCAGAGAGTGCAGGGGTCAGGAGTGATGCAGAGAGTGCAGGGGGCAGGAGTAAGTAATGCACAGATTGCAGGGGCCAGAAGTAGGTAATGTACAGAGTGCAGGAGTCAGAAGTAGGTACTGTACAGAGTGCAGGAGTGAGAAGTAACGCAAATGGTGCATGGGACAGGAATAAGTAACGCACAGGCCACTATACAGAATACAGCCAAAAATTCCCCCCTCCAGCCAGTATGAATGCCTTTGCAGGCCATGCAAGGCTGAGTTAGCCCCCACAGGTGTTCTGTGCAGTCCTATTCATGTCTACTGGGGCACAACAGCTGCACGGACACAGATGTTGTGTCCCTTTATGACACCCATGGGGGGGGAGGGGTGGATGCATGTAACTGAACATACCCAGGGTGCTTCAAGGCTGTGCACCCACACAGATGTCACATTGGGAACAGCAGCTGTGCTTGTGTAATTGCTGCATCCCAATTGTCAGTGAAATAAATGTTGTACATTGGAATAACGTTTAAACTAAATATTATCATCCGAGGGTGGTAACGGATTCCCTCTATTATTCCATATATGTATTACCTTGTCTATTCCTATAGTTAGCTAGTCTATTAAAACTCTGATCACATGTTACTGTTGATATTACAATAATATAAGGTTAGCTATGAAAAACTAACACACTGCTTAATAAAACGTCTTATTAATTTCCCAAGGAAATAGGAAAATGCTAACATGAAAATACTAAAGGAAGATATTACAAATCATATAAAAACAAGAAACATCAATTATACTTATCGCAGGCTGTCCTATAGATACGGTATCATCAGCTGGGCTCGAGATGGTAACTGAGAGAGCCAAGAGGCTCAAAAATGGCAGAGAGAGAGCTCTCTGACTCGTTCAGTCCTTTTTATACTTCAATCATACACCATTCAGACCCAACCCCATTGCCGGCCCATCTAGAACTTTGACGAATCAACATATTTACGGGCAAGTCCTCCTCAATATAACTGTCCGTCCTGCTGTATTGGCCTCTAGGGGCAGCATTTTCCATATATCATGTCTATATGTCTTGGGTCAATCTTCAATATCTGTTGATTCTTTGATCTTTGTAACCCGCCTTCATCAATCATCTTGGCTGCCATGGTCCTCTTTGAAGCTCGCTTGCATAGCGTTATCACAACAGATGACCAGGAGCCAAGCTTTTGTTCAGCCTTGCATAATCTGATATGTTACAAAGCTTTGATGTGCAACTTGTTACATCACAAACAGCCCCCAAGAATGTGAAGGTCTGGTATAACCATTGTTCATATTTCAAACACCTCTTGTATCATGAACTAAAACATGTTGCCTTCCAACAGTCAGCAAAGAGACTGTCTACAAGGGATGCACAGAACACCTATGCATTCATGTGCTAGTAAAATACAGCCCTGCGTGGGGTACAGATCAATATTGCCCCGCCTCCTCCTCCCCTCCTGCCAGCTGTCACCAGGCCCAGACTGGCCCGGTCATATATACTAATAAAAGCTGGCTAATGTGAGAGCACAGCTGGCTCTGCTCTCACATTATACGTCTTGTCTACACAACTTCCTATATAGTAGTAAAATACATTTTAGGCTAAATTTATAAATAAAGATTGTTTACTTGCAAAATTTTAAAACAGAAGCTAAGAAAAACATTAATTTTTAGTATTGTTTTCCTTTATATAGCAAACAATTAAGAAACCCAGTGGTGATCAAATACCACCAAAAGAAAGCTCTATTTGTATGAAAAAATGATAAATAAATATGTTTCATTTGCATATAGTGTTGCATGACCAAGCAATTACCAGTTAAAGTAGCGCAGTGCTGAATAGCAAAATATAATGCACTAGTCACGAAGGGGATAAAACCCGGGAGTCAAGTGATTACATAGTATAGTTACATAGTAGGTGAGGTTGAAAAAAGACACAAGTCCAACCTATGTGTGTGATTATATGTCAGTATTACATTGTATATCCCTGTATGTTGCGGTCGTTCAGGTGCTTATCTAATAGTTTCTTGAAACTATCGATGCTCTCAGCTGAGACCTGGTTAAAGTGGAACTTCAGTCATTTTTTCAACTTTTCATCCATTAAATCTTCTGCCCTTGTTGTTGAAACTTTGGATATTTAAACATTTTTTTTTCTGCCAGTAAATACCTTATACAGCCAACTTCCTATTTCTTGTCTGGTAAAAAGCCTAGGCTTATGACATCATTCACAGCTCTCTCTCTCACTCTCGTGGGAGTTTGCCAGGAAGGGGGGGGGGGGGTAGAGTCATAAGAGAAGAGGGCCAATGAGTGCTACAGAGCTGGAGGTGTGCCTATGTGTGTCTGTGTAAAGCCAGGAAGTGAACAGGCAGTAGCTTCAGCTGCCCACAATTAAAATGGATGCCGCCAGACTCAGTGGAGGGAGATTTCTGCAGAATATTTGGCAAGTACAGAATCACAGTATATATAAAATAATATGCAAAATAGTTGGAGGGAAGCTTCAGAATGGCAAAGATGTTTTTATTACAAATTATGTGAGCAGACTGCAGTACCGCTTTAAAGAGAAAGTAACCCTGCAAAGTAAAGGCATAATGTGCTACTATGTATCGCATACTAGCACATTATGTGACACCTGCAAACGAAGCCCAAGCCATCCCCGCTGCAGGCCGCATCCATCTTCAGCTGTCTCCCTTCCGGGGGGTGCGGACTCTGGCTGTGTGACTGGCCGAAACCACGTGACGTCATGCACGGAGCCACCGGTCACGCAACATGCTCCTGAAGAAACGGCACGGGAAGCCATTCCTTCAGAGCGCATGCGACGATGACATCATCAGTGCAGTATACAGTAAATATCTCATAAATGGCCCATGTTTAGGAGATATTTACATTACCTATAGGTAAGCCTTATTCTAGGCTTGTCTATAGGTACAAGATACACAAGGAGGTTTACAACCTCTTTAAGACTAACAACTGTTAGGTTTTGTTTATAATTGACAACAGCATCTGCAGTTCTAAAAGAAATGATGTTACACAAAGCAATGATCATTGTTCCTCACCACAAGCCTCTGTCAGTTCACCCTTTTGTGACATGGTCCTCCTAACATCAATAAATATATTTCGTGTCGCGGAATTCAGCTGTCGCCTAACCAGACCGGGGAGCGCCATCTGGAACTCAAAATACAGGCCCGTTTTCTACATGCATCGCCATGGAAACCGACGCGGTAATCACTGCGCATGCGCGCATTTCCATTTAGCCGAGAGGTGAAGTTGTTGGGAAAAAAGCAGGCGTGGCCTGCATGAGAGAAATCTCATGTACACAGAACGTGTGGGTAAATCTAAGTGAGGTCAGATAAGGGACGTAGAGAAGCTACTATTGGTAGTATCCCGGCACGTGGGATGTGAACGTACGTAGCACGCAGGTCCCGGAAAAAGATATTGGAACGCACAGCTCGTAGGCGCTGTTGAAACGCACTACCCGGAAGAAAATCAGGCTTGCAGGAAGTACTGAGTACGTTCTTTTCTCGAAGAGTATAGAGCGGAGACGCGAGGGAAGTTGTTGGAGGTAAATATATGGAAGCGATAAAATGTGAATTGCAAGCTTAGGTTCTTGGTGTCACGTTAGACAGTTTTCCTGGAGTTGTCGGCTGCACCCATAGTGAACATTTAGTTTTTAAAGAGATGACAGATTCTCTATTTTAGTTTATGGGATGGATAAACAAACTAGTCAGTGTGCGGGGGGGGGGGGGGGGAGGGGGAGGGGGATTGAACTAACACTTCTAACCAGAAGTGTTAAACTACTTAAAGCGACCCTGCTACAAAAATTAAACTGGCCAAAAGCTGTGCCACCTGAAAAAGATTGTAAATACTTAAATGTTCTGTGTAGCACTTAATTTAGTATTATTTGTTGTTCATTTTCTCTATTTCTTTTTCACAGGCCGTAACACTGCACCAGAGTGAGATCAAAGAAGACAAACTGTGAAAGTATGAAAATATTGTTGGTGTACCTACATTTGCAGAACACGCTCTCTGTGGTGCAGTGTTAAAAATTATTTACATTCATAAACTAACAGCATTACATTCCCACACTGATGCATTGCTTTCTTTTCACTTAGTGCCAATCACAACTAAACCGAGAGCTGCTGCACATTAAACCGCAGCGGTCCTTTCCAGCTGCAGTGAGCCAGCAGTAAAGGGTGAGGTGGCGCACCATTCAGTGCATCACGCAGCTCACTTTTTTATTCTATCTTATTTTACACTCCACCTATTTGATGTGTACAAAAGCGACAATAAAGCCCCATACACACTATCAGATTTTCTGCAGATTTTTGTCTTCAGATTTACCAAAACCATATAATATGAGGTCAAACCTTAAGAGTTTCAATTTGCGTGCAATCAAGGAGGCTCGTGCACCACATGGTTTTGGTAAATCTGAAGACAAAAATCTACAGAAAATCTAATAGTGTGTATGGGGTCTAAGCCTAGGTTAACACTGACAGTGGGATTTCATTCCTAAAGTCGCCAAAAGTAGTACAGAAACTACTTTTGGAAAGCGGTGTGGCGCTGCACCGATTCGGATGGTGCCATTGCCGGCAGTTTCTGACGATTTGCCAAATCACATCAATGTGAACCTAGGCTTCATGTCATTGCACAGCAGCATGGTATGCTGCACCATGACATGGGATCCTGTCCTAGTGCACTGCAAAAAACTATAGGATGTCTGCATTTTATTGCAGATCGCTGCAGTGCAGCTCCGGGCTGCATTTCATTGTGAACAGAATTCACAGAAAACAGTGCGGAAAAATGCCAGTCACCACACTAGTATGAATTGGACCTTTCTGGCCAGTGCAGAGTTCCCCTGATTTGTTATTATATACATTTCTAAAATATCAAATGCATGCACCATAAGATAAATAGAATTTTTTTTTTTGTAAATTGACATTAGGCCTGGTTTACACCTTTGCAGGTTGCATATTCCAGGTGCATTTTGCGTTTTTCAATATACATTTTTGGTCTGTTAACCGGTTCCTGATTGGCTCACGCACATTTACTGCAGCAGAATGGCTCTCCTGGGTGAAACCCTGTACAGGTACGTCCTACCCTTTTTCGCCCACTAGAGGGTGCGTGCCCGCTGCATGTGGCTGGCGGGCATTATCGCCGCCGATCACGAGCGCCAACACGGGGATGTGTGTGTAAACACACACATCCCTATGCTGTCAGAGGAGAGGAGCCATATAGTTTGTTCCTACTAAGTAAGAAAAATGATATGTCTCCTCTTCTAGTCACTCCCATCCCCACACATTTAGAACACCCTGATGGAACACACAATTAACCCCTTGATCACCCCCTAGTGTTAACCCCTTCCCTACCAGTGACATTTTCACAGTAATCAGTGCATTTTTATAGCACTGGTCGCTGTATAATTGTCAGTGGTCCCAAAAAAGTGTCAAAAGTGTCCGATCTGTCTGTTGCAATGTTGCAGTACCGCTAAAAATCGCAGATCACCGCCATTACTAGTAAAAAAATAAATAATAAAAATGCCATAAATCTTTCCCATAGTTTGTAAATGCTATAACTTTTGCGCAAACCAATCAATATACGCTTATTGCGATTTTATAATTTTTTTTTTTTTTTTTTTTTACCAAAAATATGTAGTAGAATATATATTGGCCTAAACTGATGAAGAAATGTGTTTTTTGTTTTTTTTTTTTTTTTTGTTTTGTTTTTTTTAATTGGGGATATTTATTATAGCAAAAAGTAAATAATACTGTTTTTATTTTTAAATTGTTGCTCCTTTTTTTTTTTTGTTTTTTTTTTGTTTATAGCGCAAAAAAAATAGAAATGCAGAGGTGATCAAATACCACCAAAAGAAAGCTCTATTTGTGGGGAAAAAGGATGCAAATTTTGTTTGGGTACAGCATCTCACGACCACGCAGTTGTCAGTTAAAGCGATGCAGTGCCAAATTGTAAAAAGTGCTCTGGTCAGGAAGGGAGTAAAATCTTCCGGGGCTGAAGTGGTTAAGGTCTATGGAACCAAAAACCAGAAAAAAAGTCCCTGGCCCTTTCCATAAAATGTATAGATGTGAACTACATTCATAGGAAACCATGTTAAATGCACTGTAGTGTGTTTTTGCAAAACTGAAAATACACTAAAAAATGCATTAGTGTGAACCAGGCCTTAAAGTGGTTGTAAACCCACTAACAAAAAACTAAAACATCTGCAAGACAAAGGCATAATGCGCTAGTATGCATAACATACTAGCTCATTATGAAATATTTACCTTAAATTGAAGCCCCCGCAGTGGTCCTCTTACACTGGTCCAGCCGGCAACATTGCTCCCAGAGTTACTTCCGGGTATCGCGGGCTCTGGCGCTGTGATTGGCCGGAGCTGCGATGATGTCGCGCCCGTGCATGCTCGTGGAAGCCGCCAGTAATGGCACACTAGCTGAAGCAGTTTGTGCCATTGCTTCAGTGCGCATGTGCTGATGACGTCGGCACATGCTGATACAGGGGATGTTTAAAGTGGAAGTAAACCCGATTCATGAAATTTAATCTGCAGTGTTTTTTCTTATCTTTCTTCAAAGCACTATGTCCTGTAGCTTTCTCCTGCTCTGTTCTTCTGTTATCAGCATGAGAAATTCTGACATGTTCTCCGACACGGGAGATAAAAGCAGCCTGAGTTTTGTGTTGGGGGGGATGCTATAACAGAGTGCTGGACAAGAATATATAAAAACCGCGCTAAGAAAATTGGAAGCCGCAATTAATATGTACAGCATCAATACACACATAAAAGAGAAATTTTTAAAAATCGCGCTTTCGTAATAACTTACGCCGTCCAGGGGTGTATAATACAACACACGCTTTCCCTGATCCTCTGTGAGGGGGGGTCATGGTATTCTGGTAAGAGCGCATTCCTGTTGATTGTGGTGGTTTTCACTCAACATTCGGAGACAAGAATATATTCACAGTTTTTTCATTCATTGGTGGACTTTAATTTATCACTTACTGGTGTATACCACATTACATTGTGCATTGATCACTGATTATTTGATGATGTCAAACATTTATTTTATTTTGACGTCCATATCATTTGCACTGCTTATTAATTTCACCAATTGTTTTTATATTGCTTTTGGTTCACATTTATTAATCACTATATAGGTTTTTGGTTTAGCTTTGGGTAGCGCGATTTTTAAAAATTTCTCATTACAGAGTGCTGAACAATTCAATGAACAGAACTGAAAGTCTCTACCTATGAGGAGAGGGGGTGTGTGTTTTTCCTCCACAATCAGCTGTCTTGGCTTTATGCCCAGGCTTCACTGCAGTGCTAAACAGGATGAGAAAATCACTTAACATGATCTGAACTTTCGAATGAATATAAAGCTGAAAACAGCAGATATACATGTAAAACTTATGTAGGGAGATTTGTTTCAGCTCTGTGTATCATCTGAGGCTGTTTGCTTCACTGGGTATATGTGAGGGTTTACATTCAGTTTAAGCATGCCTAAAAATAATCTTTTTTTTTTTTTTTTCTTGTGGACTGCGTGGAGATGGATTGGAGCACGTATTCATTTTTTTTTTTTTTTTTTATCGCTGTCTGTGTCCCCATTAGACATTAAAGTGGATGTAAACCCAATGTCATCCTTTCTAAACTACTGCCATAGGGGTTATCTATAAGGATATACATGCCTCCTGCATGTATCTTTACCTGTCAAATGTCTCCCCTCTGTCTGTTATTAGACCTGAAAAACTGCAGATTCTGTGGGTGGGTCTGTTGTCTGGAGCTCGGTGGGTGGAGTTGTGATGTCGGTAGACACCCAGCCCACCTCTACACTCCTTGTCAATATGCATTTTCTCCTGTGTATTTCTAACACTGAACTTCTGCTGAACTTCTGCTATGATCTCTAACATCCAGTGAAAAGACAGGAAAGTAACCACATGACTTCAGCATGCCAAATCATGCTGAGGTGTGGAACAGCCAATCCTTGCAGAGCTGCTGAAGAAAGGAGTGGGGGAGGGAATTAAAAAAATAATGCATGTGTCTTAGGCTAGTGCACGAGATGTAAATCACCTGTCACTCATAGCAAGGGGGAGGATTTGACAAAGTTTTTCTTAGTTTGTCAAGATTTTTCTCACTGAACAATAAAAGAGGATTGCTCAGAGATGGATTAACTCTGTGTGGCAAGACTGGGCTCAAATGATAGGAAATCTTATACTCTACAGTATGATATAAAAAAAAAAAAAAAAATTGGGATTATATCCACTTTAACCCTCCCTATTTTTCCTGTTTTACCAAAAAATTCCAAATTTTGGGTTGTCCCTGAAAAAGTAATGAAGGTGAAATCTTCCAATAGGGATACTAGCGGGAGGCCAGAGGGATTCCCTTAATCTGCAGGGATTTCCTCTCACTTCCTGTTTTACCTATGGGAGAGGAAGTGAAGTAAAATCTCCCGAATGGGACACAGATGTCACAAACAAACTGACGGGTTTAAACCCTTTCCTTACTCTATCAAAAATGAAAACAAATTCTACTTTAACCACTTTAAGACCAAGCCTTTTCTCTTACTTTTTGTTTCTAATGTAACAATCAGTGTTTTTTAGCTAGAAAATTTCTTACAACCCCAAACATTATATAATTTTTTTTCAAAGCAGAGGTCCTGAAGTGCTCGTAGATGGAGGGCAGAGAGACATGGAACCCTTTCCTGTCACAGGCTGGGGAGTGTTATTGAAATGAAAACATAGAAAATAAGCTTTCCTGACGCCAACATGGCAGCATACATATGATGTAACTCCGCCCCTATATAGAACGCGCCTTTAAAAACATTGTGCGAAGCTTGTCGCTCCTAAATGGGAGCAGGGGCTTTTTTTTGCAGGTGTAAGGCAGCCAAGTGAATGGGCCATCCCCATGCAACTTGCAACATTGCGTGCAAATTGCTCTTTGAAAATCGCATAGCAGAAACACTTGTCCCCTCTACGTGATAATATCAAATGCCTCTGATAAGTGAACTAAGCACAGATTGCTTTTCAGTGCAATAGCAGAGCCTGCTGCAAGTGTGCACAAGCCTTTGGGTTCCAAAGGGGGACTTATTTCTGTCAAGAAAGAAATGACAAAAATAAGAGGCCTGTTTCAGGAGGAATGGGAGAAGGGGGAGAGAAAATCCACCTCAACCAATAGGTTGCAGAAGTTGTATCCACTCACGGAGGAGTATGCGGCTCTTTTAACCCACCAATGGTGGATTCAGCAGTCACCAGACTGGCCAAGAATGTAACACTTTCGATGGAAGACTCTTCCTCCTTTCGTGATATCCTTGATAGACGCATTGACATGGAATTAAGAAAGTTTTACCTTGCGGCAGGTGGTGCTTGTAAGCTTGCCATTGCTTTAACATCCGTAGTAAGCGCTATGCAAGTGTGGGCACAGAACTTGGAGTATGCGATCAAAAACCAGCTGGCAAAAGAAAAAAATCATCAAGGCTCTTGATGAGATAAAATTCTCAACAGACTTTGTAGGTGAGGCAGCTATAGATATCATTTGATGATTCTCCAGAGCCATGCTCAGCTCAGTCACAGCCAAATGAGCATTGTGGCTAAAACCCTGGGCGGCCAACCCATCCTCAAAGCAGAATTGCTGTAAACTGTCTTTTGATGGGAAGGTGCTGTTTGGCCAAAAAACTGGAGACTACTATCTCCAGGGATACAGCAGGAAAATCAGGTCTTCTGCCCCAAGATCGAAGGTCCAGACGCCAGAGGGGGCAACTATCCAGAGGAAGCCAAACGGGATTTTGGATCACTATGGGGGCGGGATTTTGGAGGCTTTTGCCAATCCAAGGACTTCAGAAGGGGTTGGAGGGGTACACAGACAACCTTCGTAAGATCGCAGAGAGCTAAGAAACCTGCGGCTTCCTCAGATACCCAGAAGCCCTTTTAATGCCAGGCCCGCCCAGGAGGTGGTTGGAGCCAGGCTGCCCAAAGGGCCCAGTTCTGGCAAGACCACTGCCAAAATTGGTTCACCTTGGCGCAAGGCCATTATTGGCTGTTCAAGCGACCGCCTCCAGAATGACCTTGAGGCTGAATCAATTTATCCGGATAGAGAGAGACCCAAGATGGAGTCTCTCCATACCATAATCCAGGTTATTCAACCAGGAGACTGGAGGATTTCAGTGGACTTGTAAGGATGCCTACCAGCAGATCCTTCTGTCATACCAGCAGTTCCTCAGATTTGCGTTTGGGGGACAGGCATTACCAGAGCCAGCTGGAGCCTACTCAGAATATGGTCTACCTAGGGGCCCAATTCAATACTCAGGTGGCCACAGTTTCTTTGCCACTTCAGAAACTCCCCAAAATCGAGAAAGAAGTTCCAACAGGCGTTGGCTGCACCAGCGATGTCAGCATCCCAGTGCATGAGTTTTCTCAGGACAATGGCTTCATGTATCCCGATGATCCCCTGGGCTCACCGGAAACTTTAGAGTTTTCCAACAGGGCTTCCTGATACAGTGGAAGAGAGTTTGTCTAGCACAGCCAATCAGGATTATCAGCCAGATGTGCCAGAGTCTCTGGTGGTAGACGAAACAAACGCTTAACAGCATCGTCCATTAGGGCCACAGCCATGGATCATTGTTAACACACATGCCAGCGCAGCTGGCACCACCTGCGAAAAACTGAAGATCCAGGGCAGAGGGGAATTTCCCACTTGGGGCTTAGTTGCCAATATTCTGGAACTTTGAGCAGCAGTCATGGCGTTGGCCACCTTGCTGCCTCACATACAGGGTCGCACAGTCCTGCTCCATCTGGACAACACGGCAGCAATGTCCTATATACAGCAACAAGGCGGAACACACAGCCAAACCCTCTTGAGAGAGTTGGAACCAACCATGACATTGGCTCAGCAATATCTCTCAGATTGGAGGGCCATATATCTTCCAGGCTGTCAGAACTTGGAAGTGGATCACCTATACTGACAATTCAAGGACCCCAACGAATGGTCCCTTCACCCCGAAGTGTTCAAACAGATCATCCACGAGTGGGGGTGTCAGCAACTGGATTTATTTGCCTCATCAACCAACTGCAAGGTGAGCCGGTTCCTCTCACGTCACCCTCATCCATTAGCGGAGGGGACGGACGCCTTGACCCATCCTTGGGTTGCGCGACTGGCCTATGCCTTTCCTCCAATTTCTTTAATCCTGAAATTCCTAAAGGAGATTGACAGTCATCACAGTATTATCTTACTGGCCTCGCAGCTAATGGTTCTCTCTGGCAATGGATCTCCGTGTGTGTGCCCACCAATCACTCCGCCGGCGATTACTCATCTGCAGTCGCAAGTAGATATCTTGCATCCGCAACCATCATGACTGGCCTTAGCGACCTGGAGATTGAAAGGCACAGGTTACAAGATTTAGGATGTTCTCCAGAGGTTATTAGAACTTTTACAGAGTTCCAGAAAGGGGTCAACCAATGCCATCTACTCCAGAATGTGGAATAGGTTCACAAGCTTTGCAGCTAGATGTTGGTGTGACCCGACTGTATCTCAAATCCTGTCTTTCCTGCAATCCAGATTGGATTGGGGCTCAGGCTAAGTTAGCTTAAGGTGCAAGTTTCAGCCATCTCGGCTTTTACCCAAAAGAAAAGGGCAGCAAATCTGCTGGTGGAGCACTTCATCAGAGCGGTACTTAGACTACGCCCTACGCCAAGAGAAATGGGTTCCCTCAGTGGGAACTGGCAGTAGTCCTCAATTTTCTAGCAAACCCTCCTTGTGCTCCGACAGAAGACTGTTCATTATGGGATATCGCCTTAAAAACTGCTTTCCTAATGGCCATAACTTCAGGGGGAAGGGTGTCTGAACTCCAAGAATTGGGGGCAGCTGAACCTTTATTCCATGTTCTTCCCAGACAGACAGGGTTATGCTGAGACCCCTGTATCACTTTGTCCCAAAAGTGGCATTGACATTTCATCTCTCCAGTGAATGGGTGCTTCCATCCTTCCCAGTGGAATCAGATGCTTATCTGCACGAGATGGACATTCCAAAAGTCCTCAAAGCCTTTGTGCTTTATATGGAGAATGGGGGAGGTAGCTCTGTCAGACTTTTATAGTGCTAAACAGGTCCTGTGGGTGGATATAGGGGTGGAGCTAGGGCTGGGGAAAAAGTCCTGCCCGCAGCTCCTCAGGACCGGCGCAGTGTCTATCAAAAAAAAAAAAAATTTGAATCGTGAATCGAGTTTTTTAAAAAAAATTGCAATTTTTTTTTTTTTTTGGGGAGAAAATCGCCCAGCTCTAGGCGGAGCTATCTCATACGTATGCTGCCTTGTATTGGTGTCAGGAAAGGAAAATTACGGTAAGTATTTGATACAATTTTCCATTTTCTTGCCCTTCCAGACGCAGCTGTGTTCGGCTGATTAGCTCTGATCTTGCCCAAACACAGCTCTGAATGTAAACACCACAGAGCTGTGTTTAGTGACAGGGAATCTCGTTGCTTTTTCTTTCTCTGCTAAGCAGGGAATGAAAACAACTAGATCCCCGGTAAAAGTAGCACACTGTACACATATAAAACACTTGTTAGGCACTTATTTAACCCCTTAAACTCCATATTTGTTAATCCCTTCCTGCCCTGTGTCATTTGTACAGTGACAGTGCATATTGTTAGCATTGATCACTCTAATGTCAGTGGCAGTTAGCTAGTTCCACCCAGCGTCAGTATCAGATTGTCTACCACACTATTGCAGTCCTGTTATAAGTTACTGATTACCACCATTACGATTAAAAAAAAATAAATTCCAGTATATATCCTATTTAGTTTGTAGACGCTATAACTTTCACACAAACCAAACCAATCGATTTTTTTTTTTTTTTTTTTTTTTTTTTTTTTTTACCAATGACGTGGCAGAATACATTTTGACCAAAAGGTATTAAGATATATGTTTTACAGCAGAAAGTAAAAAACATTGGATTTTTTTTTTTTTTTTTCAAAATTGACTTTTTTTGTGTATTTAATAAAAAATAAAAAACCCAGAGATACTCAAACACCACCAAAAAAGCACTTTGTGTAAAAAAAAAAAAAAAAAAAATATTATATAAACTTTGCTTAGGTACAGCATTGCATGACCACGCAATTATCAGTTAAAGTTGGAGTAAACGCCCATAGATTAATTGTACCTACGGGTAAGCCTATAAGGCTTGCCTATAGGTACTGTAAATATCTCCTAAACTTGCACCGTTTAGGAGATGTTTACTGTACATGCTGACAGCTACATCACCGGCGCATGCGCTCTGAAGGAACGGCCACCGAGGCCATTCCTTCAGATTCCTGTGCTATAAACGGCAGCTCCAGCACGCATGCACGGGAGTGACATCTTCTGTCACACAGCTGGAATCCGTGAAGATGGAAGCCTTGTCAGCGGTGGCAGCGCGCCACTGGAAGGGCTTTGTTCTAAGGCAAGTTTCAAATACGCTAGTATGTGATTCATACTAGCACATTATGCCTTTACCTTGCAGGTTCCAAAAGGGAAAAAAAAACAAAAAAACACTACACACTGGTATATTACCACTTTAAAGTAGTGCAGTGCCGAATAGAAAAAAAATGGCCTGGTCATTCCAGAGCTTAAGTGGTTAAAAAGAACACAAAAAGAAACCAGCACCACTAAGTGTGCACAAAAACAAACAAATACAAGTACAACATCACCATTTTCCTTAGTACTCTGCACTGCTAAATCTAAAGAAATGTACAGTTGTGCTCATAAGTTTACATACCCTGGCAGAATTTATGATTTCTTGGCCATTTTTCAGAGAATATGAATGATGACACAAACATTTTTCACTTATGGTTAGTGTTTGGCTGAAGCCATTTATTATCAACTGTGTTTACTTTTTTTAAAAACATAACGACAACAGAAACTACCCAAATGACCCTGATCAAAAGTGTACATACCCTGGTGATTTTGGCCTGATAACATGCACCCAAGTTGACACAAAGGGGTTTGAATGGCTATTAAAGGTAACCATCCTCACCTGTGATCTGGTGGCTTGTAATTAGTATGTGTGTGTATAAAAGATGTGTTTCTGCACTCCTGACAGACCCTTGCATCTTTCATCCAGTGCTGCACTGACGTTTCTGGATTCCGAGTCATGGGGCAAGTAAAAGAATTGTCAAAGGATCTGCGGGAAAATGTAGTTGAACTGTATAAAACAGGAAAGGGATATAAAAAGATATCCAAGGAATTGAGAATGCCACTCAGCAGTTTTCAAACTCCTATGTGATGAGACCAAAATTGAGCTTTTTGGCCACAACCATAAACCCTACATTTGGAGAGGAGTCAACAAGGCCTATGATGAAAGGTACACCATTCCTACTGTGAAACACTGAGGTGAATTGCTGATGTTTTGGAAGTGTGAGCTACAAAGGCACAGGAAACTTGGTCAAAATTGATGGCAAGATGAATGCAGTATGTTAACAAAAAATACCAGAGGAACATTTGCATTCATCAGCCAGGAAGCTGCGCATGGGACGTACTTGGACATTCCAACATGACCATAAACCAAAACACAAGGCCAAGTCGATCCGTCATTGGCTACAGCAGAATGAAGTGAAGGTTTTGGAGTGGCCATCTCAGTCTCCTGACCTCAATATCATTGAGCCACTCTGGGGAGATCTCAAACGTGCAGTTCATGCAAGACAGCCCAAGAATTTACAGGAACTGGAGGCTTTTTGGCCAGAGGAATTGACAGCTTTACCATCTGAGAAGATAAAAGGCCTCATCCACAAATACCACAAAAGACTTCAAGCTGTCATTGATGTTAAAGGGTGCACGGTATAAAATGTATTTGTGTTTATTTATATTCTCTGAAAAATGGCCAAGAAATCATAAATTCTGCCAGGGTATGTAAACTTATTAGCACAACTGTGTGATTCAGTGAAAAAGTATAATGCACTTGTACTGAGACAACCAAAAAAAATACAAAACGTTGTCGTAGCTAGCAAGACCCTCGCGTAAACAAACCCAACTAGCAGCAAAAGGGCAGTAGGGAACAAGTATGATCACTATGGAGGCATACATAACAATGTAAGTAATGGCAAAAGGAAGATATTACTAGCTTGGTTGATTTACAAATAATTAAATGAGTAAAGCCAATACTAATAAAGATATATCAAACTAAAAATAGTAATAACCACCATGGAAAATAATTATATTCAAACAGCTGGGTAAAGCAACAGGAAAATAGTACTTGCTATATTTTTTGTATATTTAAAAGATTTAAAACCAGGGAAGAATAAACAGCTGGCCAAAACGGTATATGGGGCGCTGGTGCCATAGGGTGCATGTACGTAATGTAGTTCAACAGCCACCCTCATAGGGGGACTCCTTATAAGAGAGCAATGGAGTTCTTGTTAAATAATGAATGAATAAAGAGCATAACGGGATAAGTATACTAGAGTAAATTAGCCAAAAAGGACTCACCAATTTAGAGGTATATTAGCAGATGAGCTTAATGGGGAAGGGGGAAAGAGGAGAAGGAAAGGGAACAGGAAGGGGGAAAGGGGAGAAGGAAAGGGGACAGGAAGGGGAAGGGGGAAAGGCAGGGAAAAATGCCAAAAGAGCCTCTGAATAGTCATAAGGTCAAAGAAGGGCTCCATGGTAGGGCAACCCAGCGAAGAGCTCTATGATGTAGAAGCGGGGAAGGAGATGCCAACCTGGTAGGTAGCAAGGCAGGTGATGGTAACGATGTAATCGCCTGCAAGGTAAACAATACGGCCAAGTAAGGATATAGGGTGAGGAAAAATTGGATACTAGGTATGCCGACCTGGTAGCCTAGAGAGGCAGAACGTACCTTAATCTATTAGACCCCCTGGAACCAGCAGCCTAGGAAAACCCAGCAGCCTTTGATGTGGTAAGCTGTTTTAGTGCAGTATGGGCGTGTGCCATTTGTATGCACGTCCCATCCGTAGTCATTGAATCGGAGGAGCCGACGTGACGTCATCTGGACCGCCCAAAAAGTCACTGCGCATGCATCCGATCAGTGAGCGCGCCGGCCAATGTCCTGACGCTGACAGAGAACGGAAACAGTGCGGAGTGATTAGCAAGGCGAGCGGGAGGTGAGAGCCAGGAGGCTCCCCCTGCTGGCCAATGCATGCGCCACGCCAGCAAGGAGTTTGCACGGCGTGTCGCTGGGCGGCCACATAGTGAACAAAGTCCCTGAGGAAGCCTGCCCACGCTGAAAAGGCCAAGGGGACGCAGAGGACAGACTGCCAGACAATGTTAGGATGTGTACACTGATACAGTAAAGCAAGTACATTCTATGCAGTAATTTAAAAAAATACAGCAATACGAAAAAAGACAAACTTTCCAATGATTAAAAAAATGTAAATAATGACAGCTGTTAGTACCTATAAAAGGCAGCCAAGAGCTGTAATGGAAATATGTATGTAAATCACATAAAAAGCATGGTAAACACAAGATCAACCTTATATGGATAGAGGCATAGTTAAGGGAAAGAAGAAAAGAATGAAAAGAAGAAAAAGGTAAAAAGGGGCAAAAGGCCAGAACAGAGTTAACGTGTAATATAGCTAAATGCATATGTATATGCAAAGTCAGTCTGGCAAATCAGAAACAAAATCAGATATATTACAGGAATGATTTATACGATTGGGTCTCATTAATGCCAAGGGAACGCGTGGCATTGAGGCGCTCAATCCATAGAGTTTCCTTCCTTAGGATCTGTTTGTCCCAATCGCCCCCGTGCGGGTCTTTGGGAATAATCGCCAGAGCAATAAAGGAGGCTACCGAAGTATCAAATTTATGGTACAGATCGAGATGTCTGCTTACTGAGGTGACCATCTTGCCACCCGCAGAATAGTAGACACAACGCCAACCTGTACCTGGGGGGGTGGGTACGGACCATCTTCTCTGATGACTCCTTTATCGGCATTTACAAGCCAGGCACTATGCTGGCTAAGTTACATTGATGACAATTTTATCATTTTGGTCGGGCACTGCGGCAACACTAAAAACCTTTTATTGACCTCTTTAATCACAATAATTTCATTCTAAAGTTCACAGTATCCAGCGATAGATCTAAGATTACCTTTCTTGACCTCACCATCACCAAGGATGGTGAGGGTCGTTTGGCTTCCACACTCTTTAAAAAAGAAACAGCTGGTAACACACTGTTACATGCTGATAATGCCCACCCATATACATTAATTCGTAGCATACCATACGCACAATATTTAAGGCTACGCCGAATCTGTACATACACTGAGGAGTTTAAATCACAAGATAATCAACTTCGTGACTGCCTTAAAGCAAGGGGCTACAGTAAATCTTTAGTGCGCAAAGCATATAACAGAGCACTGCGTCATTCACGCAATTCCTTGTTATATAAAACTATCAAACCCAATCAAACAGTAAGATACATAACTAGGTACTCTGAACACCATTTGGAATTGCGAAACATTTTGACAGCTCATTGGTCGCTTGCTAAATATATCAGCCTATCCCCTGACATTACTTTCTGTAGGTCAAGATCGTTACGTGATAAACTTACCTCAAGTCACTATGTTAATAATTGATCGTCTCAACATCCCCCTAACGGGATTACCAGATGTGGCAAATGCACCTTTGCCCCTGGGTTCGCACAGGTACTCGTTTCGCACTCCCCAATGATGAAGTCTTTGTCCCCACTTTTCATGCTGATTGTGATACGCAAGGTGTGGTATACCTGATGACTTGCAGATGCCAAGCATTTTATGTGGGCAAAACTTTTAGCCACTTTCGATCACGTATCAAGGATCATGTTTACTATTCTGCGGGTGGCAAGATGGTCACCTCAATAAGCAGACATCTTAATCTGTACCATAAATTTGATACTTCGGTAGCCTCCTTTTTATTGCTCTGGCGGTTATTCCCAAAGACCCGCGCGGGGGTGATTGGGACAAACCGATCCGAAGAAAGAAACTATGAATTAAGCGCCTCAATGCCACGTGTGCCCCTGGCATTGAGACCCAATCGTATAAACCATTACTGTAATATATCTGATTTTGTTTCTGATTTGCCAGACTGACTTTGCATATGCATTTAGCTATATGACACATTAACTCTGTTCTGGTCTTTTGCCTCTTTTTACCTTTTTCTTCTTTTCACTCTTTTCTTCTTTCCCTTACCTATACCTCTATCCATATAAGGTTGATCTTGTGTTTACCATGCTTTTTATGTGATTTACATACATATTTCCATGACCGTTCTTGGCTGCCTTTTATAGGTACTAACAGCTGCCATTCTTTAAATTTTTTAAGTTATTGAATGTGACAGACCTAGCCGGGAGAGAGACTTTTGGAAGGGACTGAATGCTAGCCTCTTGCCGATCTATCGTGGGCCCTGGCATTTGGGGGAACGGTGCTCTTTGTGAGCTGTATGCCTGGGGACCCTTGAGGTGGTATTACTGTGGATTCGGGTCCTGGTCCCCCAGGACACACAGACTCTGGGGACCCTGGATTTGCCATATTAGAAATAGTGGCTGATTCATAGTGCTGGGACAAATACTGTTAGGGGATGCTGATGTCAATTCCAGCTGCCTGTCTGTCTGTTGCCTGCTAGAATGAGTATTGTAAATAAGTCTCTAGTATGGGATCTAAGAGTCATTAGATCCCCATTGTTGTTTGTGTTAATTAACTCTGCTATTGTGATAATGTTGATTGGGTTCTCTGAGCTACAAGACGCCCAGTCTGGCCTAAAGGTCATGTCTGAGTCATCTAGGCTGTCTAAAGGGATTAGTTAATTAGCTCATGTTAATTAGGTTTCTGGTCACAGGTGTATGTTCAGAGTAATATGAGCCGGAGGTCTGCACCTCCTCTTTTATTATATAAAAGAGCCTGTATTTTTCAATAAAGGAGATTCCTGGTTGAACTTACATACAGCCTGCCTGGTGTTTGTTCTGAGCTATCACAACTGGAATTGAACGGCACATAGCTGTAGTTCAATTCCTGGAGCATCGGATGACCGAACCATCAGACGTTGCAATCTGATTCAATAGTCACAGAGGAGTGTCGGGAGAGTGGAACCGAGTGAGCAGGGGCTCGTTACAATATGCATTTAGCTATATTACACATTAACTCTGTTCTGGCCTTTTGCCCCTTTTTACCTTTTTCTTCTTTTCACTCTTTTCATCTTTCCCTTACCTATACCTCCTATCCATATAAGGTTGATCTTGTGTTTACCATGCTTTTTATGTGATTTACATACATATTTCCATGACAGTTCTGCCATTCTTTAAATTTTTTTAATTATTGGAAAGTTCTGTCTTTTTTTTTCGTATTGCTGTATTTTTTTAAATTGCTGCATAGAATGTGCTTGTTTTACTATATCGGTGTACGCATCCTAACATTGTCTGGCAGTCTGTCCTCTGCGCCCCCTTGGCCTTTCCAGCGCGGGCAGGCTTCCTTAGGATCTTTCTTGTTCACTATGCAGCCGCCCAGCGACACGCCGTGCAAACTCCTTGCTGGCGTGGCGCACGCATTGGACAGCTGGGGGAGCCTCCTGGCTCTCACCTCCCGGTCGCCTTGCTAGTCACTCTGCACTGTTTCCTCTCTCTGTCAGCGTCAGGACGTTGGCCGGCGCGCTCACTGATCGGATGCATGCGCGCATTCCTGTCCCCTTTCCTTCTCCTCTCCCCCCCCCCCCCCCTTCCCTCTTCCCTTCCCTCCCTTCCCTATTGCGCTCATCTGCTAATATACCTCTAAATTGGTGAGTCCTTTTTGGCTAGTATATTAGTGCTAGTACTCTAGTATATTTACCCCCCTGTTATGCTCTTTATTCATTCATTATTTAACAAAAACTCCATTGCTCTCTTATAGGGAGTCCCCCTATGAGGGTGGCCATTGAACTACGTTTTGTACATGCACTCTATGGCACCAGCACCCCGTATACTGTTTTGGCCAGCTGTTTATTCTTCCCTGGTTTTAAATCTTTTGTTTAAATATACAAAAGATATAGTAAGTACTATTTTCCTGTTGCTTTACCCAGCTTTAATTATATTCCATGGTGGTTATTACTATTTTTAGTTTGATATATCTTTAGTAGTATTGGGTTTACTCATTTAATTATTTGTATATCGACCAGGCTAGTAATATCTTCCTTTTGCTATTACTTACATTGTTATGTATGCCCCCATAGTGATCATACTTGTTCCCTACTGCCCTTCTGCTGCTGGTTGGGTTTGTTTACGTGGGGGTCTTGCTAGCTACGACAATGTTTTGAGCCCACTTTTGCACCCTTGTTATATAATATAGTAATCATACTTTTCTGTTTGTTAGCCACAATAGTCTATGCTCCTGAAGAAGCGTGATTGCACGCGCAACATGTTGAGCCCACTTGTATGCTGAATCCTCAACACCTTTACCGCCTGTCTGTTGTATAGCCATGCTATCGGACTTTCGCTATTATGGAATGATGTCCTCATCCTTTAAGTCTCGGTTTGCAGTTATATGGTTCTATACAGCAGCGGTTTTTATCCATTAATTTTTGTATATAGATCCATTGTGGCTTGTAGAATTGTGGAATTGTATTTTTAGATTTCTTTTTCAATAAATACATTTTTGTATTACTGATTTTTGTGTTGTTGTGCCTATAAAGTCCATACAAGTCCCTCCCCCCTCTTTTTTTTGTCTATACTTTATCTTAGGACGTGGCACATTCCTTACCTTACTTGTATCCACAGCACCACTCAGTTATGATACAATTTATTTGTTTATAAATGCAATCTATACTCTGGGGGAATCTAGGATGGAAAAGGACCTGGGGGTCCCAGTAGATGATGGGCTCAGCAATGGCATGCAATGCCAAGCTGCTGCTAACAAACAGAATATTAGCATGCATTAAAAAGGGGATCAACTCCAGAGATAAAACGATAATTCTCCCACTCTACAAGACTCTGGTCCGGCCGCTCCTAGAGTATGCTGTCCAGTTCTGGGCACCAGTCCTCCGGAAAGATGTACTGGAAATGGTACAAAGAAGGGCAACAAAGCTAATAAAGGGTCTGGAGGATATTAGTTTTGAGAAAAAGTTGTGAGCACCGAACTTATTCTTTCTGGAGAAGAGACGCTTGAGAGGGGATATGATTTCAATATACTAATACCATACTGGTGACCACACAATAGGGATAAAACTTTTTCGCAGAAGGGAGTTTAACAAGACTCATGGCCACTCATTAAAATTAGAAGAAAAGAGGTTTAACCTTAAACTATGTAGAGGGTTCTTTACTGTAAGAGCGGCAAGAATGTGGAATTCACTTCCACAGGCAGTGGTCTCAGCGGGGGGGGGGCATTGATTATTTCAAGAAACTATTAGATAAGCACCTGAACGACCGCAACATACAGGGCTATACAATGTAATACTGACATATAATCACACACATAGGTTGGACTTGATGGTCTTTGTGACAATAATATAAGCGTAGGATAGTTTTGCCTTAACTAGATGTGGTGTGATCGTTAGAAGTAGTGTAAATGTAGATGTAGTTTAATTCTGGATTATTAAAAATATAGTATTCTATGTCAGTCATGCACATATGTTCTTTCATTAGCATTTGAAAAGGACAGAGATAGTTTTTTCTAGGATTGTAGTGACACCTAGATGCCAATAAAAGTTCCCATTAGAGTAAACACAGATTGCCACCTTCCTGAGGCTCAAAGAAATCTGCTAGTCATCTTGGCTACACGGATCTGCAGGGGGCATTCACAGGGCTCCGGACAGTCTGTAAGCTTTGATTAATATCAAAAGATCTAAGGAACCTATTTTATCTCTCATAAAAGCTAAAATATTAACGGCAGAGAGATGAAAATAATTCCTTGTGATCGTACACCTGATGGGTTACGTTTACATGTGACTCTGTATGTTTAGCAGGTGTGGAATCCTAAAGAACCACACAAAACCGTTATATGGCGCCTGATTGCGGCAGGCAGGCAGTGATTGGTACTGTTGCGATCGGCATGATGCGCTGGTATCGGGAATCCTATCCATGACCCAGCAATCAGCGCCGTTCTGGGCCAATTTGACTCTGGTCATTTCAGAACACAAAACATTTGTGGGCTGAGACAGGAACACCCCCCAGGGTTGATTGGCCAAGGGCTAAAGTCCAGCCCACATCCATATTTCAATAAATTGGGTAGCCTGAGATATGGACATTGTTCTTCCACGAAGCCAGTTTGAAACTGGGGAGTTCCCACATGTTCCAGTATGCTTCTACAAGATAGACTTGGGTAAAGTTTATTTCTGTTTTTATCCCTTTTTATTTTCATAGCAAATTGCCAATTGTGTGTCTTTCTGCATTTTTTGTATCTTTTTTGGTAAATCCTTTTTCTTTGTATATCTTATATGCACTGCCCACTTTCGGGATATTAAATGATAAAATTAATAAGTGACTTCTGTGTACTAAGCTAGGACTCATATCTCTGGAGAGGTTGTTGTATTTTAGTGCCTAAGTACTCGGTTTAAGTTACGTACCAATCGGTATGCAATTGCACTGTGTGTTGGCAGATTGCATGCAGATTGTAAGCTAACAGATCTTCCAGACGGAGATCTGTGTGTGTGGTGGCTCAGCAGACCAGTCTGCGGACAAACTGTTGGGTGGTGGCAGGCTATCGTTTATTGTGTGTCTGGTGTGTGGGTGTGGGAAGAGTGATTAACACCGGGGTTCAAGCTTGCAGGATAGCTGGAGGAACCCTAGAAGTGTATAGTAATTGCTAGACTGCTCCCCAACCCTTAGAGTGCACCAGATTGTATGTAAGATTTGTATCTGCCTGTGTGTGGTCAGCTAGCTGGATTGGAGTGGAGTCTCCCTCTAGTGGTGGCCAAAGGTAGTGCAGGCTGTGAAAATACTACAGCCAGTCTTACATTCGCAGTATAAGTTCCCCCTTATTCCCTTAGTTCCTCATATACCCCAGTCACGGAACGCACGTCGCGGTTAGTTAGTCGCCGTTGGGGTGCGAATTCGTGACAGTCTTGTGTCTTTTTTTTTCAATCTCACCAACTATGTTTTCATATGAGGTATCGACACGATCGTTAGAACGAGAGCAATAATTCTAGACCTGCTCTGTAACTCAAAACATGCAACCTGTAGAATGTTTTTAAACATTGCCTATAGAGATTTTTAAGGGTAAAAGTTTGTCGCCATTCCATCAGCGGGCGCAATTTTTAAGCGTGACATGTTGGGCATCAATTTACTCGGCGTAACATTTTATCTTTCACAATATAAAAAAAAATTGGGCTAACTTTACTGTTTGTCTTATTTTTTTTAATTCAAAAAAGTGTATTTTTTCCCAAAAAAGTGAGCTTGTAAGACCACTGCGCAAATACGGTGTGAAGGAAAGTATTGCAAAGACCACCATTTTATTCTCTAGGGCAGGGATATGCAATTAGCGGACCTCCAGCTGTTGCAGAACTACAAGTCCCATGAGGCATAGCAAGACTCTGACAGCCACAAGCATGACACCCAGAGGCAGAGGCATGATGGGACTTGTAGTTTTGCAACAGCTGGAGGTCCGCTAATTGCATATCCCTGCTCTAGGGTGTTGCAACCCCCCCAAAAAAAAAAAAAAAAAAAAAAAAAATATATATATATATATATATATATATATATATATATATATATATATATATATATATATATATATATATATATATATATATATATATTTTTTTTTTTTTTTTTTGGGGGGGGGGGGTTGCAACACCCTAGAGCAGGGATATGCAATTAGCGGACCTCCAGCTGTTGCAAAACTAAAAGTCACATCATGCCTCTGCCTCTGGGTGTTATTAATATTAATTTTTTTTTTTTTTTTTTTTTTTTCCTAGCAAAAGAAACAAGGGACTTTAGGTCTTCGGACTCTTTGTTCTTTTTTTAGAAGGGCCGTCAAGCATCAAAGGGGTCAATTGCTAGATGGCTAAAATAGGCTATTTTGGAAGCTTAGTCCCAGATGGGTTTGTCTCCCCCGCTGGGAATTCTAGCACACTCTACCAAAGCTATGGCCACTATATGGGCAGAAAAAGCTGGTGCCACCCCAGATCAAATTTGTAAGGTGGCTATGTTGTCAAGTTACCTATTGTTTGTCCGTCATTATAGACTGGATCTTTTGTCAGCAGGTGATCAGGCATTTTGCCAGATAGGTACTGCAGGCTGTTGTCCCTCCCTAGTTGGTAAGCCTTGTTTATCCCCTCAGGTGCTGTCCTGAAAGACGTTTAAGGAAAATTCAAGTTAGACTTAGCGGTAACTTGTTTTCCAAGAGTCTTTCAGGACAGCAACGACCCGCCCTTGTTTTATGCTGTGATTAACCTTATTGTAATAATGTGTTTCGGCGTGGGCCAGAGGTACTCTGCTAAAACTTACGAGCTGGGGGTAGAAGACTCCTTTTTAAGTTTGGAGGTGGTGTTTCCTGTGAAGTGGGAGGGGTCACTCTTGGGTGCTGTCCTGAAAGACTCGTGGAAAATAAGTTACCTGTATGCGAAGTTAACGGTATGTCTCTAACGTGAATTTTCAGAAGACAGTTGGGGTGGTCTGGTATTCCCATTTCTTTCAGTATTTGCCACATCTTGTTCTGATCCACACAATCAAAGGCTTTACTGTAGTCAATAAAACAGAAGTAGATCTTCTAGAACTCCCTTGCTTACTCCATGATCCAGCGAATGTTGGCAATTTGATCTCTAGTTTTTCTGCCTCTTCGAAATCCAGCTTGTACTTGTGGTAGCTCTCGGTTCACATGCTGCTGACGCCTAGCTTGTAGAATTTTCAGCTAACCTCACATAGGTTTCACATAGGTTGGACTTGATGGACTTGTGTCTTTTTTCAACCTCACCTACTATGTAACTATGTAACCTTACTAGCATGTGAGATTTGTGCAATTGCACGGTAATTTGAACATTCTTTTAACGCTACCCTTCTTTGGTATCGGAAATGTAAACTGACCTCTTCCAGCCCTGTGGCCATTGTTGAGTTTTCCAAATTGGTTGGCATATTGAGTTCAGCACTTTAACAGCATCATCTTTTAGGATTTTTAATAACTCAGCTGGGATACCATCACTTTTGCTAGCTTTGTTATTAGCAATACTTGACTCTCCTTGATATCAGGTTTAAGGTTCAGTGACTGCATCATCATGGTTATATAGGACATTCAGGTCTTTCTTGTATAGTTCTGTGCATTTTTTCCATCTCCTCTTTATCTCTTCTGCTTCCGTCAGGTCCTTGCCATTTTTGTCTATTGTGCCCATATTTGCACAGAACTTTCCCTTGATATCTCTAATTTTCATGAAAAGCACTCTAGTCTTTCCCATTATGTTTTCCTCTAATTCTTTGCATTGATTGTTTTAAGAAGGTATTTTTATCTTTTTTTTTTTTTTTTTTCTTGCTATCCTCCTCTGGAAGTTTGCATTCAGGGTATGTTTTTTTTCCTTTTTCTCCATTGCCTTTCTTCTTTGTTCAGCTATTTGTATAGCCTCATCAGATAGCCACTTTGCTTTCTTTCATTTCTTCTTTAGGATTGTTTTCATTGCTGCGTCTTGTACAATGTTACACACTTCCTTTTTACATAGTTCCTCAGATCTCTCTATCAGATCTAATCTCTTAAATCCGTTTGTCACCTCTACTGAGTATTCACAACAGTGGGCTAAAGCCCCCTTTCGGCAGACATCGGAGTGGCTCCAGGCTCTGAAAGGATCTTGACAATATTGTTGGAATACACTCAGCTGCCTGATTGCTGGTTCCGGCTGTCAGCGAGCAACTCTTGCCCCCTCTCTGGCCTGGTGAGCACTGGAGGGGCAGAGCAAAGAGCGGTGACTGACAATTGCCACTCTTCTCTGGTAAGACTGAAACTAAATTATCAGCGATCATGTAATTTGCTCAGTTCTTGGATAATGCAACATACAGCTCTGAGGGGGTCTGTGCATTCCTATGCGGGCAGTGCCATTGCTGTCAGTTGGGATGCAGAGGTTGTACAGACACAATCGGCACTCCCATGCACAGGTAAAAAAACCTTTCTTTATCATACATCATGGGACACAGAGCACCATAATAATGACTTTGTGGGTTATACGCTTACCTTTAGGTGATTGGACACTGGCAACCAATAGTAAGACGGTTCCTCCCATATAACCCCTCCTATACCGGAAGTACCTCAGTTTTGTAGCAAGCAATGACGATCCCAGAAAGAGGGGAGGGACCTCTGTGTCCTGTGATGTACTCCAAGAAAAGGATTTTACAGGTAAGCTGTTTTAAAAATCTGTTTTTCTTTATCGTACATCACGGAACACAGAGCACCATAATAATGACTGTGGGATGTCCTAAAGCAATGCACCTGAGGGGGGGGGGGGAGACACATCCCTAAGCCCAACTGGCCTGAGACTATAAAGCTGCCTGCAACATGCTGTGGCCAAAAACAGCCTCTTTTGAGATCTCACATCCACCTGGTAAAACCTGGTGAACGCATGAACTGAAGACCAAGCGGCCGCTTTGCAAACCTGAGCCATAGACACCTGTTGGCGTACTTTTTCGCCAGTGTCTTGAAGGTGATGGTCATGGCCACTGAGGACGTTCTAATCGGATCCATTCGGATGGCATAACAAAGCTAAAGTGGATGGTATCCGAACCGCGGTTCAAGAACGAGGTATTGCTTGTAATGTGTCCTAAATAGGCGCTGGACCCTTGTCAAAGTTGTATTCCTGGTCAATCTTGCCCATTATGAACCAAAAAGGGTGCTTTACAGGTCCAGGGGTGTGGACCCCAATATATGGGGGACCCGGTCCCTGAAGGTCCTTAGAGGCGCTACCCGCCGTGATGGCGAAAGATTGTGCCTGGTAAGACAGGCCCTGTTGCTTGGGATGGTGAGTACTCCCTTTGGGATTTTGTTTTATATATACATGTATATATTTCCCTTTAAAAAAACTGCTGGTAAACCTTAAGCCTGTGTCTGGGATTACAGATGGCCAGTTGGCGCGCATTTTTGAATACGCGAGTGCGCATGCGTCGCGAGCGCGCCGGTGGCGTGTGTGTGAGCCGTCGGTGTGCGCTTGCGCTGCTACTGTGCGTGTCGCGGATGCGCCGCGTGCGTCAGGATGGCACATGCGCCGTGCGGCCGATCGCTGATGCGCGCGCTCACTCTCAAACTAAAGCTTTATAGGGATGGAGCTCCTGGCGTGCGCGTGGACAATACAGAGCGGTATTTGGGCACGTGAGTCTGGTGGTCTTTGACACAGTGGTGACAGGTTAAAGGCTGGTTATAGTTTGTGGGGAGTACTCCTTTTTCTTCCTTGTGTGTAAGCAATGTATTCCAGAAAGCGAGGTATAGGGAACAAGGCAAACACAGGGGTAAGAGTCCCTCCTCTAAAAACAGTAGACCAACCCCATGCTGATACGGCCTCAGTTTCTCCAGAAAGACCTGCGGCATCTGGCTTGGCTGAGCCATTGCATTTGTCAGACATAGTGGCCACTACCAATATACCTGCCTTGGCTTATGTTACAAAGGATGATTTGGCATCTGCCTTAGTGGGCCTTGAGGGCAAAATAGCTGGCATGATTGCCTCTGTAACACAGGGGGGGAGGAAGCGTAATAGATCTCCCTCCCCTGAGCCAAGTGGTGAGTCACTAGAGCACCAGGACTCTTATAGCCAGATGAGTCCAGGTGGTCTGGAATCAGAATGGGCGGAGGATTTGGAAGAGGTGGTCATAAAAGACCGGGAGGAAGGAGAGGCTGAAGAATCCTCGGCTGAGGACTCTGGCTCTGAAGAGCCAATTTCAGCCTCCCATTCCCAAAAATTGTTTATCCAATTTCTAATTGAGATGGTACGAATTGGGTTTAAGTTACCCCCAGTTCAGGAGTCTGGACTCTCCTGTTCTACTTTGGGATCTTTGCGACCTCAGCAAATTTCCCAAGCGTTCCCTTTGCATCCATTACTGGAGCAGGTGGTTTACGCGGACTGGGAGCACCCTGACAGGATATACTTGCCTCCAAAAAGATTTTCTGTCTTATATCCTATGGAGGAGAAGTTCAGGAAGAAATGGGGGACACGTTTGGTGGACACCGCCATATCTTCAGTAAATAAAAGTTTAACCTGTCCAGTGGATAATGCCCAGGTATTTAAGGATCCGGCTGATAAGCTAGAGTCCTTATTAAGAGCCTCCTTTTCGGTGGCTGGTGCAGCAGTTCCGCCAGCAGTGGCAGCTATTGGGATTTGCCAATCCCTAAAGGATCGCTTTAAAAGGTTGGTAAAGAGCCTACCTTGCCAGGAGGAATCTGCTGAGGAATTGTCGGAGATTCCTCATGCCTTATGTTTTGCGGTAGACGCATTGAAGGACTCAATTCAACAGATGTTTTGTTTTGCGTTAATGTCAATCCATATGCGCAGAGTCTTGTGGCTAAAGAACTGGTATGCTGAGACGCAGAAAAAAAAGGCTACTTGCAGCTTTTCCATTCCATGGAGAGCACTTGTTTGGCGACGATCTGGATAAATATATCTAAAAGATCTCTGGAGGAAAGAGTGCCCTACTCCCTATTAAAAAGAAAGGGAAGCAACCCTTGTATAAAATTCCCAATGCTCCAGGACCTAGTGCTTCTTCCCCTAAGCGTTATCGATGGCCTCAGCCGTCTGGCTTTAAAAGACCCCAGGAGCAGAAGAAGCCCTGGACCCAAAAGCCACCCAAGCCCAGCTCCAAGTCTATCTCATAAAGGGGCGCCCCCGCTCTCGCGTGTGGGGGGCAGGCTTTGGCTGTTTGGGGAGGCCTGGGAAGAACTGGTTCAAGACAGATGGGTCATTTCCACTGTAAAATACGATTACAGAATAGAGTTTCTGTACTCAAGGGTTCCGTCGGATCTAGAGAAAAGAAGATGCCTATTCCTAGCTTTACACCATCTGCTGATGCAGGGGGTAATTGTAAATGTTCCGCACGAGGAAAGATTCAAGGGGTTTTACTCAAACCTATTCACCATGCCGAAACCAAATGGGGAAGTAAGGCCCATTTTGGACCTCAAGGCTCTCAACTTCTTTGTAGACGTCTGATCCTTCCGCATGGAGTCGGTTCGTTCAATAATAAAATCCCTGAGAAAGGGAGACTATTTAGCGTCCATAGATATCAAGGACGCGTACCTTCATGTGCCGATCTTCGGTCCTCCTCAAAGGTTCTTACGCTTCGCTGTAGAGGGCAGTCATTTCCAATTTGTGGCACTACCTTTCGGTCTGGCCACGGCCCCCAGGGTCTTCACAAAGATTCTGGCCCCAGTGTTGGCTTCCCTAAGGTCTCAGAAAGTCTCCGTCGTAGGATATCTGAACGATCTTCTTCTAAGGGAATGCTCTCGCCCCATACTAGTTCAAAAAGTGTCAAGAACAATACGGGTTTTACAACGCCTAGGTTGGATGTTAAATATGGACAAGTCAGCTCTTTGTCTGACCCAAGCCTTGGTGTATCTGGGTCTGGTCTTGGACACCGCCCAAGAAAAGGTGTTTCTTCCTCCCTTAAAGGTCGCCTCCATAGTGGAACTTGTACAGAAGGTGAAAAAAGAACTAACACCTTCTATTCGGCTGTGCATGAAGTTACTAGGCAAGATGGTGTCATCCTTCAGTGCAGTGCCATATGCACAGTTCCACTCCAGAGTGTTCCGGAACAGTATTCTAAAGGCCTGGGACAAGTCAGCTCGAACCCTGGATCAGCCTATGGTTCTATCTCCACAGGTTCTATGGAACCTCTCTTGGTGGTTAAGAACCAGCAACTTGAAAAGAGGGAAATCTTTCCACTGGTAGCCTGGAAAGTCGTAACCACGGATGCCATTCTTCTCGGCTGGGGAGCAGTCCTAGAGGAAGCGTCTGTTCAGGGAATTTGGTCCCAGACAGAAAGGACCCTCTGCGATTCTGGACATCCAGATTGCGGGGTCTTCCTGTCAGAGTCCAGTCCGACAACTCCACGGTAGTGGCATATATCAACCACGAGGGAGGTACCAGGAGTCGGGCATCTCAAAGAGAGGTAGATCATATATTGACTTGGGCAGAAAAACATGTGCCGTTTCTGTCGGCAGTGTTTATTCCAGGGGTGGACAGATGGCAGGCGGATTTCCTAAGTCGCCAGAAATTGTTACCAGGGGAATGGTCCCTGCATCCTGAGGTTTTTCTACAGATCTGCCAATACTGGGGGACCCCAGATGTGGATCTGCTGGCATCCAGATTCAATGCCAAGCTGGACAGGTTTGTATCCAGGACCGAGGATCCGCTTGCTGTCGGGATAGATGCATTAGTAGTTCCTTGGGATCAGTATTCTCTGATATATGCCTTCCCTCCGATCCAAATTCTGCCGCAATTACTATGCAGAATACAGGAGGAACG
The DNA here is from genome assembly GCF_042186555.1 of Aquarana catesbeiana. NCBI lineage: Eukaryota > Metazoa > Chordata > Amphibia > Anura > Ranidae > Aquarana > Aquarana catesbeiana. The sequence goes on along the minus strand of NC_133331.1, from coordinate 247,924,655 downwards.
AGAGCCGGTGATCTTAGTGGCCCAGGAGATCATGGTACTCGGAGATTGTGAAGTTGGCAGTAGGGGACCCATTGGTCCTTCCTTGCCGTCCAGACCTGTTGTCTCAAGGACCCATGTTCCATCCTTCTTTACGGTTGCTGAATTTGATGGCCTGGCTATTGAGACCAGACTATTGAAAGACCGTGGTATTATGGGTTCAGTCTTGTCTACTTTGATAAATGCTAGAAAGTCCGTTTCTAGAGCTATCTATTATAGCGTCTGGAAGTCATACATTTCTTGGTGTGAGGAAAGAAAATGGAGCCCTCGTAGGTATACGATTGGAAAAGTTCTCGCCTTTCTTCAAGCAGGAGTAGACTTGCAGCTTGCTTTAGTGACAATTAAAGGACAGATTTCGGCCTTATCATTTTTTTTCCAAAGACCAATTGCATCCCATTCTTTGGTGCAAACCTTTGTCAAGGGAGTGGCACACCTGAGGCCGCCGCTTAAACCACCTTTGTGTCCCTGGGACCTAAATTTGGTACTGTCAGCCTTACAGAGTCAACCCTTTGAACCTATTAGGCATATTCCTTTTGTTCTATTGACCAGGAAATTAGTTTTCTTAGTGACTATAACATCGGCTAGAAGGGTGTCAGAATTGGCCGCCCTTTCTTGCAAAGAACCTTTTATGATTCTTCATCAGGACAGAGTGGTCATGCGCCCTCGTCCGGATTTTCTACCGAAGGTGGTTTCCAAATTTCATTTGAATCAGGATATCATTTTGCCTTCTTTTTTTTCCAAACCCTAAGACTAGGGAGGAAAGGTCGCTTCACTCACTGGATGTGGTGAGGGCGATAAAAGTTTACTTGGAAATGTCAGCTCCCTTTCGGAAGACTGACTGTTTTTTTGTCTTGCCTGAAGGTCCTAAATAAGGACAGCCGGCAACAAGTTCAACTATATCCAGGTGGATTCGTCAGACTATTATCCAGGCGTATGGATTAAAGCGCACTCCACTAGAGGGAATAGTGCATCATGGGCAGTACGCCAACAGGTGTCCATGGCTCAGGTTTGCAAAGCGGCTGCTTGGTCTTCAGTTCATGCGTTCACCGGGTTTTACCAGGTGGATGTGAGATCTCAAAAGAGGCTGTTTTTGGCCACCGCGTGTTGCAGGCAGCTTTATAGTCTCAGGCCCGTTGGGCTTTGGGATAATGTGTCCCCCCCTCAGGTGCATTGCTTTAGGACATCCCACATAGCCATTATTATGGTGCTCTGTGTCCTGTGATGTACGATAAAGAAAAACGGATTTTTAAAACGGCTTACCTGTAAAATCCTTTTCTTGGAGTACATCACAGGACACAGAGGTCCCTCCCCTCTTTCTGGGATCGTCATTGCTTGCTACAAAACTGAGGTACTTCCGGTATAGGAGGGGTTATATGGGAGGAACCGTCTTACTATTGGTTGCCAGTGTCCAATCACCTAAAGGTAAGCGTATAACCCACATAGTCATTATTATGGTGCTCTGTGTCCCGTGATATACTCCAAGAAAAGGATTTTACAGGTAAGCTGTTTTAAAAATCTGTTTGTTTTTTGAATGCCTGTCCCTCCCTCCCTTCTCATCTTCAAACACCTGAGTTCTCTCATGCTCCAGCACTCTCCCGTCTGCAACACCACTGCGCTTTCTTCCTGGTCTCCCAGGAGACTCTGAGAGCAGCACGGGTGCGCCCATAGCACAGAGCTTGCTATTGGGGCACCCACACGAAGGAGTAGAAAGTGCTGACGAGGTAAGGGGCCCCTCTGTAATATCATTGCACAGACCTAGTAAGTAGAACATCTTTTTTTATTTTTGGAGGGGAAAAAAAAAAAAAAAAACGTTATTTCTCCACAGTCACAATGTGTGTTGGTGCGATGTCCTTTTTTCAGAATGGCATCATAACACACCTCCTCAATGAACTCAGGATGCTCTGCCCTTCTAAGAATACTGCATGCACAATTTCTAGTCGGTTGTGGTACTTTGCGTAGCTCATTCAAATGAATGCGCTCTATGTGAACTTTGAAGACAAACTTCACAGTATATATTTCCTGTTCACTACTTGCAGCTATCAGGTGGAGAGCCCAAAGAAAATTTTGTCAAGGCTCAAATATGCCTGCCCCAGTGCATGTAAATACTGTATACCTGGGTGTAAACTTTGAACTTTACCCATGACAACTTGAAGAACATACATTCCACCTTAATAATTGCTACCAAAATTAGGGTGTGCTGTAAATTTCCTCCAACAAATTTCTTCTTGCCGGAGGCTGCCATTTTGCTGAAGCCCAGAACCCCTGAACAGCAGTAAACCATAAAGTGGAACTAAACCCATCGATTTAACGATTTCAAAAGACAGTTACGTATTATGTTGAGTTATTCCCTTTTAAGGTCCTCGCAGAGGACAAGGGGGCACTCTGAGTCTGGAGGAAAAGAGATTTAACCTCCAAATATGGAAAGGTTTCTTCACAGTAAGAGCTGTGAAATGTGGAATAGACTCCCTTGAGCTGGTTCTGGCCAGCTCAGTAGAGTGCTTTTTAAAAAAAAAGGTCTAGATTCTTTCCTAAAATGTACATAATATATCTGGATACTAACATTTTATGGGTAACGTTTATCCAGGGAACTTCTGATAGCCTCTTAGGCCCCTTTCACACTGGGGCGGTGGGGGCGTCGGCGGTAAAACGGCGCTATTTTTAGCGCTGCTTTACCGTCGTTTTAGCGGCGGTATTCGGACGCTAGCGGTGCGGTTTTAACCCCCGCTGGTGGCCGAAAAAGGGTTAAAACCGCTCACATAGCGCGGTATAGCCGTGGTATTGCAGCGCTGCCCCACCGCTCCAAAGATGCTGTTTGCAGGAGGTTTTTTTTCTCTCCTGCCAGCGCACCGCTTCAGTGTGAAAGCCCTCGGGCTTTCACACTGGAGAAACAGCGGCAGTTTTAGGTCGGTTTGCAGGCGCTATTTTTAGCGCAATAACGCCTGCAAACCGCCCCAGTGTGAAAGGGGCCTTAGGGATCAGGAAGGAATTTTTTTCCCCTGCTAGAGCAAATTGGATCATGCTTTGCTATTTTTTTGCCTTCCTCTGGATCAGCTGTGGGTATAGGATTGTGTATAAAGGATTGTATTTTTATTTTTTTTTCCCTTCTTATAGTTTTGAACTAGATGGACTTTTTTTCTTTTTTTTTTTTTTTTTTTTTTTTTTTCCATTAAAGTTTTTATTGTGAACAAAAGAAGTTACACAGTTTTTACAACCAGTAGATGGGTAGACAACATGAATCATATTAACATGACATATGTCACTACTATATAATGAGTCATTTATGTATTCAACTGTAGGTCATACAGACGTATAACAGAGTAAGAAAGCCTCGAACTCAAGGTTTACCACATCAACTGAGATCAGGAACCATATTAGGTAGGAGCATCACCTAGAGTAAGGTGTCAGGAGTTTTGGGTTAAATGGGGAGTGTACGAGTGTAGTCATCTATGGGTCCGTAGGTTTGTCCCTGAACACGTGACAATGTATCTGGCTTGTTACTTAGGGTCAGTCTGTGAGGTAGGTTAGTCTCGTCGGTTTTTGAAATGTGACAAGTGGGTGGCGGATTAAACACCAAAGTTCGGGTAGTCATGGGTGTGGGTAGTTGGTTGTCATTGTCAGTTCAGTTGGGGTATGGATAAGGAGGGGGGAGTAGGCATAGGCAAGAAGGGGGTAAAGGGATGAGATAGAGGATAGGGGTAGGAGTGGGAGGTAGGGGATGGGGGCAACTCCTCCCCAGTCTCCACCGGGTCTCCGGAGTAAGGATGTTTTCGTGTGCGGATCCCTGTCTGAAGGGGGACTCCCCCCGGGATCCGCTTTAAAGCAGGATTGAGCGAAGCAGTGAGTTTTGGTGGGTTAGTGTATGTCTCAAGAGGGGTTTTCGGTTTATTCGATCATTCATTGTGGGAGGAATCGGGACAGTTTGGCTTCATAATGGAGGAGTATCTCTCTGTAGTGCAAAAGTGGGTCCAGCAGGCCCACGTTCGGGAGTATTTTGAAGGCGTGTCTTTTGCAATGTGGATTAATTCCTCCATTTCAGCAATTTTGTCTATACGGGAAAACCATTCAAATAAAGTTGGGCTGCAGGAGGATTTCCATTTGGCTGAGATGCATAGTTTGGCTGCATTGATCATATGTATTCCCAGAGATTTTCTGTATGTGTGGGCTGAAGTGGAGGAATGGTGGAGAAGGAGTCTGGTAGGAGTATAGTCTAGGGGGTATGTGGTTACCTGAGAAGTGATGTCATGAACCCGTTTCCAGAAAATCTGGAGAAGAGGGCAGGACCACCAGATGTGTAAGAATGTGCCTATATCATTGGAGCACCTCCAACATTTGTTTGGCATATCAGGATTAAATTTGTTTAGTAGTTCCGGGGTACGGTACCATCGGGATAGGGTTTTGTAGTTGTTCTCTTGTATCGTGACATTGAGGGAGCCCTTGTGTGCTATTGTGAAAATTCGTTCCCAGTTCTCTTCTGTTAGGTCAATTTGAAGTTCCCTTTCCCAAGCTTGGCAAGCTTTGGTGTCTTTGGGGGATGTCAGGGCAAAGAGCATGGAGTGTGTATTTGCAATCAAGTGCTGTTGCGGTGTAGTTTGGGAGCATAGGTTTTCAAATGGGGTTAAGTTTCTGGACACAGACGCATTTCGGTGTGTTGTTGTAAGAAAGTGGCGAATCTGGAAGTAGGTCCATAGCGGGAAGGGTTCATCCCTTGTGTTTATGGGGAGTGTGTCACGGTTTGTGAAATTACCATCTCTAAAAAAGTGTTGGGCTAGTATATCTTTGTGTGGCCAAGTATCTTTAAGGAAGTTGTCGGACATCCCTGGGGTAAAGGCTGGGTTGTGGCGGATAGGTGTGAGGGGTCCTGGGTTAGAGGAGATTTGAAATTTCTTACAAACTTCCCTAAAGCTCCTGAGGGTAGCCTCTATAAGGGGGTGGTCTTTTAGGGTTTTGGGGATGTGGCGTTGGAGAATCCATGGGGTGCTTTTAATGGGCAAGTGGGAGAATGAATCTTCTAGTCTCACCCAGTCTTTAACTCCTTCATGGACTGCCCAGTCTACAATTCTTCCCAGATGGCAAGCTCTGTAGTAGTTCTGCAAATCTGGTAGCCCAATACCCCCTTTATTTTTGGGTTTCGAGAGGTGGGAGTAGCTTATCCTAGGACGCTTGTGTTTCCAAAGAAACTTCAGAAAATGTTGTTTGATCATGTGAAAGAAGGCTACAGGGAGTTTAATGGGCATTGTTTGTAGCAGATAGAGGATACGTGGGAGCACATTCATCTTCAGGATGGCCGCACGGCCGAACCAAGAAAAATGGGGTTTGTCCCATCTACGTAGGTCTTCGGAGATAGTGCGAATCAGTGGGGTGAAGTTTTTAGCGTATAGGTCTGATAAGTGTGTGGTCAGTTGGATTCCCAGGTAGGTAATGGCGTTTTGTTTCCAGACAAAGGGAAAGTTATCTTGGCATTGGGAGACTAAGTCTGTCGGGAGGGAAATGTTGAGGGCATGGGATCTTTAGGTTGGATATTTGTCGAAATAAGTCAAAATCTCTGAGGAGGTTTGGGATCGAGGTAAGTGGGTCACTTAGAAATAGCAGAATATCATCGGCAAAAGCCGCTATTTTATACGTGCGTCCTGCAATGGGAATACCTTTGATGTTCTCGTTCGATCGTAGGCAGCGTAGTAGGGGTTCTAGAGTTAGAATAAAAAGGATGGGGGACAATGGGCAACCCTGTCTTGTTCCATTCCTGATGGAGAAGGCGTCTGACAGGTGGCCGTTGACTTTGACTTTTGCTGTTGGTGTGGTGTATAGGGACATAATTAGATTGAACATTCGGTTGTGTAAACCTAGGTGGCGTAAAACCGCCCCCAGGTAGTCCCAGGCCAGCCTGTCAAACGCCTTCTCAGCATCCAGGGATAGAAAGAAGCCCCTTTGTTTTTGTTTTTGGGAAGTTAGCCAATGGTTTATGTTGATAGCTTTAATGGTGTTGTCCCTGGCCTCTCTGCCAGGAACAAATCCAACCTGGTCTTTCCCTATTATTGTAGGAAGGAGGGGAAGGAGTCGGTTTGCTAGTATTTTTGCGAATAATTTGATGTCTACGTTGAGTAGGGATATTGGTCTATAGCTAGTGACTGAAGTGGCATCCTTCCCCTCCTTCGGAATGACCGTGATATGTGCTTCAAGCAGTCTGTGAAAAGGTAGTTTGGAGGAGGTTAAGGAGTTGAAAGTCTTTAGGAACGGAGCTGAAAGGATGTCTATGAAGGTCTTATAATATGGCGCTGAAAAACCGTCGGGGCCTGGGCTTTTGCCTGTTTTTAGTTGTTTAATCGCTTTCTTAAGTTCCTCTTCGGAAATGGGGTTGTCTAAATCGCGAGCCTCTTCTCGGGGTATGGGTTTGGGGCTGAATTTTTGGAGGAAATTTGTGATAAGGGTTTTTCTGGAGGTTTGGCCTGCGGTCTTTTCGGGTTGCTGTGGTATGTTATAGAGTTCTGTGTAGTAGCGTTCGAAGTGAGATGCTATGTCTGCGGAGTTTGAGCTTGAATTACCTAGCGGGTCTTTAATGGTGTGGATGTTGGTGCTAGCTTTCTTGGATTGTATTGCTCTGGCTAGTAGCTTTCCACACTTGTTCCCCTGTTCATAAAATAGCTTTTGGTTCAATGTGAATTTGCGTCGGGTTTTACGGTTGAGGATTTCCAACAGAAGTTTCCTGGTTTGAGTGAGTTCTAAGTATGTGTCTTGTGATTGGGATTGTTTGTGGAGTATTTCCAGTCTCTTTATTTTGTTGGTGAGTTCCTGAAAGGTTGTCTGTTGTGTTTTTTTCCGGTTGGCCTGAATTGTGAGAAATTCCCCTCGGATGACACATTTATGTGCCTCCCAGAGGGACAGGGGTGCTGTTTCGGAGTTATCATTTTCCCTGAAGTAGTTGCTTAAGCTGGTGCGGATGCGGTTAGTGTCAATTTCTGAGGTGAGGAGAGATGGGTCAAGACGCCATATCTTTGTGACTAAGGTTTTTTCCGGGAAGGAGAGGGAGAGGGTGATCGGGTGGTGGTCTGAGATGAGTAGGGGTTCAATGGTGGCTGATTTCAGGAAGGGGAGGTCTTTTTGGGAGAGGAAGAGGTAGTCTAGCCTAGAGTATCTATTGTGAGGTGCGGAGAAAAAGGAGTAATCTTTCCCATTCGGGTGTAGGGTGCGCCATGTGTCGTGTAAAAGGAGTTCCTGTAATTGTATCTTAACTTGTCTCAGTGCTCTATAGGGAAGTGTGGAAGATCCCGAAGAGGAATCTAGGATGGGCTGAAGTGTCACGTTGAAATCGCCTCCAAGAATCGTAGTCCCCTCTTGAAAATTTGCGAGGAGGGCAGCGATAGAACGGAAGAAGCTGACCTGGGCAGTATTGGGGCTGTATATGTTTGCCAAGGTAAACGTCCGGTTATGGACGGTTCCCTTCAAGAACACATAGCGGCCCTCTGGGTCTATTAAGGAATCTATCAGTTGCCAAGGAAGATTTTTAGAGAGCAAGATTGAAACTCCTTTTGTTTTGGCTAGAGAGTTTGTAGCATGGAAGGATGTAGGGTATCTGTGGCTTGCTAGTTTAGGGGTAATGTCCGTGCGAAAGTGGGTTTCTTGCAGAAATATCACATCTGCTTTTAATTTATTCATCATGTTGAGGATTTGACTACGTTTCTCTGGTATGTTTAGTCCTTTGACATTTTGAGAGACTATTTTAAGCGTGTTGTGTTGCACAGTGGAATGTAGGGGGTCCATGATCGTTGGGTAGGGTCTAGTTGGTGTAATAGATATGGGGAGGGAGTGCAATTTGCCGAAGCGGCCGATATGGGTGGGTGTGATCTGTGAGGAGTCGTAGGCTCCTCAAAGGTGTTTGAGTGATGTAGTAGGAGATGCTCCGGTGGAGACCAGGGAGGGGGAGAAACCCAGATATATAAAAGGGGGGGGGGAGGGAGAGAGAATAGAAAAAGGGGGGGAGATAGAGGGTATGAGGGGGGTGATAAGTCAGGAGGGGATTAGTAACGGGAAGTGAGATGTACTTACCGGAGGTAAATGTAGTCCAGCTACCTTACCCTGTAATGGGTTGAAACGTTCGGTGTGGGTCAACTAGGATAGTCACTGTCCTGTTGTGTGGAGGAGTGGAAGGAGCTCGAAAAGGAGTTCGAGAGACGTTCTGTCCTTTGGAGGTCAACTTGGGTCTATTCGACTGGTATGTAGGGAGCCTGCTTACATATCAAGGGGAGAGTATGTGGTTAGAGATCTCAGATTGATGATGTGAAGGTAGAAACAATCAATAACATAGATATTTGAAACATTGAACATTAAACTGTGGCCTTAGGAATAAACTAGCCACGATGAAAAACATGTGGAGGTCCCCACCTGGACAGTCTACATAGAGATCTAGGAAAAGAAACCAACTATACATATATCTTAGATATAATACTGAAACATGTAGCAGCAATCATTTTAGGGCTAAGTTGGGTTCAGTGTAAGTTATGAGCTTGATGTAAGTATTGAGGCTGTGAGGGGGCGTAAGGTGGCGTAGCCTCTGAGCGGTTAGCTCACTATAATTTGGGGGAGTAATTGACTATGGGGGGAGAAAAAATAAAATAAGGATCCATTGATGCTTACGTATAGGGGTTAGTCTGAGTGTGGTCTAGACATCGAGTTAGGATAGAGCTGTAACTCGAGCAGTTGTTCAAACCCAAAGCTGTCTATGGTAGTTTCTAGCAAAGTTTAGCATTGAGTTAGGTATGAAGTGGTCTTTATTGGGTATCTAACAGACTGTGCAGTGCTCGGCCACTGTGGCCTTGGCGTGGTTGGTTGAATACACACTACCCATCATTAGGAAGCCCACCCCCCATGGACACCTCTGGCAGATGTATAGCGAATAAGAGTGTGTCAGAAAGGGAAAGAGCCCTTGTCCATGCGGGATGAGCCCCCCTTTTTTTTTTTTTTTTTTTCCCCTTTTTTCCTCCCTCCTTTTGTTCTTCTCTGTTCCCCACCCCCTTCTTTGCTTTACCCCCCCCCCCCTATAAGCAAATCAAGACATTCAAAATAAACATATTTAAAAGCAGTAAAGAGAGGGAGAGAGAGAGAAGAGGGAGAGGGAAAAAAAAAAAATGTATCTCAGAGCGCGGTGGAATACTGTATATTCAGCATCTAACTTGTTTTGATTTCTCAGGTTCAGTTCATGTCTTCGTCGCGTCGTCTTCAATCTGGAGAAGGTATCTGAAAAGAAGGGTGGGGGGGGGTTGGGGTGGGCAGGGGGGTGGGGGGGAGGGGGAAAAGGGGGGATGGTGGGGGGTGCAGCAGTGGGGTTGTGAGCTGTGGTGGATGACACCATCTTGAAGGGTGGGGGTCCATCTTGAGCTGTCATTCGTGAGTTCAGTGAAGGTTAGTAGTTGTGTGAAAATGTTGGTGGCTGGTGTGGTGTCCTGTTGCTCAGTCAGGCAGACTTCCACTGGTGATGTATGCGGCTTAGGTTCAGGCACTTAGTGGAGTGGATTGAATTCCGTTGGGATCTGTGGATGGGTGGCATTTTCTTTGGAAAAATGTCTTGGAGATGGGTTGATGTGGAGTCGTGTAGCGTGGGATCTTCATGGGTTTCTCAGCTTGTGGGTGTGTGTTATTGTCTGACTGTATCTGGTGGATCCAGTATAGGCCAGGTTTGAGGTAAGTTTCTGTCAGGTGAGTTGTGAGCTTCAAATGGATTGCTGTTCTGTCTTGGTTCTATGGTCCTGGAACTTGGGTTGGGGTGGCGACCTAAGAGAAACTGCAACTCTGAATATGAGTTGTAATGTTATCAAACGTTTGGTTATGGTTGATCAAAGCTGATCTGGCCGAGCCCGCCTATGGGCTGGTGACGCTGTTGGGCTTTGTCGGTCTCTGTCCAGCTGATCCCTCTGAGGAAGTGGTCTTGGGGAGGATGATCTGCGCCTTCTGATGTGGAATTCATCTCTTACCGGTATGGCCTCCATGGAGTTGGTTCTTTGGAGCTGGGTAAGGCGAAAGTCTCTATACCAGTCCGGGAGTTCGATGAGTGGTATCTGTAGAGTATTGCAGAACCCCCTGAGATCTTCCGGGACTTTCAGATTGGCAGTGCGTCCAGCATTTGTTGCAGACAGGCAGAAGGGAAATTTCCATCGATATTGGATCTCTTTTTGGCGCAGTAGGTCGAGCAGCGGGCGTAAGTCTCTTCTGTTTTGTAGGGTTATGGGGGACAAATCTTGGAAAATCTTGATTTCTGCCCCTTGATACATTAAGCTGCGGCGCTCTCTGGCTCTTCTTAGTATGTCTTCTTTCAATCTGAAATTCACCAGGCAGCAAATCACGTCTCTGGGAGGGTCTGATTCTCTGCCTCTGGGTTTGAGAGCTCTGTGTAGACGCTCGTATTCAATGGGGGTCTCGGGGGGTCTCCCTAGTAAGTCATTAAAAATTTGGATTGTGGCCTGTATTATGTGGTTTTGTTCGACGGACTCAGGTATTCCTCTTACCCTCACATTATGGCGGCGTCCGCGATTGTCCAGATCTTCCATATGCCTGTGTAGATCTCTGAGCTGGCTGTTGTGACTCTGAGATGAACGCTGCAGCTGTTGTAGAGCGGCATCATGGCGGATAGTGGTTGTTTCTATGTCATCGATCTTCATGTGCATCGATTGAATCTCCCTCCTGAGGTCTGTAAAGGCAGCAGCAAAGGATTCTTTGATGTCTGTGGCCACCGACCTGAGATCATCCATGGTAAGTGGACGGGCAGTGGATGGGCTCTCTGCACGTTGTGAGCATCTTCTGGCAGGGCTGGGGCTAGAGGCGCGTGTTCCGGAGTAGGCCGGAGATGAAGCCGGGGCCTCGCGTGATCGCGGCCGGAAGATTTCCGGGATGTTGTGTCCGGAGAGCGGATCCATGCCCCTGGGGGATCGAGACCGGGACTGGGAAGGTTTATCCTTCGATTTCCCCATATTGTTAGCAGGTAAGGGCTCCTTTAGGCTGTTTGCAGGACCTCCGTGGGACCGAGCGAGGAGATCAGGCAGCCATTCTCGTTCGGCTCCAAGCCACGCCCTGGACTTTTTTTCAACCTGACTAACTATGTAAGTTACATTCCCGGGATTGCTAACTGTCACATTTGCTTGTGTGCAGCACCATAGGGCAGTTGGAGATCAAACCAAAGCAGCTTCCTTGCCTGTAGTGTATAGGAGGGTTTAAGGCCCCTTTCACACATGCAGACAGTTTGTTTCATCTGTTCAGTTACATTTTTTTCAAAGAAAAAGCGGATGAAGTTTACATCAGTTTACAACCTTTTTTTCATTTTTTTTTTTTCTTTTACATCTGCCGGTTAGAGTCCTTAACCACTTCAATACAGGGCACTTAGACACCTTCCTGCCCAGACCAATTTTCAGCTTTCAGTGCTGTCGCAGTTTGAATGACAATTGCGCGGTCACAACACTGCACCCAAACTAAAATTTTTTCATTTTGTTCCCACAAATAGAGCTTTCTTTTGGTGGTATTTGATCACCTCTGTGGTTTTTATTTTTTGTTAAACAAATAAAGACCGAAAATTTTGAAAAAAATAAAAGTTTTGCTTTTGTTTCTGTTAAAAAAAATTGTAAATAAGTAAGTTTTCTCTTTTCACTGATGGGCACTGATACGGCGGCACCGATGAGGTGGCACCAATGAGCGGGCACTGACGATGGGCACTGGTAGGCGGCACTGATGGGTGGCACTCATATGCGGCACTGTTGGGCACTGATGGGTGGCACTGGTTGGCACTGATAGGCACTGATGGGCACTGATAGGCGACACTGATGGGCAATGAAAGGCGGCACTGCTGGGCACTGATAGGGTGGCGCTGATAGGTGGCACTGATAGGGCGCACTGCTGGGCACTGATAGGCGGCACGGATGGGCACTGATAGGCGACACTGATGGGCAATGAAAGGCGGCACTGCTGGGCACTGATAGGGTGGCGCTGATAGGTGGCACTGATAGGGCGCACTGCTGGGCACTGATAGGCGGCACTGATAGGCGGCACGGATGGGCATTGATACGCGGCACTGATATGAGGCACTGATGGGCATCCCTGGTGGCACTGGCAGGCATTGAAGTGGGCACTGACTGGCAGCTGCCTGGGCACAGATTGGCAGCTGCCTGGGCACACAGTGGCATTTCCCTGGTGGTCTAGGGGCATACCTGGTGGTCCAGTGTGGATCGCTTCCCTGATGGTCCTGGGCGGCTTCCCTGGTGGTCCTGGGTATGATCCGAGAGGGGGCTGCGCTGATAAACAATCAGCACAGACCTCCCCTGTCAGGAGAGCAGCCGATCGGTTCTTCTCTACTCGCGTCTGTCAGACGCGAGTGAGGAAAAGCCGATAACCGGCTCTTCCTATTGACAGCCGTGATCAGCCTTGATTGGACACGGCTGATCACGTGGTAAAGAGTCTCCGTCAGAGACTCTTTACCTAGATCGGTGCTGCGGGGTGTCAGACTGACACACCGCAACAACGATCGCCTCGATGCGCGCCCCCGGGGGCGCGCAGTGGCTCAATATCCTGCGGACGTCATATGACGTCCAGTCAGGATTTTGAAACCACTTTGCCGCCGTCATTCTGCTATATGGCGGGCGACAAGTGGTTAAGCACTTGAGTACCAAAGTTGTTTTTTCATGCAAAAACAGACTGTCCATTATACATCCAATTTTTGTCCGAACCCTTTTTTTAATGGACAAAAAATAGGGCTTTGATCCGTTCCAAAAAAACGGATGTTGACCGAAGCGGATGTAAACGGATGATCATCCATTTACATCTGTTTTTCGATAGATGCATTGATGTCCGTTTTTCATCGGTCAACGGATCCGCATGTGTGAAAGGGTCCTAATTCTGTTTTAAGGCTGTCGACAGATCTCTACAAACTCGACAATGCCTAAAAATGGAGAGCAATTGAGCATGTGCAGAGCAGGGTGAGACAGTGTATTACTGGCTTTTAAACAGTACTGTATATGCATTTGTTTTTAATGTTTTACATAGCTATACCTGCAAAAGGGGCCAGCCTGAAGTGATCTAGCAGAACTTCATTTTCTGACTAAAGTTCCACTTTAACACAGTGAACCAGGCTGTTGTGAATTGGTCCTAATAGAAAGTAATGGGGAAAAAAATACTAAGATTTTTGTGCCTTTCTTGTGCACTTTGCAAACTTCTCCAGAGGGCCTGTAACTAGAGATGAGATTAAACTGACTGTAAAGGTTCCTTTTTTTTTTTTTCTTTTTCCTTAAGTATGACATGTTTGTTATTTTACCTGCTCTGTGCAAGGGTTATATGAAGATTGGCCCCCGATCCTCCTTTTCTGGTGTCCCCCGGCGGTGCTCCTGGCTGCTGCTGCTCCTCCTCCTCATCGAGTGCCCCTTTCCATCGGGGAACTTGTGTACGCGTGCTCCCGAGTCCTGCTGCTGTGTCCATTGACACAGACAACAGGACTCGGCCCCGCCCCCGGCTCCTGTGTCACTGGATTTGAGCCGATGGCTCCTGCTGCTATCAATCTATCTAATGAGGGCCTGAGACAGCAGCTGGAGCTGCTGGGCTTGTTCTCATCGCTGGAATGATCGGGTTCAGGTAAGAAAAAGGGGGTGCTATGGGGGGCAGCTGCACCACAAAAGGTTTTTCACCTTAATGCATAGAATGCATTAAGGTGAAAAACCTTGAGAATTTACAACTCCTAACCATTTGCTTACTGGGCATATAAACCCCCTTCCTACCCAGACCAATTTTCAGCTTTCAGCGCTCTCGCACTTTGAATGACAGTTGCGCGGTCATGCAACGCTGTACCCAAATGAAATCATTTTTTTTTTTTTCCACATAAATAGAGCTTTCTTTTGATGGTATTTAATCACTGCTGGGTTTTATTTTTTGCTAAAAAAATCAACGAAGATTTTGAAAAAAAACCCCAAAAAACTGTTTCATAGTTTTTGTTATAAAATTTTGAGAAGGTAATTTTTCTCCTTCATTGATGTGCGCTGATGAGGCTGCACTGATCGTGGAACTGTGGGCACTGGTAGGTAGCACTGGTGGGTACTGATAGGTGGCACCGGTGGGCACAGATAAGGCAGCCGCGGCTCTGTGTGAGGGATTGATGTCCCTCTGACGGAAGCTGGTTATCAGCTTTTTTTTTTTTTTCCCCCCTCATTGGCTGAGAGCTGATCACGTGGTAAAGAGACTCGTGCACAGGACATCACATGATGGCCTCCCGGCAATTAAGGGCCGTGCTGTAGCCGTCATTCGGCTATAGCGTGTACTAGAGAGGGTTAAGGATTTGTTTTGCAAGCATTTCTACTGCCTCATCAAAATAGGTAGATTCTTTGGTATATAGTCTGAACACAGGTTTTTGTTAAGTTGTCACTGTTATCATAAGTGGACAGTCTCCTGTTTTTTTTTTTCCCCTTTATACACAGGAAAGAGGGCTAAAAGCTACAAATAACAAGACCGTTTTTAGGACCCTATCACCTGTCTATGAAATTCAGAAAAAAAGTTTTAGCATGTTTGACGTAGCTGCACTGTAACTACTATTTTGTGAATTGTGATTTTTTTTTTTTTTTTTTTTTTTTTTTTTTTTTTTGCTATCATTGGGTTAATAAATAATATTGATTTCTTCAACTTCAGGCTTCCATCTTGTCAATTGTCCTGTGACAGAAATGGAGAGTATCATTTGTAAGAACGAAGGAGAGCATATCCTTATGCCGGGACTTGAACTGAAGGTAAATAATAGAAATGAATCCATTGATGAAATGATAATGGGAATCATTAATTAATCTTCAGCATATCCAAAAAAACTTTGACAGACAAATGCCTAAACATTACCATTTAACCGCTTCAGCCCCGGAATATTTTACCCCCTTCCTGACCAGAACACTTTTTGCGATTTGGCACTGCGTCGCTTTAACTGACAATTGCGCGGTCGTGCGACGTTGCACCCAAACCAAATTGACGTCCTTTTTTTCCCACAAATAGAGCTTTTCTTTTGGTGGTGTTTGATCACCTCTGCGTTTTTTTTGCGATATAAACAAAAAAAGAGCAACAATTTTGAAAAAAACGCAATATTTTTTACTTTTTGCTATAATAAATACCCCCCAAATATATATTTAAAAAAACTTTTTTTTTCCTCAGTTTAGGGCGATATGTATTCTTCTACATATTTTTGCGCAAAAGTTATAGCGTCTACAAAATAGGGGATAGTTTTATGGCTTTTTTTTTTTTTTATACTAGTAATGGTGGGGATCTGCAATTTTTATCAGGACTGAGACATGGCGGACGCTTTGGACAATTTTGACACATTTTTGGGATCATTGCCATTTTTACAGCGATCAATGCAATAAAAATGCATTGATTACTGTAAAAATGTCACTGGCAGTGAAAGGGGTTAACCACTAGGGGGTGATCAAGGGGTTAATGTGTTCCCTATTGTGTGTTCTAACTTAAGGGGGGATGGGACTGTGCAGGGGAGATGACAGATCGCTGTTCGTACTCTGTATGAACAGACGATCTGTCTGTTCTCCCCTCAGAACTGGAAACTGTGTGTTTACACACACAGATCCCGTTTCTCGGTGTGCCCCGAGCACACCGAGAAACGGGATCTGTGTGTGTGTATATATATATATATATATATATATATATATATATATATATATATATATATATATATATATAATAATAATATATAATTTTTTTGTTAATTTTAACTTGATATGTGAGCACTGCTAGTGGCTCCCAGCGCTTCCTGGGGAAACATGGATATGAATAAATGGTTGTGGAATTAATCATCTGAGTTTCCATTATTTCTTATGGGGAATTAGCTTTGATATAAGAGTGCTTTGATTTAAGACTGCTTCTCGAACGAATTATGCTTGCAAACTGTACGTAGAATCTACATCTTCCATTGAAGTCTTTATTCCATTATTTTTTTAAAGCTGTGTCCAGCTTATAGTCAACTATAGTTAATATAGACCAAGCTCTGGTCCACACAAACCATTTACTTCACTGATACATGTGCCCAATGGGAGCACTGAATATACTGCATGTAGCATCAGCTACATACAATATACAGTGCTGTGTTCTGGCAGCACATCAGGAACTTCCCATCCCACTCCTTGAAACAAAATTTTTAGTTGGTCTGAGTATGTGCAGCCAGCCACACAAAGAGCTTTGTATTTCTTTATCGTACATCATGGGACACAAGCCATAGTAGTAACTATATGGGTTATATAGGCCACCTTTAGGTGATGGACACTGGCACACCCTAGACAGGAAGTTTACTCCCTATATAACCCCTCCCTTTACCGAGAGTACCTCAGTTTTTTCGCCATTGTCTAAGGTGTTGGTCACGAGTAAAGATGTGCTGTGCTGAGCTCCGCTTGAGTAATCTTTGCTGGGGAAAGCTATGCAGCCGGATCCATTCAAAGTGTCTTTTTAGGCCAAATTGAATGGTACCCGAGCCTTGTGTCAAAAGAAATGAGGTTTAGCCTGTAACTCTTCTCTTTTTAGAGAGCTGGACCCCGGGATCCAGTGCTTTGGTTTTTTCAGCCATATAGCTTCCTGGCGGGATGCTATACGGGTCCAAGTGTGTGGAACCCCCAATAAAAAGGGGCCCCAGTCCTTGGTTTTCCAACGGAGCCCGCCGTGAGGGGTGAAGATGGAGTCTATTTTGTTTACCCAGAACCCTGCGGCAGGATAAGGTAAGTGGAGATTCCTAAAGAATTTTTAAGTTCTTACGGGTTTTCTCCTTTAAGTAAACGTTGTCATGCCTAAAGTTGCCACCGGGGGCTGTCAAGAGCACGTAGCTGTTCCATGCATGTCAGATCTCATTCTGTGTCAGCAGAAGCTGCAGGCTTCCTCCATTCCCAAGCCTCTGTTAGTTTTTTTTTTTTTTTATTCAGAATACATCCCCCACCAGGGCTCCCCTCTCCAGGAGGTAGAGGGACCCGGGAACGGTCGGCGGTATGCCGCTCCCTCTTACACTGCTGTTTTGTTCTTTTTTTCTTTCTCTGTCCTCCCCTCGGATTCGCATGTGAGTGTGGCTCTCCACTCCACCCCCCCCCCCATGCCGATCCGGTCAATCGAAGGCCGATTGTGTGGGAAACAATCTCTTTTAAAAAGAGTGGGGGGGGCAGAAGACGAAAGGAGGGGGGGCATGGCTTAGCGTGGCATCGGTGGGCTTCAACGTTCACATGCAGGACTGTGTTGGCTATAAATGCAATGTTTGCAAGCTGCATTTGCCTAACGGAGGGACGCAGAGCAGATGGGGGCATGTGAGTTTGGTGACACAGGCATTCCCCAGGCGCGTTTACTTAAGCATCAGGCTGAGGATTAATAGCAGCGGCAGTTGCTAGACTATTTGCTCAGCAGTGGGTGCAGTTTTTTAGTACATGTGTTTGTGTTTGGCACTATGGTTGGCAGAAGGGTGGGTGCAAGCACCCCAAAAAAGAGCACAAAGGTGTTACCCTCGGGCTCTGAGGACCTTCTGCAGCACCATCCTCCCCTGAAGGAAGTGGGGGCGGTCAGAGTGAGCCATCGGGTTCAGCAAGTGTTGCCACTGTTTCCAACATTTCAGCCCCTGTCTTTTATACTAAGGATGTTCTCTCCTCAGCTATGATGGGATTGGAAGAAAGGTTAACGGCTTTAATCGCGTCTTCGCAGAATGGGACGAAGCGCGTTAGGCCCCCCTCTACCACCCTGGACCCTTGAACAGAGGGAGAAGATGAATCCCACTCAGGGGATCATGAAGAGGCTGATGGCTCCTCTTCCGAGGGGTCGACTCAACTGTGGATGAACCTGCTATAGCTTCACAATCTGAAAAATTGCTGGTGCAATCTCTTACTGAAATGGTCTGCTCCACATTTAAGCTACTCTTAACTGAGTCGGCTGAAAAGCCCACTTCTTGTTTGGGTTCACTAAAGCCTCCTTAAGCATTGAGGGCCTTTCCGGTAGAGCTGCACGATTCTGGCTAAAATGAGAATTGCATATAGATAGATCACGATTCTCCCACAATTCTCACGGCGTAACATCATCTTTCACATTAAACAAAACAATTGGGCTAACTTTACTGTTTCGTTTTTTTTTTTTTTTTTTATTCATTGAAGTGTATTTTTCCCAAAAAATTGCGATTGAAAGACCACTGTGCAAATACAGAGTGACATAAAATATTGCAACAATCCCCATTTTATTCTCTAGGGTCTCTGCTAAAAAAATATATATAATGTTTGGGGGTTCCAAGTAATTTTCTAGCAAAAAAATCTGATTTTAACTGTAAGAAACAAGTGTCAAAAAAAGGTTTAGACTTTAAAGTGGGGTTCCCATTTAAAAAAAAATAAAAAAATTAAAAGTCAGCAGCTACAAATACTGCAGCTGCTGACTTTTAATTGGACACTTACCTGTGCCAGGGTCCAGCGATGCAGGGGATCAAAGCCCTGCTCGCCCCCCCCCCTCCACTCGGCGGCGCCGGCATTCTAACTGTGGGCGCCCGGCTGTGGCTTCACAGCCGGGCACCCCCTTTGCGCATGCGCGAGCCGCACTGTACGCTGTCACTGGCCCCGCAATCATCTGGGACCGTCCACGTGTCCCAGATGATTGACAAGAGGGAGGGGAGAGAGGCGATCTCCCTTCCTGCGCCGAGGGAAGTGACGTCAGGAGCCCAGGCACCGAAGGAGGCAGACAGCGAGGGACCCCCTAGCAACAGGCATTTAGAGGTGAGTAAAAAAAATTTTTTCTCCAAATGTTTTTTTTTTAATTTTTTTTTAAACGCATTAATTTTTTTTTTTTTTTTTTTTGGGTTGGAACTCCACTTTAAGTGGTTAAACTTCCTGCATATTCACACAGAAGTTTTATCCCTTTAGATCTAAGACAGAAGAGTTACAATGTTGTTAAAATCTTGGCAGAATGCCCGGTCTAAAAGGTTAAAAGTCTACTTGAATGCGACTGCTCAGATTTGGAAAATGGATGTTTTTGTTTATTTAGCCTGAAGGTCCTAGAAAAGGACAGGCGGCATCGAAATTCACTATCTCTAAGTGGATTCGGCAAGTGATTGTTCAGGCTTATGGTTTGAAAGGGAAAATTCCACCTTTTCAAATTAAAGCGCACTCCACCAGGGCTGTTAGTGCTTCATTGGCAGTGCATCACCAAGCCTCCATGGCTCAAATCTGCAAGGCCGCAACTTGGTCTTCAGTCCATACATCCATCTGATTGTATCAGGTGGATGTAAAAAGACAGGAGGATATCGCCTTTGGGTGCAGTGTGCAGCAGGCAGCAGTATAGGTCCTCAAGTCTGATGACACCCTACTTTGGTTTGTGTCTCCCTCCCCTCAGATAACATTGCTCTGGGACATCCCATATAGTTACTACTATGGCTCTGTGTCCCGTGATGTACGATAAAGAAAATGGATTTTACAGGCAAGCCGTTGTAAAAATCCTTTTTCTTGGAATACATCACGGGACACAGAGGTCCCTCCCCTCTTTCTGGTATACATGTGTATTGCTTTGCTACAAAAACTGAGGTACTCCCGATAAGGGGAGGGGTTATATAGGGAGTAAACTCCCTGTCTAGGGTGTGCCAGTGTCCATCACCTAAAGGTGGCCTATATAACCCATATAGTTACTACTATGGCTCTGTGTCCTGTCATGTACTCCAAGAAAAGGATTTTACAGGTAAGCTGTTATAAAAATCCTATTTTTCTGAATAATTACAAAGCTACCTCTGATCTGTACCTCAGCCAATCAGAGGAAATTTTGTATTCATTCAGAAAAATGAAAGCTCCCGGTGAGTGGCTGAGCTGTTCTTAGACCAACTTTTTTTTGTTATGGGAGTGGGAAGGGAAGGTTCCTTTGCGCTGCCAGAACACAGCACTGTTTACAGCTGATGCTACATATAGTGAAGACTATTTTATAGTTTACTAAAAGCTGGAGATCAGCTTTAAGGCTCGGTTCACACTGGTGCAATGCGAGAACCTGTGCGAATCCAGCACGGGTTCCCGCATTGCACCTGACTTGCAGGCAGTTCACACTGCCATATGCGAACGGCTGCGGGTGTCAAAACAAAGTTAATGACACCCCCAGATTGGTTCACATATTGCAGTGCAAACTGTCAGTTTGGACATGAATCGGATCGCATGGGTGTGAACAGGATCCTGAACTACTGGTCCAAATGCGATGCGAATTCAGCCATGCAATCTGTATGGCTGAATATGCATCGCACAGACATCTCATGGGATTTGCACTGCAGTGCGGTGTGAATCAGATATGAGGTCGCACAGCACACTGGTGCGAACCGAGCCTAAACGTTAAAAACCAAGGACAGAAATACCCATTAAACTCCCTTATACCCATGTCACCTCTCTATAAGGCTGATCCATCACATTTCACAAAACGAGCACTGTATTTTTTAAAATCGTAACTCGGTTTGCGAGTGTTGTCTCGCAAAACGAGCACGATTCAGGCCAAAAGCGGTGTGCAGTACCGCCTTTGGCCTGAGGTGGGGGCGCCGGAGACGAGCAGAGCCGAACGTCGACGATCGCAGCCGAGCCGGCTGACCTCGGCATATCTCGGGTAAGAATTCTTTCCGAGGTTTGCCGAGGTCAGCCGAAGTGTGCTCGGGCCTTTTCCAAGGCTCTCCGGCCCCCCCGTCTCTGGCCGCATGCTGTATTGCATCCCATTGAAGTCAATGCGGAACAAATTATTTTCGTTTCCATTGACTTCAATGGGAAAACTCGTTTTGATATGCGAGTACTTTGGATTATGAGCATACTCCTGGAACGGATTATGCTCGTAATCCGAGGTTCCACTGTATCTCTTGTAAATATATAAATAAGCCCTTTAGAAGGGCTGTTTTGCTTGTCCTGGGCAACTCCATTGTAGTTTCCAAGGCTAAAAAAGGCAATCATCAGACACACAAGTAATCTTGTAGTGGCCACATCAGTTGTCCTAGTGCCAAGGATAGCCACTCTTCAAGTTATTTTGAAGCTCCTTGTGATGGTATCATTTGATGCAAGTGTCCACATAAATCTCATATATTTAATCATAGGGGTAAAGAGACACTCACTTATTCTAGACTGCTGTCATAGATTCATACAGTGGTAAGGCATACTTGTTCAAGGCGCTTTAAGGTACAGCAATTTAGAACAAAACAAAAAATACATCCAAGATTACAAAAATACAAAATTTATTGATACAAAGATAAAAAAATCATATATCTTTGCAGGTGCCTCTCCTGTGGTGTCTCAATTGATGGCTATTTATAGGAGTAAGCCGTAGAGTAGTGCTTTCAACAATAAACACGCTAACAGGAATTCCTAAACAGTATCTAAGACACTCTTTTAGGATTGTGATATTCATCTACATATAGTAGACGAGTACATGAATCTGGGAGACACACTGAATGTGGAGGTGCACTGAGGACGGAGTGTTTTTATATGGACACTCCAGCCTCAGTGCAACTGTGCTTCTTACTCGATGCTTCTGCTCTCAGTAGCAGTGCAGCAGTGGAAGTTTTGTAGTGGAAGAGCAGAGCCTAATAGAGATCCACAGACACGAATTCCCATCAAGTCCGCTGTCCTTATGATTGACAGCAGGCAGTGGGTCGATTCCTAGCCAATAAACAGCCTGTTATCTGCCCACTGCCTGCTGTCAGTTACAAGGAGAGAGTCGACCTGATGGGGAACAGGTGTGTCTGCTTCCCAATCAGGCTGTGCTCACTGCAGCGGCACTGGATTCTAGAACACTGTCGACTGTGAAGCCAACAGCGTCCTTTACAACCAGGGAGAGGTAGAGGATAACAACTGCAAATATTCAGCTCTTCTTCACTGCGTACATGGACAGGCAATCTGCCTGTCCCTGTGCACCAGCTAAAAGTAGGTCTTGGATACCTCCAGTTTTGTTATCTACAAACTGGAGGTAGATATTTTTGAACTTGGTAAAATGATAGCACAACTTTGTAAGCACTACCTAAATCTCTGCCGCATGTGTTGGAAAATATTACAAAATGCATGTTAGGGATTTTTGAATCTGGCACAGGCCATTTTAAAGGCACCAGAAAAGTGTTGAGGGTACTTTTTATTGAACTCCTCAAAAGTATTCACTTTTGGAGACTCCCTAATCGTGTCCTGTTTTGTCGGTAAATAAATTATATTTTCAATGGGAATAAATATTGAATGGGATATGCAGTTTGTATAGAGTACAGTGGAATCTCGGATTGCGAGTAACGCGGTTAACGAGCGTTTCGCAATACGAGCACTGTATTTTTAAAAACCGTAACTCGGTTTGCGAGTGTTGTCTCGCAAAACGAGCATGATTCAGGCCAAAGCGGTGTGCAGTACTACTTTTGGCCTGAGGTGGGGGGGGGGGGGGGGGGCGCCGGAGCGGCGCCATTCGGAAATGCACGGAAAGGCCCAAGGGCACTTCGGCTAACCTCTGCAAATTTCGGGTAGGAAGTCTTTCCGAGGTTTGGCGAGGTCTGCCGAAGTGTCCTCGGGCCATTTCCGAGGCTCTCTGGCTCCCCCCCCCCACCTCTGGCCGCATGCAGTATTGCATCTCATTGAAGTCAATGCGGAACAAATTATTTTTGTTTCCATTGACTTTAATGGGAAAACTCGCTTTGATATACAAGTACTTTGGATTACGAGGATACTCCTGGAACGGATTATGCTCGTAATCCGAGGTTCCACTGTATTCTGCTTTTGGAGCAGTAGTAAAGTCTTGTACCATGTTAGCCATCAATGTAGAATGTTTGAAGTTTAAATGATACCATTATTTCCTAAATCAAAGTGCACCTCTGCCCAAACATTACTATCTTCCCAGAGTACATGACACTACAATAGGCTTTATATCATTATTGTCCATGCACTCCTCACATTGGACTTGCACTATATTACCAAAGGTATTGGGACGCCTGCCCTTACACGCACATGAACTTAAATTGCATCCCAGTCTTAGTCCGTAGGGTCCAATATAATGAGTTGGCTCACCCTTTGCAGCTATAACAGCTTCAACTCTTCTGGGAAGACTGTCCACAAGTTTTAGAAGTGCGTCTATGAGAATGTTTGACCATTCTTCCAGAAGCACATTTGTGAGGTCAGGCACTGATGTGGACGAGAAGGCCTGGTTTGCTGTCTCCGCTCTAATTTGTCCCAAAGGTGTTCTATCTGGTTGAGGTCAGGACTGCAGGCCAGTCAAGTTCCTCCACCCTAGACTCACTCATTCATGTCTTTATGGACTTTGCTTTGTGCACTGGTCCAAATCGTTTGGTGGAGGGGGAATTATGCTGTGGGGTTCTTTTTTAGGTGTTGGGCCTGGCCCCTTAGTTCCAGTGAAGGGAACTCCTTAAGGCGTAAGCATACCGAGACATTTCATGCTCTTAACTTTGCGGGAAAAGTTTGGGGTTGGCCCCTTCCTGTTCCAACATGACTGCGCACCAGTGCACAAAGCAAGGTTCATAAAGACATGAATGAGCGAGTTTGGGGTGGAGGAACTTGACTGGCCTGCACAAAGTCCTGACCTCAACCCGATAGACCACCTTTGGGATGAATTAGAGTGGGGACTGCGAGCCAGGCCTTCTCATTCACATCAGTGCCTGTCCTCACAAATGCGCTTCTGGAAGAATGGTCAAACATCCCTTTAGACACACTCCTAAACATTGTGCACAGGCTTCTCAGAAGAGTTGAAGCTGTCATAGCTGCAAAGGGTGGGCCAACGCAACATTGAACCCTACGAACTAAGACTGAGATGCCATTAAAATTCATGTGCGTGTAAAGGCAGGTGTCCCAATACTTTTGGTAGCGTAGTGTAGATCCCTACCGAACCTTGGCACTGCCAACTGGCAGGATTCCCTGGTGCTGATGGATTTTATGAGAGAACTTACTGAACTGTTCACCAAAATTGTTTTAACTTATGACATTCCTTTAAGAGAAGCTTGAGACAACATCAGAGTCCTAGACGTTATCCACGTGGCTTGGTCCAAAACTATCCCAAGTGCCTTAACACTGGGGCGGTGCGCTTGCAGGACAGTAAAATTCCTACAAGCAGAATCTTTGGGGCGGTGCGGGAGCAGTGTATAAACCGCTCCTAATCTGCCCCTGCCATTGAAATCAATGGGCAGAGGCACTTTGCGGACGCTTTTAATCCTTTATTCAGCCGCTAGTGGGGGGGGGGGGTTTAAAAGTGGCCTGAAAGCGCCACTATAACAGCGGTAAAGCGCTGCTAAAACTAGCGGCGCTTTACCACCAACATTCCCCCACGCCCCAGTGTGAAAGTAGCCTTAGGTGTGAAAAATGCTATCTACATGCATGCATGCATGCATGCATACCACTGCCCAAATTAAAGTGTTTGTTAACCCCTCCCAAAAAGAAAAAAACAGATCCTGTTCTCTTAAAGCATGTTATACAGCACAGTGCTTGTGCTGTGTCATTTGGCCCCCTGTATCATCTGTAATACCTGTCTGATCCTGCCAGTTTCTACCCTCCCCCTCTATGCTGACTCTGATCTATATCGGGGCTGCTGAGCTCTGACACCGGAGTCGGTACGTGCTGTCATACGCAGCCCTGCTCTCTGTCTCCTTACCCCCTACTCTTCCCCCTCCTCTCTGTGTCTGCGAACTTTTTGTTATAATACAGAGGAGATAGGACCATTTTAAAGAAGGGGCTTAACTACTTTAAAGTAAATAGTTAACTCTGCATTCTTTCAATATTTTTAATGGCACACTCCAACGACTTTCCCGCTTGATCCCATGTAGTCTGGCAATTAAGGGGATGCAGCTGGGTGTCCTACCCTTCGTATACCGTGAAGGCATATGTATACCCTGCGGCTCGGTCACACAATTTATACAGCTTCACTCCGTAGCAGGCCCTTTTGGTGGGAATAAATTGCTTGAAGCCCAGCCTGCCAGTAAATTTGATAAGGGACTCATCCACACATATATGTTGGTCTTGGGTAAACAACTGGGGGAAGATTTCAGAAAAATTATTTAGTAGTGGCCGAATTTTATAAAGATTATCATAATTTGGGTCATTTCGGGGAGAGCACTGGGTATTATCATTATAGTGTAGGAACCTCATAATGAGATATCTGGTCCTGGGCATTACTGAGGAAAACATGGGCATGTGGTGGATGTGGTGGATGGGGAGGGTTGACCAATATAAACGTAATTCATTTTTTTTGGTTAGTCTCATACAGAATGTGAGGCCCAAAAAAATCTTAAACTCCTCCACTGTTAGGGCTCTCCACTCGTAGGGACGGGCATAATAGGACGTTGGGTTACTTGCTATGAATTGTTGTGCATACAGGTTGCACTGGGCCACAGTTGATGCTAGCATGTCCTCAGTCAAAATTAAGTGGAAAAAAAATCTATCGGGGGGGGGGATTTTCTGTGTCCACCTTGACTCCTGACTGGGCTGTGAAAGGGAGAATGTTAGCTTCTCCTGAATTAGGAGGAAGCCACAAGGGGTTCTGAAGGGAATGGGGAAGGCTGACATGGGACTTAACCCTTTGGGACTGAGGTGACACCCCACTGGTACTTGGCCTTTCTTGCTGAGGCACTGCGGTGCTGGTGGATGGCACTGCGGTGCTTGTGGATGGCACTGCCTCCTCACCAGAACGCATTTGAGATCATCTCTCGTTGGACACGCCGATCGTGGGGTAAATGGCCGCTGTGATTGGCCATTTACCACATACTGTGATTGGCTGTGTCCAAGGGACACGACCAACACAGATTTTCCCTGATGCGCGTCTGCGCGTGGGGAACAGGTAAGCAGGAGGACGTCCATGGATGCCCTCCCAGCAATTAAGCCCCGCGCTGTAGCTGTCTTTTGGCTATAGCACGGGTGGGGAGTGGTTAAGTGTTACTAAACCTACAACAGTAAAATCAGTCTGTACTGTATATGCTTGTTATACTCACTATGGAACATAAGGGGTTAATCCTCTGCATTGTGTAAAAAGGTTATTTTGATCCTGTATGCACAGATGCGCCCCTCCTTCCACTGTTTCCTGATAACACAGTGTCAGGCTGCACATGCTCAGTTTGGTGTGTATTGCTAGAGAGTTTTTTAATTCTTGGGAGAGTGCATATGATCAGCACAGGGCCAATAAGCACTGTCCAGATAGAGTCAGAGGTCTTGCAGTCTCGGAGGGCAATCAGAAAACTCCTCCTACAAGGTTTAACCCCTTGCCGACCAGTGCACGACGATGTACGTCGGCACAATGGCATGGCTGGGCATATTAGCGTACAGGTACGTCCCTTTTAAATTGCGGCATTGTGGACGCACTGCCGTGTACTTGTGACCGCTCCTGCGGACTCTGTCCGCCGGGGGCCCGCGATTGTGTCACGGAGCAGCAGAAAAGGGAGATGCCTATGTAAACGAGGCATTTCCCTGTTCTGCCTAGCAACATGACAGAGATCTACTGCTCCCTGTCATCGGGGAGCAGTGATCTCTGTCATGTTCTAGTGAGACCACCCCCCCACATTTAGAATCACTCCCTCGGACACACTTAACCCCTTGATCGCCCCCTAGTGCTTAACCCCTTCCCTGCTAGTGTCATTTACACAGTAATCAGTGCATTTTTATAGCACTGATCGCTGTATAAATGACTATGGTCCCAAAATAGTGTCAAAATGTCCGCCATAGCAGTCATGATAAAAATCGCAGATCGCCGCCATTACTAATTAAAAAAAAAATAATAATAAAAATGCCATAAATCTATCCCCTATTTTGTAGATGCTATAACTTTTGCGCAAAACAATCAATATATGCTTATTGCGATATTTTTTGGAAAAAAAAAAAAAAAATGTAAAAGAATACATATCGGCCTAAACTGAGAAAGAAATTTTGTTTTTTTATATTTTTTGGGGATATTTATTATAGTAAAAAATATTTGTTCTTTTTTTTTTTTTTTTTCAAAATCGTTGCTCTTTTTGTTTATAGCGCAAAAGAAAGCTCTATTTGTGGGGAAAAAAAGTGCATTAATTTTGTTTGGGTGCAAAACGTTGCACAACCGTGCAGTTGTCAGTTAAAGCGACGCAGTGCTGTATGCTTGGCTGAACAGTGCTAGAAGTCACAAGACCGCTCTAACTGCTGATGAGAAAATGCATTTAGTAGTTTTTATTTACTAAAATAATTGCATTTCCATGTTCTGTGTATTGTGGGAGACCAGATGTAGTAAATGCAGGGTTCTGGGTTTAGTAACACTTTAATCAATGCTCAGGCCTTTTTTTCAGGTTCAGGAGATGCATTATCATGAAAATAATTATACTACTCTAATGCCTCGTTTCCACTGATCGGTTCGGTTCGGTACGGTACGCTATTTTGGGTGTTTCCATTATGAAAGTGGCCCATACAACCGAACCGTTCCATTCAGGGTCCTGCTTCAGATGTGGGGCCATAGAAAATGGAACGGTTCGGTTAGGGCGGAGCTACGATACATTCCACTGATTGGCTGACAGAGAACCCTCTGCTGTGCTATGCTGAGGCATTTTCTCTAAACCCTGTATGGCCCCTTGTGGTCCCACTTGCAGTGGAAACGCTCACCAGAATAGACCGGACCATTCTAGGCCATTCAAACTGTACCGACCCGAACCCATCCGCTCAGTGGAAACAAGGCATAACGTCATCTATTATTGTCCCTCCCTATCCACATCCCAAACTCCTTCCTGAATTCAGTCAAAAGCACATTTCTAAAATTCATATGGGCCCATAAAACTGCAAGGCCTAAGTGCTGTTCTGTGATTGCATTGCTCTACCTGACATTTTTCAGTACCAAACAGCCTGTTGCATGACCAGAATTATAGACCGGTGCTGACATGGCCCCATAAAACAATGAGTTACAATTGAACAGGAAATGACAAGCATCCCTCTCTCGATCGTACCATGATGCCCTTGCAACATCCTGCTTGAGCTCAAAGCTTAACCCACCATTGGAACAACCTGGGCGGTATGCCAACGACCCTTGACATCCCCTAATGACATTTGGCTTCAATAAAAACACTTGGGTATACAGACTCTCTAATGCACTTGCTGATCAATTTCCCACCACCTGATTATACACCATACACACTTTTCCATGTGAGAAAGAGACCTAAAAATACAACAGTCGGTGGAGCAAAGAGATCAGATTTTATTTCATACACCTAAAAACCTCCATATGTATTAGGTACTAAGAGTCTGGCTTCAAACTCCTCACCCGCTGGTACAGAATATTACACTTTTTGGAGATGTGATCAAATAAAGGGTGACATACTCCACCTATTCTGGTAATGCAGTGTTCATAAACCATTTTTCTTATTCCTTACAATGTTATACCAAGAAAAACACATGAAAGCTGTCCACCCTTGTGATCAACACGGCCAGAAGATACATACCTTTCTCTCGATCTGGCTAATCAAAATTAACAAAATCTGCTACGTGAAGGATCTAACTTCCTCGTACAACAAAACTCATGAATTCTGGAAGACCTAGTTCTCGCTGATCAATTTTACAACCCCTACCAAGTATGAAGCTTTTCTTTACAATGTCCCTCCACAACTCTCGTAATGCTCTGTTACTGGTGCAGGCCTGATTGCAACAGGTGCATTGTGGTCAGGGGCTGGAGGTGAAGAACCCTTGTTTATCTGCCCAAACATCTTCCCAAGTAGCATCAAGTGATTTTCTGGACTCCTTCACCCCCTCCCTTTCCCTTACAGTTTAGACCCCTATATCCTTATTTACACTTGCTGACCCCTTTCTTATCTAGTTGTTTAAAATTCAAGCACTGGAATGCACTTTATGAACCTCATCTGTTTGCGAACTGGAATATCTATGAGTACAATTTGTAAAGGTCTTAATGTATTTGACCTGACTAATTTGTCTACTGTGTTGCTTGAACATTTTGTCTATTCCTTGTGAATATGTTTTTTTAAAAAAATAAAGAATATCAATGTACAGTATCCCACAAAAATGAGTACACCCCTCACATTTTTGAAAATATTTTATTATCTTTTCCTTTGACAACACTGAAGAAATAACACTTTGCTACAATGTAAAGTAGTGAGTGTA
This sequence comes from Aquarana catesbeiana, assembly GCF_042186555.1. Lineage (NCBI taxonomy): Eukaryota > Metazoa > Chordata > Amphibia > Anura > Ranidae > Aquarana > Aquarana catesbeiana. The sequence goes on along the minus strand of NC_133331.1, from coordinate 247,895,580 downwards.
TAACAGTGTAAATTTGCTGTCCCTTCAAAATAACTCAACACACAACCATTAATGAATATGAGATACAACAGTCACATTAAACAAACAAATGTGAAAAGACACATAATATTAAAGCGGCGCTCCTGTCAAATTGCTGAGAATTGACACAATTGCATATAGGGTAAATGCACATAAAGTCGCTAAACATTAAATCGCAGATCTGACAAGTGGATAAACGTGAAGGTAAAGTTCGTGGCTAGCTTCATAAGTGAATAAAGAAGTGGAGATGGCTGGAAAGTGCACCAGTCACCGTATTCAAACCCGTGCTCCACACGCCCCTCTGGGGTTCAAACTCACCACAAAGTTGCAGATAATAAGCATTCACGATCTCCAACTGATTAACTGCTGGGCCGGCTTGGAAATCCACATCATCAGCTTATATAAGGAAAAAAAGATAGGCTCCACAGTAGTAGTACTATTTTCCAAAGGTTTTATTAAAGATGTGTGTTGTCCAAGTTGTGTAAAAAAAAAGCCTTCCTGTTTCACATAACTGCCGTCAATATCCTCTCATCCAGTGACTTGGTGTCAGGTTTCCAAGCTGACAGTGTTCAGCCAAAGGAACGGAAATGGATCGGAAATGCCAAAAAGCCGTGCGGGAGACACTGTGAACAAGTGAGCCACTCAGTGCAAATCCTTCCCAAAGACTATGCTGGACATTAGAGCGCAGTATATGTAGCTCTATTCAATACGCCATGAGATTGTTCCCTGATCGATTTCATCTTTCCGATTTTATCAAAGGGGTTAATGTCTAAACCGCTGCCAACAAAAGTGAGTACACCCCTATGTGAAAATGTCCAAATTGGGCCCAAAGTGTCAATATTTTGTGTGGCCACCATTATTTTCCAGCACTGCCTTAACCCTCTTGGGCATGGAGTTCACCAGAGCTTCCCAGGTTGCCGCTGGGGTCCTCTTGCACTTCTCCATGACGACATCACAGAGTTGGTGGATGTTAGAGACCTTGAGCTCCTCCACTTTCCTTTGAGGATGCCCCGCAGATGCTAAATAGGGTTTAGGTCTGGAGACATGCTTGGTCAGTCCATCACCTTTACCCTTAGCTTCTTTAGCAAGACAGTGGTCGTCTTGGAGGTGTGTTTGGGGTCGTCATAATGTTGGAATACTGCCCTGCGGCCCAGTCTCTGAAGGGAGGGGATCATGCTCTGCTTCAGTATTTCACAATACATGTTGGCATTAATGGTTCCCTTAATGAACTGTAGCCTCCCCCCCAGTGTCAGCAGCACTCATGCAGCCCCAGACCATGACACTCCCACCACCATGCTTGACCATGCCTGTAAGCAAGAAACACTTGTCTTTGTACTCCTCACCTGGTTGCCACCACACACGCTTGACGCCATCTGAACTAAATAAGTTTATCTTGGTCTCGTCAGACCGCAGGGCATGGTTCCAGTAGTCTATGCCCTTAGTCTGCTTGTCTTCAGCAAGCTGTTTGTGCGCTTTCTTATGCATCATCTTTATAAGAGGCTTCCTTTTGGGACAACAGCCACACAGACCAATTTGATGCACTGTGCGGCATATGGTCTGAGCACTGACCCCCACCCCTTCATCCTCTGCAGCAATGCTGGCAGCACTCATACGTCTATTTCCCAAAGGCAACCTCTGGAGAGCACGTGCACTCGTTTGGTCGAACGTGGTGAGGCCTGTTCTGAGTGGAAAACCTGTCCTGTTAAACCGCTGTATGGTCTTGGCCACCGTTCTGCTGCTCAGTTTCAGGGTCTTGGCAATCTTCTTATAGCCTGGGCCATCTTTATGTAGAGCAACAATTCTTTTTTTCAGATCCTCAGAGATCTTTGCCATGAGGCATGTTGAACTTCCAGTGACCAGTATGAGAGCGTGAAAGTGATCGCACCAAATTTAACATACCTGCTCCCCATTCACACCCCAATGAGACCTTGTAACACGAACGAGTCACATGACACCGGGGATGAAATATGGCTAATTGGGCCCAATTTCGACATTTTCACTTGGGGGTGTACTCACTTTTGTTGCCAGCGGTTTAGACATTAATGGCGGTGTTGAGTTCTTTTGAGGGGGCAGCAAATTTACACTGTTATACAAGCTGTACACTCACTACTTTACATTGTAGCAAAGTGTAATTTCTTCAGTGTTGTCACATGAAAAGATATAATAAAATATTTGCAAAAATGTTAGGGGTGTATTGACTTTTGAGAGATACTGTATGTATAGAAAAAATACAGTTTAATATTACTTTTTTTTTGTTTTATTTGTGCTCAGATTGAAGATCCGTGCATTGTGAATATTAAGCAGGAGGGAGACACACACATTAAGCAGGAAGAAGATCCTATAGTTATTACCGCATGTAAGTAACCGAGTAAAATCTGCCTGCATTTCAGATTGTGGAAACTGCTGCTTAGTTGCTGATATGATTAAAATAGCATGAAAGGCTCCATTAGCCATTGACTTTGCCACGTTCACATTTGGTGCAAAAATAAAAAAATGCATAATGTACTTCACACCAATTAAAAATGTCGTCAGGCTCTTGAAACAGGACTGGCTGCTTTTTTTTTTTTTTTTTTTTTTAAAGCATCCCATCACGAAGTTTCAGAGAGACTGATGTTTAAACTCATTCTTTTATGGGACCACTGTATAGGGGTGCACCGAATGGGTTTTTTTGGTGCCGAAACCAATACCGAAAATGACTGTTCTAAAAAAATTTTTATATATTTTAACCACTTCAGCCCCGGAAGGATTTACCCCCTTCCTGACCAGAGCACTTTTTACAATTTGGCACTGCGTCGCTTTAACTGCTAATTGCGCGGTCATGCAATGCTGTACCCAAACTAAATTTGTGTCCTTTTCTTCCCACAAATAGAGCTTTCTTTTGATGGTATTTGATCACCTCTGCGGTTTTTATTTTTTTTTAAACGGAAAAAATTTTGAAAAAAAATGATATTTTCTACTTTTTGTTATAAAAAAAATCCAGTAAACTCAATTTTAGTCATACATTTAGGCCAAAATGTATTCGGCCACATGTCTTTGGTAAAAAAAATTTCAATAAGCGTATATTTATTGGTTTGCGCAAAAGTTATAGCGTCTACAAACTAGGGTACATTTTCTGGAATTTACACAGCTTTTAGTTTATGACTGCCTATGTCATGTGCTAAAATGGCAGGGAAGTATAACCCCCCCCCCCCTCGCCCCAATGACCCCATTTTGGAAAGTAGACACCCCAAGGAAATTGCTGAGAGGCATGTTGAGCCCATTGAATATTATTTTATTTTTTTTGTCCCAAGTGATTGAATAATGACAAAAAAAAAAATTTACAAAAAATTGTCGCTAAATGATATATTGCTCACACAGGCCATGGGCATATGTGGAATTGCACCCCAAAATACATTCAGCTGCTTCTCCTGAGTACGGGGATACCACATGTGTGAGACTTTTTGGGAGCCTAGCCGCGTACGGGGCCCCGAAAACAAATCGCTGCCTTCAGGATTTCCAAGGGTGTAAATTTTTGATTTCGCTCCTCACTACCTATCACAGTTTTGAAGGCCATAAAATGCCCAGATGGCACAAACCCCCCCCCCCCCCCAAATGACCCCATTTTGGAAAGTAGACACCCCAAGCTATTTGCTGAGAGGCATGTTGAGTCCATGGAATATTTTATATTTTGACACAAGTTGCGGGAAAGTGACAATTTTTTTTTTTAATTAATTTTTTTTTGCACAAGTTGTCACTAAATGATATATTACTCACACAAGCCATGGGCATATGTGGAATTGCCCCCCAAAATACATTTAGCTGCTTCTCCTGAGTATGGGGATACCACATGTGTGGGACTTTTTGGGAGCCTAGCCGCGTACGGGGCCCTGAAAACCAATCACCGCCTTCAGGATTTCTAAGGGTGTAAATTTTTTATTTCACTCTTCACTGCTTATCACAGTTTCGGAGGCCATGGAATGCCCAGGTGGCACAACCCCCCCGCTCTCATTTGTTTTTGAAATTGAAGAAAGACAAGAAAAAAAGTTTTTTTTTTTTCTTTTTTCAATTTTTAAAACTTTGTGACAAAAAGTGAGGTCTGCAAAATACTCACTATACCTCTCAGCAAATAGCTTGGGGTGTCTACTTTCCAAAATAGGGTCATTTGGGGGGGGGGGGGGTTTGTGCCACCTGGGCATTCCAGGGCCTCCGAAACTGTGATAGGCAGTGAAGAGTGAAATAAAAAATTTACGCCCTTAGAAAGCCTGAAGGCAGTGCTTGGTTTTCGGGGGTCCGTACGCGGCTAGGCTCCCAAAAAGTCTCACACGTGGTATCACCGTACTCAGGAGAAGCAACAGAATGTATTTTGGGGTGCAATTTCACATATTCCCATGGCATGTTTGAGCAATATATCATTTAGTGACAACTTTGTGCAAAAAAAAAAAATTGTCTTTTTCCCGCAACTTGTGTCACAATATAAAATATTCAATAGACTCGACATGCCTCTCAGCAAATAGCTTGGGGTGTCTACTTTCCAAAATGGGGTAATTTGGGGGGGTTTAAACTGTCCTGGCATTTTATGCACAACATTTAGAAGCTTATGTCACACATCACCCACTCTTCTAACCACTTGAAGACAAAGCCCTTTCTGACACTTTTTGTTGACATGAAAAAATTAATTTTTTTTTACAATAAAATTACTTTGAACCCCCAAACATTATATATTTTTTAAAGCAAATGCCCTACAGATTAAAATGGTGGGTGTTTCTTTTTTTTTTTTTTTTTTTTTTTTTTCACACTGTATTTGCGCAGCGATATTTTTCAAACGCATTTTTTGGGGAAAAAAACACACTTTTTTCAATTGTAATGCACTAAAACACACTATATTGCCCAAATGTTTGATGAAATAAAAAAGATGATCTTAGGCCGAGTACATGGATACCAAACATGACATGCTTAAAAATTGCGCACAAACGTGCAGTGGCAACAAAATAAATACATTTTTAAAAGCCTTTACAGGTTACCACTTTAGATTTACAAGGAGGTCTACTGCTAAAATTACTGCCCTCGATCTGACCTTCGCGGTGATACCTCACATGCATGGTGCAATTGCGGTTTACATTTGACGCCATACCGACGCTTGCGTTCGCCTTAGCGTGAGAGCAGGGGGGGACAGGGGTGCTTTTTTTTTTTTTTTCCCCTTTATTATTATTTTGCTTCTTTATCTTCTTTTTAAACTGTTCCTTTCATATATATATATTTTTTTTTTTATCATTTTTATTGTTATCTCAGGGAATGTAAATATCCCCTATGATAGCAATAGGTAGTGACAGGTACTCTTTTTTTGAAAAAATTGGGGTCTATTAGACCCTAGATCTCTCCTCTGCCCTCAAAGCATCTGACCACACCAAGATCGGTGTGATAAAATGCTTTCCCAATTTCCCAATGGCACTGTTTACATCCGGCGAAATCTAAGTCATGAAATGCTCGTAGCTTCCGGTTTCTTAGGGCATAGAGATGTTTGGAGCCACTCTGGTCTCTGATCAGCTCTATGGTCAGCTGGCTGAATCACCGGCTGCATTCTCAGGTTCCCTGTTGAGACAGGAGAGCCAGAGAAAAACACGGAAGACGGTGGGGGGGGGGGGGGGGCGCATTCCCTCCCACTGCTTGTAAAAGCAGTCTAGAGGCTAATTAGCCACTAGGATTGCTTTTACATGAAAGCCGACCACTGGCTGAAAAAAGATGATACCTAAACCTGCAGGCATCATTCTGGTATAACCACTCAAAGTCTTGAATGGCGTACCTGAAGACAAAAAAATGGTTAACAATAAAACACCATAAACGGTAAAGTATAAAAAATTGCATACCTGAAAAGCAAACATGATAAAACATAATAACAATAAAACATTGCAGAATAGAATACAGTAAAAAAGAGCAGAACAATAGAGAGAGAACAATGAAACGACAACTATTTTTTTTTTTTATTTCATATATTTTTTTTGTGGGGTTTTTTTTTTTTTTTTTTTCTTTTACACTTTTTTTTTGTAACTTTAACTTTTATAACTGTAACCGGTTCCAGGTTCGGGTCTCTCAAAATGCGATGGCATCTTGGGAGACCCTGTGAAAGTGTGCCTAGTCTGTGCAATGCTGTACCCTACGCTAATACTCAACTAGTGAATGGTAGCGTTCAAAACATTCACCAATGCAAAGACCAGGATTGTCAGGACAGGAGGGACAATAATAGTGGGCGTCACACCTATATCCGCACTTGCTGCAGACACGACATCTTTTCTGGGGGGTTCGTTGGATAGGGGTACTCGGGAGGACATAAAAATGCCTCTCATGCAGCCGAACGGCATTTGGTTGGGGATGTGAATGGGGGAAGTACGGGTGCTGCAGAAGCGTTGGGTTTCCAATTAGGATTGGCAAATGCAGCAAGAAGGGCACTATGGGCACGACGGGCCTGTTTGTCGTCTTCTTGGTGGCAGCGGGACACTACTGGTGCTTGCCACCTCACCATCTTGAACTGCACTTATGGGACTCGCCACGTCACCAAGTGTTACTGCAGTGCTGGTTTGACTATGACTGGGGTGTACTAGGCCGCTGGTGCTTGCCAGTTCACCAAAACGCTGTAAAAAAAACTGTTAGCAATCGCAGGGATCAGGCCTGACTCTGCAAACGCTGCAGTTATGTGTTTAGTGTTTTGTGACAGTGATCGATCGATACTGCACTTGGGTGAGCTGGGCTGGGCTGGGCTGGGCTGGGCCGGGCAAAATGCAGGTGCTAGCAGGTATCTGGGCTGATCCCGCTAACACTGCATTTTTGGGAACCCTAAACTGCTGGGGACGCTAGTATAGATTTGATCGGATCAGATATTGATCCGTTCAGATACTATACCACTAAGGGAGGCGTATGCTGCGTGCGTGGGTGTTAGCGGTACTGCCGCTAACCTGATGCTGCCAGGGGCGACGCATATCACTGCCGGGCAATCAGGGGGCTAAACCTTTATTCGGTAATAAACGGCGGGTGCCCTGACACTATATAAAAAATAAACGAACTAACCAGCGTCAACCATAACAGTTATACGGTGATCACTGGTGAAAGGGTTAACTAGGGGGCAATCAAGGGGTTAAAACCTTTATTAGGTAGTATATGGGGGTCCCTGACGCTATAAAACTCTGACGGCGAACCTATATATTTACCTCCCTAACTAGCGTCACCAGTGACACCAATACAGCGATCAGAAAAATGATCGCTTAGTGACACTGGCCACGGGGGGGGTGATCAAGGGGTTAAAACTTTATATGGGGGGGTTAGGGGGGTACCCTAGACCTAAAGGGGGCTAACACTAACTGCCCTACCACACTAACTGTCACAAACTGACACCAATGCAGTAATCAGAAAAAAAAAACTGCTTGGTGTCAGTGTGACGGGGGGGGGGGGGGGGTGTAATTTGTGCCTGGCATGTTCTACTGTATGAAAACTGAAGGTATACAGGTTCAAAAAACTTCGCCCCAGGCCTGTATTTCCACCTCTGCGCTATAATTCAAATGTCAGAACCCTATCGGAGCTGCCACTTTATAAAAAAGTATATAAAGACTGAATTCACCAAGGGAAAATTAAAGATGAATAGTGGCGCTGATCCCCAGGTGGTGGGGAAATGTAGAACACTCCTATACAGCCAGTGAACTGGGTATGGATGTGTACTAGATGATACACTCTAATGAATCAATTACTACTAAATGAGGAAAATAAATATTATTGCCCAAAATTATATATCTGAGCTAATGAACTGCAAACAGAATTAATTAATGTATATATACAAATCACCCTGTGAGAGTGGTACCAGATATATATATCCAAAAAAACTCTATGAATACTGAAAAGAAAAATGCAGCAACCAAAAAATGTGTACTGAATAGTCCCAATAAATCGTGAAACAAAAAATATAGAAAGTCCAAAAGAAAAGTCCAACAGAAGTGAAGGTGACTCCAAAAACTGCTCAGCTGCGTCACAAACCATCCACCACACCTCTGTGACGTGATTCCACTCCCTTCTGAAATTCAAACTCACTAGCTATTAAGGCCTCTCACTCTTGTGTTTGGCCTGACAGAGCCTCTAACCCACTATCATGGGGGTCAGCATGCGAGCATGATGTCAGCCAGAGAGAGCCGGCCGGTCACGCGATTGCGGGGAACCGCTGTGAAATCCGGTAAAGGAGGAAATCGTTTGATCTATGGAGCAGTGGATGTGTATGCTCGCATGCTGACCCCCATGATAGTGGGTTAAAGGCTCTGTCAGGCCAAACACAAGAGTGAGAGGCCTTAATAGCTAGTGAGTTTGAATTTCAGAAGGGAGTGGAATCGCGTCACAGAGGTGTGGTGGATGGTTTGTGACGCAGCTGAGCAGTTTTTGGAGTCACCTTCACTTCTGTTGGACTTTTCTTTTGGACTTTCTATATTTTTTGTTTCACGATTTATTGGGACTATTCAGTACACATTTTTTGGTTGCTGCATTTTTCTTTTCAGTATTCATAGAGTTTTTTTGGATATATATATCTGGTACCACTCTCACAGGGTGATTTGTATATATACATTAATTAATTCTGTTTGCAGTTCATTAGCTCAGATATATAATTTTGGGCAATAATATTTATTTTCCTCATTTAGTAGTAATTTATTCATTAGAGTGTATCATCTAGTACACATCCATACCCAGTTCACTGGCTGTATAGGAGTGTTCTACATTTCCCCACCACCTGGGGATCAGCGCCACTATTCATCTTTAATTTTCCCTTGGTGAATTCAGTCTTTATGTTCTACTGTATGTGTGTGTGTTACACTCACATTGATGTCTTCTCTCCTCGGCGCCGGAACGGAAAATACCGAGCCGAGGAGAGATGACATCACTTCCTCTGCTGCTGTTTACTATACAGCAGCAGAGGAATGATCTCATTGGCCAGGAGTGATCGTGAGGGGGGGCCACGAATGGATGGCCTCCCCCTCACCTCCGATCGCCGGGGGAGAAATGCCGACCGCCTCGAGCACCGGGGGGGGGTCCGATCGGACCCCTCGCCCGCGGGAGGCGGATCACGTACGTGATTCTGCCTGCCCGTGCCATTCTGCCTACGTATATCGTCGTGAGGCGGTCGGCAAGTGGTTAAATGTATACATTTTTATATAACATCTTGCTAATAGTATTAGCAAAATTTCCATGCAGTGCGCCTCTAGCAGATCTGATGCAGGAGATGGTCAGAGACTGCAGACATGGTACAGGAGATGGTCAGAGACTGCAGACATGGTACCGGAGATCAATGCAGCCTCACCCGTGCCCGTCATACAGCCCACGTGTGCCCATAAGATGCAGCCTCACCTGTGCTCGTCATGTAGCCTGCCAGTTCCTGAATCAGAGAGGTGATCTCCGTGTATCACGGAGCTGCATTTGAATTGCCCGGGTCGCAGTAACAATGTCCCGCCTCCTGTAATCACGTCGCACTGATTCAATGTCCCACCATTGGATCAGTGTGCCGTCTGTCACAGGAGGCGGGACATTGTTACTGTGGTCTGTGTAGTTAAGCTCCGTGACACACGGAGATCGCGGCAAGGAGGGAGGGAGGGGAGAGGAGGAGGAGGAGGAAGAAGAAAAGAGAGCAGAGGACTGCGCCACACCAGAAGGACATCCCCGTAATGGGCCGCACCAGGGACGGGACCCCACCCCCGTTTTCGGCGCCGTTATCGGCGAGATTTCCTTTTCGCCATTTTGTCGAAAAGGCTATTTTTGGCTGATATGTTTCGGGGGCCGAAATTTCGGCGCATCCCTAACACTGTGTATAACATCTTGTATATAAATGTCCTCTATTTATATTATTATTATTATTATTATTATTATTTTATAATAAAATAGAGATGCAAATAAAGCAAGCGTGCCACTCCAACCAGAGAACTTCTTTTGCACAAGAATGCAGTTCTCAAAAGTGCTTTAATTGATTTGATGTAGATTAAATGTTGGCAATCATGTTTTGGGGCGTTATAGATTGCCTTCATCCGAGCTTTATAAAAAACAAACTCTGAGCCATATTTGGATATATGATTTTGTTCTGTTAGGCCAGTTGCACACGGGTGCAATAATTTACTGATATTTACTCAGGAACTTGTCGACAAAGTCCGTGTGTAAAGACCTGGGTAATGTTAAGTATAGGAGAGTACAGATGCCTAAGCTTATAGAGGAGTACAGTTCTTCATTGTTAGTGTCATAATACATAGTTACATCTAGTTCACCCAATAAAAATCATACAATCCCATATACACAATTCTATACCCACAGTTGATCCAGATGGAGGCAAAAAACCCCAGCCAAGCATGTTCCAATTTGCTACAGCAGGGGAAAAAATCCCTTCCTGGTCCCTCGGGAGGCAATGGGATAATCCCTGGATCAACTTTACTTATAAATGTTAGTACCCAGTTATATTATATTACATTTAGGAAAGAATCCAGGCCTTTTTTAAAGCAATCTACTGAGAAGGCAGAACCACCTCTTGAGGGAGTCTATTCCACATTTTCACAGCTCTTGCTGTAAAGAAACCTTTCCGTATTTGGGGATGAAATCTTTTTTCCTCTGGATGTAAAGAGTGCCCCCTTGTCCTCTGTGATGACCTTAATGTGAATAACAACACCACATTCACTATATGGACCTCATGCATTTGTACATGTTGGTCCTATCCCCCCTAAATCTCCTCCTCGCCTTAAAGTGGTGTTCCGGACAAAATTATACTTTTTTAAATAAAAATACCCCTATAATACACAAGCTTAATGTATTCTAGTAAAGTTAGTCTGTAAACTAAGGTCTGTTTTGTTAGTTTATAGCAGTAGTTTGTTATTGTGACAGACCTAGCCGGGAGAGAGACTTTTGGAGGGGACTGTATGCTAGCCTCTTGCCGATCGATCGGGGGCCCTTGCATTTGGGGGGGAACGATGCTCTTTGTGAGCTGTATGCCTGGGGACCCTTGAGGTGGTATTACTGTGGATTCGGGTCCTGGTCCCCCAGGACACACAGACTCTGGGGACCCTGGATTTGCCATATTGGAATAGTGGCTGATTCATAATGCTGGGACAGATACTGTTAGGAGATGCTGATGTAAATTCCAACACCTGTCTGTCTATTGTCTGCTAAAATGTGTATTGTAATTAAGTCTACTATGGGATCTAAGAGTCATTAGATCCCCATTGTTATTTGTGTTAATTAACTCTGCTATTGTGTGAAGAAGAGTCTATGTTGATTATGATAATATTGATTGGATTTTCTGAACTACAAGACGGCCAGTCTGGCCTAACGGTCATGTCTGAGTCATCTAGGCTGTCTAAAGGGATTAGTTAATTAGCTCATGTTAATTAGGTTAACTGGGTTACAGCTGTATTGTTAGAGTAATATGAGCAGGAGGTATGCACCTCCACTTTGAGTGTATAAAAGCCTGTATTTTGCAATAAAAGAGATTCCTGGTTGAACTTACATACAGCCTGCCTGGTGTTTGTTCTGAGCTATCACAACTGGACTAGAACGGCACAGAGCTGTAGTTCTAATCCCGGAGCATTGGATGACCGAACCATCAGATATTGCAATCTGATTCAATAGCTGCAGAGGAGTGTCGAGAGAGTGGAACCGAGCGAGCAAGGGGCAAGTTACAGTTTTTTTATAAACTTACAGCAGGCCGTGGCCATCTTAAGTGTGGGCATCTGAAGCCAGACTGTATTTCTTCCTGGATCTCATCCTTGCAGATCTCGCACATGCTCAGTGCAGCACAAGCAGTGTAATAGGTTTCAGGTCAGGTTTCCATAGCAACGGCAGTGTCAGAGGAAGTTGCCACCCCTTCCCAGAAGGCATTGCAAACAGGAAATGATGCGATGGGCCGCGGCCAGGGAGGCGGAAGTGAAAAATGAATACAGCAGATATACAGTAAGTGCTGTGAAAATTTTTTTTAAATTATCCAATTCGTTTACACTGCACAGTTTAGTGAGGGATGCTGAAGAGTTGTAAAAGTGGGTGGAACTCCAGTTTAAGAGAGACCTAATTCAGTTCCACTAATCTTTCCTCATAGCTGAGCTCCTCCATGCCTCTTATCAGTTTGGTTGCCCTTCTCTGCACTTTTCCGCAGTTCCCCCGATATCCTTA